>NW_024609879.1:44011761-44626261 GCF_016920785.2 Ixodes scapularis | reverse complement strand
TTCTCGATTTGTTCCCATTGTGAGAACTTTCTAGCATGAAAACAGTTTTGAGTGAAAGAGAGAAGATTCTATAGCTGGCGCCATTTTGTATGCAAGCTGCTGTCGCTTGGCCCCCATTTGACTGCTCCCTGATAAGTGGGCAATGCAACAAGGAACGCGGTTTGCGGTATCAGAGATTTTGAACTCTTCTACAAATTTTAGATGAGTTGCGACACTGCGCGAAAAGGTACTGGCTGAGTTCTTGGTCGCAAAGCAAATTAATTTCTTTTGCCCACAAGTTTCTTCGAAACGAAATGCCTCTCATTAAATCAAAGGTGCTCGGCGGCTACCATGGTACGCTTTGAGAAAGTAGGAATGCATGAATAAGAATTAGAAACACCCCTTAATTGATGGAGTGGAATGCACGTTAACGGAAATATGCAAATTCGACCTTACTCCAATTTCGCACAAGTACAACTAACAGCTACCTAGCATGTTTCCTTTTTGTGCATTATTAATGAGCAGTCCGGATTCTCGAATGATCCTGATAACAGAAGGAAAGCTCGGCATCATGGTTATATCCTATAATGTAGGCAATTATGCCATAAAGTGTTCTTATACTAATAGTAAAGCGCCACTTGTGCTCCAATAGAGTAGTTAGAAGCGGAAACGATTTCGCCTGGTCTGGAGATTTCGTGAAGTAAATGCGCTTTTTTTTACCTGTTCACAGGAAAAACAGAAGGCGTGGATGTGTTCTATACCAAGTAGGGGCATCCATTTATCTTGCTAGTCACCTACTCCCACCCTCTACTCGCTCATTAGTTCTACGCACACACATTTAACGTCCCTTAGTGTGCGAAAAATAGCAGGCTTTCTTTTACAATAGCTGATTAACGTAGAAAGGTTGGGCAGGTGGTATGGAGACATAATTAAAAACAAAACAGCGCAACGACGAGGACAAGGAAAAAGTCAACCGACAGGAAATGGCGCTGAATCTCAATTGAAGGTTTATTTATATTAGCATCTAGTATAAATAGAAATCATGCTAACCAAAATAAATCGAGGAAAAACACAAAAAAATTCACACCACGTGTTCAATACAACAACGTCCCTGGTTTGCTGGTTTCATCAGCGCACTCTAAAGCAGTAAAGATAAGGATAGTCAACCTGCGTTTCGACAATGCACTAAACAAGTCTTGCTCACACAAGGTTTCTATAGGTTTTATTAAAGAATCTTCTAAACTCCGGACGAATGGCTATCCGTCGTACCGTCTCAATGCAGTGGCTCAGACATT
The DNA here is from genome assembly GCF_016920785.2 of Ixodes scapularis. NCBI lineage: Eukaryota > Metazoa > Arthropoda > Arachnida > Ixodida > Ixodidae > Ixodes > Ixodes scapularis. The sequence continues at coordinate 44,624,987 of NW_024609879.1, read as the reverse complement.
ACTTTAAAAAAGGCGCTGTAACTCCCCTTTGAAGACTAGACAAGTCAATAAAAATGTCACTGTTGTACCGTACCGGTACGGTATCTCACATACCCTGAAGAAAGTGGGAAATCACTTGGGCGTTGAGGTGGTGTTCTCAGCACCAAATGAGCCAACATGGCTTTTGTGAAAAGTTAATTCAGTTGTTGAAAAATGAGATCGGGTGAAGAAGCTTGACGGTCGGGATCCGACCGTCAAGCTTCTTCACCTGGATAAGAACTGCCCTACGCTTCTCTCCCACGAAAGCTCCAGCCGTCACCCCGCAGAAATTTGGACTCGACCGTAGCATTGTATAAATAGCACCCGCGTTCATCTGTAAATGTTCTTCCTGACGAATGCCGGACTACGGCCGAAACGTCGAAAATTAAATTGTCCGTTGTTGCTGTTTTCACTAAGGAGTCTTTTCTTCTTCTATACCCACGCCTTCGGCCCCCCGCCACCATGCCCGTTATATATATATATATATATATATATATATATATATATATACCAAATTCAATACATAGGAGAAACTAAAACAAGCATAAGAAAACGCATGAATCTACATAAAAGTCATATACGTAAACACGTTGCCGATCCAGTTTCTCGTCACTTAAACTCCGCAGGACATAACGGACTTTCTGATTTTAATTTTATTGTACTCCAGGGGGGCTTTCGGACGACCAGAGATCGAAAAAATAAAGAATCTGAATTTATTTATAAATTTAATACTTTAGAACCGAAGGGCCTTAACAGTTCGAAAGGATCATTGCCGTCTTTTTTTATGGACATTTAATTGAGATCTTCTAATCGGTGCCGCACTGTTTTTTTTTTGTTTTTTTCTCGCTTCATCGTTTAATGCGACACGAGCAAACGCTTAACATTGGGCCTCTCATTGGCTTCACATGACACCAGGTATAGTTGGCTTATGTCCAACCACATGTCCCAAAACTGGTTTTATGATAAGAATGGCAGTAATAATATGATATTTAATTATTTCCATAGTATTTGCTGCTTTGGTGTCGGGTATTAAACTTTTAAGCGAGAATTTAGTTGAGTAGATACCCGCTAAACGGTAAGCATTTTTCGAATTAACTTCTTTTTTCCGGCCGTTTTTTCTTTGATTGAAAGAAAAGAAGAACGAAGTGTTCTTACTTTGACTGACGAAGAGCCTACCATGCCCGAAACGTTTCAAGATCACTTTTTTGGCAACCTCCTCGACCAACTCCTTTAAGGGCAATATATTTCTGTGAATATATATATATATATATATATATATATATATATGAACGAAATGTGCCACTTAGATTAGTCGTGACAGATTATAACTTGGCATCACATAAAATCGAATTTTAAGATTTATTAAAAATGTAATACTACCCATTTAGAAATGACCGTTTATTGTGTTTGACAGAATTACGGTTTCAATGTGTAGATACAATGATTTGGGTGCCACCTTTATTTTTTAACAAAAAAAAAAACTAAACAGAAATAATTGGTTTGAAATTTTACTATAAACGATGATCAGCATTCGATGCCAAATCATACTCACCGAAGCCACCAGAAAATTTCCTCCATGTAGCCCTTCCACCCAGCCCTACGAAAATGTAAAAAAAAGCTCGTCACGTTTACGTCCTTTCAGTGATAAGCACGGGTTAATTATAGGGTAAACTTTTCCGTTCGAGTTCCTATGCCACCGGAGCTGAGTCAGGCTGCACAAACGAGGTTAAATGATCAGGCTTTTTGAGACCGGTTACGAGTATTATTGAAAGCGCGTTTTAGAATAGCATAGGCACAAAAAGAGCGTCGCCTCCATTTTAAATGGAGCATGATGACAACACTATTTTTCGCTTAAACAAAGATTTTGGATACGTTGTTCCAAAGCTCTCAGATATTGCAAAAGTCCCAAAACTTCCAAATGCAAAGCAGGCATTGCAAGATGAAGTTTCTCTAGACTGTGTCGATTCATTCAATAAGCCTGATAAAAGTTACAAATAGAAAAAAAATCTATTTGATATTCACGAAAAACATGCCCTAATGATACAAGAGACATTCCTTTAGTTTTGGAAATTTCCTTAAATCATGGGATACGATTTTGTCAATCATGTAGAAATGATTAGTTGTATCACGACTAGAATTTGACTGTCATTTGAAATTCCCTGATTATATCACAGATGATACCAGTAGAAAATATACAAAATTGAATAATTAGAATAGTCTGTGACAGTTTAATTGGACGATGTTTCTACCATCCTAAAACGTTACCACGCCGAATTTTGTTGACTAAGTTAGCTGTGAGGTGGCAATTCAGAAATTTTTATTTCTCCATAGAGTTGTTTACTGTAACGATAAATCAATAAATCTATCACGGTAGATGGACTTCTATGCCCTGTTTTCGGTCTGCCGGAGTTTTTTAAGATCTCATCCGTCATGTATATCTTTTATATCCCGGTTAACAAGAATTTAAAATGATTATAACAATATACATCAAGAAAACTTTGATATTTTACTTGTTTTCAAGATTTATATTTAATATGCATAAATGGATATTTTCTTTTTGAGTATGCCAATGCATGGCTTGTATTTGGTTTAGTACTTTTTCTTTAGTGTTTTTAATTTGAGTTCTAATGCTGATTTTGTTTTTGATGCAGCATTATTGTCCAACACTCAGAATACCAATGTGTTTTTCTTAAGGGCAGGAGCAAAACCATAAATTCTTCTTCTAATATGCTGCGGAATCTTTTCTTTCTTAATTGGGAATTTCTTTTGTAATGGTGAAATCGGCCGTGTATTGTCATGATTTAGGGATTTCCAGGATGCTTAGAGCAAGCAGACTGTTATTGCCATGTTTAGGCGACTTCAGAAACCTTATCAGGGCACCTTTAATGTGAACCACTAGTAATAAACCAGATCCAATTAGAAAACCTTTCAAGATATTAGGATTTTATAAAGCATGTATTGTTTTATCTATTCCAGTTCATTTGAGCGCGTTTTTCTATTGAATACTTAAATGTTTTATATGCTAAATGATTTTAGTTCAGAAGGGAGGATACCTGACGATTTGAAAACTGCTCTGGTGAAGGCTTAATTAAGGATCGGGAGCTTCCTATATTACAAAACTATGGCCCACTTTATGAAACGCATAATCTCCAAACCTAGACGTCGCTTTTTGATAAAGGTTATATTTCCTCGTCCGGCCAATATGGCTTCGAAGTGGTCAGGGGACGGGACTACTACTATAAGGTTTCGCAGGTGAGTTGCATCTTGCTTTCGATGGGTATCAGGTCGCATGTGCGCTTTTCATTGATGCGGCAAAAGCATTGACACAGTGAGTGCTATAATTGTACTGAAAAAAATACAGTACATCAGATTCCGTGGTATATTCCTATCATTACTACAAAACGTTTTCACTGGGCGATAGCAGCTTTTTTCCATATGGCGTACACGAAGCTCTAGGCTTGTATCAATATCTGAAGTTCCCCAAGGGCTCCGGGTGTTCTCACGTCTGCTTTTTAAAATTTTTATTACTAAAATGTCTAACGCAACATCTTATGTGGAAACTTTTCCAATATGCAGACGACACAGTTTGCTCTCGCTTCATCTTCGTTATGGTGTAGCAGTTTCGCATCTCGAATAAAATAATTGTTACCTTTTTGATTGATTTTATACATATTTATTTCTATTAATGTATCTAAAACGAAACTTGTGGGCTTTCGTATTCCACTGAAAGTTCATAAATTCAGTCACCCGCTTTTTATGTATAAATCGGAGAGCGCGCCTTGCAACGGCTCTCCTGCTGATTACACTGATCAGGTTACATATTTAGGCATATCGTTCGACAGTGATCAGTCATGGAGTTCCCATCTATCGCATCTTCGTAAACGACTGTGAAGTGTTCCCCGTTTAATATTTACACAAGGTCGCTGAAACCAATTTCATCCGGCTGTTGTTCTAGCGGTATATCTAACAGTTTAAAACAATCTGTATTTAGATGTAACTTTTTTTTTTCTCCCCAAACTGCTGTTACACCAAACTGTGTGTAAAATATCCGCCAATTGAGGCCAATATCTTGTTGTTTATTTAGTCATGCATAGTTGCCTAATGTTCATGCCTTCATCGTTCTTGCTTCTTACGCCAAACGCCATACGGGTAGAAACTGAGGAAAAGGGGGAGACGAAAGCGCACATGGACATCAGTTCACGAATCTCTGTCTGCAATGATTAGTGGGCAAACGCAAAGTGTCTCAACTCGCTGTTCGAACGCTTTATAACGCCAAGTACGAACGCAGGACACCAGCGTCGGGCGTTGTAACGTGGTCGAAGCGTTTAATAGAAATTAAGGCAGCTAGCTTTGAGTTTATCGTCTACTCGTTCCAACTTGAGCTTGGTGTGAAGACTCTCCCGCGCCCTCCCGTCTGCTTCAGTCTCTACCGGTATTGACTTGGTGTTAAAGAAATCCCGATAAAAACGGCGTTCCGCCGATTGGGTACCAAAGTTGGAAGCCGGTCGTTTACGTTTCGTAAGGAGGTTAAACACATTTTGAAAGAAAATTTCACCTCCACTCGTTATTTAAAAAAGCTTATTTTTTCTGCATCAAGGTTAATACTTTTTTAAAAGATTAAGCTTATGTAATATATATATATATATATATATATATATATAAATGAGCATTTAGCTATCCTATTTCTTTTAAAGGTAACAATAATTAGGTCTCTCCAACCGCTTTTTTTACGTAGTAAACAAGTATTTGAGACTCCCGAGTGTGCGCAGAGTTTAACACATTAAAGGTGTAAGAAAGATCATTATAAAATTGACGGAAAGACTATGAGTTCTAGATGTCGTCAGACACCTAAAACCCGATGATAATGCAATTAAAAGTAAATGTGCAAGCGAGCTGGACACGAATGATGAAAATAATCTCCAGAGAAGGGGAACAAGAGGGGCAAAGGTCAAACTCAAATCTCCAAACACAGCTAAGTGACTGGTGCGCCACCGAAGAATTCGTCTTTTCCTGGTATCCAACCGGGACCAGGCGTTTTGTTGGTGCTAGAATGGCGGCAGCCTGTCGAACACCCGCACATTGTTTGTTGTTAATCTGGTGGCAGATGATATAACCCGCTTGCTCTATTGACGTGTTTACTCCTGGTTATCTCAGTAGGATGAGTACTCCACTAGAAATGGAGATATCCCTGGTTCGATAGCAGGACCAGGCGGATTTTTTGGGGTCGCGCAACTCTCACCTAGATGTGTTTGGAGATTTGTGTCTTTCGTTTGTCCTAAGAAGCTTGGCTTCGGGCTAGTTTGTTTTTTAGAGCGCAGCTCTTAGGCGCCCGTTTCCGGCTTGAGCGGCGTCACCGTCGGCTTTGCAGTCACCGTCGCTGTCGCTGTCGGCGTAACCGCGAGGTCACGTGACCCCCAAGGTCACCCGAAGGTCACGCGACCCCCAGAGGTCATTCCAAGGTCATGCGACCCCTAGAGGTCACATCACCCCCAGGTCACGTGACCCCCAGAGGTCACGTGATCCCCCAAGGTCACGTGACATCCTCCCCGAGGTCACGTGACAACCCCCCCCCCCCGAGGTAAAGTGACCCCCTCCCCTCCGAGGTCAGGTGACACTCCGGAGCTTATTCAAGAATGAGGGGAGGAAGAGAAGGAGGAGGAGGGGTCTACCCTTCCCTCTTCCTCCTCAAGAGCTGCGCTCCGATTCGGCGTTACAGTGAGTTGTAAACGGCTTTCACTTTTTTTCATTATTTTTTTTTTTATTCTGCGCTGCTAAAGTTTACAATCTCGGACGAAGAAGGACGACTCACACACGAAAGGAGAAAGGTCCTTTGTCCCCCTGTTCCCCTTCCCCAGGGATTATTTTCGTCCATCTAAAATGCCTTGTCAACCGATTAAAATTAGCATAATATTAATCATTTTGAAATGCACCGGGAATGGCTCTCTCCACGAAGCGGACACAATGGAAGGCCGGACGATGACCAAAGGAAGGCCCCTGCCGTGTTGTGCGACGATCGACTCAGCCAGACTCTTAGTGAAGACATAGGTGTTGGGTTTGGCACCGAGCAGCTCCGGTGTCCGTTTCTGAAGATCGACCTCGCTCATTGTTCTTCATGGTTATATTTCACATGCGAGCAAAAAGAAAAAAATTGGAGAGATTGTTTTATTCCTCCCAGACTAGTTTGTATGGCTTAGAAAACCAACCACAATTCACGGTAGACACAGCAAAATTAACACTCTCAAAAATGCTGCGTTTGTAAAGAATCGCGAAGGTCTACTCTCCAGATGCTATGGGACACTCCTTCTAAGTTGCGGTAGAAGAGCCTTTGTCAATAAAATAATTTGAAGGCGCTGTGCTTGCACACACCGTACACATTCCTTTTTTCTTCAATGAAAATGTCACACCTACTGCGAGGCTCAGTATCTCCCATAAACCTCATCTAATATATACATTATATTTATTGACACCTGCAGCTATTGGCGAAAAGACAGTATGACTTGAGATAAAAACATATATACAATGTAGAAAACTTTGTTCAGAACTAAAGACAAATATTTATTGACTTCTTCACAAGCTTTCAAAAGTGTCAGCTTTACAACACTGTCAAGTCGACACGTCAAACGTATGATTATTTTTAAACATTTAAAAAGAATGTTTGGTATCATTTCTGGTATTAATCGCGTATTCGCTAAACACATACAAATGCCAGAATAATAATGCTTGTCGATTTTACATGAGATCTGGCAAAGACTACTAGGAGGCACCCTGTCTTAAAAAGGCTCATTTATTTTCCTTTCTGCTTTATAAAATAAATATATTTTAGTGCTCGTTAGATTAGTTACTATAATAAGGAAAATTACACATGCTGAATTTAGAAATATAAATAGCCTTATTATTTACGAGCTAATAACGTCCGATCCTTAAGAGCTAGATTTACAAAGTGACAACAAGATGATAAATGCGCCAAGTGTTCAAACTAGTAGTTCTGTATACTATTTAAAGCAATGCTTTTTTTAAATTCGATTGACACTTTTATACGTGATCTTTCACTTTTCAGCAATGTTCATGTTGCAAGCTTAATTCATTCGATTGAACATAAAATTTAACGGTACGCTGTTATTTAAGGATAATATGTAGACAATATAGTATTCAGCATACATTACAGTTTTAAACATTCAAATTGTGAATATTATTTACAGATATGACATACTGCAGAAGCCTACAGAAAATCTTAATTGAGAATTACATATACTGTTTTAGGTTCATCTATAAAATGCATGTGATTCGACTAAAATACAATGTTTCCAATGAATGAAAAATAATAAAACTGACATTACCATCTGGTATAATATCAAGAGCATGATGTAGCCCCAATTTGCAAGCATCAGGCTCACCATGACTGATGTAGGGGATACAAATAGATAGGAGTGCCTTACTTTGTTAGCGAAATGATGTGATCCGGCTCTACCGTTGGTGAGTATATTCGCTCCTCCAAAATCTTGTCATCGGAGTTGACGTATGCTGTCGAGACATGAACAAAGGCCTAAAAAAAAAAATAGTAACGTGAGCACACCACCAGTTGTGGTTCGATCAGCAAGTTCGATGCGTACTCAATCGAAATTAGTTCACGGTCACAAATGAGACTGAACATTCACTAATCTTTCATAGCCCATTGCTTCGAAAATATAGATACAAATACTTTTTACGCCGTCTCGGGTACGTCAAGTAGGAGGTGTCATCCACTGAAACGCGATCGTAATCACGCCGCTTACGTCTGCTTGGGGTAGTTCGTGTTGTGAGGCTGTAGCTGTACTGTGCCCAGGAGGAGTATAAACGCCATGGGTTACCCCTTCGCCCATTTTAGTCCTCTTACCACCTTTCTTCTGTGTTATTTCGCGGTTTGCACGAAACCGAAAAAAAAAGACATAAAGTTTCCGTCCTGTCTACTACTTTGTTTCATTTGCGGATTTTTATTTCTACCGCATGTGCCCTCGCGTCTATTTTTGTCTTACTACAAGCTACCTTGAACTCGCATTTGCCTTTCTGTCCAGAATTGTGAATTGATAAACTTACTTTTAGGTATAACACTGCTTTTTGAATACGTGGTATTTCGCTATTTCGATTGAGTATATTCTGATGTGTTTGTTCCTTCAGTTGTTTTCTTTCATTTACTTTGCAATGTGCAAGGATGGTGGAGACTCGCAGCCAAATATTGTGTTTTCCTTCTGCGCCCCCCCCCCCCTTTTCTCGTGACTGCGTAATTCAAAATAAATTATCATAATTATTATGAGACGCCGCGTGCGTAGCGCGGTCAGTGGCGCACGTGTTTACCACCCTGATATGCGCGGGCCACCATCCCTGGTATATTGGACTCTCTATCTTAATCTTTATTTGCCCTGCTTCAAATTTGGAGCTCAATCTCTTAAGCTAGTAAGGTACGTTGATGGCTTATTTGTTTCATCTTAGTTCAGCATACAAAAATAACACAAAAAGGAAGGGGCACTAAGCAAACGTGACAAGTGGTATTATGTTTATTTTCTGTCCCAGCCTTTTTTTGCGTTATTTGAATGGGAAAGCATTTACTGTCCCGTGGAGAGATCCAACGTCATCAGCTTTGAAACCATGGCAAACGTTGGCCAAACAGCAATTAATATACCGCTTTCCAAGTGAAGCCGATTTCTGATGAATTATGCTCTCATTGACTGGCTTGCGTCATCAGGGAACGAGGCTCCCATTAAATCTTAAGCAACGTAATTAAAATAAAAAAAAAAATCACCAGAGACGCTCTTTTCATGGCGGTGGAGCTTACGCAGCGGCGCGGCCGCCGGTAAGAGAAGAGAGCGGCGGCGCCAGAGCGAGAGCCCGCCCGGGCTCTGGCTCTGGGCTGGCCACACGGCTGAGCTCAGCGCAGCGCAGCCACCTCAAGAAAGCGAGCGCTCGGCCGTCCTTCGACGACACGTGGCCGTCCACGCCACTACGCCGCGTACGAACTAAGGGAGTGGAAGAACGCCATTCATGCGTTCACATTCTCAACTCATAAGAAGTGCTTAGGTGTCCTCAGACCTTTTATGTTTATATAATCTCTTAAGCCGCCATTTGTTCCGGTCTACAGTCACCCTGAACGTGGAGGCTGTATACAAGGAGCTCTAGGCCACTGTATGTGTCCACTACCACACCGAAGCTCAATCTTGCTATCACGCTGACATCCGTGCCACCGACGCAAGCTATAGCAGTTTGTTTTAAAACCCGTTTGATATATTATATCCGTAGTCTTACCAGCTTACTATTGCATTGTTATCTGCAATTCGAGAAATTATTAAAATGTTTTGCTACCTTGCTCTGTGCAAATAGAACGTCTAATAATGAAGTCACATATATTACTAGGTATATAGTGTATTTTTCAGTATTTAGACAAAGTTTAAAAAGAAGCAATGAAAGCTAAACTAATGTTTCTGTGTTGGTTAAGTATGCGGCCGGGGGTGCACAATATAAGAGAACAATCGTAAGGATAAGGCGGTTATTGAAGTAAAACCTGTTATTTGATATTCTAATTATTAAATATGAATATGTGAATCCAATAAGAAACTAGTTGAGCCTCATAAAAAATATATTAAGTAAACTTTGCAAAGATTTGGAGCGTATCGCAAGCTCCGTGGTACGCTAAGTGCTAAATTTACCACTCCTGCAACCGGTGCCAGGCTTGGGGTGCAAAAACGCGCCCACAGAGTGTTTCAGTTTTTTTCCAATTTTTGTTTACGTCAGCCTCGCACCTGTTGCTCCAGTTTTGAGCATTACCGCGCCTCCGAGAGGCCCAAAAGTTTTATATATTCAACATATGGTTTGATTTATGATGACAGTCAGCGAGGTTTACATGAAAGCCCTATTGAAAATACACCCTTTTGCCCTGATGTGTTATAAGAACCTCTCAGCGCTCCAGACCCCTTTAGCCTATCAGAGCCTTCAGCCCAAACCCCCTTAGCGCATCAACCCTTTAGACGCCCAAATGACTGTGAAACATAAACGAAAAATGCTGTTTAAAACGTTATTGTAAATTTCAAGTTTGAGTTTTACATGCGTGTTCTAACCTAAAAAGACGATAAAAACCAACGTTTGCTCAAACCCGGACGCAAGCAGCTGTAGACGAAAGCGATCATATCAAATATGGACAACCGAGATCTTTGCCACAAAAATATATTTGAAAGTAGTCTTTGAAAGTGCTACAATAAGACCAAGCTGACAGGATCGTGACTCCTGCGTTCGCCTCCCAACGCCCACTCAGCCGGCGCCTCGTCAATTCTCCAGATGGGGCGGTCGCCCCCGATCATCTCCTTGGTGACCGTGCAGCTAGGCAGTGACAAATCGGCCTATGAGCCCACAGCGGCGATTGCCTCTGTTTCGTTTTTAAGCTGCATTGCCTACACAAACACAAAGACCTCTCCACAATTTCCAAAACTCGTCGTGTCCGCGCGATTCAAAAATGGCTAAGCGGGTTCCCCGACGCATATATCGTGAAGGGTCACGTGATCTCTACCACAAACCCGTTAAAATAATTTTGATGGGTGGTGTGGTTTCACGAATAAGATTTGAACAGACCCCACAGGCCTCTCAAAAAGCTATGACGGGCGTCTTACACCATTTAGGAATTCATAAAGGGTACGCCAGGCTCCTTAGAAAACCATGACGGAAAACTCAAATACATCAAACATCTTCGATGGCTACGTGACAACATTTAAAAAACCCTAGTGGGCTCCTAGACGGATTTTCAATAGCGAGCATAAGTTTATTTTCCGCAATTAAATATGTAACTAACACATTTCGCTTCTACCTCACTTACCGATATAAAATGGTCTATGGTCGTCTAGATCCAATCCTATGGGTAGCTGTCGCCGTTTACGGCCCTGTGTAGTTGACCATACAATCCTATAGAACCAGCTATAGCTAGCGATTTCAAAATTTCTGGCACTTAGACTAAAAACTAGTAACCATAACATTTCGTTTAAGCAGCTATAAACGTTTGAATTTATCGAAAGCTATATACACCGTGCAAGAGATATAGGGGCTCTACAAAAGGCGCCCATAGCGCCATTAGCGGTGGAGCCGGCGTTCGACAGAGACGTGCTCAACAGACGGCGGTGCGTTTCGCGTGCGAGGTTGTGGCGGCGGAAGCGTGCACGGAGGAAAATTTTGTTCTTTGAGCTGATACGCTTGAGTGAGGTTACATGAGGGCTGGGGAAGACCTAAAATTGTAATCTTGCTTCTTATATATCCAATGATGTATAAGAAGCTTCTTAGAAATCTCAGGAAATAATCTTTTTATATCTTCTCTCTATCGCACTGCGTGCTGGCGTCCGACGAGAAACCTTCCCGGCTTCTGGAAGGTGCAACAATTGCACTTTTTCTAAAAATCAACGATTAATTTTTATCCTGAAATGAATCTACCACAAATTCATTGAGTCGAAGGTGAAGAATAAAAGTCAAGATGCTTTCAATCGTGATTCAAGCCGTACCAAATCACTGATCAGTTTACACAAAAACATGTGTTTCCAAAAATCATTTCCAGCGAAACTAATACCACAACTAAGTTTTATTATTGTTTGCCTACAATTCGATGCCACCCACGTAAATTTATTGTTTTAATAAAAAAACACGAAGTAAATGAAAATGTATAGCACTTGAACACGAGCAAAATGTGATGCTCTTCTCTGCTAATCGGAGGAGTGAGCTCATTTCTTTTTGTCTTCCACGTCCACGTAGCATCTGATGTAAGCGTATCAGAATGCGAAAAAGAAAAAGGAAACGTTGTATGCGTGCGGTCGCACGCACACACATCGACGATGGGTGTGACCGAGAGAGAAAGTCAAGTACATCTTATTTTACAAATAAGGTTTATCTTAGAATGGTGAGTATAGCATATGCGTTCTGTCTTACACAAGCTTGCCTGCCTTTTCCTGAAATTATGCCACCATCTTGAGCACTTCAAAAACCAAGAGAAAAGGTTACTGTCGTTAAACAACTCGCGAACTGCGCTCGAGTTCAAAGGTCAGCATTTTACGTCATTGGACATATATTTGTTTCATTCTTTTCACTTTTGGTGCGGCTAAGAGACCTTTAATAATTTGTTTGGAACCGCCCTTTGAAGAAATGGCACATTGACACGGTGCGCACGGAACTGATTGAAAACAATTTCGCGGAAAGGAGCGCATTTTTCGGCATTTTTATTATACTCAATGTTCTTATTTTTGTTCTGGCGAAGTATTACAGCAAATAAAGGTTTCTCAATAACCAACCGAATGAAGCTCTTGTTGTTCAAGTATGACTTTTTTACATAAAAAATTAGTTCTGGAATATTCTCCACTTTACGATATAATTAAATGTTTTATGAATCTTAATTTGACACTGTTTTTAGCGATTTTTTAGATTGAAGAATTGATTTCGCGTGCTCAATAAGACTAGTGAAAAACTAATGAGTTTTTAGTTCAACTAATTTGGTATATATATACAGGGTGTTTCACAAAAGATAAAGAAATTCGATATCGCAAAAACTACGCGTTATAAAAAAAAAAAGTTTGTGCCGTTTTGGTCCTGGACCAGGGGCCCATTTAAGAAAATTATTAAAGTCCTGGATAATTAGATTGTTATTTATATTTGCGTAATGATTGTGTTTAAGAGCATGTTTTCAATTAGGAAACTGCTGAGCATCATGGAAAAACACTAAATCAACAAATTGCAGAAAGATAGAACGCACGCGCAGCATTTTTCTGATTTCTGAAAATCCGCACAAATTCGACGGGTTTTTAAGTTTTGGTTTCCGATCGGAGCGCATCTCGGCCCCGATGGCACCGCACCCCGTGGAGAAATAGTGCAGCCAATCTCTGCTCCGCTGTCCTCGTGCAACACAGGAGAGGTTGGTTGCACCATTTCTCCACGGGGCGCGGTGCCGTCGGGACAGAGTGCGCTCCAATTGCAAACCGAAACTTAACAACCCGTCGAATTCGTGCGGTTTGTCAGAAAACCATAAAATGCTGCGGGTGCCTTCTGAACGAAAGACCATTCCGTGACGTCATGAACTTTGCACGCAGATTTTAAAATCGATCTCACGCCATTAATATTGATTTTTTTTTCGCGTGAAAATTTCTTTTTTGACACGTATGTCCCAATCAAACTATTAAAAAAATTCAGTCGCCCTTTAAGTACGTTTGAGATCTTTTGATTTTGTTTCGTACTGAAGTACAATATCGGCGCTTATAATTAGTAAGATGCGCAGTGACAACAAATAAGTTGCTTCAGATTTCATATGGAGGTGGTAAATAGGGAAAATATTAGGCAGCTCTAGCACTGAGGTAAGGAGAACCACAGAAGGAGCTGTAGTATACCCTATAGCAGCCCACACAGAATGCAATAAACGGGCAAGGAGACCACAGGAAAAGCTGTAAGCAGCTATAGCAGAATGTGTAAAGAGAGGTATCAGACGAGCTGTATGATAAACGATAGCAGACCACACAGATAATAATAGGCGGCTAAGGAAACCATACCAAATACCATAGGCGGCTATTTCACGCTGGCCAGAAAGACCCATGGAGCAAACCATAAATCTGTATAGCAGAAAGTGCAACAAGCTAAACATGGCTGACGAAACCAAAGGAAGAGCTTTAGGCAGTCACAAAACACTGGGTAAATATGAACATAATGTAAGCCTTAGACATTTATATAGAAGACCATCCAGGAAGCTATGGATGACCTAGGAAACCACTTGAAAAACCATAGGCAGCTATATCACGCTGGCTAAAAAGAACCATATCGTAAGCCATAGAAATTCCTATAACAGAAATTAAAGGTAGTTATAAATGGCTTAAGAAAGCATAAAAGGAACCATAGCCGGCTATAGCATGATGGCTCAAAACGCCCGTAGGGTAAGCAATCGAAATATCTGTAGCATGTGATACATAAAGCAATAGATGTTTAATGAAACCATAGGAAAAACCATAGGCAGCTATAGCACGACGGTTGAAGAGACGCATAGCGTTAGGCGTATAAATCTCCACAGCAGACCATATCGCGGTCTAGGTGGATAAAGATACCGTAAAAAATGCTACAGGCGGCTATAGCATTCTGGCCAAAGATACCCAAAGTGTAAGCTATAGGATTCAGTATAGCAGATCATGCAAGAAGTTATAAATAACTGAAAAAAATACTATAGGAAAAGATAGTCATATATATCTCCTACGCTAAGGTTAGCCATAGATAAAGCCATAAAAATCTCTATAACAAATCATACACGGAGCTAGAGATGGCTAAAGAAACTAAAAGAACATCCATAATCGGCTACAAAAAAATGTTGGTTAAAGAGATATACATAGTAAGCAATAAACATCTTTATAGAAGACAACACAAAGGGCTATAGAGGGCTAAAATAACACAGGGAAAAATATAGGCAGCAATCGCACGGTGGCTAAAGAGAGCATTAGAGGAAACCACACAAAGCTATAGGTATAGAATGCTGCAGCTAACACATTTTAGTCCCTAGAGAAAGATAAAAGCACAAATGGGGGGAGATCATATAAAATTATAAAGACAGCCATAAAAGTCACCATGGATAACTGGGCCATTTGTTTTAGCCGGCCATACAAAAGATTGTATATAGCCGGCAATAAAAAAACATTCCTCCAACGCGATGATTATTCCCTCTATTATGTTTCCTTGGCCGCATAACTCAACATCACCGACCGAATTAGTGTAGTTTCGCACCGTTCTTTAAAACAGATCACTTCAGCCTAAAATTACGCTCAAGATATGACTGTTTCACAAAATGAGGTCCGTATTACTTGAAGTATAGTTGTTATGACCACAAAATAATAAAAAGAGTAACTATGTCCGTCAGATCTAATTTGAAACGTTTAAACGATTTAGAGTGGCTCGCACTTTGTTTATTCATAATATAATGCAAGTTACAAATTGATAATACAGCACACACAAAGAGATGAGAAATATAGGCAGTAAATTATACTTGCATATATCGTGCTGTATGAGCAACGTCTAAACATAAACCAAAAGGCCTGCATCATCTTTTTGATGCAATTTACACTTTTGTCAATTTAGCTGTCTTGCGCTAGTATGTGGTACTATACAAATAGGTACATTATTCAGCTCTATTGCGTCGTCGATTGGTCGTGTTTAAAAAGCAGAGGTTAGGGCACTACTCAGATTTCCAGTATATATTTCTCTGCATAAAATGCTGCACTAATATATTTCTCTACATAAAGTACACACTCCACTCACCTTCATCCCTTTGGTGCTATGGCAAAGGTCCAGCACTCTTTTTGTGCCTTCCATGTTTATCTTCACAGCGTTTCTGAAAACAGTATACTCTCATGAGAAGTAAACAAGCATTTAATGAATGAAGAACTTCGTTACATAATTACCTACACCTTTGAAAAGCCCGATAATTGTAGCTGGAGAAGTATGCAAACAATAATGCATTTCATGTCACCAACATGAAACACTGGAGTCGTTAGCCTTTTTTCGCCAACTCGTATATGCTTAGAAAGACGATTACCAAAAATACGCAACAGAATCAGGGCGAAAAATAGCGCAGTCGTTTACGGTATTTGTTATTTATTGAAATAAAAGTATAAATATAAGTATAGATATACATTTATTGATTCGGTGTCCGTGAATGCGAATCTGAGCGGAAAGAGTATTCATTGTCAATATAACAATTGCGTAGTTGTTGAACTCGTTTCCTTTCGTAATTAACTATTCCAAGGTGACGGCGGTATCATGTGAGAAAAAAAAGAAACGTCACTCTGGTATTACGGCATTTGCGAAGTTTGTCGAAGATTTTCCAGCGCTCCTCGAAAAGAAGTTTTGCTTAATGTTGACTCGGATTCGAACGCGTACGCCGCGAAACACTGCTGAGACTAAATAAAATACGCTGTGTTTGTGCAAGCTCGTGTTACAGGTCGACGCACCATCGAACCATGAACAAACATATAAAGGTATTAAAAAGATCACTAGCCTCTAAACTTTCGAAAGGAAAGTTTTCCTAAATGCCCCATCTGCGTCCGTTTGAAAGTACACCGTTTAAATTGTAACGGGAGAAACCTTTCCAAATAGCGGCGCTGATTTATTTTAGAAAACTATTAAAATAACTTGCAATCCAGACTTTATCAAATAAAATTATTGCCTTGAGGACTCTTCCCAATCTATGCGTAGATGTGCGTATCGCCGATATTTTTCTTAGCTTTGCCCCTTCCCCACACAACGTCCACGCTTCTCCACCCTGCTTGTTCTGAAAAATAAAAATTAATTCCAACAAAGTGTGTCGAAGGTTTTTGTTTCTAAGTTTTGCATGAGCACAGAATAAATAAGATGGTCTAAACCATAGACAAACGGTCTATGGGTGTATATAGACAATCCTATAGGTGGCTATTTCCATCTATGGCTCCCTATAGTCGGCGATAAATACCTAGGAATAGCTATAGCCATCTTTAGAATATTTTATGCCACTTAGGTTAAATACTAGTACTCATAACATTTCCTCCAACTGCCTTTAGAATCCTGTACATATCCAAAGCTGTAGACACGCACCCATTCGATTTTGTATAGCCCGCTATAGTAAGGCTTATGTCTTCGAAGCTATAGAAGCGAGACCTTTCAATTGTCTAAAGTCAGCTATAGAAGAGGCTTTGTTGTACTTAAGGATAGACATACAACCACTCACTTTGCTATAGTAAGCTATAGATAGGCTTACGTCTTCAAAGCTATAAACGCGAGTCCTTCCAACTGTCTGTAGTCAGTTATGTAAATGTATATGGCTTCAAAACTGTTCACGCACAGCCCTTTAATTCTATGTACGCAGTTATGGAAAAGCTTACGTCGCGAAAGCTAAAGATGTCAACCAATCATTTTTCTATGCCCACCCATAATGCCTCCAAAGCTATAGACGTTCAACCAGTAATTTCCCTGTTGCAAGCTATGCTAAAAATTAAAGCCGTTTACAACTCCCTGTAACGCCGAATTAGAGCGCAACTCTTGAGGAGGAGGAGGGAAGGGTACTGAGGGTCACGTGTTCTCAGGGCGGAGGGGTCACGTGACCTCGGGGGGAGTAATGTGACCTTGGGGGTCACGTGACCTCGGGGAAATCACGTGACCTGGGGGAGGTGTCACGTGACCTTGGGGGTCACGCGACCTCAGAGGGGGTCACGTGGCCTTGGGGGTGACGTGACCTCGGGGGGAGGTGTCACGTGAACCCTCTACGAGGTCAGCGAAGGTACCCGAGGTCCTCCCGAGGTCCTCCCGAAGGAGCCCGAGGTTCTCCCGAGGTCCTCCCGAAGGAACCCGAGGTCTTTCTGAAGGATCCCGAGGTCCTCCCGAGGTCCTCCCGAAGGAACCCGAGGTCCTCCGAGGTCCTTCCGAAGGAACCCGAGGTTCTTCCAAGGTCCTCCCGAAAGAACCCGAGGTCCTTCGGGAGAAGCTCGGGTTCCTTCTGTAAACTTTACCCATAATGCACCGCGCGGTTTCGCCGACGGCGACGGCGACGGCGACGGCGAAGGCGACGCCGACGCTGCTCAAGCCGGAAACGGGCGCCTAAGAGCTGCGCTCTAAAAAAAATGTCCCAAATCTATACGCCTCGCAAGTGGGCTCATTTTCGTCTTCTGCGCATGAGAAAAGAAGTAGCGGTGACGTCAGAACGCCGAGCCCTGATTGGCTGATCGCGACCCCCTATCTCAGCGTCGTCTGCTCCTTTGCAACGTCGTCTGCTCGCAAATTCGTCTGCTCGCAACATCGTCTGCGTCTGTCTTACCTCTCCTGCGACTTTCGGAGCGAATTCGACTTCACCTTTAAAAGAGGGCAGACGAAATAACTCGAGCGATATTTTGTTTTTTGTCTAACAACTAGCAGACGCGCATCAAGGAGGGAAGTCAAAGGACTCACTGGCGAGGTGTCCCAGGACGCCGAGGTTTGTTTGCTTAGAACCGAGAGTGAGCGTGTTAGTGTCCGCAAGTTCCCTCCCAAATACTTTTTTCCTCCATTCGTGTGCGGCGAGACCCCTCACTCTTTAACGGCGTCGGCGGGTTGGCGCAGTTAACGTCGTCTGCTTTACGTCTGCTAGTCAAAGCGATGGCTGCTTTACTTGTCCTGCGTCTGTCGGAGATTCACCGCTTTTTCACCGGCGAGAGTCACCGTTGCCTCGGGAAGCAAGGAGATAACAAGAAGAAGAAATTGACCTCTTAATCTAAAATTGAGGTCAGCGATCAAAGTATAATACGGGAAGGGTTCACAAGGGTCGCGCGGGTATATTCCATTCAGCACACCAGCCGGTCGTGGGCAGACGGTCGCCGAGTCGCGGAGTTCCTGCTAGGCCTAACTGCCCTGCTCGTTTGGTCGCGTTCGGTGGAATCGTGGCCGTTGGAGCTTTTCCCGGGTGTTTGTGGATCCAGCGTTCTTGTTCGTCATGGTCTGTTTCAAGTATTTTTTCTTGCTGCTAGACGTCGGGACGCGTCAGAAGCGCAGGTAGAAAAATAAACGTCCGTGGGTTTTCGCGACCGCGACGCTGTCGGCCATGCTGATTTGATCGTAAGAAGTGCGTAAGACAGCTTCGGAGCTGCCGTAGGATTTCGTCGTAACCTGCGCAAAACTTACGAAAATTTCGTTTCGTGAATACGAATTCGTTCTTAAGTTTTGTCTTACGCACGTTTTTTTGGCTTTTGGATCGTTTCGTGAATCTGGCCTCTGCACTTCCGAAAGTCGCAGGAAAGGTGAGACAGACGCAGACGACGTTGCGAGCAGATTACGTTGCAAAGGAGCAGACGACGCTCAGATAGGGGGTCGCGATCAGCCAATCAGGGCTCGGCGTTCTGACGTCACCGCTACTCCCTGCGCAAGAAGCAGGCGAACTTGCCCTCCGCATAGACGCGTGACCATTCCGTTTTCTGTAGCAGGCTATAGAGTAGTGTTACATCAATGCTATAGACGTGCGAAGACTTAGTTGTCCGTAACCGGCTATAGAAAAGTGCACGTATCCAATGCTATAGACGCTCGGTCATTCAGTTGTCTCTGGCCAGCAACACAAAAGTGTATGACTCCAATGCTATACACGCGCTAAAATTTAGTTTGCAACTGGCTTTGAAAAAAGTATTTCCTAAGCTATGGACGGGTGATTATTCAGTCGTCTGTACCGACTAATAATAGCGTATGTCATCAATGCTATAGGCTAGGTCGTCTATGCCGGCATGCTTTAGGGACTTTTTAACAACCCCCCAAGACATAATTACTTTGTCGTTACGGTACGCGCCACATTAGGGTCGTCATATCACCTCTTATTGCGACTTCCACAAATCAGCAAACCCGGTTGCTGATTTTTTTTCTTACTCAGTTGGGCATTTTCATCGCAATTTAATTTTGATTAAAAAAAGTTTTGGCAGCATTCTTGAAACGAAAGGCAGTGTAAACGGCAAGCTTGGTGATTTTTTTTTCCAAGTTATTGGCCATTGAAGCTGCCGATGCGAAAACCGACGTTTCTTTAGTTGGTCGGACATGTCATGCTGGACCACTCGCTTTTTTGTCACGTAACAAACGATCACGCTAGGACTCTCTGCTCATAATTTCAAAATAGTGTTTATTGTGCCTATTGAATAACAAAAATTTTATAATTTGGAATATGTTTTAAACCAATGTCGACATGTGTCTCTATTATATTTTTTGAAAACGATTGGCAATTGTTTACACGTTATGTATTAAAGATATTTTAATAAAATTTATATTGGAACTAAGCCTAAACTTAGTTAATTTAATTCACTATAAATTCAATATTTCACGTGAAAGAAAACATTTGCTACATACAATTGATAAAGCGATGATCCAAAAAATCGTGCCAATTCGGATTCGATTTTAGAAAAATTAATGTTTAATTCCGTTCATTTTTTCAGTAGTAGTAAGGTAGGACAGTGGTTTATTAGAAAATATATATATAACGTGTAGTATATTGTTTGTATGTCCCCGATAAAAGATTGAATCTTGTCAAATGTGCGTTGTGAATGCAGCTTCGCATGGGCGCTATTATGGCCAATACTGTTGCATGGCTATGACTAATGACCTAATAATAATACTTGCCATCCGATTCAATCCTATATTGGACTGGAATAATACGTATGGTATAACAGTATTTTATATTAGGTTTTTACAATACTGCATTATGTAAAAACAAAAAAGGTGATAAATAAAACGCTCTACAAATAGAAGGACATACGAAAGGGTAAAATTTAATACAACCTGACGAAAGAAGTTACAGTAAAACACAGGTAAAATAGGTAAAACAAATATTTTTTTAAGTTTCACTTTACGAATGTATTAGGTAATCGTTTGCACTCTGGGGACTGCTTTTGAGGCGATCAAGTTATTGGATTTTTTTTTTACGTGTAGGTACATTTAGTTCCCAAGATCATGGTTAACTTGTGATCTACTTGTTACCAGTGAAGTGGATCAATATTACCTATTAAGTGTATAAAACACACATCAAAGATAGTTGACCAATGTTTCGTACACATCCAATAAGCACAAAAAAAAAACTGAAGTAAGAAACAAAATATATATAAAGTTTCATCAAAACTTAATAGATAGTCAAGTTGAAGAAACCACCGGTTGGAAGAGATTCTGGCCGGCTTATTTGCCTTTGGTTGACAAAAAATACGCTTAAAATTTTCCTGTACAAAAAAGCGCCGGTGAACCTTCAACGAATGAATTGAAAAGCTTAACAGATCCTACAAAGAATACGGAATTGTACAGCTGTGTCAAAATGGTTTTGAAGCACGCAGAACATCGACATAAAACAAGTTTAGTGTCCGCTTTTAAGTTCTTAGGGTGTACCGAAGTTTCTGTTCAAGTGCGTTCTTGATAGACAACACATGGGACAGAACGCAAGCGATACATAACAAGGGACAGGCGCTTGTCTCTAACACGAAAAAGTGAGTAAAGAAACAGTCAGAAATACAAAGAAAAATCAAAGAAATACAAAGAAGGAAGCACGTTTTTAGATACTAGTTCACTGCAATACTGATTTAACGTTCGCACAGGTCAAAATTCAGGCACTTCACTATTGAAGACTTGAACGCAGCCGTCTCACTGCCGATAGCCCAATCCCAGAGGGGCGAAGTGAATTCATTACTGAAACATGCTTCTCTGTCCGCTTCAGGGTGCCAGCATACATGTCCTGCTACACTTAGTTTTACACTCTTTATAATAGTACGGTATTGTACACTCCGTCACTCCTCTGCTCCACATGTAAGACGACTGAAAGCCCTTTTGACACCCTAACCTTCTCCCACCCCTTCGATTCCCCAAAACGGGTTATGTTCTCTCAGACGATTGAAACAAGCATTATATCCTGTTGATTTTATGGCTTAGGATCTGAAGAAGCACTATCTCAATATTTTATGGGTCAGTTTCTCAACAAAGGTGCGCGCGTCGGTTATAGAAATAAACTTCGATGTTTCAAATTATGTTTTGATGTGTGATGCTTGAGAGCACCGCCCACTCCTCTGCAAGCGCTTTTTGCGTGCCCTGACGCTTAATAGATCCGCTTTGTGACATTTGCCTGCTTTTCGAATTCGCATAACTGAAAACCATATTTAAGGTGGCTTGCAGCCCCGCCAGAAATATAAATTACAGAAGAAAATAACGGCAGCCACTTCTTAAGCCGTTCTTCGAACAATGCGAGTGCAAAGTTTGCGTGAGCTGAGTGGAGGCAAATGTGATGACTCACAACTCCAAAGATCAGCGTTCCCTTTGTTGTCGTGGCTACGTACTTAAATATCGTCTCCATCTTGTTCTTTCAGTGGTAACCTTGAAGGGCACGTTTCGGCAAAATCGAAGTGTAAGATCACAGCTTGTGGCTGTACATTGGCTTTTATCAGTCATACGGCACTTTGTTTAGTGTGTCTGATGAAAGAGCGGAATATGTATTTGAACTCGTTATTAAACGAGTTCAAATACATATGCTTGAACTCGTTATTAAAGTTTATGCCTCCAAATGTTTTCTTATAATCACCCTACCTTGCTCCCACGATGACAACCCTAGTTTATTTTCAGGTACAACGCCTACTTTCTCAAGAGAGATGCATTTTATTTTCGAACATATAGTTCACATGTTAAGCGGAAGCAGTTTTCTGAAGGATTGTTGAAACGATTCCTGAATATCTTTATACGTTGTGGTCTTCTCTAGCATTTGAAGGAGATGTGAGGGAAAGTGAGAATTTGGTACACGCCCACACATTTTTCGTACATAGGGCTATTTTTAGCCCACTTGGATCAAAGAAAGTAAAATTTTGCTAGGCCTATTTCTGATTTGGGATGGGCTGCCTTGAATTTTTTGCACGCATTCCTTATTTACCTTGTCATTAACTGCTTTGTTACGTAGACTTCATTTCCGTCAACTGGAAAGAAGTCTAGAGTCCGTAACATCTGACGTGTGATAGGGTAAGAGCAGGAGCATCATCATTTCTTCAATTGACTGTCCTTCGCAGGGAACGTCTGTTGCCCAGATCTCCATTTTTTATCGAAGTCTTTTTTTTTACCTTTCCAGCGTACGTTGTGGCTTCAGGCATTGATTTCAAAATACCTTGCTTTTTTGAGATCGGAGGGCAACAAATTTGACAGGTAGTAGCGCTCTATTTGCGATGACTTTTGCGATAGGCAACACGCAAATGGCTGACCCACTCTGCGCATCAGGAACGTGACCTTAATTGTCAAGAGCCACAGGTGCTCCGTACACATGGCTCAGTTTACTACCAATTTTCTTCTGGAACTCTTTGGCTCCTTCGAATAGTTGCAGTTTAACATAGCCAACACGTCTGCGTGCGCTTACGCTAGAAGGGCGTTTCAGTGGTGTCGCTCTTATTTCGACAGCGTTCGATTGCTTCCGCTATTCCTCGAACCAGATTTTTCTCGTCAATGAAGGATGTGTCCGCTGGATCCAGGGATGGTGAAAATAAGCTCGATAGCGATGCTTTCTGCCTTCGCTGATGTTCTTCGATCTAGCTGTAGAACATTTTGTAACACTTCTTTCACACATTATTGCGGTTTACGCGCTCGGTGTACTCGGCCGGTAGAACTTGCTTAAGGAAACTGAGGGCAAGCTCTGAAACTTCACCGAAGTGGTGACCGTAATAAACGATTGACTTCTGCCTTCTTGAGTGATCAGCACACGCCTGCAGCTCTATACTGAACTTGCTAGCCATAGCACAAACGAACGTTCCTGACTTTCGTGAAACGACACCATGCACTTTTGAAGTACATCAAGCTTAGAACGGAGTTAAACACTACCGCATCGAGATCACTTGAGCTAGACGGGAACCGTATAAGTCCCCCCTATCTTCTTTTTTGTAGAACAGGTCAGAAAAAGTGCACGGGAGCAGGAGGAAGGGGAGAGGAGGAGCGCCGACGTCAGAGCTGACCTTCAAATCACCGTTTTTGGAATAATCCGTGTTCTCCGTTTCCCAGAGAGCCCTTCTAAGCCCGCTGCACACACTGATTAAAGAGAGGCGCATGTTTGATGGCCTGATTCGCTAGGTGGCTGTGCAACTTATACCAGCTGGAACTCAAAGCTGGAAATTATAAACTCAGAGGAAGTGGTGTCTACCTCGAAGGAAAGACGCAACGAATGATGCGTATAGAGTTTAGGCGTCGCCCAAACAAATTTACAAATACCCCGTTTTTTATCTTGAATTAGGCACAATTTCCTATAATTATACGCTACATGTTTAGGCAAGTAATAATATTAGGTTATTAGTCATCAATTCCACCATACTGGCCATAATAGCGCCCATGAGAAGGCGAGTTCACAACGCTCAGTTTACGAGATTAAAACTGTAATTGTGGACATACAATCAATATACTACACTTTCGATTTTCATTTTAGAATAAACCACTATCATACTTTACTGCTCCTAATATCAAGGAAATTCGAAATGGTTATTTATAAATATAGATCCTAAATTCACAAAATTGTTGAAACATTGGTCAATTCAAATGTGTGTAACAAAGATTTTCTTTCACATAAAATATTGAATTTATAATGAATGAAAGGATCTACGTTTAATCTTTATTACGATATCAATAAGATATCTTTTTAGGTGAAACGGAAAAAAAAATTGCCGAACTTTGCCAAAAATTATTCTAAAAAGTCTGATCGGCATTTAAAAAAAGAAAGCGGATTACGAAGTACAAAACAAACTTTCTTACAACAGGCACAATAAAAACTATTTTCAAATTCTCACCAAAGAGTCCTAGTGCCATAGTTTGATAAGGGATATAACAGCGATTGTTCAAACATGCCATCTCCTACAGCTGCAGAGACGTTAGTTTTCGCCTCGGCCGCTTCAATGATCAATATCTTGCAAAGAATGATACCGACAAGTTTAACTTTTACGCTTTCTTTCAATATAAGAATTCTGCCAAAACACATTTTTTAATTCAAAACTAAAGATTCGAAGTTAAAATTGTGCTGAGTTGGTATGAAAACAAACAAGATATATTCCAATCGTTTTAGTTTCTTCGAGCCCAGAGCCCTACCATCTGTCGTAATTGTGGTGCGCAAAGATTGTTTACTGACCACAGCGTTATAAACTGTACTCACGAGTTAATCCAATATTGCCCAGAAATAAGCATCGACGTAAATTTCCCAGTTCGCAGATAAGAGCAGAGACGATTTTCGGTTGTATTTCGCAAGGAGCGTGAACATGTAACAAAAACTGTGCCATTTCTTAAGCCACGTAATAAACATTTTCCCCAAAGATGCAGATGCAGATGCAGCCTGTGTTGTTTGTTTGACTTCCATGTCCCTCTTTTGTTGTTGTAAGTTAAAAACCAGCACACTCAACCATCTACGCCCCAAAGCTTGATTATACATATTTATTTATAAACATTGTGTGCAGAAAGAAGCTCTCAGTTAATTCTTCATATCTATTTGAAATGTGGGTTATACGGCGTAAAACAGGATCTTCACACTTTCTGTTTTTAGATCACTTTCGGGTTGCGCAGATTTTTTAGGAACTCCAGAAACTAGCCTTATTGCTGCTGCCCTGTACGCTCGGTGTTGACAGCAGAGAAAACTCTATATCTGCTCTAGGGTAATCGTGTCTCCGGTTAGGGGCACGTGACTACACCCTCATCCTGGTGATAAGACAGAGCACTGCAACTGCCCGAAGGCCACGCATGTAGTATCCATTGCACTATAACCTATGGGACAAACTTACAAGACGATAGATCATACAATTGACAAATACTGTCGTTTTTTCATTTTGCGGATGCCACCTGAAAATTAGCCTTATGTCAGCGATCCCCCGTTCTGACCCTGAAGGAGCTTCGGTTTTTCTACTCCATCTCTTTCTCTTTTTCTTTCTAAGCTGAAAGCATGGTAGAAGGTGATCGCACGCCGGACCAATTAGCTGTCTTCATTTTATCACTTCACTCTGCTCTCTGCGTGCTGGTAACGACAGAAGCGTGATCACGTGTGGTAAAAGATTGACGGATGACGCAGTAACGGTTTCCAATCCAGGAATGCTTTGCTTGCTGACCCAGTTTCGTGTGCGCTGCAGCCTGCGGGGCTGCCTTGAATTTCGGTGTTAAATGGTAAATCATCAACGACAACGTATTTGAATTATTCGCAACTTTCAGCGATGCTTCTACAGCGGTGTGAAAACCGCGCTCCCTAGCTCTTAGACGATCAACTTCAAAATAAAGGTGCTTTGTTATACCTTCCTAACGCGGAAGTATGAAGAATCTAATATCGCTCGTATTAAAAAATAATTGCGGCTCACAGACCGAACCTCGTTTAGCCGTCCTGCAGCGATGATCGAGAATAAAAGCCTTCTGGTAGAAAATGAAGCGGCCCCTATAGGCCGTGAGACTTGCAAATTCCAAAGCTATCAAGGTCCAAAGAGTCATATGCGGAAATCAGCAACATGTGATTTTTTCAAAGAAACATAATAAATTGTTGTGATGTGTTTAGTGCTCGGTCCGGCGTATAACAGATTGTGTCACATCGCGTTGACTCTTCACGGAGCACTTCCTTCTCGTCTTCTTGTTTGTGGGACTGTTCTGTAGAGCCCTCGTCGATGTATATCTCGGATTTCATATTTCAAGTGTGGTATTTTGATCGTAGGTGCGCGGCACCCTACTTCTTGTAGACAATTTACCGTTTTTCTACGGGTGCTCGTCCGTATTAGCTCTAGAATTATGCTGTATCTATTCTATCGGCAGCCGGGAGAATAGTTTCCTCGAAGTTCTTCCGGCAGTCGCCTCCCACTGGCTATCTGAAATCATGTGACAACCGCCAATAAAACACTGCGTTTTGTTTTAATTTTCTCGGCATTTTGTGGAACAGGTTTCATAGAAAATTTGTCGTAGATACACGCGTCTCATTAACCTACGGCTCGTCGACACTAACGTTTAATCGACATTCTGTACACGAATTGCACTGTGTAGGTACAGTACTGGTTCGGTGGGTCTGGCAGAGCCGTCCGAATTATCACATTCGAATGGGGTGACGAAATTTGTTGTAGGAAGCGCGGTGTTTCTTGTCAAAGACGAAGTAGCTTCCCCTGGCCGTCGACGACTACCTCAGTTTGGTTGCATGTACGGGGTTGGGAAAGAGGTGTCCGAATGTTAGCTTATCGATGCTCGGGAGTTGCCTGGCTCATGAGACTAAGTTCCGATAGCGGGGACACAGTCCCTCAAAGTCCCTCGACGGGGCTTCATTCCGGAGCTTTGGCTACCGAGCTCCAGCACAAACTAAAATCACCGGCGGCGTTTCCACTAAACGCCGCCCGTTGGCGCATCCCGTTTTCTTCGACCGACGAATCCTCAACGAATCGTCAGACAGGCGTCTCTACTGGCCCCCACAAACGATGGACTAACTTTCTCAGTACGCGGCAATTGCTTATATTCCCGCGTGAGACCCCGCAATCTGCGTATACCTCACGGCAAAAATCAAACGGGTTGGAATGCAAGGAAACTATATGTAGAACTCGCAAGGCGATTCAGAGAGCCGATCTCTGTGTGGATAACGCCGACTGGGCTACCGAGTCATTAATTTTGCGTTACGGAGTCTGACTTTTTTTATCTATCGTGCCCTCTAGCACGCGGGTGAGGAAGCCTATACCGATGTAAAGAGTGTCAGTCAGAACCGTCGGGTTCTCACTGCCCGTGACTCACGTTCCGATTCTTTCGGCAGAAAATGCGCCTTCCGAATCACGCGTCGTAAATTACGCCTGTCCCCGTCTCCTACCAGCCAAGTCCGTCTGGTGCTAACGGCCCACGCGCGGAGCAGCCCTCGTTGATACAAGTAAATTTCTTCGCGTTTGTATCGTTGGGCGTGGGATAACCGGTTCGTGGCGACCCAGCCTCCGCCGGCTCATTACAAAATGTTAACCCACCTGGCCCACCCGCACACGCCGCTTCGCAGCGACAATATGGGGTGGCTCATTTCAGAAAAAAAGCTAATCTGAGCTGTTTATAAAACAATTTGTCGATTAATCGATTTGCCGATAAACCAGCACGTGCCGGAAAAACGATACGTCGATAAAACATCGCTGGGTGAATTGATTGCCACCGCCCATGAGAGGCGACTGCCGATAGAGTTTCGGGGAAATTTTTCTGCCGTCAGCTGGGAGAATAGACAATACCAAGAATTACCCCGGTTTTTTATTTCTTTGCAATTTCCTCAGTTGTAGTACAACATCTTAGCAGCATCTCTTCACATTTCTGAGATTGCTTGCACGTTTGAAGTTGTCTACGGTATAGGCTGTTTATAATAAACTTCTGGGAGATTTGAGAACAACCCCTCGTGCCTGTTTACCTGCCTATTTGCAAACACCGGGGCTAGTATATTTTTATAAGAGGTTCATCCATGTTTTAAATGGGTTTATCAAGTTCTAGACGTCTGAAATACCGAGTAACGGTTGATAGTGGAGCTTGTTGGTACATACTTGTATATATATTTGACAGCTTGAACCAGGGGAAGATATAGAGAAATTGAGACAGGAGAGAATAGACAGCTGACTACCAACGATTATTTAGTGGGAACTTCTTTTTCCTTGCGTGTTTTCAGACACCAACAAAAATTATTACATATTAAAACCTATTATACTAATATAATAATGCATGTGTATGTTTACAAAATTTCCACATTACCTAAACCTAAACTAATATTTTAAATTCACCCGCCACAAGCTCATACTGCCATTTTCTGGACCGTGACGCACCGTAGATATTGTCTCTCCTTTTTGTGAATAGTGATGGACGGGGTGCTGACGCACCCACTCGCTTGTTCTTCGATTGCAAGCGCCTCGAGCATCTCGCGCGCATGAGTATTGTTATTACTGGCTAGGATGGTTATGTCCTTGAACGCTGCACTGCAGTGGCAAGTCCTGCAATGAGCTGCAAGATGCCCTGCCGACGTTCCTTTAAGGGATGCTGCGTGCTCGCGGGCTCTGTCGTTAATGCATCGTCCCGTCTGGCCGATGTAGCACTTCCCGCATGAAAGGGGAATGTTGTACACCACTCCTGTCATGCATGGTACATAATGTGTTCTGTGGGCAATGTCGCACGTTTTTTCTTTGCCTGTTCTGTTGTTAACTCGTCTGCACATGGAGTACGCTTTGTTAGGCGCGGAGCATACTACTTGGATCTCATTCCTCACGGCGATCTTTTTCAATTTGTGCGTAATCCCGTGAACGTATGGTAGCACAGCGATCTTCCTTCGGGTTTCCTCGTTTACTTTTTTGCCCGACTTTGCACTCTTCAAGTTTCTGCAGATGGTCTCACAAACGGGTACCAAGATACTTGTTGGGTATCCCGAATTCCGTAATCGTGACATCTGTTTTCCAAAGCTCTGCCCTATCTGGTGTTTACATGATTTGTTTAAGGCAGAAACTAACGCCGTGCTGGCGACACCTCTCTTAATAGTTCTTGAGTGGCCAGAGGTAAACGGCAGAAACCCTTTTGCTGACCGGGGTTCGTACCTCCAGCAAACGTGCCCTTGTTGGAAAATTAGCGCGAGGTCTAGGAATTTGATATTTTTGTCCACAGGTGATTCATGTGTGAACACCAATTCGGGGCAACTTTCTTGAAACACTTGCAGAATAGTATCCTTGCATTCTTCACTCTGGTCGTCACCTTCTGTGGCACAAAGTACTAAAATATCGTCCACATATCGGAAGATGGCTGTGACCCTTGTATCTGTCAGATTACTTGCGATGATCTTTCCGCATGCCCCCAGGAATAAGTCACACAATTGCGGCGCTACCCGAGACCCAATACACACTCCACTCTTTTGCACATACTGTTGATCTTGAAAGTCTACTACAGTGGAAGTCAAATATACACCTAATAGTTCCAAGAAGGTGCTCACACTTAGTCCAGCAGTATTCTGAAACGCTGTAGAGCCCTGCTCTTCGATGGTGGATCGGAGAATTGCCATGAGTTTTCTGTGTGGGATTGAGTAGTACATATCTTGGATATCGATGGAAAATCCAGATGTGACGCTTTCTCCATTCTTCTTAAAGAATGGAGACAGGAGAGAATAGACAGCTGTCTATTCTCTCCTGTCTCAATTTCTCTATATCTTCCCCTGGTTCAAGCTGTCAAATATATATACAAGTCTGAAATACGTTTCAGATATTAAACGTATTTTTTATATCAAGATACATAGTTCGGCGATTTATTTATTACAATATACGGTGACAACAAATGATTTGTTTCATATTTCGTAGGATTGCGGTAAATGCGGAAAAACTATATTTATTTATTTATTTATTTAAAACACCCTCAAGGCCATTGGCATTACAGAGGGGAGTGGGGGTTAGTGGCAGTAGTACACTTCGCAGCTCAATTTGAGCAGCATTGATTATTTATGGCAGTCCTAAATAAATGGTCAGGAACAATTGTTGCGATAGATGCGGGAAGGTGGTTCCAATCCACTGAAGTTTTCGGAACGAATGACTCTTGGAATGCATTAGTGTTGGATTTTAGAATGTCTACTTTATACATATGATCAATGCGAGGTGAAATATAAGAAGGTATATAAGAATATAGAGAGCTATAGCATAATGGTAAAGACAATCACAGGACGAGCAGTACAATAACTTATGACAGACCACACAGAAGGCAATGCGGACAGAAATTCGTCTGCCATTTGCGCAGTAGTTGCTGTGACTTCAGAAGGACGCCGAGATCTGATTGGTTTTAACTGAAAGGATAGAAAGTAGACCTTAATACTAGATGCGTCGACGTCTACCCACAATTTTGTTTAATGAGTCAATAAGACTTCGGCGTTCTGACATCATCGCAACGCCTCCCCTTTGCAAGAAGCATACAAACTTATGCTCCACATAGAGAGCTGAGCTAACCATAGAAAAAGTTATAGGCACCACTAGCTCAATGCGTAAAGACAACTTTAGAACGAGCTATATAACTGGCTATTTCATACCATACGGGGGGCAATATACGGCTAAAAAGAAAGTACAAAAATATATATGAGCGGGCATAGCATAATGACTAAAGAGAACCAGAGGAAGGGCTATAAAATAGGCTATAGCAGACCATACGGAAGGTAATAGACGGCTAAGAAAACCTTAGGAATATTTAAAAGCAGCTATAGCATGTTGTGTAAAGAAAACTATAGGGCGTGCTGTCGAGAAAGCTATAGCCGACCATATATAGGGCAATAGGCGGCTAAAGAAATGATAGGAAAATCCGTAGGCGGATGTAGCAGGCTGGCTACAAAGACCCATAGAGCAAGCCTTAGAAATCTCTATAGAGGACCATAAACGAAGCTATATTTGGCTAAAAAAAGGAAAATATATAGGACGCTATAAAAAGCTGTTTAAAGAGGCCCATAAGGAAAGTCATGCAAATATCATCGCAGTTCATGCAAGTAGCTATAGAGAACTTAGGGAACCATAGGGAAAGCCATAGGCAACTATAGCAAGCTGACGAAAGAGACCTATAGTCAAAGCCATAGAGATATTTAGAGCAGTCCATACATAGATATATAGACGGCTAAAGGACGAAAGTAAAAGATATAGGCAGCTATAGAATGTTGGCTGCCTATAGCTTATGGTTTGCCCATAGAGTAAACCCTACGCCATTATATAGCTGACCATTAAAAAGGTACAGACTGCTTAGGTAACCAATGATTGGCCATAGAAAAAGGTAGACACCCATGGAGGAAACAAGAGAAAAAGCTAAAAACAGCCAAAGAAGCGGTTATAGATAATTGTGCATTTTGTTACAACCTGCCATACAAATTGTTTTCCATAGCCGACAATAGAAGGATTTTGTATGGGAATGTTGTCGTTTTGGACGTGAAGATACACATAAGGTGTTTAGACTGGGGCATACTTGTGTCCATTTCTTCTTTTGTTCCTTTCACAATTCTCTTTTTGAGTGTAGGCGTTTTAAAAAGGACAGTTCCTATAGTGGTCATCAAAAAAATTTGTGTGTGGTGCGACAGATTTTAGTTCGCTAGCACTGGGAAATGACATATCTTCAGTAGCACAGAGGAAGCCGCTCGTTCAAGGACTTTGCTAAGGACTCCTGTTCTCAATACACGAGTATATTGATAAACACCAAAAACGCACGTTCAAGCCGGTTTGATCAAAATATGAAAATAAAAAAAAAGTAAATGAAAGAGCCCACGCTTCAAGAAACGAAATCTTTATCACCCTACTTAATTCTTTCACTCGGAAAGAAACCTTCGTTGAACTAACCAGGTTGTTTGCTTTTTCCGGAATCACACCCATTACATAGTATAAGCTTATCAGTCTTTTCACGTTTTCGAAGTATTCGCAACAGATTCACGCTTCCTTGGGCTTATGGAATCCTACCTCCATGTGCTCTTTTACTCAGCATATTCCCCGATACATACCCTATATATTATGCAGCACTAAAACCCCACACTAAAAAAACACCAAAGACAAAACAAACATTAAGCGCCCGCCTAACAGCGCCCTCATTCAAAGAAACCTGAACCCCGAAGAACAGGAAAACAAACTACAACCCGCCGCTCACTCAGATGGGGTGTTCCTGGGGGCCTCCCCAATCGGCTGAACGCGGTTGGGCTGGAAGCATCGCGCGGTGTATTATAAGAAGGGTTCACTGTTCCAAAAACTAGGATGGATATTCGCCAATAAAATTTCTGTCAATTCGGATTTACCCGAAAAAACTTAAAATTTTGATGTCACGAGATGGGGCACTTCTGCATTTGAGAAAACACTCTTGAAATGCGTTCATTTGGCCTTCAGAATAACAAATATCACAATTATGTTTCAATGTGACGAGCCGGAGAGCCATCAGAGCAATTTCAAAATAGGGCCGAAGCCCCGCTTCCCTAGCCTTGGGCAGCCAAAAGAGCCGTCAATGACGTCACGGACAGCGACTGTCTTTCGCGTTTTCTCGCGTTTAAAAATATTTGCACAGCAAATGATTTGGGTACTCGGGTTCACGGCTTAAAATTGCACTAGAAATCAATTTTAACTCATATTTTTTTAAGAAGCTCCGTAGCTTCCCTTTAAAAAGCAAAAAAAAAGTAGTATGTATTTTCTAATTAACTGCATGAGAGCGCAGGATCAATGATCTTCATAAGAGGGCACTTCTGTTTAGTTTGAAATATAGGACTATTGAAAAATGGAGAACACCACTTATTCCATCAAGCTTCATTAAACCTTTGGGCCATTGTACTTCTGTGCCACGACGAAAGTATCTATTCCGGTATTTATAGTATTGTCAACAGTCAACATTCGAGGATGCATTCGTTGAGATATTTTTTTTAACTCTTTCATGATAATTCGCACATATGGTTGTTGTTGCATAAAATATTTGAGACGATGGTACTGAGACAGCGAGTTGTTGACTTTTATACGCGCTATTGCTAGGAGGCACTAAATGTAGCTCTGAACCTTAAAGTGTCGTTGAATCTGATGGTTGCTGCGCTGTGAAACACCACGGACACCTCTGCAGTTAGGCATTCGTAGTCACTGGATTTCAAGCCCATTTTTTCATCCGTGAGGTTGCCTTCGACGACTTGTAGCTTGTTCAAGCTACTTGGACATTCTTGACGCAACCGATTGAAACACTGCATGAGGAGATAAGACACTGCATGAGGAGACAAGAATTACTTGCTCGTGAAAGTATGCTCCGATTTGAAAATAAAATAAAATATTATTTGGTCTCATGCACGCAACGCAGTGCAATGTCGAATACTCGAGAACGTATATTTCCCCGTCCGAACTGAACGATATAAATTATGTTTGCCACAAAAATCAGTCACAAACTGTCTTTCTTAATAGTTGTATTTGTTTTTAATATTACGCTATTTTTATGCAGCATGAACTAGCGCTCACGTAACACATATTATTTGTGACGCTGCTGACATATAAAGTCCTGTCTCACTCGCAAAATGGCAGATATAAGTATTCTAACACTTGGAGTAAAAAAAACAAACAAACAAATATCTACTGAATTGAAAGAAGTTAAAATCCCGAAGACTTCAAAATTTGCAAGGACGTGGACAAGAAACGCAGCGCTGAGTAATCTATGTCGTGTAGATTCTCGTTCATTCTAAGTTTTATTACGTTATACAATTTTTAGCGATAAAACTGGTTTACCTAATATCCCCGTTGGTGCAGTAAAATCTAGTGTTTTCATATCGTGTACACGATCATCGTCATGTGTCAAGTAGACTTTGAATCATTGATTTTGTTATAACATGATTTGATTCTTGTGTCTTACGCAATTTGTACGGTTAATCTGCTTCGACATTATAGTAGGAGTGGTGTATTTAAAATACTTCCAAACACAGAGCGCTGGAAACAGCGTAAAACAAAAGACAATCTCCAATAAAGAAGTAGTTTTCCTAACATCAGGGGGCAAGCAATTAAAATTTGTAGTTTCTCTAGTAAACGAGAACAAAAATGAGTATTTTTTAAGTATATGGTTTCACTGTTTAGTTGCAAAAACTGACTAGTTTATCAAAAGCAGAGAAAACTTGATCTCTGTTTAACCTAAACTTCTGATTAACGACTAGAGAAATTGATTTTATGTATTTTATTATCCTTAGTATTTGCAAGGTTTCCAAGCTTTGCCTGATGCAAGGTTTTGTTGGAGACAAATTTAGGAATGTTTACTATATTTACAAAGCACTTTGTTAGTCTTAACATTTTTGAAGTTTTGAATTAAAACATGGTGTGTGCAATTTTCAAATTGCTAATCGATATACTAGCATTCATCGGACCCCATTTTGATCAAATAAAAACTTGGTATCGAAGATGCCTCACCTCAGGTACCTTCAGCTGAAACACAGCTAACATATGACTTTATGTAATTGCCATATAACGGGTTAGGTATCGTTTGTGAGATTTACCGGTCATGAGACTATATTTAAGGTTTGCCTCTCTCCAATCTTTAGCACTCCGTTTGCAGAACCTATTATTTCATTACACATAACGGAATCCGTGAACAATTTTATTTAAACTGCAATTCCACAAGGCAAATGATACAATTAAAAGAACTGATAACAGTTTTTGTAGGATATATGCTACTCGTTTTGTGCCAGAGCAAGCAGTATAAATTTACTTGAGCTACCTTAGAGTGAAATGCCTTTCAAGCCACTAAAATATCTTGATATAGAACAAGGTCTGGTTTATAAAGTAACATTTGATGTTCTGCGCAGTCGAGGGGTTTGATAACTCCCATGCAAGGTTAGGTTTATCTCTTCCATTCAATACATACGTATACTAGTTTACAGTTTTCATCGGTTGGAGTTACGATAGTAGCCTTTTTACCGAACCATGTTGGAAACTTAATATTTACTCTGTTCACGGTATGTTTATATAGGGTAGAGCCAAGAGTCTACAAGGCCTGCGCGTGACGTTTCGTTAGCGGATCCCCGACCCGCCCCGAGCGGCAAACACCCCGAAGCTTGACGAGAATACGGGCCGAGTGAGGCCGCGACTGCTGAGCGCGAGCAAAGCGCGAGCTGATGGCGAGCTTCCACAGATCACTTGCACCGTGCATGAGACACCATCAAGATTGCCGGTCTCAGCAGCCTATCAATGTGAGCTCATTTTGAGATCACAGTAACACGCCATTGAAGCAGACAATGAAGCAGACAATGTTGCTCGTCCGGGCTACCTAGGGGGCGCTAAGGGGATCTGCTAGTGATGATGTTTAGAGGAAGGAACGCGCAGTCCTTGTTTTCTACTTGATATTGGTAGAGAACCGCGTGTTTCAAAATGTCATTAAATATAACCATTATTTTGTTTTTCGGATAATAAGATTGTAATTTGGTTCCCTCAAATATTGAGCCCCGCGTGTAAAGGGAGTTTGACTTTATCTTCAACGGAATAAGGGGATGACCGGTGCAGGTATACTAGCCTCGGCGGATGATAGATGAGACGAAGACCGTCACGTGGAGTAGAAAAAAAAAAAAAACAACGAACATATGATAAATATTTTAGGAATGACTGGATGGCCATGCTGCCGTATCAGTTTTTGAAAGGCAGTCATTAAGAAAGTGTGAATGAATTGAACATTTAAAACGTCAAAATAGCGCGAGCTGAAACAGACGAAATACGAAACATGTACGACAATCACGTAGTTGTGGCCGTGTTTATGTCGGACAGAAGGTCGTTGCTTAGCGCTAGGGCTAGGGGGATTTCGAGAAGCATTGTTAGTGTGGGGGTTGCGAATCGCTTTAAGATGTGACGAAGTTTGTAAAAAGAGCGAACGAAAAGACTGGGAGAGAAATTGTTGATGCTTTCTTAATGTAGTACGCCTTTGAGAAGTGTGTGGACATGCCGTCTATACTTCTGCTAACTAAAGAAATTAATTTTTTAGCTGGCGTCATAGAGGACTGCCGCCGTGTTATCGGTTTGTGGTTTTTTTATCTATATGGTGAACGACAGACTAGCTGAGTGAATGTTCCTTCAAGAAAATTTGTTGTATGTGACGTCTGTCATTGTGGTACGTGTTTCTTTTTTCGCCGTTTTTTAAGTTCATGTTTTTTTAACCTTCTCACTTATATGAAACAACTAGACCCTCCCAAAGTTTTAAACAATTAAAATCACTTACCAAGATGCAAAAGATTCTAAGATACTTCACGATTCGTTTTTGGTTTTTCTTCCCCAGTTTCAAAAGTGGACGCAGAAAGAACTATCGAAGTCCTGACTATAATAACACCTAAAAGAGTGTCGCAGTCGTTTGAGTCACGTCGTCACTATTCCAGAAGTGTGTCTTTGGTTGATTTGACGACGCCACACTGCCCGAGATAGCAACAAGACGTCAGGAACGGGCGGTCCCTCGTCGGCGCGTAATTTTGGAATGGGCTCGTGGCGCTTTTTAAAGCGCAGCTCTTAAGCGCCCGTTTCCGGCTTGAGCGCCGTTCCCGTCGCCGTCGGCGTAACCGCGCATTGCATTATGGGACGTTTCCCATAATGACGTCACACGTAGCGTCACGTGTGACGTTACGAGGGTTACTTTCGTGAGGCTTACTAGGGTTACCCTCACGATGGTCACGAGGGTTTCCCTCACGAGGGCTACGAGGGTTACCCACAAGAGGGTCGCGATGGTTACCCTCTCGAGGGTCACGACAGTCGCCCTCATGATGGTCACGAGGGTTTCCCTCACGAGGGTTACCCACACGAGGGTCACGATGGTTACCCTCACGAGGGTTACGAGGGTAACGTCACGACGTTACCTCGTGACGTCACACGTGAAGTCACGTGTGACATCACAATAGATAACACGTGACGTATGACGTCACGTGTTAGATGCGTGTGACGTCACGTGATGTCACACGCATCTAACATTGCCAATATTCCTGCTAAATTTGCCCTCGTGACGTCACGTGTCACAACACGTGTGATGTCACGAGAAAAAAGTTTCCTGCTAAATTTAGAGGAAAAATTTCCCCGCTAAATTTAGCAGGTATGGAAAAGGGGCATACCCTCTCCTCCGTACCCTCCTTTCCTCCTACTCAAGAGCTGCACTCTAATTTGGCGTTAAAGAGAGTCATTAACTCCTTTCAGTTTTTTTTTAGTTTTGGAATTTGGTAAGAGAAACAAAACAAACTGGTCAAATTCATATATCAAAACGCGTTACACTTCGGTTTTCTATAAACTGGTGTAACCTCTCATGCTAATGATCGTCAAAATGCAAGCACAACATAACATACCTAACCGTAAATAAAAATAAATAAATAAAAGACTTAACACACTTAGGTGATCATACTACTGGTCCTCGCGGTTATCCTCCAGTACAATAGTCTCCGAACCATGGTCTTTATCTTCCGGTAAGTTTTTTATTTACCGATTGGTTCAAATTATGATAAAACAGTGTGCACGCCATTAAGGTTCAAACTAACCTATTGAGCAATTTCATTTGTATGAGAAATTTTTGTGTCCAATAAACATATATGAATCATACAAGATATATAAGAACATATAACAACCGTATGAGAACCATATAAGAACCACATAAGAAACTTGTGAGAAGTGTCTTATAAGTGCCTTATATGGTTCCTATATGTATTTATATATCTTATACAGTACGTATATAGTTCTATACGCTTCTTATGTGTTCTTATATATCTTGTATGATTCATATGTGTTTATTGGACACAATCAATTTATCATACAAATGGCTTTTTCACTAGGGTACTGCGGTGGTGGTTTAGTTATTTATGGCAACCATTTACTTTGTTAACTATTGGGCAGTTTTTCGAACTAAATAAAACGTTGCTTTGGCCATGCTTGCGCGATGATAAGGAACACAGAATGCAGAGAATGAGATATATTACCTCTGAACCTAAGAAAACTTCCAACCTTTCTGCTGGACTCGAGCCTTTCTTTGGTCGGATCAACAAGTAAATTCGCTCGATGCCTGGGCACGAACGCAGCAATTTTTCCACCAGCACCTAGAAACAATCATTCCCAAGCGTAATAGGGAGAAAGATGTGTGCTTACTCTGTTTTTCAAATAAATGTAGGTCAACGTTTACAAAAAAAAATGATTCAATAAGCTTTGGATAATAAAGCAATGGAGCTATAAAGCAGTTCAGAAAAAAGATAATGTGAAGGAAACTCTTTATATATTAAGGTGCATTCATTATGCTTACATAATTTATAAATATATATTTACATTTTATTTTTTGTGCTGCACAATAATTGCACTGATCGCTTTCAGATTTAGTCGAAGAAATCCCGGGCACGGGATTGATTTCACAACCTCAGAATGTGTATATAAGCCTGCACATAAAAGGTATATAAGAGCGTGAATATCAGTGTGTTAAGCGTTTATATAAAATATCCATGGAAAAATGATTGGCCATCGTCAAGAATTGGTTCAGGGATTTCCTATATACAGGCTTATTTTCTGTCAAATCTGCATTTTATGAACCTTATAGATCGAGCTGTTTTAGGCAGCCTTTCTGAAAAATAAGTAGCCTTCAGTTAACAAACAATTTTATCTTCATGAGGCCCACTGCCAATTAAAATACTTCACAATACATACATGATAGTTTTGCTACCGTTGAACAGAAAGGACCTTGAGTGAACACCTATTAATTTGCACTGGACTCATTACTAAGAATTCTTCCGTTTGTTAGACATTTTTTCTCATGAAGGACGCTTCAATTCAGTCCATGAATATCCAGATTTATTAAACGTACCATGCAAAATTAAAGCTGGGCTAGCAACACATCTACAATTTTACCACGTACGCTCATTGAAAACATATCCCAAAATCAAAACATCTGCTTTCACAACATTGATTATTTTTATAGTTTCAGACCACGTTTTTTAATCAAAGGTCTAATTTTCCTCGAAAAAGTCCTCTTATAGGATGAAAATTTCATTTAACTGCATCTCAGAATATTACAGAAGATGTGATTGTCTTGGTAATAAGCTACAATTGCTTAATGACAGAGCGTATATATCGTTTCTCGTAGTTACATATTTACTAGAGCAGATGGGAATCAAAATTAATATTTAAGTTTTCGAATGTTGTCAAAGAGTTATTTTTTATAAGCAAACGTGTTTTGGGAGTCTGAAAATTACCTGGCAATTAGTACACACTGTCTATTAAATTACTTTGGGCTTTTAAGTGTGCATGTAAAACACTTGCTTAGAAGTACGTACGCACTTTGCCAAGAAATCCAGTGGAACCTGTGATGAAGATTACTTGGTCTTGATAAAAGCTTTGCACCTTCGAATATCCCGCTTCTTCGGCCACTGAAACAGCACGCAAAAACACAAGGTTTCCGTAGTTACCGTTTAATCCTAATTTGTTGGCAGAATTCGTGTGACTTGAAGTCAGTTGCGTTCTCTAAAACGCAAGGAGGCTTCGCTATCGAGTTAATAAAAGAGATCAATGTTCCACCATGTATAAAAAATCAACTTGCCTCTATTCACCTATGAGGAAGGGCATTATCTAATTGGGAATGGCACACATGAAAAAAAGTGAGTTCAAGCATGGGAACTATTGCAATCTTAATTCTCATTTGGTAATGTTACAACGTAATCTGAAAGTTTCTACAAAATTGGGACACAAATTAAGGCAGAACAATTGAGATACCTATCATAAATAAAATTACTGATATTACGTCAATTGAAAACTGAAAGGCAGAAACAAAAAAAACTTTCAAGATATTTGTGAGGGTTTGGGTCCTTAAAAGTCCGGGGAACATCTGCGACGACGTGTAGCTTTTTGGCAAGTACAGCATGTTTGTTTAAAGAGTCAAGAACTAATTATATATTAAATAACTTCAAGGTTATACACGTTAAAAACTAGGGGAGAAACGCATGCATCAAATACATAATTGTAACCCTGGAGAGTCTGGAAACAGAGGGTCAGGACGACTTCACAAAAAGACTCCGCTAAAACGTATTAATAGCATACAATGTTTTAGTAAGAACACCGATGCCCACGACATTATTTAACTAATTATAAACACCAGACGATTTTGCTATAGCGCTGTTTCTTCTATACACAACACGCAATAGTGCAGCTCAGGCTAAAAACAACCCGCTCTGAAACTTTAGTGTTGTTTTTTTGTACTTCAAATGTCCCAAATGAAGTTTCTACTTTAGCGACGTCAATGTTCTCAAAAGGTATATCGAAAATGAAAATGTCTCCAATCGGTTTTGTTCAAACAAAGGCAAGCAGAATTTCCTTCATCCTTCGAATAATTTTGATATGCACAATGCGCTGACGGTGTTTTTCATACTACGAGTTGTATATCACTGTTTTTGATATTTAACAATCTTAGACGTCTTTCATATTTAGTTTTACGTTTCGGCGAATATTTTTTTTTAATGAATCACAGACAGAACGCATATACGTCGCTCAATTCTATATTGCTTCACCATTCGCTGCGCGAATGGCGAAGCAGAAGGACACGCGTGTGGATGTCAGCTGCTCCACTGGATTTCACCACAAGCAGCAACACATTGTTTGCAGTGTGTGTTTAACTCGCTTTCACTGCAAGTGCGAGAATATCGTCAATTATGACTACGATCTACTCATGAAATATGGGGTGAGCCACTACTAGTGTGCGAAATGCGCCGAGCGAAAAAACGAAACAAAAAAACAACGACGACGACGAAGTTCGCACACCAAGAATTTGAACCACGAAATCTACGGTGGACGCAGCAGCGGATACCGATGACGTTCCGTGTACTGCAGGTTCTTCGACATCAAAGAAAGACATACAAACTCTACTGGAAGAGCTCGTCGACAACTTTGCATGACTAAAAGAGGAAGATATCTCGTTACGTCGAGAGGTTTGTCGTCTCAACGACACCGTTTCTTTGTTCGTGAGTCAACGCTCCATGAATATTTTAGACAGAACTGACGGTTCTCCTTCGTTGTCCTATGCCTCTGCCACTGCAGAGTTTCCCGCCTTGAGTTACCGACAGCAAGACCTAACGAGACCTCGAAATTCGCTGACAGCTGACACTTGGATGAATACGTCGCACCAACTGGGCCCCTTCCACCTGCAGCGTCTACAGTCCAACAAGACTCCGTTCCGCGAAGTACCGTGGTGCTACTGCAACGTAATGCATGATTTTTCTTTGCATTTTAACCTGTAGCCCCATGGCCGAATACCATGAACTTCTCTTGTCTTCTAAACTAAAGCGATATGCAGGATTTGAAGACTCGACCACAATATTACATTTAAATTTACGTTCTTTGAAATGTAAAAGTTATCTTTTTATTACTCTTTTAGATCAGCTCTGTGTTTCGTTTCAAGCGGAGATTCTTTCCGAAACATGGTACGTAACAGATGACGATGTTGTTATAGTGTCGGGGTACAATCATTTTTTTTAATCGAAGCGGAAATCGAGGGGGAGGTGTTTTTATTCATGTTAGACAGTATATAAGGTGCGAAGTACTCGATATCTTTACCGAAATGACAGACGACTATGAAATTGTAACTGTGAAGCACGGACGTAAGCTCCTTTCTGTTATATATCGACCGCCAGCTGGCAACATTAATAATTTATTGTCATTTCTTGAGAAGTATCTTGATTTCATATCCTTGGAATTACTAATCACTTGTTCTGGGCGGTGGCTTAAATGAAAATATTTCGGAAAACTCTTCTTTTTCTTCACGACTGAGTAGTACATTCAGTAGTAGTAGTTTTTGCAATGTGGTTCTGTCCCTACCTGAATTACCCATTCTACGGCAAGTTGTATCGACGTTTTTATTACGAATATAAAAACTATAGTTCGCAGTGCAGGTACTATTAGTAGTGGCATAAGCGATCATTTACCAATTTGTTTTTGTTTTCAAACCTGTGATGTATTGGGGAACGACGATAGACTCTTAACTTTCCAAATGATAACCGACTGCCAAATGGGGTCCTTTCGAAGCACAATCATGAAAACAGACTGAACTTCTGTCTTCTCAAAGCAGTGCGTGAACGAATCATACCATGATTTTATAAATATTTTTAAGACAATATACATCGCATCGGCTTCCATATAAGACGGTTGCTGCTAAATAACGAATAAGAAAACCACACCTATTTTAACAATGATAAGAAAATGAATCGCTTGTATCAGGCGTACTTCTGTTC
Organism: Ixodes scapularis; assembly: GCF_016920785.2. Classification (NCBI taxonomy): domain Eukaryota; kingdom Metazoa; phylum Arthropoda; class Arachnida; order Ixodida; family Ixodidae; genus Ixodes; species Ixodes scapularis. The sequence goes on along the minus strand of NW_024609879.1, from coordinate 44,582,836 downwards.
AAAAGATGACGGTGACCGTGCAGTCTAAAGAGGTATCGCAATGAACTCACATCTGTACTAAAATATCGAAAACAGAATATCACTAACGTCTTTTTCATGACGATCACAAGAAGCGTCCTTCGATTGTTTGGCAGTCGATACACGAAGCTCTTAAACGCAGCAAGCAGAATAATTCAACAGATGAACTTTCACTTTCTGGTAAAAGCGCGTCCGGAACACAACTATCTGAGCTTTTTACAGCCATTTTATTAACTTGCCTTCTAGCGCGCACGATGAGTATGCTTCCTCGTTTATCTTGCACCGTGTAGCAGACACAATTTTTTTTACAACCGACAGACGAATTGGAAGTGATCCGTGTATTGATGGGATTGAACGTCTCAACCGCACGGCATGCCATGACATAGACGATATACAAATAAAGCCCGTTGGATTCATAATCGATGTGGTGGCCCAACTCTAGGTATATATATTTAACTTAGCAATGTCGAGTGGCCAATTTCCGAATGACATGAAACTTGCGAAAGTTTCAGTTTTGCATAAATGTGGAGACAAGTACTTAGTTACAAATTACAGACCTATCTCGGTTCTTCCAATATTTGTCTAAGGACTGGAAAATATTATATTGCTCAGAAGAATTTTTTACCCAATAATCAGTGCTAACTGACTTCCAGTTTGGATTTCGCAAGAGAACATCCACGGAAAGCGCTTTGCTATCGCAGAAAGAAATAATAATACACAATAGAGCATGCAAACGGCTGACACTCAGAACACTTATTGACTTTAGTAAGGCATTTGATTTTCTTAATCATTCAGCGCTCCTTGATAAACTTTCGTGTTATGACACACGTGGTACGCCTTTGATATGTATTCATTAATATTTAGGACATCGTAAGCAATGCGTCTCAGTGAATGATCATGTTTCCTCATTGCGAATCCTGAAGTTTGGTGTGCCCGAAGGCAGCATACTCAGCCCTTTGCTGTACAATGTGTATATGAACAATCTAGTCAATATTTGCAACGAAGCACGTTTTATAATGTATGCAGACGACACGAGTTTATTTCTATCTGTACCGAATATGGACGACCTTATGGGACCCACGGGAAACATAGGTCTAGAAAAGTTCTTTTCGTGGTCAAGAATAATCAAGAATAAATGGTCTTAAAATAAATACTGTAAAGTCTAAGGCAATTTTGTTTAGACCTGTAGGTAAGCACGTTATTAGTAATTATGTTCTAGAAATTGGGTCCGACCAGACTGAAATAGTTAAACAACACAACACTCTAGGTGTCTTATTTCAGAACATATGCAATGAGATAATCACATCGAATACTTAGTTAAGAAACTGTCAAACTTTGTTGAAATAGTATGTTCCTGTTGCCTGTAAGTATTAAAATGCAAATTTTTTATGCTCTGTTTAGCTAACAAATTAACTATTGTCATTAGGTTTGGGACACAACATTGATGTCTAATAAAAAAAAAAAAAATTTACCATTTTACAAAAGAAATGCTGCGTTTTATTGCAAACGTGCCTTGCGACACTCAACAAGGCGGTAAGTTGGGATAGTTGGTTTAACATCGTCAAACGTGAAAACAGCGCAAAAAATTGAACAAAGGAAAAGTGAAAGAAGTGCACGGACAAAGCGCTGACTGTCAACTAAAGTTTAATTTTGAGGCGAACCAGAAAAATAAACACAGAGCATAGGAAAGAACCAATGAAGACAGAAGAAATTATACAACCCAACCGACAGGATTTCTACCACTTCATCACCCTCACACATGCCTGCCATTCTCCCTGATAAAAAGGACCTCATCATCCCCCAAGTGCACCGACGGTGCACTCACACATTGCCCCTTCCCCTTTAGATAAAATGAAAAATGCCTCTTGAATCTCCTGGCGGTCTTACTTAGTGGCACATAAGTTTAACGTGCCAGTGGTGTTTTCAGCATCCCAGAAGCTGTCACGCCTGTCACTGCTGTCAACCGAGGGAGGAACAGTGATTTGCAATGTGATGTCAACCACCGAACTCCTTTTGTACCATGCGCAGTGGGGGTTGTGTATCAGATCCCCTTCACATGTGGTAGGGTGTACATTGGACAAACGGGGAGGTGCGTGAACGAGAGGGCGAGAGAGCATTCCCTTTCTCTCCGTTCCTCCCCCGCTGGCCACTTAGCGGTACATTGCAGTAGGTGCGGCTGCGTACCTGTTTTTCATGACCTGACGATCTTGGCGCGCAATAAAAGTAAGACCGCCAGGGAGATTGAAGAGGCATTTTTCATTTTATCTAAAGGGGAAGGGCAATGTGTGAGCGCACCGTCGGTGCACTTGGGGGATAATGAGGTCTTTTTTATCAGGGAGAATGGCAGGCATGTGTGAGGGTGATGACGTGGTAGAAATCCTGTCGGTTGGGTTGTATAATTTTTTGTGTCTTTATTGGTTCTTTCCTATGCTCCGTGTTTATTTTTATGGTTTGCCTGAAAATTAAACTTTAGTTGACAGTCAGCGCTTTGTCCGTGAACTTCTTTCACTTGTCCTTTGTTCAATTTTTTGCGCAGTTTTCACGTCTTACGACACTCATTCGGAACCATTATTTCTTAAATGCAATGCCATGAGGTTTGCCAGTTTATACGAGTGCCGTTTGCTATGTTTTCTATTTATTTTCGACCGATGAGTTTATTTCTTTTCGTCTAATGTATCCCAACTGATAATTCATGAATCTTCCATCTTTGTTAGACGCAGAGAGTTCTGGAATGTGCCTCCTTTTCGTACAAATTATGCACTGGAATCCATTGAGTATAACCGGCCTACATTACTTAACAACTTCATTGTGGACCACAATATTATTCACGGTTTAACAAAGAAGGATGTACGCGTTTGTTTTCTTTAGACAAAGTGTAGTGTATAGTAGTTGTTGCTTTACCATGCCCTGGGAGTGCAGGGCACCAGACCTGGACAAGCTACCTCATGGAAGCTTTTTGTCTGGTGCCCTCAGTTGAATATTGCTGAAAATAAATATTACACACATGCTTACTCTGATTCAAAGTAAGTTGTAAATTGTTCCCATTAAAATAAAATGTTACGTAAAGTCATATGACGTTATTATGCTACTCTGACGTCACGTGATTACATTACTATGTTGAATCTCTTAAAATCTATAGTGGCCAGGTAAAATCGTACACATAATCATAAATTAGATAGTGATGAGTCAAGAAGTATCGCGTAAGTCCTCCTAACATTAAGGTGACAAATGTTCCGTGACAACACTACTACTATCCTGAAAACTGCTTGCTGTCTATAATATGCTAGTGGCGGCCCTTTCGTTCTGCTAGAGCCACAGGCTCACTGAGAGGCATCGCGCTTTGTTCTTGCTCTCAGATATTAATTGTTCTTCCAGGGGCCCTAATCTGGCCATTTGGAGAAAAAAAGCGGCGAAAAATCCTATGTCCGTAATTGGCCAATGGCGTCCTTGACCTTGGCGCCGGCCAATTATTGCCGTCGGATTTCTCGCCGACTTTTTCGCCAAGAGTTCAGTTAAAGGCCCCAGTTTGGAAGTGTAGAGCGACTCGGTCGTCCGCTATACTCCGTCTTTCCGCAAGTTGGCAAAAAGGCGAAGGCGACGGTCTCAGTGAGCCAATCAGTGCGTCGAAGAGAGACACGTGACTCTCCTCTATCTGGCTACAGTCCGTCGGAACCAACGAGGTAGGGGGGCTTAGAGCAATAAACTGGTATCCCGTTCACCAGGCAATAGTGACCCCACTTGACTGCCGCCATGTTGTACCATTTTGACCACTAGATACGTGACGTACCAAATTCTGAGGTTTTTACGCAAAACTGAGTAGACATTTGTACTGCGATAGCGGTAAAAAACACGATAAACTATTTTTTCAATAGTGTTATCTCTAAAAAAAGTGAAAGCCGTTTACAACTCCCTGTAACGCCGAATTGGAGCGCAGCTCTTGAGGAGGAGGAGTGAAGGGTACTGAGGGGAGGGTAGACCCCTCCTCCTTCTCCTCCTCCTCCCCTCATTCTTTAATATGCTCCGGGGGGGGGGGTCACGTGACCTCGGGGGGGGGGGGGTGTCACGTGACTTCGTGGAGGGGGGTCACGTGACCTCCGGGAGGCGTGACCTGGGGGTCACGTGACCTTGGGTGTCATATGAGGGTCCCCTCAAGGTCACGTGACCCCCACGTGACCTCAAAGGGGTCACGTGGGGGTCACCTTGGGGTCACGTGACCTTGAGATGACATGGGGGGTCACGTGACCTTGGGGAGGAGACCACGTGACATCGGGGGTCACGTGACCTCAGAGGGGTCACTTGACTTGGGGGTCACGTGACCTTGGGGGTCACGTGACCTTGGGGGTCACGTTACCTTGGGGGTCACGTGACCTTCAAAGGGTCAAGTGACCTTGAGATGACCTTGGGAGGGGTCACGTGACCTCGAGGGGTCACGTGACCTTGGGGGTCACGTGATCCCAAGATGACCCCACGTGACCCCCAAGGTCACGTGACCTTGGGGGTCACGTGACCTTCAGGGGTCACGTGGGGTCATCTTGGGATCACGTGACCCCCAAGGTCACGTGACCTTGAGATGACCTTGGGAGGGGTCACGTGACCTGGAGGGGTCACATGACCTTGGGGTCACGTGACCTTGGGATGACCTTGGTTACGCCGACGCCGACGGCGACGGCGACGGCGACGGCGACGGCGACGGCGACGCCGACGCCGCTCAAGCCGGGAACGGGCCCCTAAGAGCTGCGCTCTAAAACAGTGTCTAGCTCCAACAAACACCCAAAATACAGCACCGTAGCTGCTGGCATCTAGCGGACGCATTGCGAAGCTGCCCGAGTTTTTGTCGTAAAAGCACATTCTGGACTTAAAACAAACGAAACATAACTTATCTCGTGGGTGCTGTTATAAAAGAGCAATAAACAATTATTTGTGCGCGGTAATTTGATAAAATCTAGACACCTAAACTATAAGGTAATGTGTCTAGTGGGCCAACATGTGCAAGGTGGCGGCGGCCAATTGGACATCACTTCCAGCTGCCAGTTTATTGCTCTAAGGCTCTCTACCTTGTTGGTTGCAACTCAAGAAAGTAGGGCGAGGGAAAGGAAGACCGGAGGAGGAAGCAGGCGGAACGTCGAAGATAAAGGAGGTTTTCCTCCTTTCTTCTGCAGTTTTCGGTCTGCTTCCTCCTCCCCAACCTTCCTTTTCCTCGCCCTACCTTCATGAGTTGAGATGGACTATAGTTGCCTGTAGTGATGTGAAAGCCGGGAGCGGGTGAGGGAAGAAAGCTGCTTTTGGACTAATTTTGCGTGAGTGGCTAATCTTCGAGGAAGACAAAATCGACGTCTGGGACACACAAAAAGCAAGGTTTGGGTGAGAGGGGAGTTTCTCCTTTCCCTCTTATTCAACTGCTTCGGTTGCGCTCCCGCCATTTTTGGGCTCTGTCACGTGCTTCGCACCGTCGTTCTGATTGGCTCAAAAAGGCCGTGGCGTTCACTCCTCGCCAAGTTGATTTGAAACGAAGTATAGGCGCGAAGCGCACGCGCTTGCCGATGTTATAGCCAGCTGCGCTCATAATAGTACATAGCAAGTGTATAACAACACTCATCGCAGGACTCTAGCGCCGGACCGCAAACGGAGAGTGGCCATGTGTTTATTTTTAGAGCGCAGCTCATAGGCGCCCGTTTCCGGCTTGAGCGGCGTCGCCGTCGCTTTCGCCGTAGCTGTCGGCGTGACTGCGCGTTGAATTATGGGATTAACGGCGTCACATGTGACGTCTGGAGTGTCCCGAGTGACGTCACGTCCCTATTGTAAGGACCAGTTTGAAAATCTAACTGGTCAGGCTGGTATTTGAACTGGCCAAAGTGGTATTTGAACTGGTCATACTGGTCTAACAGGAAATCAAACTGGTGCAACTGGTAGCCAGACTGGTCTAACTGGTAACCATATTGATCAAACCGGTCACCAGATTGCCTTCTAACTGGTCACCAGATTGGCCTGACCGGTCACCATAATTGCCTAACTGGTCACAAGATTGGCCGAGCTGGTCACCAGATTGGCCGAGCTGGTCACCAGATTGGCCGAACTGGTCACCAGATTCGCCGAACGGGTCAGCGGATTGGCCGAACTGGTCACTAGACTGACCGAATTGGTCCAACTGGTAACCAGATTGACCAAAATGGTCACCAGATTGGCCTACCTGGTTACACTGGTTACCAGTTTGACCTCTCTTTCTCACCTTATTTATTGGATTTCTCACTTTGATTTATTGGCTTTCAAAAAATTACGGCATATTCGAGTGTTTTAACCGATGCTCATATTCGATCTTGCTCACCGCTTCCCTGCTCTCAAAAGACGCCCATCCCATGTCTCCTGGGATGGCGTTTGGCGTTTTGCAATGTGCCCCCAAAGCCAGCCTACCTACTGCGCGCTGTTTTATTTCTAGTGTTGCATGCACTTCGGATTTCATGCATAGCACTGCGTTTCCAAAAGTCAAGCCAGGGGACCATGACCCCTTTCCAAATCTCTCTCACCACGTCATACATGTTGTAATTCCAAAGTACTCTATTTTTCATTACAGCTGCATTTCTGTTGCCCTTACCTATTATATGCTTTTCATGCTCACTGAGATATTCTGCACCGTCACATATCCCTACTCCTAGATACTTGTATTTACTAGCTTTCTCAACTGTAATATTCTGCATTTTCAGCCTCTCAACTTTATCATTGTTAAAATTCATGACTGCTGATTTTTAACTACTGAATTCTAAACCTAATTCCTCTCCGCCAACTGGCCCTCGCGCCTGCTCGAAGCGTCCGTCGGCGTCGGCGGCAGCTCTTGCAAAAAAAAAAAAAAAGAAAAAAAAAAAAAAAAACGGATCTGGCCGTTGGCGCGACGTTTGGCCGCGTTGGGCGGTTGGGCCTTTGTTGTCGGGGCCGCTGTTCTGCTTGAGGAGGTTACGAGTTGTCTTCAAGCTGTGTTTGAATAAGATAGTTTGCCGGAGCCTTGGGTGCTGCCTCTGCCGATGGTTCCTGTGGCTGACGACGTCCTCCGCCTGAGTTCCACTCGCTCGCGGGCAAAATGGCTGCGTACCAGAACGGCGTGTTCGGAATTCGCTCCGTCCTCATTGCGGCGCGGGCATTGGCTGCCTCTGTCTCCGCGCCAGCGAGCCAGGTAAGCAGGCTCGACCGTTTCGATTCATTTTCATAATCAGGTGCACGAGAAACTGAACCTTTCTGCAACCCGATTTGGAACAGCTATACTAGTAATACAACCGCCAGTGTACATGCAGCTTCAGAGATATTTTACCACAGTGGTTGCGAGTTGCGTAGCGGACGACAGATTGGGGAGGCAGGAAGGGGGCAACAACAGCAGGATATTTTCACTCCTGGGCGTTGCTTTGCGTAAAGGATGAACCGCATGTAAGCGATTAAGCGAGCGATAGTGACCGTGACGAGAGTCAGCGACGAGCGACGGAGATTTCCCACGGTCGGTCGTCGCGTCGCTCGGTTTTTGAATTCCTAGAAATCGTCGCTCATCGCCTTGGTCGCTTGCTGCCGTCGCTTTCATACGGTTTGTCTCGTCGCACGAGTGACCGAGCGACAGCGAAGCGGAGCGTCGTCGCTTGTCTTGTCGCTCGCCGAATCGCTTACACGCGGTTTATACTTAATTGCCGCTAGACTGGCACTACATGTACGGTTGGCGCACGCTTCCATATTCCCTCTCATACTGTTTATGATAGTGCATAATTTCTTATTCGTGGCATTAGTTACATACCGTTTTAGAACAGGGGTGCAAGTAAATCTGCCATGGCTCTAATTACTGATGTTTATTCTTATCTCAGATGCCTTGAGGTACTATGTGATCCACCACCGGAACCCCGACACTCCAGAAGATGTGGAAAATCTCGCCGAACGGCTGGGACTAATGAATATTATCATGACAATTTTTGTTTAATTGTAAATATGTTTATTTTTGCGGTCTAGAGCACGTGTATTTTTTGTGGAAATAAAGTGAATTTTATTTTTTTAGGATCTGTGTTGTCAATATTACCAGTTAAACTGGTTTAACTGCATGGAGTGGACCAGTATACGCAGTCGTACAGTATTACCAGTATACACATTTTCGCAGTAAGGCCTATATGCACAACTTCACAATAAGACCAGTATGCACAGTTTCAGTTTGTCCAGTTCAACCAATTTAACCAGTGGCAATGAGCCTGTTTGAACTGGCCCAGTTTGCAAAATTTTTCAATAGGGCACTGAGTTTGGTGGAAAAATTTTCCTGCTAAATTTAGCAGAAAACTTTTCCCGCTAAATTTGGCGCAAAACATTCCCCGCTTATTTAGCGCCCCAATTTTTCCACTAAATTTTTCGTGAAATGAAGAGGGCAGGAGAGGAGGGGCATACGCTCCCCTCCTAGTCCTCAAGAGCTGTGCTCTAAATCGGCATTACAAATAGTTGTAAACGTCTTTCATTTTTTCCTTAAAAAAAAAAAAAAGTTTTTTTTAGAGACTTAGTGTGTTTTGATAGAAACTGGTCAGGATGGTTAAAGTGCCAGCTGAACGTTTTACGGACATACGTAAAACGTTCAGCTGGCACTTTAACAATCATGAACCAACTAGCTCAGCTTCAAGCCGTCACTGGACAGGATGTCATGTTTTTATTAGAGCCTTTCAAAAAGCTCGAGTCCTCATGAAAAACCCTACAAAGTATTCTGCTGTAAAACTTTGTGGATCTTCTTTTGGACTTGTATAGAAGGTTTTGAATGCTATATTTGTGAACATCACGAATCCACGCTTGGTCAAACAGCGCTACACACATCGGCGTGTGCATAGCCGAGTTCGCAGCGCATTCTGCTCACAAGGGCACGAGCCAGGATCGAATACCCCTAATCTAGTTTTCTATTCATTACTAAACTCGTCGTTAACTATTTTGTACCACGTTGTCAAGCCTATCATAGCTTCCACTACGCTGCAGCCGGAGACGCCAAACAAAGCCTCTTCTCGCGCAAGTAGCTTTGACGACGTTGGAGCACTACTGAAGCTGGGGTAGCCTTGACAGCGTAGCACATAAATGTTGACGCCTGTATAGTTACTTCAGTTGAAGTTCTAGCGGAATCTTGTAACTTACCATTCGTAAAAAACATTTAACATCATCGTGTTAATAGGTTTCTAAAACCACCGTTGCGCGATGAACTAGTACAATAAAATCACACCACGCAAAAAAAGAAAAAAACAAAAAAACATCGATTTATAGTCTTTGACAGGTCAAGAACAAGGTGGATGCTCCTCTCACCTCTTTCCACTTTAATAGAGCGAACGCTGGAGAGGAGGCGATCTCCTTTCCACCGTTCACTCCGCTGAAGTGGAAAGAGGTGGGCTTCAACTTCATTCTTGACCTGTCATCGACTATATGCTGAAGTTCGACGCCCAGGGATTCGGTTCTTTGTCAAACATATTTTAGCGCGACAGCGTTAGGGAGCTTGTGTCGCAGAAAAGCCGACGTCGATAGCGTGTGCTAAAATTCTGGATTGCTCATACCCACAACGCTCACGTGAAATGTGACGTCACGGGTGGAATGAAAGGGATCTGAAACATGACAGGTCACGCGAGTTAAGGGTGCCGCGTGTCTCCAATAATGTAACTTTATAAAGTTATGTATCTGTTTTAAAGACAAATTTAAAGAATTTGAGGCGGGATTCGAGCCCACGACCCTTCGGTTGCGAGCCAGTCACGCTACCGACGATGCACGTCTCTGGAACGAGGGGGAGTTTGTATGTTTATGTTTCGCTATCGCGTTCCACTCTTAAAAGCGAAGCTTAACTGTCCTCCACATTTTCACCATAATCGTTTTTTTTTTAAATTATTTCTTACAACAACTTGAATTTTGAGGGAAAAGTCTCCGAAAGATAAAGAACAGAATTAAAAGACATTGAAAAGAGTCTGGAGATAAACACAGATTTTGTTTAGCGATGTATTCTAAATGGTAATTAATATTTTGCGACGCATTTCCGAGTGTTTAAGAGGGTGCTGATGCGTTAAATATATGTTGAAAGCTGATATTTACTTTACATATTTAAAAAAACTCTACCATACGAGGACTTACAATTTATCTGGGTTAGAAGTACAGCAATTGCTTGAATGGAATATTTGTCACTATATCTTTTTTTAAATAAAGTGACAATATTAAAAATATTGCAAAATATTCACTTTTAAAAGCAGAAACAAAGGTGCTCGAACAACGAAGACAACAAACGTGTATATTTTAAAAAAAATATTATTTACTGTACGCAAAAAAGAAAAAGGATCTATATATCTATATATCTACATATAGGACCTGATGAAGAGCGGTCCCCGCTCGGAACGTCGTCTACTAAATACGTTTTGAAGCATTTACCTCGTTTTTATTATATATATATATATAGAGAGAGCTTTCGATATTTAAAAACGTCAAATATCACAGCATCTCCTTGCACGTTGTGTAGTGTTTGTCAACGCAGTAGCTTTCATACAACATTTATCTCCATTAATGCGCCGTTCATTCATTTGATTATAATGCATGTCGTACTTTCGCTGCTTTGTTTCAACTTGCAAAACAAAGCAAGTGCCTTGCCCTCAGTTCTTGGCAAGGCACATGCGATTGTCTCCCTGAACGTGAAAATATAAACGTGTGTAAAAGAAACTCCCTAGTGTCTTGCACTTAGTACAATTTACCCAGCAACCGAAGCCAAGACTTCACACACATATTCCGATGTTGTGTTCGAGTGAAATGGAGCCATACACTGAGGCTTCCACGGCCGGGGAATGTTTGAAAGGGCCGATGACTTACGGTTTCCAGCTCCCGAGGTGACGTAGGTCGTTCGGTTTCGCTCAAGTTGAGGGATGCAGTAGCCTTGAGGTTTTGAGCTGCTCTCATGGCTCTTGTTGGCGAAGGACCGTGCTGGACAGCGCAGGTTGGACTGTCCTCTCGAGAAGGTCCTTGCGCAATGCCGAAGAACGAAACTCACTGTTTTGGGGGAGGCATAAAAAAGTTTAAATCAAAACGCGGAATGATTGTATAACGTCCTAGGTATTGCTCACAATGGCTCTTAAGTTGTGAATGGGGTAACAGAGCGCGCAAATAGCTTTTTATTGATGTTCAGGGACGCTAACAATAATTAAAGAAAAAACGGTTAGTTGTCACCGACTAGAATAAACAAAAATCAAGGAAGATATTTATCGCAAACTTTTAAAAATTACGAGCCATGTATGCTCAATTTGCGCCACCATGGATTGTTCTTTAGCTAACTATAATAACAGCACGTGTCTGAAGACAGTTTTCAAAAAAAAAAAAGAGGAAGTGGGTGCTTCGATGATCTAGCTCGTCAAGCCCGCACTCTTTGAATCTGCGGCGCACGCCTACCGAACTGGCTGCTGACTTACCATAAGTGCTACATCCTCATAATCATCCCATTAAACCGACTTGACAACCGTTTACAGGTTGGTAGAGGTGTGTCTACTTTCTCGCCCCTCGCACATTTTTCATACTGCAGCCTGGAGCTGCGTAGAGGGCGAACGACGAGAGGCGCCATGCTCAACAATGCAGACAACATTTCTCGGCCTCCGAACGTTCCGGCGTCCGTTGTAAAACATCAGCCCGAGTCAACGAGTTTTTCAACGAATTCCCCATGGCCGATGTTAACGTCCGGATCAAAAACTATGAAAGTGTGATCCAATACAATCCTTGGAACGACTAGTTTAAGCTGACCAATGTTATATTCGTCTTCAAAGATACCGCGCTTCTCTGCTTTGACGATGACGAGGGTACCACGAATTCGAAAGCGTGTACTGCGAAGACTGCCTTCACATATATATTTTTTAGAGCCCCACCATCGCAAACAACAAGTACATAACCAGCTTTTTTGCCGCTACCAACGTTCATTTCAAACATCAATCGCGTACATCGAACATATTCTTCACCTATGCGCCGTATAGATCCTGAAATGTCAAAAGGCAAAAACGTTTGCCACCTCTTTAAAAAAACAAAGCATCCCTAGAGTAATTTTTGATCGCCACCACAAAAGCGCCGACCACTGTTGCGGGGCTTATCCCAGCGTGTGGCCAATATGAAGAACTTCCCAGTGTTTTAGTCTCCCAGAAACCATTTGAGTGACTTCCATAGTTTTCCCAAGTAGTGACCTCTGACACAAGTCACGCTACGCCTATCCGCGCTATCAAATGCAAAAGAGTGGGGTGGACTGGTCGCCCAGTTACAGTCATTATGTGACATCCCTAACCAAATCCTTAATCAGACGGAATCAAAGAAGCAATTCAAAATAAGCTGCGTGCCCTTCTTCAATCTGGGAATCCGAACCCCCCGTCTTATGCACGTCCAGCAACCACCCCTACTCCCATTTGTGCGTATGAGTCGTCGAAATTCTACGACAAGCCTGACACAGCTAAGGACGGATGGGGGCAGAACAGAGGAGCAACGCCCCGTATGGTATGCTATTAATGGAAGGCACCACGCAGGAAACACACTAGCCCTTCAACTCAACCGCGCAAACAACGATGACTCTCTTGACTGTCGTGACGCTAATCGCAGCCGCAACGCCGATACCTTTTATTACGGCCGTTATCCACACAACACAGCCAATGATGATCAGCGTACAAGTGACAGTCGCTCTCGCAGCCTTACAGGGGCACAGCCATTCCGCCGCATAAGCCTACCATCGCCTTACCTGTCACGCCGCCACTTCACGTCCCGTTTCAATGCCCTGTCTCAGTGCCTTCCCAAAGGCAAAACTAAATACGGTGGCATGCAGCTAAAAATGGAGGTCATGGTGGATATTCATGACTTAAAAAAAATCCTTACTTCGGACCAAATGCGAATGTCTTTTAAAATAGAAACCATGCAGTGATTCATCGCATAAGTGGGCACAAAGGCTTAAAAGCAACCTAGTCTTGCATTCCCGATCGCGTACGCCGACGTTTGCACACAATACCGACTCGATACTTTCGAACAGTATCGGTTGAATTAGCTACATTACAATGCTAATCTACCTTCCCACTTGTATCGCCCATATTATGTTGGGAAGGGATTTTATGTGTTCTGCACAATGATTTATTGACCGCGTGAGCCACGACTTTCCCATCAACACTTGCGAAGTTGCCGAATCTCTTAAAAAAAAGTTCGGCACCCATTTTTCTAGGCAAAGTTGACGCTATTCCGCCACCGCGCTGCGCTGTTGTTACCAACCATCGTGCCTCCCTGCCCCTCACTGGAGATTTTGGTCTCATTGAACCGCTTCCGTTTTGCTTGCAACAAAGGTATTACCTCGTTCCTTCGCTACACTGCCAAGCGGTGACCTAAACCTATGGGTAACAGACGTCTCCTCACAAACTCATATCATTCCATCTGGAGACCGGGTCGTCCCTGTGTCAATGAGCCAAGATGACAATTTTTCCCCTCTGTCGCCAATAACGTTTGCAAAAAAAAAAAGAAAAGCTTTATTGCTATATTGCCGACGTTTATAAAATGATAGACTGTCACCTAGCAGCATACCACCAAAGAGTATTAAGCCAAGTTCTAGAATAGAATGACCTATCGATGCTGAATGCTCGGCTAGTAAGCACTGGGATGTTAAGTGCATGGTAGTCCTTTTAGACGAGGACGAAGAATAGACAATACACACACAAGCGCCAATTGCAACTGTTAAATAAAATGGAAATGGGACATATATGCACACTATGTCCCTATCACAATCAGCCAACCCCAGGCCTTGCCGCCGCTTGCATAAGCTGAAACTCCTTATCAAACAGGTCAGTTTTCGCAACGCTAACACAACGACACCAGCTCTCTCTTTCTCGTCCACTTCGATTATCTCCCTGACAGTTTTGTTTTTCTGTTTGGCCTGTATTGAGTATGTGTCGAACAACGGCCTGCATCCGCGTTCCTGTCAGTGCACTGATAGGTGGCCATCACGATTGTTATCGACGTTAAGTTTATGTTCTCGGAGCCTATAGTCAAGGCATCTGCCCGTTTGTCCTGCATATTTCTTTCCGCATGTTAACGTAATCTGTAAACATCCTCAGCAGAAGCGACAAACAGACGTGTGTGCTTTATCACACAGCTCAGCGAGGCTTTGCGGAAAGGGTTCGACAAATGACTCAATTTTGCTAAATTTTCCGGCGCAGAAAGTACAACGTTAGTATTTATGCGGCTTCCTATTTTCTTTAGGTTATGCGCAATCTTGTGCATATGAGGCATGACTGCATTCTTTTGCTTTCTTCTGGCCTGTTCTGAAGAGGAGTTAGCCTTTGCACCAAGCATTTTATGGATCACATCTGCTACTGAAGCCGGTATAACTTCCGGGTAACCAGCCGACAACACAGGTTCAGACTGGTTGAGGACACTCAGATGTGTCACACGGTGACATGGCTAACGAAGGGTGCTTTTGAAGCACAAATTAGCTATTCCTCTCTTAACCAGTTTGGGTGGAACGAGTTAAAATGCAGCAGGGGCTTGATAACTTTAGGTTGATAACTCCAACATACATGATTCTCGGAGAAAATAAGCTTCATGTCAAGAAAACGAATCACACCATCTACCGGCACCTCATGTGTAAATTTTAGGGGATGACGGTCATCTGTAGATATAGTTAAGAGACTATCTACCAGCGAGTGGGAATGTGGCGAGTCATAGTTTAGAAATACTAAAAAAATCATCAACAAATCTTAAATCATTCCTTACGTTAACAGCGCTCAGGCAGTCCAAAAGGACTCTGCCATAATAAGCTAAAAATATGCCACTTAAATTCGGCACAAGTCATGAGCCGATATAAATACCTCTGTTTTGAAGGTATACGTTTTTGTTTTGTGTTGCGAAAGTTGCATTAAGATAAAACGAGGGGAGATCTAAAAAGTCATCCACAATCATGCCCGAAACGTTTCAAAAAGCTACTACCCCACACTTGTGAATACATTCCTCGACGCAACTGCGTAACTTGTCATGTGGTAAGGAGTACAATAGATCCTTTATGTCCAATGAACATGATAAAAAATCTGCGTTCAATTTAAAAAGCTAAAAAAACATGAAAGGAGGCTGCCAATGTGGCTGTTATGGGGGGTTCCTTCTGTAGGCGAGTCATGGAGCAAGAATTCTCAACATCTTAAGATCTAAACGGTGATGAAAAGTTCGTCTCTATAAGGATCTGCTGCGCTCTGTTCTTCGGGACACCAGTAAGCCGGATTCGGAGAGCAGACGACTACGGCAGTTCTTTGGCATTGTGTACCGGTACACGAAATTCATACGGCAGCAGTCGTTGACACGTCTTAGACGCAGCAAGTAACGCCCAGTGGAAACATGCAGTGTCAGGAATGTAAGTGATGTGCAGCTCCCTGAGGACGCTAGACGGATACTTGCTTTAGGGCCTAAGTTTGCAGTTCCGCCGCTTATGAGTCTCCGGAACTTCTGGGCCTTGTCCGAGAAGTCTTTAGGTGGGCTTCAGACGACGAAGTTAAGAGATGCATATTCAAAGGTGTAGATGTGTTACCTCGTAACAAACCGGCATTGTCCTGTGTGCCTGTCAGGCGTGTCGTCTCTTTGTTGAGGGAGCGCCAGTTATCGGTCCTTCCCGCTGACAAAAAAGGGGGTTTCGTTGTTTCAACAGAGAAGGAATTTGGTTGGAAGGCAACAACAGGTTGTATCTCTGAAAGGAAATGAAGGGAGAAGGGAAGCTTCTTTGTAAAAGGTTAAACCTGATCCGCTTGGCTATACGCGTTGAAAATAAGAAAAATGGTTGTTTAAAAATTGTGATCGCTTTAAAAACACGCAAAGAAGACTGGCATTTGAGGGTCATAGTTTCTGAGCATGGTACTTGGGAAAAGTCGATTGCCCTATGGTTGCAAGAAAAACTAAAGGCCCTTACCATTGACGACCCGTTTATAGAGATATCTCTGGCGAAGTGGTGGATTTGTTTTAAGATATACACTGACGTAGGTGTTTTTACAATGTTCATTGAACATAAAGGATCTATATTACTCATTATCATATGACAAACTATGAAGTTGCGTCGAGGAATGTATTCACAGTTATGGGGTCGTAGCTTTCCGAAACGCTGCGGGCATGAGTGTGAAAGACGTTTTGGATAAAGTCTCCTCTTAACTGAAATCAACTTTCGCGGAATGGGACAAAGACAAATACGTTCAAGATAGAGGTATTTCTGGTAATTCTGTCGGCGCATATCTAGCGTCGATTTTAAGTGACATTGTTTTAGCTTATGACAGAGTCCTTTCAGACAGCCTGAGCGCTTTTAACGTAAGGAAGCTTATAGATTTGTTGATTTTTTAGTGTTTCTTAACTACAACTCAGCACATTTCCACTTGGTGGTGCAGGCACGTAGCCAGGGGGGGGGGGGGGGGTGTGGCCTATGGGGCCTGCCCCCCTGAAATCTTGCATTTTGCTGGGCCTCCTCTCTCCCCTCTCCCTCATACAGCATTTTGGCATTGGCGCCCCCCCCCCCCCCCCCGAATCAAAGTCCTGGCTACGTGTCTGTGGTGTTGGGTAGACTCTTAATTATTTTAGGAATGCCCTCCATCCCCTCAAACTTACACATGAGGTGCCAGTATATCGTGTCATTCGTTTCCATGACATGAAGCTTACTCTCACAGAGAATCATGCATGTTGGGTGTATCAACCCAGGAGCGAAGAAGCCCCCTGCTGCCTTTTAACTCGTCTCATTCAAAACTGGTTAAAAGAGAGATATTTAATTTGTGCTTCGAAAATGCCCTTCACAAGTCATGTCACCGTGTGACGCATTAGATTGTCCTGTAGCAGTCTGAACGGCTGTTTTTTGCAGGTTACCTGGAGGCTGTACTGGTTTCGGTAACAGAGATGATCCTTAAAATGCTTCGTGCAAAAGTTAACTCCTGTCCAGAAGAGGACAGAAGAAAACAAAAGATTTCAGTCGTGCCTTATATGCACATGACAGCCTTTATGTAAATCTTATATCTGGGCATATCTGCCATATCACACATTATATGATTATATACGGCCTATATACAGCCTTATCTGGAGTATATGCAGCTTTATTTTACGTATTTAGAGCCTTATCTGGTGAAAATAAAACCTTATCTGGAATATATACAGCCTTATCTGGCGTATATACAAACTCTGGTATATATGCAGCATTATATGAGGTATATACTTCGTTATCTGGCGTATATACAGCTTTAGCTGCCGGCTGGTTTTTAATATATAGAAGGGTGAAAAGAAAGCAAAAATAAGTGGTTTGCTATCAAACTGTGAATGACTAATTGTTCTCGAGCTAAATATTGGCACAGATAATCCGAAACTTCCCCTTTGGCAAGCTTAAGTTTGGGATTATTTGTGCTAATTTTCACGAGGATTTCAATGTAGTTTAATTATTTCGAAGTGTTAACATTACAACCGAATAGACAATTTGCTAAATCCCCCGAGTGCCTCGGCCCGCACATGAGGAATCATGGGGACGGTGTTTTTTCAGCCGCCTAGTGATCGGAAATTTCGACAAATTTCGAGGTAAAACAAGATTTTTGTGTAATTCGGGGTTATCCTGAACAAGTGTTGTATAAAACCCAAGTACCTGTCATATCACTTTTAAAATTTATCACCAATGTCAGTGCAAATTAACTTTTTATTTGACCGTGTAATTGGCCATGTTAAAGTTTCAGTTTTAAAGGGGCTATGAATAAACTCTATCAGAATTGAAACAATTTTCGAACACTAAAAAAAAAGGATACCTTCTTACACCCGATGTAACATATACGGCATCCCAAAAGCTAAGTTCTACGTACAGCGCGCTGACGTCGAATTGACTACCCCAACTTTTGCGAGAGGGTTGATGACGGTGCGATATGACATATTGAACAGCGAAAGTATGTATCGAAGTCTACAGGAAAAAAACACATAGGTTCTGAAGTTGAGCCAAGAAAACCCCGATACCTTTTTTTGCAGTCAGTCACACTTAAATCAACTGCTTTAATGACTTGTATAACTCGGCTATCAAGCCGCTCGTGAAATTTGGTAGCGTCGGTAGAACGTCAGTGCGCTGTACATCCAACTGAAGTTTTTGGGGGTCGTATATATGACAAAGGGTGTGAGAATATACCCTTTTTTCGAATGAAAAGCCGACGAATTTTGGGTTATTTATAACTAAAGGTCTCCCTTTCGTCGCATGATTAAAAAACAGCGCGCTGGGCAGAGCGCAGGATGTTATGCTTACGTAGCCGCTTCAGGCGCATCGTTGGAAGTATGATGCTGGAGCATCCACGAAAGGCACGCTGTCAAGAGTGCGACGAGGTGCCCAAAATGGCTCGATCACTCTTCCACGCAGCAGTAGGTCACTGAGCTACGTGTAAACTAAATTGTATAACCTTTTTTTTTTTTTTTTTCGCGCGCTCGAAGGTGATATTTTGTGAGCTTCTCAAAGTGCTGGCCGGTTTCGGAAATATTTCGCGAGCACTAACTTTCACGATCGGAGGTGGCATATTTATTGTGTTCGTTTCATTATACGACAATGTGCTTCAGGGTTTCAGATCAATCTAAAAATGCACACCGCAGTAAAAAACAATTGGCGTAGGTGGATTGATTAAAAAAGCTAGGAAATCGAATGAAGACTGGAAAACCCGCCTCGAATTCCTTTCCACGCGGAGTGTGTTGAAGAGTCGATTATATAAGAAAACAACGAATAAAGACACGAACAAGGAAATGCGCTTGAACACTGGCAGGGATAAATCCTATCCGTCCCTGGCTTTTTGAGCCCGATGCTCTTCCGACTGAATAAGTCGTCATTTTTATTTTTCATGCAAATCTCAGAATATATACCGAGCAGGATCTTTTTTCTGGGAAGCTCGAAAAAACCTCGGATAAAAGTATGTCACGACTTCGCCGATGTGTGCCTAACGGGAACAATCGGTTTTAACGCACCGCGACGAAACCAATTAAATACACACGACTAACTTTATATTGACACCAGCACGACTGACGCACGGTGGCCTGACAGCGTAAATTCCTACAGAAAAGAAATGTTATCTCTCAGGGTTATGTCGCGTGACGCTAATACCAAAGTCCTGTTTTGTTCTGTTGTTTTGTTTTGCGTTTGGTTAGTCGAAATGCCGCGTGCATTGCCTTCACGGCGAAGGTGCGGCGAGATACGTTGAATGCAGTAAAAACGTACAACACATTAGACCCACTTTTTATTATTTTCATTTTGAATTAATTTTTCTACTTAGTTACCTTAATGAATCTAATTTCGCATTATAACAACTATCTACCCTTTATTCTTATAATTTGACACTTTTCAATTTTTATTTTATGAATTTCATGATGTACTTCAATTAACCTAATTTGCTCACTATAACAATTTTCCTAACATATTAACATATTTTATATTTGTTTCTTTTTTATTACTTACACTTTATAATTACCTTAATTAAGTTAATTACTCACTATAACCATGTAAAAATGGCGTACTACGGAAACAGTCGGGCAAAGTAAAGAGCGAGATTCTGTTCTGCGGAAGCGCCTCCAGATTCGGCCGACTTTAATAGAGTAATTGATCAACTCTTATATTTTGTATGTTGCACGGAAACATTGTTTTAGACAAAGCTTTGTGTTCTATTGTGCGAGGTAAGTCAGGTAACAGAGCATTTTAAAATGTGAGTCGTCAGTTTTCATCAAAAATGCCCTGAAACTGTTGGTGTTGGAATGTAGTGCCACAAGATGGCGCAATAAACCCTTCACGTCGCCGTTTCTTTTGTGTTTATTTCTCTATTCCGCTTATATAGATAAACCAACGAGGTAGAGGGGCTTAGAGCGATAAACCGGGGTTCCGGTCTGCACTCGAAAGTGACCCCCATAAGGCGGCTGCCATTCTACGCAAATTTGACCACTCGTCACATGACCAAACCAAAGACGTGACGTCACAGGAAAGATGGCAGCGCCCATGCAGCGGCTGGCCCCAGCTGGGCAGGAGCTTGTCGGATACTTTGTTGGTTGTCGTTCGTCTCGGCGAGTTGATTTCAGACACGAAAGCCGTCTTATGAAGCCAATCGAAAGCGACTTCAGAGTTCAGCGTGGTGCCTGACGTAGGTATAACGTGAAAATACGGAGGAACGGTGTGCATTTCGCTAGTGACCGACGGGGATATTGCCACGAAGGAGACAATCGGCCTTACGT
This sequence comes from Ixodes scapularis, assembly GCF_016920785.2. Lineage (NCBI taxonomy): Eukaryota > Metazoa > Arthropoda > Arachnida > Ixodida > Ixodidae > Ixodes > Ixodes scapularis. The sequence continues at coordinate 44,562,631 of NW_024609879.1, read as the reverse complement.
TGCTCGGACCTCGGATTGATTCGGAAACCGCTAGGATAAATTCTAAGGCGACGTTTCTGTGGTCCCGTTGACCATCGGAACCCTCGAGAACTACAGTAAAGCGTGTGAAATATATTTTGATACACAGTTTAGCGACGGAAATTGCGTGAGTCGTGCTTGGCAGTGTGCAATCGTGGTGCCGCTTCGTTCAAATGACTGAAGGCTCACTTTTGTTGTGCGGTGCATCGGAGAGCTGCCTTGACGCTTGTAGTTCCCGCACCGTGCTAAATGATACTGTGCTGCTTCCCAAATTGTTCGGGCGTAGACGTGCACTTTCACGGAGCACAGGTGTGCGGCGCGCCGAAGAGCTGCCTTCAAGCTGGTAGTTCCTGTGCCGTGCTTTAAGTGATGTTGTGCAGCTATTAAATTGCTCTGGCGTAGACGTGTGCTTTCACGGAGCACAGGTGTTGCTGTTGGTATTGATTCTGCTGGTCTGTCGCACTTTTCGTCGACACAACAGTTTCATCAACACTCGCTACGCGAATTGCAAGCCGTATGGACATTTCATTGCTCGTGCGCGTACTACCTACCCAGTCCACCCGTTCACGCCGCTTTACGACGAGAGTCTGCAGCGGCTCATTACCAGAAAAGTGGTCCTACATCCATTTCACTTCAGCTCGTCCCCGGTAGTCGCCAAACCCCGAAGGAGAGGATTTATTCGGACAGACTGCCACTGAAGCAATGTAGCTTCTTTAGTGGTCCCGATAGACTCTCTTCTGTCTCTTTTGTTATATTGTCACGGATACTTGCTCCAGTCCTCTTTTCTACCAGTATCTATTATTCTGGAAAGTTCCAGGCCGTGCTCGGCTGTCATCGTATGTTCTGGTGGAGGTGCTGCGCACATTACCCATAGCCCTTCACTCTGTGTGGACCCTGGCGGCTCCTCAGCCGGCCGAGTCGCCCGATAACAAGATACGGGTGGCACATTATCCCGTGTCTTAAACCCCCGCCCTATCGAAAATCGCTCTAATGGGGCTTCAGGATTTGTTTAAAGGGTGTGAAGGGGACTTCAGGAATTTCTAAGATGTTTGAAAGGGGCACCAATATTTCCTGGTGGGTTCGCTTACCCCGTCAGAGGCTCTCCTGAAATGTCAGAAGTGTCCTTTACAATGCCTTGAAATGTCTGAAAACCTGTCAAGCACATTTCTAATGAGGTCGGGAAAGCCTTCAGGCTTCTTGAGATGTCTGAGGGCAACGGCTTAGGTGGAGAATCCATATTCCTCAGAATTAGAACATAGCTGCTTATTGTACGGTACGGGAAAAAAAGTATTTGGGGAATGCCAATCATATGTGTGTACGGTCAGATTTTTATTATTCCTCTTATAGCAAATACGAGTGGGCTCCTGGACCCGTCTGTCACTGCCCGGGTGTTCGGTCGCCAAGGAGGCCACTGAGGGCGATAGCCCTATGTGGAGAATTGACGAGCCGCGGGCCGAGTGGTGTTCGCCGAGCGGCGTTTTGAGGCGAACGCAATCCTGTACGCCCGAGGCGAAATCCGTGCAACCATATAAAAAAAAATGCCGAGAGCAGTGCGCGCTTTCCAGGAAAAGGGAGGCACGCGGGAGCGACTCGTTCCGGGAATTGGTTCCCCCATGGGGGACGGTGCCTAAAATCAAACTTATACCCCTGTCAGACGGGCACCTTGAATGCCATTTACGTTAAAGGCCTTTAGGATTTTCAAATGACATTTAAATCGTGTCGTGTCAGACGGGCAACTCAAATGCCATTTAGGTGATGTCTATCATGATAGCGGTCTGTTGTTAACCCGACAAACTAGTGTTTATTTTGTTTTTACTAAGTAAATAAAATGTAATAATTCTTAGAACATAGAATTCAAACGCGGTAATGAAAACTAAGTACACGTTTTGACGGAGACAAGGTGTTTTGTTACAACGACACGACGTCAGCAATCCCAAGTAATCCTTAGCCGTAGCCGTTCCGCCGCTTGGCTCGTCTGCTTTCGGAACTCCGTGCATCTTGCTCGCCGTTGTTCCTCGCGCTCTTTCGTTCTTCGCCGGATTCGTATACCCCGTTGACGTTGACGTCTGCAATTGATTCAAGCGAAGACCGTGACCCTGTAGCGATGGAGCCTGCTGACGACAATGATCTTAGTGCAATGGATCCGGAACTGCCGGAACGTAGGATCGCGTTCCTGACGCCCAACTGAGACCGCGAGTATATTAAACAAATATATCGCAAAAAGTGTGCGAGATATACACGTTATAAACATTTTTTTCTAAAAATAATTGCTATAGGCATTGTTTTCAATTGTATTTATATTATTTATAATGTTTTATTTCCATTCGCGGAACTTGTGCTGACCGCTGTTGACGAGACTACACATTTACGAGCCGTAAATGAGTTTGGGAGAACTCAGTTGAGCTCGAATGTCATTTAAGTCAAATGTCATTTGGGTTGCCGTGTGACACTGCCTAAATGACATTTACACTGAATGTCATTTGGGGTAAATGTCATTTGAGGTGCCCGTCTGACAGGGGTATTACACTGCGCCTCTCTCCGCCCGGCGATGGGGAGAGGGTGTAGGGCTGCCAGCCCAGCGGCCGGCGGGGGAGGTTGGTGTGTGCATGCGGGGAGGCCAGCCGCCAGTATAGACCTTTGCAAAAAGAGCGCTCTGGCCGCCGCCATTTTGCGAATCAAGCGACCCCTATCAGCCAGAAATATCTGGCACCCGCCTGGGCTGTGGAAACCCGGTCAGCGTGACTCCCCACCTGCATTGTGCATTCGGAGTCCACCGGTTTTTCTTGGAAGTTTTTACTTTATTTGCCTGTTTAGGATGCTTACCCTTTGTATGTTATCTTCCACTTTGAGAACCAGCAACCAGGGAGTACCAGGGCTCGTAGCCTGCTCGGCCTTCGCAGGAAACGAACGAAGAGAGCGAACGCCAAGCAGCCCGCGACGCAGGCAGTTCGACGTACTTGGAGGATTATTTCCGTCGAGATAATCTCCAAAAAGCCTTTCAGGCTGTGTTCCTGGTCGTCGCGAAAAATAGCTGATAGGGTCGGGTCCGGGGTATGGCGACGGAATAAGCACGTTCGTTCATTTGCTTTGAAGCTGTGCAAGAAAAGGAGCTATCTTCTACATGTTCCCCAAAACATGCCGGATTCCGTCCGATCGTCGTGAAGTGACTATCGTCGACACTGTATATTGGATATGCTGTGTTATTTGAGACCTTTCTCAAATCCTGTTCGGATAACGCGGCACCGTGGGGTACGTACAATATATTATTTGTTCGACTGATGAGACTCATTGCATTTTATGTTGTGGGCGGGGAATATCCATGAAGTACAGATATCCTGTGTGGTCAAATATTTAGACCTTTATAGATTGACACGGCTGAGTGTCCGGTGACGGAAAACAATGAACATAAAATGAAACAAACATTCCCGTTGCATTTGTTTTGTCGCGCACGGACTCACCAAAACAGCTTTCATTTTTTTTGTTTTTGTTCCCAAAAATAGAGCACTGCTTCCTTAAAGACCTCTATAAATTATGTTTGCCACAGAACACAAGATAAAAAAGAAAACGCGGTAATTCAGCCGCGACCAGCGTCCGGAGTTGCGCCTACGCAGGCTGCCACTTCCCACTGACGAGAAACTCCACAGCTCAGCGCAGTCGGGCAACACTGACGTACACTCTCAAAACCGGGGACACGCGCTGTAAATCGCTTCTTTCAAGACTGCCGCTGGAAAGGTTTATAGCCATTTTCTCTCTGCTCGTGAGCGGTTCGCCGCGGATGTTTGGAGCGAACCAATTTCCTCCAGGAAGATGAGCATGCATGGCTTTGGGGGCTCACCCCTTGGTCTGCTTTGATCCGTGCCATTTTTCCCTTGGTTCCGCAGGTGAACCATAGTTCAGCGCTGGCCGCCTTCAGCACCGCTCGAGCGCCATCGTGTTCAGCGCATTCAAGGAGCTGGTGGCCGGTGTCGGCTTACTCACTGCAAGGCCTGGCAGTCGGGGTCAGCGTCCCACCACATGTTGTGCCTGCGCACCGGGATTATGGCACTGTCAGTCCTGCGACGGTGGATGGCGGCCACTGTCCGGACTTGTTCCTTGCGTCTCTTCGCCCGTCCGACTTCAGAAGCAACCAGCGGGCGAAAAATACGCCGAAGACGCCGGCGCGATGTCATCATGGACGAAACCGTGACTGTGCTCGGGATTTCTCAACGGCGGCGGGTGCTGCTTGCGAGTTCGTGGTTTTCGCTAAACGTGCCTACTGAGACTGCGTATGCGTCCCAGAGGTACACCTGCTCAGTTTTATTAGCTGAACTACCGTACATCAGGAATATACCCAGCGGCATTGTGAGTACTTTAAAATATATTTTTCTTTGCGATAAAGAAGTCAGTCGTCCCTGTTTGATATGATCTCTTTCGTCTACAGCTCCTTGCGGCGGGTTTGAACAAACGTTGCTTTTTATTCCTTTTTTGAGTTATAATATGCATGTAAATCTAAATGTCTGCAATACAGTTTCAATAATGTTTTAAACTGCATTTTTGTCTATGGTTGACAGTCATTTGGGCGTCTAAAGGGTTGATGGGCGAAAGGGTCTGACGGTTTAAGGGCTGTGGGGCTAAAGGGGTTTTCTATGGGGTATCCCTGAAGAGTTTTTCTGTAGGGTATTTTTGAAGAGTTTTGAAGGCCTGTGAGGTCCCATAATTCTTCAAGGCTGACGGGCCCTTTAGAAATATTTTCAATAGGGCGGCAAGCCGGAACCCAAGTCCTATCCCGAGCCCGGCAGAAAAACCGCAAGACAAGCGAGTAATACAAGGACGAACCTGGGAAATACACCACGAAGAACCTGAAATCCAAGCCAGTCGCTGCTACCAGCAAGAACCATTGGAATAAGGTCGTTTGCCAGAAAAACCGATGCTGACTAAGCCAACAATGACAAACCTGTAGCAGCAAACCGCGTCCGCTCCCACCATCGTTTGCATTGCTGCCGCACCTCGCACTGTGATGCCCTTTCATGCAAGGTGCATAAGACGTCGTGGGCTGGATTGAACAATATGATTATATGACCGTGTCATCCAGCACAGTGGGTAGAAGGAAAACCAGCTCCTGCAGGACATATACTTGTCGTGGAAGAAACTGCCAGGCACTGGTTTGAGAACCAGGAATCCTCCTTAACGTCGTAGGAATTTTGCAAGACCGAGCTGAAGTTCAAGTTCATGAGCCAACATATAGAGAGAGAGGCGAATTTCTGATTCTGTCCAGGACGCGGCCCCAGCAAGAGCACCACCACCGTTGTGGAGGATGTTTTGCTCTTGATCGAGCACCCACGCCAACCCTAATTCTGCAGAAGACAAGAAGCTAAGAACCTCATGTCCCTGATGTGAGAGACAACACCTTCGGCAGCCTTGTCCGCAACCCCACGACAGCAGTCGAAGGGTATATATCACCGAGGCTTCCCACATTGAATGAACACAGCAGGCCCGAGCATGTCAATATCAACAACTCCCCAGCGTCTCGACGCCCGAGTCGTCCAGCTGCAACTTCGACGCCAGCCCCCCAGGCATCCGCGACATCATCCACAACAGTGTCCGGGAGGAAATAAGGAAGCTAATTCTTGCCATCTGTTGCCCGGTTTTTATTTTGATTGCCGAGATTGTTTCGGAAGAAGTTCGACAGGCATTTCAACTGAAGACTTCTTCGAGCAAAGCGGCATCTGACGAACCGAGAGCGACATATGCCACAAAGTCACAACGACCACCACCGGCTACCTGTTACTATTCAATGCCAATTCAACGAGACACCCCAACACCGAAGTATTCCTGACATCGGGAAGAACCAGTGTAGGTCCGCGCCGAAGAAATTACACCGAGGAAAACGGAGGTGCTGCAATTGCCGACCGAAAACCACTCTGCTATCATTGCATGAGTCCGACCATGTATACTGGAGGTGCCCGTACAAATGAATTGGCCTGCAAGGGTTCGTGCCGAAAGACCCTCGACCACGTCTCGACGAGCGTCCGCGAAAAATTGAGGAATATCTTCGGCGTTCTTTGTCCCTGGTACCGACATTAGCCCGAAGCTTGTGATCCAGTTCATCTGGACGGGAGGTAAGCACGACAAAGCAGGTGAGCAGCAATGCAAGGACAGTTGATCTGGTGTCGGTTGTCGTCCAAGGACAATACCTAATAATTTTTTGACACTAACTACCTGTGTGCACGCCACGAAGCACACAATTTCCAACTTTTAGGGAGAATGCCGCTGAGTGACTTGAAGAAATAGAATGGTTGGTTGCTCCCAAAAGTGGACTGCAAGCATTACCAGACTTCACCTTGCCACACGAGACTTACACAAGTTGCAGTGGTCGCGGGATGCAGAATAAATCGCCATTACGAAATGGAAGTGAAATGGCTTGGATAGCAAAGAAACATTGTTGTCAGCTATCAAGTCAACGGTACAGCAAAAGGCACAGCCACGTAACTAATACATGCCCGAGCTTGCTGCAATGATGCAAAAAACTACCAGGAAAATTTGCGAATTAGAAGCCAGCCCTGCGGCTTCAGTGCATCAGATGTCAGTGGCTGCACATGACGTATGATTACAAGACAACAAGGTCCACAGGCACTACGACTGAACGCCTGACAGAAGACTGTCGCAGAAAGAACTTGTTATGGAACCATTTACTAAAAATCAATAAATATGTAATCAAGTGGAAATAAACATATTTGATACACTAACCAGATGAACATATTTCCGCTTGCCTTTACGCCGTCAGAGTTTATGCACCAAGAATTGTGTTTACTGCACTCTCAGGTCCTTTTGAGGACACTCGCATCTCTGACCCTTCAATATTAATTAATGGGACATACCAAACTGGCAGACTTGTTGCATGGGGCTGCACTCGTTCCACCTCTCCTGAACACGTGGTGCATCCGAAAACCAACTCCAGTGATGTGAAAATGTTGTTTATTAATTTATTCCCTCCAGGGGCCTTCGTAGGTATTGCAGAGAGGATACTTAAAGCTACACACATGATAATAACATCAAAGCACACTGCTGTAACTTGTTAATTGCAAATACAAGCGCATTTGTGAGCATATACTTCAATAGTATGTGTTGATGCATAGTTATATTAAATTCAATTCAATTCAACTTTATTGACTCCAGTTTGGAGAAGGAGACAGGAAAAAAAGCTACATTGCGTAGTTGACAAGTCCCTGCCTCCCATACAGACTTGGGCAGATCAGTCGGCACTTGTAAAAGAAAAAAAAACAAGAAAAAAAATACATACAGAACATTATACAGCTTTTGATATGCTGAACAGCACAGAACTTTCAAAATAATATTTGTTTTTAAAATACAATTGTCTAATTTGGTTATTTGACATATTTTTTATGTGAATATTATTTTTTATGAGTTCATTAATGGTAGACGGTACAGTATACTGGAGCATTTGAAATCCGTAATTGGTTCTGGGATGCGGCACTCTCCAGTGCTCTGGACTACGCGTATGATAAAACGAAGAGTTTTCTTCCAGCGAAGCTAAGGAAAGGAATGATTTGTTAGTATAATAAATGCTATCTTTGTATTTCTTTATTAATGTCTGTGTATATAAGTCGAAAATACTTGTTACCTTAAATTTTGAGATTAAAATATCGGCATGACTACTATATGGTACATTGGCTACTAAACGTAAGATCTTTTTTTCTGCGATATATAATCTGTCAAGGTTTAATTTTGTCATATTGCCCCATACAAGTTGGCAGTACTTTAAATGTGAAGCAAACAATGTGTTATATAATATAATCTTGACCCTTTCTGGTAAACAAAAACGATGTTTATAAATAATACCTGTTATTTTTGATACTTTAGACATAACATTTTCTACGTGTTCGTTCCAACTCATGTATTGGTTAAAGAACACCCCCAGTATTTTTACCGTTGGAACAACTTGTATGATTGATCTATCTAGCTTAAGTGGTATATCTATTTGCCCGACAGAACTTTTAGGGCAAAATAGAACGGCTTTGTTTTATTGCTATTGATTTTTAACGAATTTGCCGTTGCCCACGAACTAAGCACATTGAGAAAACTATTCACTTCAGGTGAAATAATATTTATGTCCGTTCCTTGAAAAAATATGCTCGTATCGTCCGCATGCGTTATTATTTGGGCATTATGTGAAATATTTATGATGTCGTTAATGTATAGGTTGAATAAAATAGGTCCCTAAACACTTCCTTGTGGTACACCTGCCTGTAGTTGTTTTAGATCAGAGAAGTGACCATTGAGGTGAATGCACTGAAAACGGAAGCTCACATAATTTCTTATTAACGCCGCCGCATTTCCACGAATGCCATATAGCAGGACACTTCCTATACGTATGACACAATAGACCCTTTGCAGAACCCTATCAAGCAACACAACTGTCATCATTTTTTTTTTCGGCGTAAAGCACAGAACTGGGCCCCAGTTCACGTCGAATGCTAATGCAGCATTCGAGTCCAATAGGCGCCGAGATGAGTTCACAGTGATGACGGATATAACATTCTTGACGGACAAGTGCCCAAAGTATGAAAGCCTGGGGTAATTAGAGTAGTAGCTACTGTAATTCGTGTCATTACAATTTGGAAAACGGCAAAGGCTACAGTCTCGGCGAGTGAATAGGCGCATTGCAGAGGCGCACATGACAACATATCATCAAAGTACTGGTCTGCACAGATATTTCACACACCTTCGCTCCGTCTCTCTGTTTGGCTCGAGGGGGCCGTGGCGGTTGCCCTTGTTCAAGTTACAGTGATACGAAGTTAGGCAGCCCACACTTTCCAAAAGTCTATAGAAGAGACAGAGAGGAATGAATCAATATTTTTCAACGACTGCTCTTCAGGCAAGGGATGAACACAAATGTGAATCATCTTATTCAGGTAATTAGAACAAGTAAATATTTGACCGACTAATGCAATACACTCTTAATGAAAAAAAAGTATTGCTGCAATAAATCCTACGGAAGAAAAAAAGGTGCAGTTAATCTATGCTTACACCAAAACTGGTGTTCTTATAGCAAGTCGAGTAGCTTTGAAGCAGGCGCCTGCAACGATTTATTCATCCCCACACTCAATAAAACGTCATCCTCGTGGCTGAAAATAACTGTACACTTCGCACTCACAAAAAAAGGAAGAAAAGCGATCGAATGTAGAATTGTCGATTAGCACAAAATGTTAAAGATCGCAGGAACTTCCTCGCTAAATGTTGCTATGGTTATTCGGTGACGCAGGGCTGAAACAACTTTCCCTAGGCCCTAAAGCGACGTATACTTTTCGCTTCGATTCTCAGACATTCCAACGTTCAAACAAAGCTAGAAAAATGCGAATATTTCATGCCTAAGATTATATCGTAAAATTGTTGATAAGTGCTAAACGCAAAGGTCGCAGGAGCTTCCTCGCTAAAAGTTGCTGGGATTTACCTAGGGCTGAAACAAATTCCCCTAGGCCCCACCCATCCGACGCATACATTTCCCATCAATCCTCAGACATTCCAACGTTCAAACAAAGCTAAGAGAGTACGAAAGTTTTATGCTAAAAGCACTCAAAGCTCTATCGATCCTCGAACAGATCCCGCATCCGAGCACCGGTACGGCGATACGGCTGATGCTGCCTCACAGGTGTTAATATCCAGATGATCCAGTACGATCTTGCGCAAAAAGGGTATAAAGTCTCATTCCTTCAAAATTTCACATTATACCTGCGTCAGCGAACACGAAAAAGCCCGAAGTCGTCGGAAAGCAGCTGCACATTACGGCTACCGCGCAGCGAACAAACTCGCATCCGCCAGCTCTGGGCGCTGTCATCTTACCCGTGACGCCACAGCTCTTGAAAGGTCACGTGACGAGTGGTCACATTTGCGTAAAACATGGCGGCAACCGGGGGGTGCCACTTCCGAACTTCCGGTTTATCACTCTAAGCCCCTCTACCTCGTTGAGATAAACGAGATGGCAGCTTTGGATATGTCATAAATGTACAGCGTTCTTGGCTTATCGTAAATCTGAAGCAATCCTCTATTAAAATGATCGCGCTGCGTAAACAGAAAAAAAAAAGGTTATGGAGTTAGGACGGCGAATCGACCACGATTTCCCAATGGGAGAAGAGGTACTGACGTGGACGGGTAAGGTGAAATGCGACCCCGTTGAAAAGAATGTCCAGCACGTTTTCGCTGCTTCATGCCGCAGAAGTGTGAGTGACACTGAGTGGTGAAATCCTCGGGAAGAAGTGACTGACGAACGGCGTGGGCCAGTGATATTATGGAGTGTCTGTGTGTTGGTGTGTATCTTTTACGAAAAATATCGCGCGCGTGGAACTTTGCACATGCATTACACGGGAGGCTTGGTAAGCGATTTTTAAATTTTTCATAGCTTTAATGCACTGGCAATATCTCTAAAGACTAACGCTATATGCACTACGTAGTGCAGCTCGGCCGGAAGTTGCTACATACACTACGCAAAACACGTTGGGTCTCGTATGAAACGTATTGTCAAAACGAGCTTTTCGAAGCTGTAACGTAGCTTAGTGGATAGGTGTCTGCTTTATACGCAGCAGGTTATGGGTTTGGTCCACAGAGCGGGTTTACTTTTCTTTTGTGGCGCGTTCGTTGATATTTACAAACATTTCTGTTTTACAAATATCACTGAAAAGAAAAGAATGTCGACGAAACTTTGCGGAACTAAATGGTATGATACTCCCTTTCTGGAGGTGCAATGGTGGACAGTGGGTTGCCGGCTGGACGCCTCGAAGCGGCGTGTACGTGGGGCCAGGTGGGCTCATAGGTTTGTAATTTGCAGCCGCAGACTGCCGCCGCGACGCGGCGTGAACGCAGGTGAAGGGGGGGGGGGGGGGGGGGGGTTAACGAGCTCCCAAGTGATTCAAGCGCATTCCGTTATGTTCTTTTGGAACACTTTGCGCTTTCTCGAGTGGTCTCGCAAACTTTTGTTGTCTCTTCTTTGAAAACAGATCTGTGCAACTAAAGGCGCATTTCTTTAAGTACGCGGGTATCCTCTGCAAAAAGGAAACCTGCTGATTAATGACCCCCGTGCTTTTAATAAATCCAGACGGGTTTGTCTTCTGCTGCCTAGGGTGCATTTATGCCATAGCAACAATTTGAAATTTTTATTACCTTATCGTTTTCTGTTTTTGTTCTTTTATATTCTTGAGAGCTGCATGCGCTGTGGCCCTTCTGGCCAAGTACACATCCTTTTAAAAGCTTAATCTATGTCAACATTCAAGACATTTCTGAAACAATTAAAATCACTTTCTAAACTATACGCATGGCGGCCACGCTGGTGTCTTTTTTATATACTTTCAGCTCTATTGGATGAATTCCAGTCCAGATTTCAAGGCAGGAGTTTGTGGTGCCACAAGCAGTTTCTAATGCTGCAGGTTCTGAAGTGCACACCTATGGACATTCCTGAGGTTATTATACTTGTAGTCGTTCACATCGTACAATGTTTACTGATTAGCTATTATGTCGGATTAACATTGAGGGATGATCTTTAGACCACAGCAATCGCAGCGGACGTCATGTGTTAAGGGAGACAGCATGTACTAAGTTTGATCATGCAGAATAGGAAATAACTTTATGAGGGCTGTAATTTCACAGGAAAATTAAGTAATGCATGGAACTCCAATATGAGACGTTCTCACTGCTGACACAAACAAACATGCCATCATCGACACAACAACACCAGTTCAGACACCGCTACGGCCGTTTGCAGGGCCTTTCTCCGCCCAGGGAGCAGCATGGGATGTACGCTTCCACTCGCCGCGTGCTCCACTGACCAGGTATGTAGCCATGATATTGTGCCGGTGGGAGGGCGAGCATCTATATGACAAAATGCCATAGATGGCGGAAGGGTAAAGGAGGCCCCAGTAAAACCCCCTGGCTACCTGCTTGCCTTGGATGGAGAGCGAATCTTAACTGGCCTAGTCATGCCTGGTAGAATGGTGAACGCCCTGTGTTGAGCCGCTAACCACAGTAGAATAAGGACGTTTCGTCTTCCGGAAGCAGACGAGGGAGGATTTCCAGACCACAGGTATTCAAGCTTTAATTTGAAGTCCGACACGCACTTTCCAGTAAGTTGAGGCACGTCTCAGACAGAAGTTCAGGGCTTACTGGCATCGTCTTGATAAATGCCAGTATGCCCTGAACCTCTGCCACACATAACTGCCTCAGGGTTGTGAAGAAAAACTGACAAACAAAGGTTTTTCACTTTTTTAATTTCTTCACCTATTTATTTGTATTGGTTTTTTTTTCGATGACTTTATTGAGTAACAATAACTCATGTTTCCATTTAACACTGTATATTCATAGCCAATGCTGTCAGTATATAAGTTTGTCCAAAAAGTGATTCTTTCTATGCTGCCTTCTGTCCATGATTTAATACAGACGTAGCTCCTAAGTAATGTACCATGAGCCCAACTATCTTCTCCATCTGTATTGGCAAAGGGCTCCCATACAATTATTGATAATAACGCAATGGCACTTCTTTATATTTCTACGCAAAGCTCGTTTCGCAACATTGTTCTGCCTGCAGCTCGGATTACTCGGTTGAATGACAAGTGAGCGTCAGCCTATACCCAAAAACTGGCACTGATGGTTTTTGGCAAAAAGACATCCCTTACGAAAATGGCAGATCTGGACTTGTATAAGAAACAAAACAAATATAAATATATAAAAAAATTGGGCAGATTTGGCCATCTCAAGCACATCAGTTTATATAAGCCTTATCTAGCCAGATCTGCCCAATCTTTTACATATCCATATCTTGGTCTGCAAATAGGGGTATATTGTCACGGGTGGTGACCAAAAAACAATAAATATACAGTAAGAAATAAACGTTTAATTTGGCGAACTTGTGCCAAAAATAAAAGGGTACAAAAAATGATAACAGAACTTCGCGGGCGTCGAAGTCGGCGCAGCAGCAGAGTCGAACGCTGGGGCGAAACTGACTCCGCTCGCCACGCGGAGCCCCTTATGTACATGCATGAGCTTCTCGAATAATAGGCGTAGAATGTTTGACGAGTAGAACACTCGAACCTCGAACACGCAACAGGATTCTCGAATTTACCAGAATTCTAGTCTGCAGTAATAAACAAAAAGATGCGCCGCTCCCAGGAATCGAACCCTAGCTTTTCGCGTGGGAGCCAGGTACGATAACCTTTAGGCCACGCGCGCGCTGCCTACTTGGCCAGCTGCGCGAGCGGCATTACTCCCCTCTTTAAAAAGTGCATCGCCCCGATGCAACGCTAAACAAAAAAAAAAAAGACTCTAAACTAAAGAGTCCTTTGGAGCACATAAGGTCCACAGTCCTATCGAGCGTAGTACGGCTTCAGGCGCACGACGTGGACGAGCTCAGGTCGTGGTGGGCGGCGTGGCGATGTCGTGTTCCGTCGGGCATCACCTCGTAGTTCAGCTCGCCGAGGCGACGAAGTACCTTGTATGGTCCAAAGCGGGGATGGGCAAAATACATGCATATATGTATCGTAATAGAAATACAAAGTTTTTCGTTAAAAATGTATTTAATTACAAATCTATTTACTTTTCCAAAAAAGCATTTAAGTACAAGATAGAAATACAACCAAATGTATTTGGCCTCCTCCAAATACTTTTCCAAATACATTGTTCAAAATTCGAGTCAGCGACTTCAGGGCACCTGCAACGGGTTTCTGGGTATCTCATTTTAATTTTGCATCGCACACTCGGGAGTTAGTGTGCGAGGCTCTAGTAACGCGATAGAAATATAATTACACAAAAAGAGGTAATCAGCTTGGACGTAATAGGCAAAAAAAAATACAGAGCTTTAAGCAGCTTTTTTTTTGTCGATTACATTTTGGTGTAGATTAACAAAGAACCGAGACGACCAAGACGCGCAGCACTAGCTAGAGACTTTTTTTTTGTTGCAACTCACACCAGTTACGAAAATCTGGACGACTCGCGCATTTAGAATGTTCCAGGCAAAAGTATGGATGGAAATTAGGCTGGAAAGCATCACAAGTTGTCACAGGCACTTATTTAGCCAGTCTGCCTGTGAACGTCGATTTCGTCACTATTCTTGCCCTGGACTAGCACCGTAGTCACAAAGTCACTAAACGCTTGTGCTTGATTGAGAGACACTGCATTCGGTGCAGAACGTAGTTTTCTTTCTGCTCTGGACAGTGACAATAAATTTGAGGGATGTATTTTCGCCCACAAAATTGTATTTAATTACAATTGTATTTGAAATACCCACGTATTCGTATTTAAATACACACGTCAAATACATTACCCAATTTGTAATTAAATACAAATGCAAAATACACAAAGTATTTGAAATACGTATTTTAAATGCTTGTATTTGAAATACTGCCCATCCCTGGTCCAAAGTACCGTTTCAGCAGTTTCTCACTGAGGCCGCGGCGACGGTTGGGCGTCCACTCCCACACCCGGACTCCGGGTTGAAAGTGGACGTCCCGGCGACGAAGGTCTCGCCGTTGGTCATGAATCTTGATTCTTGCAAGTTGGCGAGCTTCTTCCGCGCGTTGCGAGATCAGTTGAGCATCGTCGTTGCCATCGTCGGCCGGCACGTGAGGCAGCATGGCGTCGAGCATTGTGGTAACCGTTCGGCCGTGTACCAGTTGGAACGGTGTCACTCCCGTGGTTTCTTGCACCGCTGTGTTGTACGGAAACGTGACGTACGGCAACAACTCGTCCCATGTTTTGTGCTCTACGTCGACGTACACGGAGAGCTTGTCGGCGATCGTATTGTTGAGCCGCTCCGTTAGACCGTTGGTCTGCGAATGATAAGCGGTTGTTCGTCGATGGCTGGTATGACTGAGCCGAAGAACTTCTTGAGTCAGCTGTGCCATGAAGGATGACCCGCGATCTGTGATCAGCACTTCAGGTGCGCCGTGTCGAAGGAGAATGTACTCGACAAAAAACTTGGCGACTTCTACCGCTGTTCCCGATGGCAGGGCTTTCGTCTCAGCGTATCGTGTAAGGAAATCGGTCGCGGCAATAATCCACCGATTTCCTTGCGTCGTTGTTAAAAACGGCCCAAGTAAATCCATTCCGACCTGCTCGAAGGGCGTAGTTGGTGCAGGTATTGGCTGCAAGAGTCCTGCTGGCTTCGTCGGAGGCTTCTTACGTCGTTGGCACTCATGGCACGACCGTGTGTACAGGTGGACTGTTTTCGGAAGTCTCGGCCAGTAATACTTGTCACGAATCCGGGCGAGCGTCCTGCTGTAGCCAAGGTGTCCAGCCGTCTGGTCGTCATGGCATGCTTGAAAGATTTCTTCACGCAGGCTGGCCGGAACAACCAGCAGTCAGGCAGGGTTGCTCGTTCCGAAGTTCTTCTTGAAGAGCACGGCTCGCCACAGAACGAAGCTTGGAAAGTCTCGGGCCAAGACTCGCGAAACTGAGCTTCCTTGACCTTCGAGGTGGTCGATCACGGCGCGAAGTTCGGGGTCGTCTCGTTGAAGTGCTCCCATGGCGGTATCTGTAATTGCCCCGAGAAAACTGGCGTCATCATCGTCGTCGGTGCTGTCGAGAGGAGATTCGACTGGGGCCCTAGACAAACAATCGGCGTGATTATGCTTGCGGCCAGACTTGTGCACAATGGTCACGTAGAATTCTTGCAGTCGAAGGCTCCAGCGAGCAAGGCGTCCTGACGGGTCCTTGAGGTTGGCGAGCCAGCAGAGAGCGTGGTGGTCCGTGACAACGCGGAACGGGATCCCGTACAGGTATGGGCAATACTTGGTTAACGCCCAGACGACAGCGAGACATTCCTTGTCGGTTGTCGAGTAATTTTTCTCTGCCTTGGACAGTGCCCGGCTTGCGTAAGCGATCACCCTCTCTGCTCCGTCTTGTCTAAACGAGCACCGCACCTAGCCCGGCGTTGCTGGCGTCTGTGTGAACTTCCTTTTCCACTGATGGATCGAAGTGTCCGAGGATAGGGGGCGACTGGAGTCTGTCCTTCAGTTCGTTGAACGCTTGTTTTTGCCCCTCCCCCCACTGGAAGTTCACGTCGTCCTTTGTCAGATGGGTGAGCGGTGTAGAAATTGTGGCGAAATCGCGAACGAAACGTCTGTATTATGCGCAAAGCCCAAGATATCTTCGTACGGCTTTCTTGTCTGATGGTTTCGGAAATTCGGTGACAGCGGATGTCTTTGCAGGGTCAGGACTTACACCTTGAGCACTCACGACATGGCCCAGGAATTTGAGCTCACCGTAAGCGAACCGACATTTTGACGGCTTCAGTGTCAGTCCGGCATTCTGGATAGCCTGTAGCACGGCTCGCAAACGTCTCAGGTGCTCGTCAAAGTCGCTGGCGAATACCACGACGTCGTCGAGAGACGAGACAACTTTCCCATTTTAAGCCGGAAAGGACGGTGTCCATTACGCGCTAGAACATCGCTGGTGCTGTGCATAGTCCGAACGGCATCACTTTGAATTCGTTCAGCCCGTCCGGCGTGACGAAGGCAGTCTTTTCACGATCTTGTTTGTCGACCTCGATCTGCCAGTACCCACTCTTCAGGTCCATTGACGAAAAGTATTGGGCGTTGCGCAGCCGGTCCAGGGTGTCGTCGATGCGTGGCAGTGGGTAGACGTCCTTTTTTGTTACAGCGTTCAGTCGGCGATAGTCCACGCAGAACCGAAGAGGCCCGTCTTTCTTTTTCACAAGGACTACCGGTGAGGCCCACGGGCTGCTTGAGGGCTGGACAATGTCGTCATCGAGCATTTCTTGAACCTGCTTCTGGATGATTTCTCTTTCTTTCACAGAAACACGCTACGGCGACCGATGAACAGGATGCGCGTTGTTTTCAGTGACCATTCGATGTTTTGCAACGGTCGTTTTGTGCACCTTTGACGACGTGGAGAAGCACTCATTGAACTCGTCGAGAAGGTCACCGAGTTATCGTCGTTGTGGGGTAGGCAGGGTTGGGTCGATGTCAAACTGCGAAGGCGGCGTTGTCTTGGGTGGCCATGAAGAGAGGTCTTCTGATATTCCGGCGATTGCGGCTGAGTCCGGGAGTTCCTCGGCGTAACCCACGGCGGTGCCTTTCGTAAGGTGCTGGGCCTCCTGTCGGAAGTTCGTTACGAGTGCGAGAGTGTGTCCGTCTTGGAGCTCCGCGACGCCTCTTGCGATGCCGATCCCTCTTCCTGGAAGCAACTGGAGGCTTCCTTCGAGCAAAACGTCGCCGCAGAAAGTCTCATCAACCCCGACGGGTACGAAAACACTTGACCGCGATGGTAGGTTCAGGTGGTTTGCGAGGACTCGTAACGCGGATGACGTCGCTTTGGGTTCCTCCGGTGATGAAGCAGGTTTTCGTAGCGTCAGCCGGTTTTCTCCGAGGTCAATGACGGCGCCATACTCGCAGAGAAAGTCCATTCCGAGGATAACGTCCCTCGGAATGAACTGGGTCGGCTTTGTTTTGAACCATAAGAAGTGGATCATGGGAGTATGTTATCGGCCACCCTCATCTTTGTCGTCATTTGTTGAGACTTTGCATAACGCCATTAACAAAATAGTGATGCGGTATCCCAGCGCACCCATCTTCCTTCTGGGTGACTTCAATTTTCCCGCTATATCATGGTCAGATGACGTTCATTGTATGAATGTACACACTACAGAGTGTAATTCGTTCATTAACTTGTGTCTGGATTTTAACCTTTCGCAATTAGTTCTTCATCCCACCAGAGTGTCTCCGACGACAGCAAGTGTTTTAGATCTAATATTGACTACTCGCCCTGAACATGCAAGTGACATAACTTATCTTCCAGGGATCAGTGATCACTCTATGTTACATTTTCATTTCAAAACGTCGGTATCTAGGCCGACTGACCAACGAAAGAAAATACGCGATTACAGTAGAGCGAATTTTGATCAGATCAACAATGATCTTGCGGTTCACTTTGACAAGTATTTCACAGACATTTCGGGGCGCTCTGTTGACGAAAACTGGAATTTGTATAAAGATAAGATAATCTCCCTTATCGACAAATACGTACCGCTCCGAAATATACTTGAAAATAATCAGTCACCCTGGTTCACGAAAGCCCTGAAGAGACTGTCAAATAAAAAAAAGCGCTTGTACCGTGCGGCCAAGTTTTCCCAGTGTGAGCGTCGCTGGGCCGCATATCACAATTCTGTAGAAGTGTACAAAAAAGCGATTAAAGGCGCTAAATCTCACTTTTTCACACATAGTCTTCCAGACATGTTGGTAAATAACCCCATTAAATTTTGGAATAGTGTTAACAAAAAGGACCGTTTTTCAATTTCTTTTACAACTTCTAGTGGTGACAGCGTGCCCAGTGACGAATGTGATAATGTCTTAAATAGTATATTTATGGAATCTTTCTCTGATATTCGCAACATAACTTACCCTTCGATGAGCTGTTCCTGCTATCTGCCAATCGATTCTATCTTTGTTGATCCTGCTGGTATTGCAAAAATTATAGATGAACTGAAGTTATCATCCTCATCAGGAGTTAACGGAATTAATTCCAAGTTTTTGAAAAACACTAAACTATACTCGTCTCTTATTCTCTCAAAATTGTTTGAACAGTCGCTGCAAGATGGCATTTTACCTTGTGATTGGTGAGTGGGGAAGGTGGTTCCAATTCCGAAAGGTGGCGATAAGTATTCCCCAAACAATTATCGTCCCATTTCATTAACCAGCATACCATGTAAACTTCTGGAACACGTTATGTTTTCCCAACTCGTACATTTCCTAGAGGCGAATAATTTTTTCACCGAAGCACAGCATGGATTTCGTATATCATTATCTTGTGATACTCGGCTCCTATCCTTCACTAATGACATTCATTCTATTCTTCACCGATGCTCCCAGGTGGACTGCATTTTTTTAGATTTCGCCAAGGCACTCGATAAGGTGTGTCACGCTATTACTGTTAAAACTTTCAAAACTTAACATTGACCCTAACGTTCTCGCATGGATTCGGTCTTTTCTAAATAACCGTTCACAATTTATAACAATAAACAACGAAAACTCTCCTCCTGTGTCTGTGAATTCTGGAGTTCGTCAAGGGTCAGTTTTAGGCCCACTTCTATTTTTAATCTATATTAACGATCTTCCCATTAATGTGTCTTCATCCGTTTGTCTCTTCGCCGATGACTGTGTAAGTTACCGTGAAATCTGTCACGATTCTGACCTGTCCACACTTCAGTCTCATATTAACTCTGTCTCTCGTTGGTGTGAATTATGGCTAATGAAACTAAACACTAGTAAATGTAAACAGATGAGAGTGTACCGCAAGCCTAACAACAGTCCTTGTTACCACCTAGATGGCAACCTTTTGGAGCAATTGGCAACGTACAAGTACTTTGGTGTTCACTTAACAAGTAACCTTTCACGGAAACCCCACATTCAGTATGTTACTACCCGTGCTAACTGCATGTTGTGCTACTTAAAACGCAACTTTTCATTGGCACCTATTTCACCAAGATTGATCCTCTACAAAAAATTAATCAGGCCTAAATTAGGATATGCAGCCTCCATCTGTGATCCTGGTCATGATACTCTAATCACTGCATTGGAATCCATTCAGAATAGGTCAGCCCGTTTCATTCTTTCCAACTACCATCGTACTGCTAGTGTCACATCAATGAAAAATAGTTTATGTTTACCACTTCTCTCCATGCGACGTAAAATTTCACGCCTATGCCTATTTCATAAAATGTATTTTCATAACCCTCTCCTACGCAATTGGATGATAACTCGCCCCTTTTACATTTCATCCCGCCTTGACCATCAGCATAAAGTTGGAGATCCAAGTTCGTTTATCACAACATTCGAATCTTCTTTTTTACCCCGCACAGCCGAGGACTGGAACCACCTCCCCGGTTTGATTGCTACTATAACTGATACTAACCTGTTTAGAAATTCCATCACTAGCTATTTTAGCAGTGACCCATGACCTATTATTATTATTTTTCTTTGTTTGTTGTATATTTAATATTGTTGACTTGTTACTATATTACTATCTTTGTTTCATGTATGTTCTCTCCCCCTCTGTAATGACTTCGGGCCCTGAGGGCACTTTCAATAAATAAATAAATAAATAAACAGCTCGGAGCCCTCGGACCTCTCAGGCGACTCGGACCCGAGAGACGCACCCCGGGATCAGGCCCAAGACACCAAGCGCGTCATCTGAAGCAGCGGCTCTGGTTCCCCTCGAAGCCGAGAAAAGGCTGGTCGACGCCCCAAGAAGCCGCGACCGAGCTCACGTGACACCTAGTTCAGCTCGGCTGAGGACGTTTAGTGAGTAGATGCTACAAGGTACTGTTTCCTTTTTATTTTTTTATTTTCGTTTTTTTCCTTGTTAATGTGCGAATTATTTCCTTTAACGCTCGTGACTTCTGCAACGGGGTGAAGCAGGCGGAGATATTACACTTTGCCAGACAAGCAGCTGGCGGTATCCTCTGCCTTCAGGAAACAAATTTTTCCAGCCGGCATGAGGTTGCAGAATTTGACGCTGCTTTTTTTTTGTGACGTTCTTTTTTTTTTCCTATTTTGCATCGAAGGGTTCGTAGGGCGTAGTTCTTGCGGTTTTGAACTATAAACTGCTGCGTTATGGCTCCTATTTGTTTGACAGGGAGGGTCGGGCGATCCGTTTTGATTTTGTTTTTTAGCGCATAAAGTACCGGCTTACTAACGTCTATGGCCCCGCGAACCACGGCTTTTCGCATTCTTCTTTCAACAACCTCGAAGTCCATCTACTCGATGCTTGTCCTTGCTTCATTGTGGTTGATTTTAATTACGTTTTTGACTCGATGACAGACATCCGGGGCCCGGGAATGGGACGATCGGTTTGGTATGCACGCGAACTACAGAGACTGGTGCGTCATTTTGAACTTGAGGATGAGTTGTCTTTCCTTCATGACGCCAGTTTTTAATCCACCTGTAGCAACGGCAGGACCAGCTGCCGCTGGGATCGCGTTTACATGCTGCGTCGCTTGACCACGGCGCTGACGTCATTCAGCGCGGTTGTTTTTCCGCCAACTCCGGTTGCGTGTCGGTTCATGGCCCCGCTATCGTCGCTCTTACTTTAACCAAAGCGAGCGGCATGCGTCCTTGGCATTTGGACGTTCGAGTTTTGCGTGATGAATCCGCCAAAACGACGCTGTCCGACCTAATAAAACAGTCGTTTGTTGGAATGAGCCCAACCCCCGCCACGTGGGGCCATCTGAAGGGCAGGTGGTAGCATTTATGCTCCATGCAGGGGCGGCATCTTCGAGCGGACTTTCGAGCGCTCCTTCAGGATACAGTTGTTTGCATACGCATTGTCCGCAGGGGTGGTGCTGCCACCTCTGTCATGCAAACGTACTTGGCACAACTTCAGCAACGCTACCAGTGCCGCCTCCGCACTGATACAACGGCTTCTACGCTTTCTTAGGTGAACCGCTGTCCAGCGACCCATCCCGAAGCCCTGTGATACACCCGGCGGGCTCAGCCGCCGGGCTCTAGCGCGCCCTTCTGGAGCCCTGCCCCTTTTCTCTCGACAAGCACCTCCCCAGACGCAGTGCACCTTCCAACCTTCGCCTCCCACTTTAGGTCTCTCGCGCAAGCGGAAGATGAGGCTAGTCGCCCAGAACTGCTCGACCACCCATTTCTTTGTGGGCGTCCAACAGTTTCCGACGATTTTGGTTCTACCTTAGAACAGGCCCCTAGCCCGGCGGAGCTTCAACACGCCCTTTCGCGGATGAAATCACGCTCGGCGCCCGGGCCGGAGGCACTCTCAACAAAATTTTATAGAACTTTTGGTCTGTTCTTTGCGACTTTTTTTGCCGCGTTTTACAGGTTTTCTTTAAGGAACAGTGCCTTCCGACATCCTTCCGGCTTGGTCAAATAGTCCTTCTTCCCAAGGAGGGGGGAAGCCCTTGTGACCCCCGTGCTTGGCGCCCAATTGCGTTGTTGAAGGCGGACTACAAACTTCTGACCACTGTTTTGTCGTTGGGAATGCAGACCGTACTCCCAGAACTGATCAATCCGCGTCAGCCATGCTCGGTTCCAGGTCGCACCATCCATTCCATAGTCGCCCTTACGCGGGACCTCGTGGAGTACACGCGATCCCGACACGCAGGCGGTTTGCTAGTATACCTTGATCAGGCCAAGGCATTCGATCACGTAGAACACAATTATCTGTTCAGGGTGGCTTTGGATTACCTCCAAAGAGCATTTCTCTGTTCGAATATCTCTACAACGGTAAGCAAAGCGACTTGTTGTCGATGGAATCACGGCCGCACGGTTCCCTGTCACGCGGGGCGTTCGTCTGGGGTGCCCTCTCTCCACACTGCTGTTTGTGCTCAGTTTGTAATCTTTCCTTTTTGGACTTGAGAGAGTCTGGAACGATCGTGGCCTTCAGCTCCCAGGAACGGGTCAGGTCAAGGCGACTGCGTACGCCGACGATGTGACGCTATTCGCCATGATGACGACAGTGTTCTTGGGACGCTTCAGGTTTTCACGACCTATGCGGCTTTGTCCGGTGCAGAGCTAAACTCCACAAAGTCAAAGATTGTAGGCATTCGCGATCCCCCGCCCGATATCTTGCCGCTCCCCGTTGACACAACTGTCAAAATGTGGGGGTAACGTTTGATAGAAACGGCTTGGCACGCGAGACGTGGTCGGCTCTTGCGCGTGACATAAACTCATGCGTAGAAGAGGCCGGTGGATATATCTTCCCAATGGCGGTACGGCGTTACTTGGCACAGTCAGTAATTTGCGGTCGACTCTGGTATGTCGCGCGCGTAGCTCACCGCTCTCTCCGTTTGTACGCCGAGCGTGCTCTTCTCTCGTGTCCTTTTTTTTGGGCAGGCAAGACGGCTCTGATGGCTCGCCCCGCGCTCAGCCTCCCTCGAGAGCGCGGTGGCTGGAGGTTTCCTTGTATCAAACTGACAGCGTCCACCTTAGCTCTCAAGACCCTCTTAACTATCCTCGATGACACGGACAACCCGGCCCGTCCTCTGGCGGTGTATTTTCTCAGGACATTGTATAGTGACCTGGAACCCTCGCAACCGCCCCTCATTGGTGCCTGCGTGGAAACGGTTCCGCTTTTCTACAGAGCTGCTATTGAGAATTTGTGGCAGCTCCGCGCCCAGGTATCAAAAGAAACCATTGTTGAGGCTCCGGCGTCTCGTCTTGTTGAGATCCTCTACTTGTCGCAGTTTCCGGCGCCAGCGCCGGGGCTTGGGCCGTCGTACATAGGAGCACCCCTCCCACGGTAGCCTGCCTGGAGAAGTGTGTGACTACCAATGGAAGAGAGGTTGGGGAGTCTTACCAACCAAGGACCACCTTTTCCGTTGGGATTTGGTCAGTGATGTTAAGCGTCCCAACTGCAGCGCAGTGGAGACAAGCGTCCACGTAACGGCGCAGTGCGTGGTGGCGCAGATTTTCTGGCGCTTTGTGGCGCATGCCTTTCCTGACGCTGGTGGGCGCCCTTATGTCAGTCAGGGTCGTCGGCCCCGAGGGAATTTTGCTTTCCTTTTAATCGCGCTAGCCGAATGTGTCCTGTGGCGCAACCGTTGATCCTCGAAGGTGCGACAGCGTTGTCAACGGGCGGTGGGCCACTTTTATGCAGTCTGCGATGGGAGGTGGTCACCTTTTTGGAGTGTGAGCTGTTCCTCCTTGGGGAGTTTGAGCTCCTGCGGCGCTGGTCGTGCCGGTACCTGACGGTGCTCAACGGCCAGGTAAATCTGACTTGCCTGTCCCTGGACATGTTGTAATACCGAAACTCTGGTCCCGCCTCGCCGGCTGCGAGGGCCGGAGTGATCATTGCGTCGCGTAAACATTGCTTTGTGTAGAGCATGCATCAGATGTGACCTTGTAACATTGTAAAAACTCGTAATGGTGTGAAATAAATTTTTCTTACCCTGAATCCCCTTCCACCATATTTGTTTCGGAGCCAAAATGGCCGATTAAAGCCAAAATAAAACTCACGTGCAGTTCCTCGAGTGGCCGCTGCGGGAGGAATGGTGGCGTTGCGATCGCCATTAGCTCGGTTCTTGAGTACGGATCGGTGCCACTTTTTCAGAGTAGTCTCTATGGCAGTTTTCCAATTGAGTGGTTCTAGTAACTTTGACCGGCACGCATTTTCGACCCTCACTATAGCGGCCATTTCGGAAAATGAGTGGCGCCACCTATAGTGAATTGAAGTCGCGAATATATAGATTTAAAGCCGTGGCCCCAAGTAAGTCTTCCCCTCGGGGTAAAATGAATTTGGCCGTAGCGCGCGCATCGCCCTCGCCAGATCCCGTATCGGCCATGTGCTCCCAGTGGGTCTTTTATATTGCAGGAGATTGTACGTCGGTATACAAGAACTGGAGCAATCGCGGCACAGATCTGATATTCACACACGCGAACACGTGTATCTACTTATCAACCTACTTTTCTGCTTGAGATCAAGTTGGTTACAATGTTTTTTACTCTTTCTTTTAACTTTTGAACGCACATACGATGGCATTAGTGCCTGGTGTAAACGCTTTAAACACGCGTCAGATTGAGCCGCCTTGGCCGACACTTTTTTGTCTTAGCGAAATGCCGTGCCACTGAAGCGGGTGTTGACAAGCTTCCACAAAGGTATATGCTGGTGAGGACACGGTATAACTTAAATTGGTAATGACCTGTACCGGCTGTGACAAGGATGAAGTGAAGCGAACGGAAGAACAGGAAACAAAAACTGAAGGTCGATTATGGCGGCGCCCATGCACAGCTGCCTGAAAGCGTATGCACTTATATGCGCTGACCATGCACTGGGTTAGAGCACAGTCATGTAAAGTTCGTAACGTCGGCACAGCCAGTGGGGTGTCTTCCCTGGCTGTTTTCCCTGGCTGTGGAAACTGGTTAGGAAACAAGTTCTGCTAGCGCCGACAGATGGCGGCGTGGTGTATATTTTGAGATTTTTGGTGATACGACGCAAGTAACGAAGGCCACACTGGATTGGTTGGTTATAGGGAGCGACGCCGTGACGTAACACATAGCAACCGAAGATTGTCGGCGACGTCCCCCTTTCGGCGCCGCGCAGTGGGGGACGGCGGGTGTATCACTGTGGCGCGTGTTAACACCGGATGGTTCATTACAAAATATTAACCTACCTCGGGCCACACGTACAAGCCGCCTCGTGGCGCCCCGTCAGCGGCCCAAGTACTCCGTAGATCCACTATCCTCCACGGCAGCTCGGTTGCTATGTGAAACGTCACGCCGCCGTTCTGTATAACCAGCCAATCCTGTGTGGCCGCCGTCCCTCATGCACTACCTGCCCTGCTCGCACCAGGGAAAACAGGGGTTTCGGGAATGTTTACACAGCGGAAAAGTGCTGATAGGACGCATTTAGCATACTTGGCAATATATAGCCGCTGCGCAAAGTGCTGACGCATTTCTTCGAGAATTAGTGTGACGCCAGCAGCGATGTCGGGCCAATTTTATGTTTAAGCACATTTAGTTTTCACAGCTGTTTCTTTAATGTTTGCCCCGTCTCTGCTTTAGTATATACGTAGTGATACTCTACTATCGCAAGCAATAGAAAGTAAAAAATTCCATCTTTTTTTGTGACGCATATGTAGAGAGTGGTTTGATTTGAAAGCTGAATGCGAAGTTGGTCGTAGAACATGCTTTTTCACAAATGGAGAGAGTCTGCATAGCTTTGCTGACCACAGACCCGGAAAAATCGCCGAATCGGGTGCTTCAGCTCTTAAAGTCTGTGGGGAGAGCATACCTATATTTATATTTGTATATCCTTTTTTATTCTTCACGAATTGAAAGAGTGCAAAAACAAATTGGCTAGAGAAACCACTATTGTTGGTTGCATATAAATTGCGATAACGTTCGAAAGCACACCCACCGACGCAGGCTTACTGTATATACGACGACGCGAACTGTGAGCAAAAACTTTATTTTATAAATGATTTAAGACGCAATTATTGAAGTCAGCGCGAGAGCAGCGCGCCACTTCAAAATTGAGTGATTGCTCGTCTCTGTGTAATCATTTAAAGTTGAAGCGGTTTTCCCACGATCATTGAAGCTTCGTGTGCGCGTCTCTGCATAACCGTCTAGTGTTGAAGCTGTTGCACCACCATCCTTGACCATGTACCGATAAAACTTCCTGGCTTGGGCGAGAATATGAATGTGTGCGTACTGCCTCTTCGCGAATATGCGGCGCGGGTTTTATCTGCTAGATAGGACGTCGTCGAAGACGATGTATAGGACGACTTTTGGGTCGACCTCTACTGTGATCTCAAACGCGACCCCTAGGACGATCGAAAGGACTACGTCTAGAACGACGTCGAGAACGACGTCTAGAACAACTTCTAGGACGACCTCTAGGGCGATCTCAAGGACGACCTCTAGGACGACCTTAAGAACGACGTCGGGAACGATGTCCTATAGGACGACTTCATAGGCGACGTCTAGGACGACCAGAAGGACAATCTCTACAGCGATGTGAAGGATGATGTTATGGACGTCAGGTCTTTTGAAGAGGGTGCGAATGTGAAGGGGTGCGTACTGCCGCTTCGCGTACGCACTCTTCGCATACGCGCTTTTCGCATACGCGCGCTCCGCATGTGTACTATGCACATACGCACGAATGCATATGCGCATACGCATTCGGGGTCAGATCCCGTATCACAAAAATTGGGTGAAGTATCTAAAGAATGGTATCGCATTAAAAAGGAAGGACGAGTCGAAGAAACCGGCGAGTGTTTAACGCTTGCGCTACGTTGGTCACGAATGTGCTGAAAATCAGATGTGACAAGGGTAAGTCCCTGCGCGACAACCAATAGGAAACAACACAGGTACAGTGGCCCAAGCTTTTAATAGTATCAAGCGAGCGTCGACCGCCGGGACAGCCAGCGCTGCGTCGCGGAGCGATGCGGCGACACGGGAGAGATTAGGCGCGTGCGCACTGAAGCTCCTTCCTGTGCGAGCGTCGTCTGCTAGGCTGAAGAAAGTAATCCCTGGAGAAGGGGAACAAGAGGGACAAAGGACAAACATAAATCTCCAAACACAGCTAGGTGACTGGTGAGCGACCGAAAAAATCCTCCTGGTCCGGGTATCGAACCCGGGACCTCTCCGTGTTTGTCCTTTGTCCCTCTTGTTCCCCTTCTCCAGGGATTACTTTCGTCATTCTTGTCCAGCTCGCTTGCACCTTTGCATTTAATTGCATTATAATAGTCTGCTAGGCTATTCCGTTGACCGCACACAGCCCCTGTTGATTATCTGCTGGCATAGCTAACCGCCTTTAAGCAAATATCTCAAGAGCGCTTGCTTGCGTAATACTGAACAGGTGTGGCATAAACCGCGCGTCACCTCGAGTATATTTTTTTTTTAATTATATGTTTGGGTTTAGTTTGTGAGCACCAACAGAAATGAAAAATACGGCGAAGCGACAAACTAAATGCAACCATGCATTAAACTGCATACCGCAGCCAGTGCTACGAGCCATAAAAACCAATCCAGTGCTTTGACCCTGCCACGTGACATCGTGCTTTCACATGCAGTTGTACCCAACGGGAAGAAGCCACGTGACACACGTTTAACGATGGACTGGCCAAGATGGCTCCTAGCGTCGGCTGCGGTACAACGCAAAGAGAACCTGAGTACAAACAGGGTTTTCGCGTGGGGTTTTGTATTAAAAACTGCGTTCTTGCTGTCGTCATCTAGCCTTCCTAGTCGAGTAGTCACACTCTTTTTTGATAAGCGGGCGCGCGCACAGTTAATTGTATGCCTCCTCGAGTGCCCATAGAAATTCGAAACGGGAACGGTGTTGTGAGAATATCGATAGGCGGCATGACGCAAAGAAATATTGTAACAATAGTCAGGGTTACATAGGCTACCGTCAATATGATTGTTAAGGCATTCCAAGAGGAGGGACGTATCAACGATGCACTTCGGCATTGCAAGTGCCCTGTTTTCCTTTGGTGCAAGCACTCTGCCCTCTCTGGCTGTGTGCGATCAACGGAATAGCCTAGCAGACGACGCTCCCACTAGAAAGGGCTTCGTGCGCACGCGCTTAATCCCTCCCGTATCGCCGCGCACCTCCGCGACACGTCCCGGCGGTCGACGCTCGCTTGATATTATTAAAAAAATCGGGCCACTGTACGACTTCCCACCCCCTTATCTAACATAACCTGGTCAATCGGATCGATTACTTTAAATGTAGACCACAAATCGGGAAAAGGAGCCACACATAAACATATATATATATATATATATATAAACCAGGGATGGGGGGGGGGGGGGGCAATATTTCAAATACAAGTATTTGAAATACGTATTTTAAATACTTTGTGTATTTTGCAGTTGTATTTAATTACAAATTGGGTAATGTATTTGACGTGTGTATTTAAATACTAAAACGTGGGTATTTCAAATACAATTGTAATTCAATACAATTTTGTGGGCGAAAATACATCCCTCAAATTTATTGTCACTGTCCAAAGAAGGAAGAAAACTATGTTCTGCACAGAATACAGTGTCTCTCAATCAAGCACAAGCGTTTAGTGACTTCGTGATTACGGTGCTAGTCCAGGGCAAGAATAGTGACGAAATCGACGTTCACAGGCAGACTGGCTAAATAAGTGCCTTTGACAGCTTGTGATGCTTTCCAGCCTGATTTCCCTCCACATCTTTGCCTGGAACATTCTAAATGCGCGGGTCGTCCAGATTTTTGTAACTGCTGCGGGTTGCAACAATAAAACATTCTCTAGCTAGTGCTGCGCATCTTGGTCGTCTCGGTTCTTTGTTGGTCTACACCAAAATGTAATCGACAAAAAAAGCTGCTTGAAGCTCTGTACTTTTTTCCCCTATTACGTCCAAGCTGATTACATTTTTTTTTGTGATTATATTTCTATTACGTTACTAGAGCCTCACACACTAGCTCCCGAGTGTGCGATGCAAAATTAAAATGAAATACTTAGAAACCCGTTGCGGGTGCCCTGAAGTCGCTAACGCAAATTTTGAGGAATGTATTTGGAAAAGTATTTGGAGGAGACCAAATACATTTGGTTGTATTTGTATCTTGTATTTAAATACTTTTTTGGAAATGTAATTAGATTTGTAATTAAATACATTTTTGACGAAATATTTTGTATTCGTATTTTGATACATACTTGCATGTATTTTGCCCATCCCTGATATATACATATATATATATATATATATATATATATATATATATATATATATATATATATATATATATATATATATATATATATATAACTCTTCTTTCAGTAATAATATGGCTGATTGTGACGCATCTTTTGTAAAATCGACGAAGTAAATTAAGCTGACTTGTTGCTTTTACCCTAATATTCATATTCTGAGAGTTTATCACCCGGGCGAAAATGATAAATCACCAGGTTATGGACGCATAATCCGCGTCTGTATTTCCCACAAGAACGTTCATTTAATACTCCCAGAACGCGTTCCAGAGCAATGTAGACAAGTATCAAGCCATTAATGAAATGGCTCTTGAAACCCGATAATTACGTAAAAGCAACCAAGTTTATTCTTTTTCTCAGCGATTCGAGGTACAGCCATGTTATTGCATGCCTATAATGTTCAAAGTGTGGTTAATAAAGCCTATTGAGACTGGTAATATCACATTGGGGAGGGAAGAATTATTTTTAAGAGTCTATTAGCATCCCAAACTTTCTTGAACATCAACGATCAGCGAAACCACTAAATTGAGAATTTCGTCTGAAGAACAGAAAACTTGGCAATGTTCCTCAATAAATATTTTGATGACAGTCCTACACTATTAATAAGCCGCAGTTAAACTTTTGGACTTGTGTAGTTTTTATTTCACAGCTCTACAACGTTGTTTGCAAAGTATCATATGAGCCACATTCACAAAATTATCAATGTCCACTTCTTCTTACAAAAGCTCGTAATTTTCCCTTGGTCTGTAATTGCCGGGGTATAATACAACACATATTAATTAGAATTACAATATGTTCTTTAAAACCATTTATTCCACTGTATGTCCCGGAAGGTTGGCCTGCCTGTCAACAATGATTTAGATTCCCTCTGATTATTTCTGTTTCAAACAAGATAAGAAAGATTCCAAACCGAATATCATTGCTGTAAGAGTTCCAATCCTGTAGTAATGGTTGTGCCACTTGTAGTTTCTATTACGCGATAGACTATGTAATGAGACTCAAAATATCCGCTCTAACCATTTGTTGTAGTAATAAATATAGATCATAACCGCAAGCAAACCAAGGTTTCATGAACATCAAACTAATTTCGCTCATATTGTGGACATTTTGGCGATAATAAAAGAGGTTTTGCGGGAATTATTTATTTACAATGCCGTGGTGTCCATTGATTTCATTAAGCACACACTGTCTTTCACCGAATTACGGAACGGCCGCAAAAGATACCTTTCAGCCCACAGTTCAAGGTGGGCGATGAGGATAACCTTGTTGTCCTCTGCGGCAATAAGTAAGGATTTACCATCGTAAAACTTACTTTTCTTCCTGGTGCATTCAGAAGTTGACGGTAGCGGGCTTATGTACAGAAATGCCGATACTCTGCAAAATGAGCAGTAACTGAAACACAGCGCTTTATCAAGACGGACCGGTCCCACCGTCATCAGCGTTTTGACAGAGTGAAGAGGGAGCTGCTATCTTAGTTTATCGTGCCTTGGCACTAGCCTACCAGATTTCCATGGCGATCGCGGCATCCGGCGTGATTCTCGGCTTCCCGCAGAAAATAAAATCGAGCTGCATCTCAACCATCTTTGTACTCGGTTGCGAGCTTTTTTTACACTGTATAACTCTTTCTCGCTTTGTACAGGTGAGCATTATCTCTGTTGTACGCTTGAGTATGTTCCTGTTGTTCGTCACGGACTGCAACCTTTTTAGCGTAGCCCACTTGTCTTTGACCACAGTGCACAATGTTCGGAAACGATTATCTAAAGTTTTCCAGGTTGCTGCCTGGCGACGGTCGCTTTCTGAGCTGTTCTGGGTGTTCCTTTCCTCACCATATAGGCAAGCCTTGATCTGGCATGGCGCAAAGTACGCTTCATGGTATGGGCGCAAAAATCAAAACGATAGAAAGGACGTTGTCGGACATGTAGGTTGAAGGGTGAGCATTCCCATTCAATGCCGTGGGTGTATGTTCTACGCCTGGATTCAGCAAGCGTTTGAACTCAGCTCAGTAATGTGCATATAAAGCTGAATCACCGACTTTTGTTGAGAGACACGATTGATATTCTTCAGCTACTGGCGAAGGTCGGTAATTTATTTACTTTTGAAACCTCTTTTGAAGAAATGAGAGTGTGCGCAAGCGAGTTGAAAGGCGCAGTGTATTTTGATTCTGCTAAATATAATACATTACTTCTTCAACAACCAGCAGTCACAAGGAAACAGAATATAAAAAAGTGGCCCAGCTAAAGAGTTCAGTAGTGCAAAACGACGTATGCCTCTCCCAGCTGCATTTCGAGCGTAAGGAATCTGAACAGTACAATCCCTTATCAAATCTTTAACATCACGGAACAGTGGTTTCACATAAAAAGATATACAAAAAGATCTGTGATCTCTAAGTCAAATTTTCCATGGGGTCTTTTGAACCTTCAGAAACCCCTACGGTACACACACTTCCAGTTAAAAAAGACAAGGTACCCACGATTGTTATTAGTTTTTACTCGACAGCAATGCGAGAAAGCTGGTTGAAATCACGCTGCAAACTACGTAGTACGCTCACGCGAAATTCCACTCTTTACCAGCTGTATTTCAAGAAAAATCTAGCACAAATGAACCGAAGCCTCTTCCGGAAGGCCGGCACACTTGGAAAAAAATATCTTGAAGTGTATTTTGGTTCGAAGGGGAAATAATTTTGCCAAACGTGAATGTGAAGCAGCTCCAGCACGAGGAGCTTGCGAATTACATCTGCAGACGTTAAATTAAAAGAAGACCACCTCTTGTAAGAAAAAGGATCAACCTACCTTGGAGACGGTTTTCGTAATTGCCTTTCAATCTTATCTTTTTACAATTTCTTTATCAGTTTTGAAGGCAATGCTTTTCGCATAATTTATATTAATATTCTTAAAATAACTCAGACTAGTTAATATATATAATATCCTTTATTTCCCCTTTTATTATGTTTTTTTGTGATAGCTGACATAAATGTGTGTTTGGATTGTTTTCTGAAGTACGAGATACTACGCTATCAAACTTTTTTATTCACACGATCAGTTGCAAGGGGGTATTTCTGTTTTTGCAGAAATACTTGGTCAGTGTCCGAGATAAGTATAATCTTCTTACACGGGCAAATGTTTTTTTTTTGAGCTAATGGGATAGTGCAGCAATTTTAATGCTAAAAGAATTGCCATCTTGTACTTTCTTTTGATATTGTTTATCTAGGCACAAGTGAAAAAACTCCCTGTAATGCCCAATTAGAGCGCCTCACTTGAGGAGGAGGAGGGAGGATATGGAGAGGGGGTATGCTCCTTCTCCTCCTCCGTGCCCAGAGCCGTAAACATCACATGATGCGCCGGTCGTCTCGCTCCTTTTCGAAAAAGAGCTTTGTTGGCTTCATCGTTAGGGCACAGTACGGTCAATCCCCCCTCCAGGGGCCGTGTCCAAGGTCACCCAACTTTTGAGAATCCGCTAGATTCAGCAAAAGCTTTCTATATAGCGATTGGCAGTCCCTCGATGGGGCGGGGCGCCCGCGTTCTCCGTCTCCCGTCAGCGCCACGGACGTAGAACATCGGCGCGGTAATGTTCGTGCGCGTTTATCCGACATTATTACACGTTTTAAAAGCGCAGTCCTGCACCAATTTATTATATATACAATAAAAACGTAATATACAACGCGTTACCAAGGTTGAAAGTACCAAATTTATATTTATGATTATTCCCGTAACCGCGGGACTACGCGCAGTCCCGCAGCTCCCCACTCTTTTCGAATGAACTTGCTCCGAATTTCCGATACGACATCTCCTTCCCTCGTACTGCCTTCGATTCTGGTAAATTTTCGTTGTGTGTGAGGTGCTGACTGTCGCAAAGGAACGCTGAGGCATTTCAGAAGGGAAAGGAACCTAAAAAAAATCCAGTCATCGCCGCAGGGAGGGAGCGCACACGAGCAAGAGATAGTTCGACAAAGTTAAGCCTCTCGTCCCACACTGCTGGTGATGCTCTCGTGTGTGTGTAGGCGTGCGTGCGTGCGTGCGGGCGGGCGGGCGGGCGGGCGGGCGTGCGTGCGTGCGTGCGTGCGTGCCTGTGTGCGTGTGCTTCTGTGCGTGTATGTGTGTGTGTGTGTGTGTGGTTCTTTTGAACCTCCTGCCCGTCGTTTTTTTGTCGTCACCGCAGTCTTGGGTAGTTTTTTGTGTTCACTTGATACTACGGCATTTACGTGGATTCGCGAAAAAAGTCCTTCCATGGTTTAAGTGACGTATGTGGCAACTAGTCAACGATGACAGTGGCCGATGACCTGTCTCTTGACAGAGAGAGACTTCTAAAAGTTCGTGTTCAAATGTTTTCGTGATGGATCGTGTGGGACGTATGGATACGAACGACAGGTGAGAAACAACTTATTTACGGGCTTTCTTGGTCATCTAAGACGCAAGTAAAGTGCTGCAGTCGATTTTATTTTTTAATCTCGTGATAAAATGGAATTTTGTTCTTCGTCGTTATTCGTTTGCTATTGCGTCAACATCTGTAAATATGCGTGGTAATATTCTAGTTTTTACTGGAAGGTAGCTAACAAGTTTGTGTGATTATTGAAAGTGCGTTGTTTGTGCTTATGTGTTTATTTATACTAATGTTTTTTGTTGCCTTTACCGCGTTTATACTAGAATCTTAACTGTATGAGGGTAATAGTATTATTGTATACAAACCATGTTATAATTTGTTCTTAGGCAGCTCGAGCCCATAGGGAGAAGTAAATTAGTTGACTGTAAATAGTAAGTTTAGTGCCCCTGCCGGATGGAAAAGTTAATATATTTTGAATAAATAATACGTGATTTAGTGAACTCGCTGTTTTGAGTGATTATATGAGCGTCGCAAGCTGATTTGTCGGCCCCATATTGTCATTTGATCGAAATTAGATTAATTTTAATTCAGTGACTGCACGCGATAACATCTCTTACATGATCGTAAGTGACACTTGTCGAGCCGTGTCCGCGTTGGCTACGTCTACCTGAAGGTTAACTGACCTGTATTGCTGTGTCAAATCACTGCGTGTCTCGCCATTTTGTCGAAATATTTCTGTATAAATGATGCATTTCTACAGCAATAATTGCGTGACTCAATATTTGCTACTTAAACCAATCACATTTTTTTATAGACGTCTTCTACGCACACCTTGTGCCATTTCGCATAGATTATTTAGTGGTGTAAAGTTTTGACCGTGTAATGAAGTGTTTCTTAGACCCGTTGCAATGTGCAGCTTTTATTTTAGCTAATAAGACGCGCGTATGTGAGGAAAAGCGCGTTACAACGGTCGATCCACGCGCGTTGCCTTCGCTTCGACGCGCGCCTCCGATGGCCTTCCTGTGCGACGTCACGAGAAGAGAGCTACGGCCTTCTTCTCTAGGAGGTGTTGCGCCGGCGCTCTTGTCTGGAGAAGAAGAAAAGGCTGTGTGAATGAGTCCTGATTCGGCCCTACGGAAAATTCTAAACGCCTTTCATTCTTTTTCTTAAATTCTATCTAGAGCTCGCAAGAAAACACGGTTTTCTGTTTTTTGTTCCATAGGTGAGACAAATTAATTCGCGCAGTTAATTAGCCAATGTCCGACAGTCGTTGCGTCGACACTTTAACCACTCCAATGATATTTCTGGCTTTAATAGTAGTCAATTGACCACCACGCTTTAACGGACGACAGATTATGACCGATCTTGCCTCAGCATTAACAACTCTAATAAATGAAGAAACTACATTTATGACGTCACATCTATATTGATTTCCGCCCTACATAGATGCTCGTTGCACTTTATATCAATGTTACCTGTTATATCAACCTTTACCGCGCGCCCTCAACGGATAAACCAGGCACTCCGCCGGCGACAGCTGGTCCCATAGGGGGCTCTTCTGTCGGCAGGTCAGGATTACAGTAGGTCGTAATATCAGCAACCACTTTTCTCGAGTTTCGGCAACCGCGTGAAAGCATCCAAACTTGTGTACTCTTCGACAGAGTACATGAATTCCGCATGTCTCCCTTGCCTCTCTGACGATGAACTAAGATAAATCAGTTTGAGCCTGAAAAATAATTAATTACCAGGTATGGATGGTGTTTTAGTCAATAATAGCAGGGATCGTGATACCTCTAATTAAGGGAGGTGCGTATGATAAGCTATAGAGAGCTATACACGTACTCCGATTTTGTCTCGCTTTCCTAAAATGTTTTAAATACACATCTGGAAAGCCATGAAGAGTTGTTAGAGACTAACACAGTGATTTATCGCAATGCCATTAAGGTTTCGTACAAGGTTGAGGTACGCCAATGGTCGTAAAAGATTTTTCAGATAGACTATGATTTTGTTTGAACCAATTCATGTCGTATGTGTAGTTTTTCTTTGCGTCAGCAAAGCTTTTGGTTGTGTTTGTCATGTACTTTGAGAACAAAACATTTTTATTATTCTTTCGTGGCTCCTTTTTACGACTGCTAGAAACCTTTCCACAGGATTGAAATCAGTGTGTTTCCGTTGGTAAGTTTCGAAATGCTTCACTTATATCAAAGCAAACCGATGTCCCCCGGGCCTCTATTTTAAGCTCTCTCTTGCTTTATATATAAGTTATCGACCTTGCGAACATTGTGCCAGTGTCGTTGTTCCAATATTCCGGTTATGCCGTTATTTTAACCAGTGCACCGAGTTACGCTGTTGCCATTTCGTCGCTTGAATCTGCGGTAATTAAATCTATGGCCGGGGTTGAACTTAATGGAGTGCACTAAATACGTGGAAAACTAGATTAATACGTTTTATAAATAATTTAAACAGGGTTAGTCCAACCAATCTATTGAAGCTATATCCATACAATTGTACGCCAAGCACCTGTGAACCTGTGAGACACTCATCTTCCGTGTAATACATTAGACTGTTTTTTTTTTTTTATAGTGATCTTAGGTAGAATACGCATCTAGCCTTCATCGTTAGGAAACTTCTTGCTTTATCTTTCTTGTGAACACCATTATATATTTTATGCCACTGTCATTTCGAAAGATTGTTTTACATGCATTAGGGTATAGCGCACTACTATATGGAAAAACTGTATATGTTCATTGCGCGATTCGTTGGGGAGATAAAATAAGTTCAAATCTGCGTTCTATTCTACATAATATATCCCCTTATTTGTGTGTAGAGAAGGATATCAATCGACCGAATCAACGCATTAGGTATTCTTAATTTTAATTTGTTATTGTTCGTAACTGTTATTCATAAACATTTCTGGCTAATCCACCTTAAGGTCCCATGCGTTAGTGACTGCTATTTAAGACCCATGACACACTATTTAACGCCTCGATGTCCTTCCACGCACGGAAAACGAATGCGCATTTACTACGTTCCCTCATTCTTCAACAAACGTCGCCCCAGTGTAATTAATGACAAAACCAAGTCAGCCTTAAAAATAGTCCATACGATGCTGCAGTTTGAAATTTGATGTATTCGACTTTATTGTACTCATTCACTAATTTCTAGGCGGTTTTACCGTACTGTATGCCAGGCGCTGCCAGACAAACCGGATGTGACATTGGGACACATATAAACATGTGTTTATATGGCTTGAAATAAAATTATTATTATTAGTAGTAGTAGTAGTGCTACTAATAATCGTAGCAGTAGTAATCATCGTAGTAGTAGTAATCATCGTAGTAGTAGTATTAATCATCGTAATAGTAGTAGTAATCATTGTAGTAGTAATCATCGTAGTAGTAGTAGTAGTAGTAGCAGCAGTAGTAGTAGTAGTAGTAGTAGTAGTAGTAATCATCGTAGTAGTAGTAGTAGTAGTAGAAGCAGTAGTAGTAGTAGTAGTAGTAGTAGTAGTAGCTGTAATAATAATGATAATAATCATATTTATTCACGAGAGAAGAATTACCAAGTTCAGCCTCGGACCTGGTCAAAGCCGGCAAGGGCTTGTGGGACCAGATCCAGCAAGAGAAGCATCAAAGGGCGAGCTCGCATATTGTCACACAGTATGGAAAAATAAAAAAAGAGAAGAAAATTACACAAAAAATTGTCATTGCTCCCGCAGGACGAACAACGGAGTTAGCCGCGGGGCCAGCAGATCAGTCGGAACACTAAATAAAAGAAACGGCACTCATCGGCACACACACACACACTTGTACGTCCGCATTGAAGAAAGGCGAAGCAGAACGTCGGGACGAACAGACCAAGACTGTGGTTACAAATAGTGTAGGGCATTAAAAAGAAAAAAAGAGCACCAAGGAAAAAAAAATCACTGGGCAAACTCGCAGAGGTCTTAGGGCCTCACGATGATGCAGATAAAACAACAATCTACTTCAGGACCAAATTGAGAAATGAAAAGGAAAATAATATCGCAAACCGAATAGTCCACGTTTCACCGATATCATATAATGCTCGCAGTCACTGTCGCGATACGTCAGAAAATGTTGTTTTTAGAGTTTTCTCTAATTTCTTGTTTGAGGTAATGGAAAATATTGAGTCTGGTAAATCATTGAACACTTTTGGCACATAAAAAGCGCGCGTACTTTCACCATATCGCGTTCTCACTCGTGGTATGTCGAAACGAGAGGTAGCCCTAAGTTCCCGCGACGAATCTGATGTGACCTTAAATTCGCTCTCCCAGAAGTGGCGCCAGATCACCGTTTGGAGAAAGAGGGAGTGGAATGGAGGGCAGTTCAAGCGAACCAAACAAGTTAGCGCTTGACGAAAATGGTGTGTTATACGTGACGTTCTTCAGGATTACGTTGAGAATTCGGTCAATTCTGGAATGCCAGAAGAGTGGACAGTTAAAAATATTGTGATCCCGTACCTCAGTATACCGTAGTAGTAGTAGTAGTAGTAGTAGTAGCAGTAGTAAGGAAACCAGTGTTTAAGAGATCATAAACGAGGCCCTTCTGTGGGAAGAGCATCTGAAATGGACGAAGACTTACATTTGCCGACTCTCATGGTGCTTTTCTTCCGTCTCACAGGCGCGAGAGCTTCATGTGTTGTTGTCCTTTCGGACGTAGCTCGGTCGGTGACGCATTTGTCAAGTGATCCAGGAGCTTTGAGTTCAAAAACTGTCCACGTACCCTGTCCTACTGCCACAATATTAAGGAGAGGGCTTAACAATATACGCGGTGCTGAAGTTCCTGGCCCGACTGAGATGAACGCAGCCTCCTCTCTTGAGTGTTGTAGAGAAAACATAAATATTGCATTAGTTGAACGGGCTCATTTACGGCGTGCGACCGTTTGATCCTACCTGTTCTTAGTTCGCCATTTTGGTCACGTAGAGCTGCAATTATTTCTCCTCGGTCCGTCACGACCGCTCTAAACTCTCGTATATCCGCGGGGAAATGTGGCAGGTGGCCTTGAAGTCGGCATTAATCTTCTTCGTCAAGGTCCTTCGCTGGTACTCTCGAGCCACCAAAATCTTGCAAAGAAAGAAGTTAGGCATTTACGAAACTCCTTTGTAAGGTACAGAAGTGGCATTATTTATGGCCTTGACCGTGGGCCATTAGTACGTACGCTGCCTTCCAGCTACATTTACTAATTTCTGAATGTACGAACTATTCGGCACATTCACCGCAACATTCGAGGTATTGCTGGCCACCGAACTTTTTCATGGAGCAGTCCGCTCGTACGGCATTACTCAGCCCTATATTTTGGAAGATGTCTCTGCTAATACAAATCAATTCGAGGTTGACTATCTTCTGAATGCTCATCTTGTCACCGGATGTTATTATCACTGCGTTCAGACAAGAGATGCCGCGAACTCAGTTCTCACTACGCTCCGCAACCTCAAGTGTCACTCTGGAACTAAATTCGCAGTTATAGAAACGACGAACAAAATTAAAAAAATATAAATGAAAAAAAAAAATGAGGTGCCATGGGTTTCGTATTTCTCTCACATTATCTGGAACCTCATTTTATATTTAGGTTTTCACTGTATTGTTGGTATTAAAAAGTTTGTTAAAAACGTTTTTTTTTTTTTACCTGGCTTGAATATTGTATAATTCACTTTTGAATAAAAACAAATATATTTTTGAGCAGAAAAAGCTCTCGGTATGACACCGTATTTGTTATTGTATACAAGTTCAAGTAACATAACTCTTGCGTATACTCCACTTTACTTTAATGCTGCCTAT
The DNA here is from genome assembly GCF_016920785.2 of Ixodes scapularis. Classification (NCBI taxonomy): domain Eukaryota; kingdom Metazoa; phylum Arthropoda; class Arachnida; order Ixodida; family Ixodidae; genus Ixodes; species Ixodes scapularis. Next base: position 44,523,304 of record NW_024609879.1, on the reverse strand, counting down.
AATTTATAAAACATTTTATTTGCTCTAGGGCGTTTTCAGAAAAGATCGAACAACCATGTCCGGGGACCAATTTCAATTGTGAAGAAAAAAATATATGTTGTTGGATCCATGCCCAGAAGAATAAAACCAATCCTTGTTGTGGAAAACAACAAATTGTCTTTCGGAAAACAAATTTTAAGCACCCTCTCAGTCGCGTATGCGTTTTCCGAATCGCGCGATGTTGGCATTTCGGGCGACTTTCCCAAAACAACCGTTCGTGCTACGGGTCTAGAAATATTGACCGACAAATTAGGCATCGGAAAGATTGACGAAAAGTATTAATCAATTACTATTATGTTCGCAATTTTGAGAAACAATATAGCAAATACGGCTCATTGCGCAATAACGCTCTGGATTAAAATGTTCTTTCTCGGTATCTACAAAAGCTGATGTTTTCAAACTTTGCCAGTGTGTTGCTTTATATATAGTTCATCTGTGCGTAAAATATCGTTTTCATGTTTACCGCGATAAATTTACGAGAATTGCTCTTTTAAGTAAATATGCATTATTTTGAAAATTATAAAAAAAAAGAATCATCTTTAATATTCTTTAAACTCTCCGATATTAACGTTTATATAATGTGGTAAGAGAATGTGCCTAAACATAACGTAATATTTATTTAGCTTTAAAGTTATAATGCGAGAAATATGGCCGAATTGTCTCTAACCCGATTGCACTAAATGAGACGTGCATATACATTTTGTTTTTACAATTTCAATATTATTAAAAGCGGAAAAATGGTAGGGAGTGGTCAGGAAAAGACAAACTGACGGTACAGAGGTGTGCGGTAGTTTTTAAGGAAAAATTCTTAACACATTTTTGTACAACCGACCGAAAAATGCTCATGGGCCGGACGATCGAGTGCTTCGCGGTGACTGTTTCAACACCCGGCGTGTTGCGTCCCCGTCTACGCGACGTAAAGGAAGCAACCAGAGCCACTTTGCAAACTAAGCAGACTGCAACCTTGGCGGTGACATGATATACACGGTAGGGCGCGGGAGAACCTGAACCTGCGCCGCCTGTGAGCTCCGTTGAATATGCCGCCCGCCGTGGAGAGCCGCACATTGCAAGAAAAATGAAATAAAGATTCTGCAAAAACAAAAAGTAATTCGGGTTGACTGAAGTTGTCATTATTGGGCGTTTTCACATAGCAGTGAACGACCATGTCCGGTCGACATTTTTTTTATTTTTACCAAAAATATATTGTTTACAGGTAGTGCAATCGCGAAAACGTATTCGACATTTGTTTGCGAAATATAAAATTTATCTTGAGGAACAAAAATTACAAAGTCGCTTTCGGCATAAGCGCACGTTTTTGAGAATTGCGTGAAAACGTCCCTTTGGATATTTATAAAAGAAAAACTGTTGTCGCCTTAGGTTTTATATTCATGTGTAGAGATGGTTCGTAAAATAAAAGGAGGTAAACATGTATTATCAATTACGAAGCAATTCAGAGCTTTATGGATTCATATTTTAAAAGACTGGAAATTCATAATTTTTAACATGATTTGGACGCGCTTGTTCTATACTCGGACAAATTGTTCTTGAAATTAAAAACGATAACCTTTCTAAAAGAATACACTAAAATGTAGACAGGTTACCGATTTTTCAATAATTTGAAAATCACTTGAAACAGAAGGTCATTTTAAGTTTTTGTTTCTACTTTTCAGAGATCTAGGCTCATAATCTGTCCCATCAGGCCCTTCAAAAATGATTTGCTATATTTTTGCATTTTCGAATTTACAGAGCGCCAAATATTCCGAATCGCTGTAATGAGAATAGATAAAGATAGGATGTTGCCGATTTCAAACAAGGGAAAGAGAGTGGTCTAAAAGATGGGAAGTGTGTTAAGAGAAAGCACTGTGACAGGAGTTCGTGAAAAATAAGAATTCATACGAAATGATTGCATGTGAGTTTGAAGCACAGGCCAACAATTTAAGTACAGGTTTCTGGGATCAGTGAATTTCGGAGCTTACCTTGCGTAGGGAGTTGGGCTGCTGCCGGCCAGGTTTAAACAATGATAATGAAGAACACTTGTTTAAAGTGGTACCACTCAAACCAGTTTAATGAGCCAAGATGCTGTGCGCACATCCGGCGCTTGTCGCGCGCATTCTTTCTGCCGGACGGTGACCTGAGTCAGTCATGGCGCTCTCCTAGCACTCCGAGGAGGAACATTGTTTTCCCGTTTGTCCTGTAGTGATTACTGTTCGTTTCTTCTCAGTGGCACCGCAATCTCACGACCTCGGTCTGTTTTTCGCAGCGATAGGAGACTTTACTTTGAAAGATATATCTTTTCTGCGTCTACTGTTTCTGCTAAAACAGCTGTGGTTGCAAAATGTCGGACCACGTACATTGCCACAAGTGACATGACTGAATTCCACGCACAAGAGGAACAAAGTCCCACTTTTTTGCTTTCATGTTCCTCAACGCTTTGACGTCAGCTTTCGGGAGGGGGATTAGTTTCAGGTTCGACAGTTCAGTGTTCAGTGGGGCAGTTATCTCTGACGCCAACTTGATCATGACGTGGTGGGCCGTCAAAGGTTGTATAACGTAGCCTGGTACTTGACACAACACCCGATTCCATCGCAGGCACTCTTGCCATGAGTAGCTGGGGAAAGAATCCGCTTCGCTGACGTGTACTTGTTGCTCTGCAGGTCGTGTAATTGGTACTTGTCCTTAAAGTGGCTTGCTGCACCATCACTGTCGTAGGTCACATGAGCATACCCAAATTGGATTTCACGGTTCTCCAAACCGTTGTCATATAAATTAAGTTACAGACTATCTCATTCAATCGCAATTAATTTTTCGGAGTTTTTTCCTGTTTTTTTTTTTCCTTGTGGGTTTTTTTTTTATGGCGGCGGATTTATTGGCGCTCACACTCGGCTCAGGATCAGGTTCTGCCGCGCCCCACCTCCTATATCATGTTACGGCCAAGGTTGTCGGCTGATCTGTTTGAAAAGTCGTTACGGTTGCTTTCTTTACGTCGCGTAGACGGAGACGCTACACGCCGGCTGTTGAATGTGCAAGCGAGCGGGATAAGAATTATGAAAATAATCCCTGGAGAAGGGGAACAAGAGGGACAGAGGACGAACACAAATAAGATATGTGTTTACCCTTTCTCCCTCTTGTTCTCCTTCTCCAGGGATTATTTTTGTCATTCTTGTCCAGCCCGCTTGCACTTTTGTATTTAATTGCATTATAATAACGAATATTTACTCGTCAGAGTCTGAAAAAAAAAAGAAAAGAAAAAACCTAGAGCTGCAAACCGTCTTTGCCAAACTGAGGAAGAACTATTACACTGCAGTTTTTGTCTCTTTATAGGGTGCGCCAGGCAGAATCCATGGCGTCATCAAGGATGTTGTGGCGTTATTTTGTTTTGTGGCAGCCCATTTTTATGTTAAATACTTGACCGTAGCGACACATACAAAAAATTGTTCCAGGCTATTCATAATCTTGATTTCTCGTGCCTTTATAAAAAAAAAAAAAACATTTTACTCCTTAGAGCCAAGACAATATGTCCTAAAACACGCAAAGATAATTCGAGTCCGACTTGGCGTGAAATATTTTTTGACTACATGCGGGTCTGTTTGTTTCGTGAGGGCTTATTTTTTTATAATTAGCAGTACATTTTGGGCTATTTGGGATGCAGGCGTAATAAAAACGAATAACAACGCGAACACGAGAACGAAGTAAAGGTAACCGACGGGCCACATCGCTGACTCCCAATTGAAGTATATTCATGTTGGCGTCCAGTATAATAATCATACATGTCATAAAAAGTAAACCATGAAAAAACACACAGCGTGAATTCCTTTTTTTTTATTCTAGAAACAACACTGTGAGCCATCGTCGCACCGAGAAATACCCCTCTTTATTATAAAGTAACATCGAAGGAGTGCTAACGTATTCTGGGCCTAGTCTTGCACCATCATGTGCTTCAATGATTTCACGTCATTACAACAACGTCACTTCTATGCCCTCTTCGCTCTAAGAATTGGCACTCTTTTCCAGTAATTATTGTGATGAAGAAGTGAAATGAATGTTTTGTTTTTTCCATGGTTTATTTGGGTGACGTGTGTACTAGATGTCAATGTGAATAATTGCAGTTAAAAGTCAGCGCTGTGTCCTGTCGGTTGCCTTTTGCTTTGTCTGCGTAGTCGCGCTGTTTTTTTTAAAATTTGTTTTACTATATTCATTGTTTTTTGCAAAAAAAGCCACAGACCATCGAACATCATTTATTACGCTGTTGCGACGGCCTCTTTTCCTTGGACGTGCTTCAACGATATTTGAAGAAGAACTTCCTCTTGGACACACACGAAAACTGCGCACCGTTTGACCTGGTAGTGCAGCTGGGTTTTCGCAGCATCTGGATGTCCTGGATGGCTATGCTCTACGCCAACATCGATGTCTGCGAGGTTTGGTGGTATTTACACGACAGCATTTGTTACTTCGTGGATCTGCACAAGGCTCAAAGTTACACGCACGAGTGACTTTTACGTATAAAAATGCTTTTCACACACACAAAAAAGATATATTTTCCCATTTATAACCAAAAATATGCTTGTGGTCTGTCGTCATTTGTTGTTTTATGGGACTTGTCTTAAGTCTTATTTGTGTACATATTGTCGAAGGACGCAATAAAGAAAATGTATTATGGGCGTGGCCTGTCGTGGCCTAACGCGTCGACCGTTCGACTCTGAAGGGTGTGGGTGTTACGTTAACATAGTTTTCTTCCAACCTGTGCCGAGGGAGAAGTTTAATATCCTCCTCCCGAACTGTAGTTCGAGCTTTCTTCGGCGCAGGAGGATGTCCTGTGAGGAAAAGAGGTCCATTTTTGATGGAACACACCGTGCCTAGTCTAGCGCGAGGCGGTAACGTCCGGTGTTGTACAATAATTGAGACGTGACTGCTGCCACGCGACAAGTATCTAAGACACGTTTGTAGTGTATGTATTGTAACTAAATTTTTCCGCGCAAATCTCGCATCTCTATCTGAAAGACACTTTAGGACATTAGCTTCTTTTGGTATCGAAGTGCCAATAGACCTCTTTCGAAATACTGCACTTTGATGGCAACTGAGGAACACCTGCACAATGGCGGAATAAAACCTCAACGTCACGGCACGCTGGAAAAAGCACACCCGCAGAAAAAGCTGAGGAGCGCAGTGACGTTCCACTTTCGACGCAGCTTTATTGGCTCGTCGGCTCGTAGTGTTGGCCGCGCTCCAACGTTCGCTATCTCATGGAATGACTTGCACGTTCCTCGATGCAGTTGTTCCGCCATTGTTCAGTGTTTCCGACCTTCTAATATTCGGCACGTGAATTTCGAAAGGGGCCTATTATGCACAATTTTGCCGAGTCTTGAGTTAAAGAAATGGCAATCACATTTATTTTTAACGTTCTATAATCACATATTTCGGTATATGAGGTGCGATGGTATAAACTTGTTTAAAATAACACTAAATCGTGGTTTCAAGGAGGGAAAAACTTTTATTTTCATCACTTTTTACACTATACTGAGCGGGAAAACTTGGTGCATACGTGACGTCACGTAAATTCCTCCTCTAAATTCAGCGGGGAAACTGGATGGGTGTATAGTTCACTGGACATTCAATTTTCAGCTAAATGTATCGGGGGGAGTGGATTGGTGTACAAGTCACATGACGCTGATTTCTCCTCGAAATTTAGCGGCAAAGCTGAGCTGGTGAATTGGTTATGGGACGTCATTTTCTCGCCAATTTTGCTAAAAAAACTTATTTGGTGCACAAGCCACGTGACGTCATGTCGTGCGACATCAACTGACATCATGGTGACTTTATAGCAATTCAGTTTTATCGCTAAATTTAGCGGGAAATGCACGAACGGACGGATGGATGCACACAATTTCGATATTGCGGGATAGCGTTAAACAGCTTCAAATATTTCATTGGGTTCTGATTCTTCGCTACCATTTGAGCTGTACTGCTGTATAAAGGTGTGCAAGGTAAGATGAACTAATCGAGCGACGACCACGACGCGCAAGTCACCCTCCGCGAGACGAAAATTGTAGTTATGTACAGTTTAAGAAACTGACACGTCAAATTCGCTCGTTTGGCTTCGTGGCAGAGCGCTCCACTGCAAATCGAGAGGTCCCGGGTTCGATACGCGGACCAGGCGGATTTTTTCGGTCGCGCACCAGTCAGCTAGCTGTGTTTGGAGATCTGTGTTTGTCCTTTGTTCCCCGTCTTCCTCTTCTCCCGGAATTATTTGCGTCATTTGTTCTAAAGCGCTCAAATCTCCCAATGCCCAACTTTATTGACTACGACGCGATAATGCGATGCCACGCCCTCCGTTTCCTGAACTGCCAGAGACGCAGTGACGAAACAGATACACGGAAGAGAATGAGGCGCCACTGCTACCCCATACAGGCCGATCATTCACGAACACGTTAGACGGCGCCCATCTTACCCGCCCCTACACGGGGCGTGTATTTAAGGGCTTAAAAATTGATCTAAAACAAGAAAGCCGTTAAAGCTACCCGTATGAGGTCTGCGCAGGTGAGTTAATCAAGCAATATGACACAAAATAGGGGACAAATCGTTGTCATGTTGAATGCTTAACTAAAAAATACTAATTAACTTTTAATTAGTAAAAATAAATATTATTCGAATAAAAAACGTGCCAAGGGCCATCATAATTCAATGTGACATTAACGTGTTTTTTTTCAAATGAGCGCGTGGTGAGTGCAGTAGTGCGCTAAAGTTACTACTTGTGCAACAGGCTTATAAAATTTATTGATTTATTGTTTTTCGTTGACGCCGATCAATTTTTTTTAGATTAGAAGCATAGGTTTCTTTTAACTCATTAAAAGGTTATTAGGAGGCTTTACTTAGTAAGCCGAATTATTGCGCCAATTATTCCTTTATAATATGACCCATCGGCCATATAACTGACCTGCTCACACCCTAGAAGTGTAGTTTACGAGGAATATTTTGCGCAAATTTGTAGAACCTAAAAAAAAACGGAACGCCTTGTGCAGGTATAATCAAGACAAAGCCTAGTGCGGGTAGCACTTGTGTTGGTTTCAACCAGAGTGTCGAAAGCAACCTAAACTGAAAATTGGAGTAAAACATTAATTTTCTCCCAAAATATAAACCACGATGTCGTACAGGAGCAAAACCGTTAATTCTAACTTGTACAAACCTTCTTACAAAAAGGTTTCCCAGAGAGCCGGACCCAGGATAGGACTTCGACATCGGGACGCCTATTGCGCTTAAACGCTACTTTTAAGGAAATCTGTTTTTGTCTTATTTACACCAGCATACCACATGTACCTGTTTTGACCTTTTCGTTTGAATAATTTTTTGATTGCCCCACACTGTCGTCCTAATCAACTGAGTCATTTTCAGCGTCCGAGGCGTATAATTTACGAGCACGGTGATTGTTGGTATGGCGGTTTCACTGTGCGTGCTCGATGATTGACTTTATACATGAGTACTTCATTCGGTACCGTTTCCTAGCTCATGCATGACCAACTACTTTGCATAAAATGGTGCTTGCAATGAAATGTCAACATCACAAATAAAATTAAGCATAAATTTGTTTTTCTCTTTGCATTTTCGGAGCACTGCTTCTGCTAACCAGTTTTGTGTACTAATTTTAATGCGATGACGCCGAGATAACACTTTTTTGTTTTTTTTTAAACTGATCATGACTCGGAGCTCAGAACTTCCCATTTTTATTCGCTGGCGACGGTGGTCTAATGTACAGTTAAGGGCCACTTTAGAACCGTTATTAGTAATAGTAGATTGGGGTTTATTTGCAAAAGAGCAACGAGGGCTATGACGCGCCAATAAATGTGGAACCGGTAACCGAACCGATATGCAGAATACATCACTCAATCCAAACAGAACCAATACTAAAATACGAAGTTATTGAACCCGAACTTCAACCAGACAGGAATAGTAGGGGGGGGGGGGACGAGGGAGCGACTTGCGTTTTTGGGTATCCTGGTTGTGACTCGTGACATTCAGCTTAACTTGTTTAAGGCATTAAAATTTAGTGTTACTCAGATATGCTGTATTTTAGTTAGTTGTCTCATCCCTTACAGAAATGTCATATCTGGACTTATATTAAAAATTACAGATATGGATATATAAGGAATTGGGCAGATATGGCCAGGTATGCATACTCAGGCCATAACTGGACTGATAAAGCCATATCTGCCCAATTCCTTATATACCCATATCTGCCCAATTCCCTATATGCAATATATGGACTGCTTTATATGACCCCGTGTTTGGGCCTGGCAAATAGGGTATCCACCCCGTATAAAGCAATTTTCATGTGATTCTCCTTCTGGCATCACATGAAAATTATTGCCATGGGGCAGGTACCACACTTTCCAGGTCCAGACATGGGATCATATAATGCATTTCTATGAATATCCACATAATATACATTTTACTACTATACCACACTGCCAAATGTGTGTTTACGTAGATATATCTACAGAATAGGCCACTGACCAATCCTTATTGGTCTGGTTCGGAATCTGTCATTCCGGCAAATATGTATGCTACAAATATAGAATGCAGGCGATCGCTAGCTCGGAAACATTGTAACATATCATTCGACGTCGGAAAGTAAACAGCCCTTTGGCGGGATTGGTTGTCGAGAGACCGAGAATATGGTTTGCAAAAAACGTTTTATTTATAAAAGCGCCAAAACTTTAAACAAGTACTTCCCCCATTCAAGAAAAATATGATAAGAAACAAAACTGTAATATAGCACCAACAAACATTAAAATGGACTAAAAATGTAATAGCACAAAGACACCTATTAAAGTAAGACAAACGGAAGGCAACAATTAAGCTGTAAACTATACAAAAGTTTCAAAGTCGTTGATTCCTACTCACAGAGTCACAGTCCTGATTCAACTCTCCGGTCGAGCACATCAGTTTTAACAAGGGCTTGCTTGCTAGCCTCGTCGTTGAAGTCCTTCCTTGCACCGTGTGGTTATCAAAGCCCCCGGTCGCTCCTCGCTGGCCTTGTTTTTCCGTTCGGTCGCCAAATCTTCCCGTGTGATTGACACGTCACACATGCACACAGACACCGTTGTTCGCCGCGGAAGCAATACAAGATGAAAACGTCATTACTGCTCCTTGAACACGACGAGGTCACCACTGTTTCCCGGGCTAGGAAATGACGAGGGCATCATATCTTTGACTAAAACCTCATAAAAAAAATAATGAACACATAAGAAACAAAAACAAAAGGACTAAATCATGAGAAAAAATGAAATAATGAACACAGAAGTAAAAAGAATAAAAACACGAAGGACTTACACAGACAGCCACATTTGTTCAGTTAACAATGACGTTTAATTCTGATAAAAAATATTCCTGCTGCGCTAAAGATCACCAATATGGTGTGTAAACTAGGCCACCTTGAGCAAAGCAGGAATATTTGTGATCATAATCAAATGTCATTGCGAACTCAAAGTGTGGCTGCCTGCGTAAGTCCTTCGTATTACTATTCTTCTGAATTCCGTGTTCATTATGGTGGCTGTTTGGGACCAGGGGGAACTTGGTGGTGCTTTTTTTCATTTTGACCTTACTTCGGACAGCTTCGTGCCCATAGAAAAACCCAGTAGCTTCTCTACATAATCCCACTCCTCAAAAAAAACATTGTGTGTATGTTTATAGTCAGAAGTTACCTTGCCTCAGTGGGTGTCTGCTGTCTCAGCTGTAGAGTAATTTAGCCAGCGCGGTACAACCGCTAGCCTGGGGTCTTTAACGCGCACCACGTAGTGGTGATACACAACCGCACGCCGCTACGATGCTCATCCAGATCGAAACGGGCAGGGGCGGGGATCCACTCCTTCTCCTTGCTTCCCTTGAGGCACTGACAAATAAAAATAAATGTTGGGTCAATTATGTTAACACAAGATACTTCAAACACGTACCATGAGTGATGGCAAGATATTTGCTGCCTTCAATCTAGATAAGCTTGTAAATGTCCATGCTAAATAACAAGTAACTTAAAAGCTGAAATATATTTCGATGGAACTACAAAAACCAAAGACTATCTCTGCAAATATAGTGCTATCTAGTATACCATAATTGAGTAGAATCGGATTACTGCGTCCCCCTTACAAAGACTGGAGCAAAACAAGTATAGACTCTGCCGTGACACTACAACAGAAACAATGGTATTGTGATCTCGTGGAGATCAGAGTTCGGAAAAATTGTGACAGGCTTTGGCACGACAAATATGCTAATGTCATTATTCATTTTTGCATATTCTACGGTGACAGTGCAAGGAAACAATCACACACCAGATACTCAGAAAGGCAAGCACACGCGCTGAAGTTATACTTTCAGCGCGTGTACTTGTCTTGCCGAGTATCTGAAGTGTTTTTGTTTCTGTGCGCTGTCACCGTAGAATACGGTTCACCAACTCGCCCAAGTATCCATTCTATCATTTCTGCAACATTAAAATGATTCTGAAAGTGCCAGCACCTACAGGGTGTATTCACGCAAGTCTTGCAAGTGTTGACTTGTAGGTACAGCACCCTGGTTGTGTCCATGTGCGATATATGACCAAATACCAGAGACCAATACTGCAAAGTTCTCCGAAAACCAACCGGCGTGGTGGCGAGCGGCAAGAGTGGCACTGTTCACCACTCTCGCCGTTCGTTCGTGTTGCTACTAACAAGTGCACCAATGGGAAGGCTTCAGCCATTTTTGGGAACACTAAATAAACAAATACAAAATACAAATACAACACAGACAGCAATACTGCATGCTAGTACTGACGCACTTCTGTTGGGGTTCTGTGGATATTTATACAGCGTGTAGTTGGTCAGCCATTTCAAAGTTGCGATGAGTTTCTCGCTGTAGATGAGCAATTTAGCCAGTGCAGTATGACTGCTAGCCTGGGGTCTTCAACCTGCACCACGCAGTAGTGATACATGACCGCACGCCGGTACGATGCTCGTCCGGATCCAAATGGGCAGGGGTGGGGATTGAACCCAGGTTCCTTGAGTTCTGCAGCGCAAGCTTTCGCTCCACGTGAGTCGCATTAGAACTGCTAAAGGCCAGCCCATAAATACTGTCTGTGTTAAAAACAATCCTAGCAACAATAAGTTGCTATTATATTGCTCAATATATAGAGCACCTTACCATGAACAGTCTTGGCAGTCTTCTATGGAGCCAGGACTTCAGCAGAGAAGACTGACATTCTGTGTCGTCTCAGGTCACTCACATCCGGATGGCGAAAGTGAATGCCAACTTCTGCTTGGCAAGGGCTGCAGTGAGTATAAAGATGAAAACACAGATTAGAATATATGATAAAAAATATCATAGACCAACTTGAAAAAAAAATGCACAAAAAGACAAGGACAAAAGGACAGGAACACGTAGGACGCAGACTGGTGCAGAATGGCAACTCGATTTATTGAACACAAAAAGAAAATAACTAAAAGAGAATGAGATAAACCAGAAAGGCTGTGCTCGGAGAATGTGAGCTTCAGGAACTGGGGCGTGAGGCAAAGATGTCAGGTAGATTGTTTTACAGACACTCTAGAATTAACAACAGCCTTCGCATGCAGTAAGGTGGTGAGTTCATTCCGATTGAACATCTTGAAATATAGCACACAAAAACAAGGAATAAAGGAGAGGAATACATACCAGTGCAAACACCCAACACACATAAATTGCAAAAGAAAAAAAAAATAAAGAATGCGGAAGGAGCTTTAGCAAAAGTTCGAACAGGTCCAAGTGGAATGTGCTAATTCACCCATAAGCATAAGACTGTAAAAACTATTTCCTCGGCAGCTCAGGTAACAGACGGATGTGCGGACACATTGTTCGCCCATACTACGAATAATAAAGGCCCAAAAGAATCATCTTGTATGCTTTTTAATGGTACCTGCTAATTATTCACGTTTTTCCTAAGGATGACATACATGAGCAGTGTAAACAGTGCATAGCAAGGTAACAATCCATCATAGATTTTAGAGACAGATTGAGCTGTTTTTATATATTAGCCATCCATCTGTTACCTTAACTGACATAAAAATTATGTTTTCTTGTTAGTTTTTGTGTTTTTTTTTTATTTGCTTTTGCTAACAGGTGAACGCCCGTTCACACTCTTGCGACCGAGTACGACTGAGAGAGACGAGATCTCTTAAAACTTCTTAAATGTTTTTAGAATGGCGGAACACTCTGGCATTGAGGCGCCATCTATGCGGTGACCCTGGAACTGCATTTCACAAGAGCGAAGGTTTTGCGGGATTTCCGAGGTCAAATGTGCGTAATACCCATAGAAAGGCTCGTCTCCTTGGCTTTTTGGAAACTATTTTTCAAGGTGTTCAATTAGTACCAGCTCACCACCTTACTACAATCATGCAACAACTAAAAACAATAACAACTTACACCATTCGCTCAAGGCAGTACCACACGAAAAACAGGGATGGGGTGAGGTATGTCTAACACTACATACTTACACTGAACAAAATATAGATACCAAAAACTGGCGAAACACTACCTTAATTGAGGACATGCATGTACATTTCCCTAGAAGCTTGTAATTAATACTTGAAAGCCTCTAAAAAACACCAGTAGGAAGAGAATAAATGATTCACCATTTAAAGCAGCCTGAGTGTTTCTGGAGGTGTGAAATTCGTTACACGTGCTTTGGATTATACAAAACACGTGTACAGCAATTGATCTTTAGAGCTCGACATTTCGCGAGGAATAAATGCCACCGTCAAAAATTATTTCGCGGGCACAAATTCTCGCGATCGGAAGTGGTATGCTATGCATTAATCACCATGGGGTGAATTCATCGCGGCACCAATTTTTGGCAATTTTTTTCTCGGTACGAACTCCGAAAACGAAGGCGTCTGCAGACGACTGGGGCGGCGAAAGCTACGGACTTGCTCGATCAATCAATCGCTGTTTTTGTCGGGTCCAGCCTTCAGCACGCAAGTACGGAGAGTGGCGTCGGCAATGGAGGGGCACCGCGCTCTTCCAGGCATTCTAGCTTACCAGTAAACAATACGGCGGAGGGAGGAAATCAACCCCACCCCCACCCCCAATCCGTCTCCCAAAGAGTTCCGCCGCAACTGATCGACCTTAAGCGAGTAGACAGCCTCTGCATCGGGGAAAAAAGAAAAACAGCCTCGCATAACACCATTCGCGCGCAATTAGTAATATTGGTAAAAGCAAGCGATCTACAGACAATAACAAGCCTTTTGAACGCAGGAAATAATCGAGCCCAAACGAACAAAACACGAACTTACTTCGATCCCGTGCCATGATCTTGGCCGTTGAGCAGTTTTGACGTAGTTCCACGTCCCACAGTCGCTTCCGTCTTTGTCGGACAGATTTGAAATAAGGCAAACTGCACACATCACCAATAATCGGGTAATTGGACCGTTAGCCGGCCGTGAACACAGACATTCAAACGCACACGGCCGGCAAAACGTGCGAAACGTAGGCCGTTGCTTCGATGAGATTGTATTCGTATCTTCAACACGTTTGAAATAAAATGATCAGCAAACCGCATTATAAAACTTATCAAAATACACAGCAATAATAAATTATTGCACATGTCAATTTTGCCAGAATATTATAAATAAGTCCTGAACATGTTGCAAAATAATAAATACGAAACTAAGCCTACAATGGTAAAAAAACTAATTCAGCAGACATGCAACCTCCTAGAAAAAAAGCAGAGGTCATCCGGACGGCGGTAGCGTAGTGTGCTAACGCTCTGGTTTCCTGAGTTTGTGGTCGTTGGTTCGAATCGCAGTAAAACGCTACTTGTTATTTTAGACTTTTTCATTTAATGTTTTTTTCACCTTTTTGTATTTGTTCTTATTATTTTAAATATTTTTTCTCACCTGTTTGTATTCGTTTTTATTTTTAAAATTTTTTTTCTCACCTTTTTGTATTATTTTGTATTATTTTGTTTTATTTTGATTTATTTTGTTTTACTTCGTTTTATTTTGTTTTATTTTGTTTTATTTTTTCTCATCTCTTTGTATTTGTTTTTATTTTAAATATTTTTCTCTCACCTTTCTTAATTCGTTTTTATTATTTTAAATTTTTCTCACCTTTGTGTATTAGTTTTTATTATTTTAAATATTTTCTATGTTTATGCTGTCGTCGGCACCCTTCTTCAGGATGACAATCACGCAGAAGGTGAAAATAAAAAGTGCGAGCCCACATTTGAATTGATGCAATTCAGAAAACCTGGCCCTCTTGTTTTGCCGGGATGATTCGCTCCCTCCGTGCTAATAGGTGGGTCAGTGTAGTAGGCAAAAAGCGCAAGTCCTTTCAACGAAGAAATAAAATTAATAATAACGGGTACATTTAGAGCAAAAGGGGAAAATGTAAGTGGTAAAACTGCCACAGTGATGAAGCCAAAGTTTGTCATGAAAGCGGTCCATCTTCACCCACTATTGAAACAAAAATACCGCCATTTTAAGGCAGTAATTTAGTTGAGCTCACAGCTCAGAAGCACATCTCTTAATTTTCTGACTTCCGGAAAGTAGTATTTAATTTTGTTCTGGTAGATCAGCGCTATCCCCCGTGTGCCGCCAGGTCTTACTTATACAGGTTGCGCTCCGCAGTTTTACTAATTGTTAGGCCTAAAAACTTTTTTATTCCTGAGATTCAAGTACAGCGCGGATAATTAAACTAGCCTTCAGAAATGCTATCGTTCGGCATTGTGACATTTATTTTTCGTAGTGTCAAGGGGTCACATTCACAAACCCAGCAGTGTGTACATCCACAACGCATTGGTGTTTCTCGCTTTTTTTACTAAAGAAAAAAAGTTTTTATATTCGCGTTCCTCTGGTATGGTATGTCGTATAACATACGCTATTAAAGAGACATATATCGTTTGGCTATGTGAACATTTAAAATATTTCTCTTAGATGATCGTAACTACCACATAAAACAGTCGATTCCTGCTTTAAATAGCATATTTTCACACTAGATTAAAATCACCAATAAAATGATCCCTCAGGAGATTTATGTACCTCTCGTAGCGTCATAAGCAATAAACACATCGCTTACTTTTCTAGTTTCTGGAAAGTAATGTTTATTATTGTTTTGTAGCTCAAAGCGCGTGCTCAATCATGCCACGTCTTTTTTCTTTTTTCATTCGAGGCTCCGCTATACCGTTTTTATTTTTATCAGAGCCAAACACGTGTGTATAACGCCAGACCTTAAGTATAGCACATCAAATTAAACTAACTTCCTGAAAAAAGTGTCGTTCGGCGTTGTAAAATTTTATTTTCGTGGCGTAGGGAGCCAGATTCTCAAATCCTGGACTGCAAAGTTTCCTCACGGCATTGTTTTTTCTTTCGCGTTTTCGCGATAAAACACGTCAGCCTTGCCATGGTGGGATCAAATACGCCAGCGTCGGCAGTCATTTACGAAGGATTGATCAACGCAAACATTTCCACTCGCTACATATGAATCGCCGCAGTTCGTCGGAATCTCAATGACGTAACTGCATAGTGAAAAAGGCAAAAAAAAAAATAGAACGATGCCAGGCAGTAAACGTAAGTTCCCGGGGCTCGCCAGCCTGCGAACAGCAAAGCGCCGATGCTGGCCAGTCACTGAACTTCCATGTAAATACTGCCCATCAAAGACAGCAAAATAGCGATGCCGGCCAGTTACTGAACTTCCATGTAAACACTGGCCATCAAAGACAGCAAAATACCGGTTCCGGCCAGTTACTGAACTTCCGTAAATACCGGCCATCAAAGACAGCAAAATACCGATGCCGGCCAGTTACTGGAACCTCCATGGAAAGACTAGCGAGCAAAGGCAGCAAAGACCCGATGCCGGCCAGTCACTGTAACTTCTACGGCTGGACTGGCCAATGAGCAAGACGAAACCCCGACGCCGGCCGGGGCCGGTAGCTCCCCGGTGCCCATGGCCAGGCGCTGCCATCCTGTTACCATGGGCGGGCCGGCGTTGTCCCAATGTCCCGATACCGGCCGACGCGGAGTGCTACCTGCATCTACATGTCGACTGGCACCATATAGTGCCATATATAGCAGTATCAGGCATCCTATACTGTTATATATAGCAAATATGGCAGCCACTGGCACCATATATGGCTTTATCTGGCATTATATGTCGTCATATATGGTGTCACCTTACCATATCTGCCCCGATTTCAGCCCTTATATGGCAATATATGACCGTATTTGTCTACTTATATGCCCATATACGGCCCTATATTAAACATATCTGGGCCATATATGACATTTCTGTAAGGGATTCCTCTAGAATATAAAACACTGACAGCTTGATTCAATCGCAGTAAGTGAGCAACGACTTTGAACCTACCCGCATAAACATGCATTAAAACACGATTGATTGATTGCTTGAATGATTGATTGGTATGTGAAATGCGATAGAATTTATGAGCCACTATACTGATACATTGTGTGCATCCGTCCAACAAGGCACGATAGCGCTAGTGGCGAGTGGAGGGTCGCATCGACTGTCGTCTGAAGAGCGTATTAAGCACCAAGAAGCGGCCATTTTGAAGACAAATATTCTCCGGCGAGTCACTCACTCAATACACGGGAGTACACTTAGAGGTTTTCTCACGGAGCGGGTTTCTCCTTCAGGGAACCTAGAAACAGGTCCAGATCTACCAGCCAAAATAACCCATAAGCATACTTTTCCGCCAAACATTAACAAGCGGTGGTCACATGACATCTTCAGTCAGGCGGTGGTGTTATGACGTCATCAACGTGACGTGGGCAAGTGGCGAAAACAACGTCAGCATGTCACTTGGCGTCAGGACATTCAACCTTACGGTTTCCTGTTGCGGCATCGAAAAGGTCCCCTGACATCACGACGTGGCACTGTGAAGGTTCGGCGGCAAGTGTTACCATGACGTGATGTTACACGGCGTACATGATGTGACATGACAGCCCGACACGGCACGGTGACGCCACATGACGACGTGACGTCAAGGTGCCCCGTGACCAACGCCTTGGGACCCCGTGGTCGCTGTGCGTGACCAGCCTGTTTTGATCATTTTGCATTGAGAACAGTTTTAGAAAAGACGCAGTTTCATAGCACATTAGCCTGCGCATTCAGATTGTGTATCTTATTTAGTCTGCAATTCCTATGGAACTAATATTTTCCTATCTTTGTTATTGCCGATGTAGATATCTTGAGCACATGAGGGTAGATATCCAGACAAATTTTCCGCTAATTTCGCAATCCAACGTAATGTTTTATTAATATTTGTATATATTGTTTATTATTCAGAAATAACTGTGAATAATAAACTCTTATTAGGTGCATAACCACCCGAGCTGGAATAAGAATCGTGAACAAAAGGCCTTATTTGTGTCCGGTATCAGCATTTCTTTCAAGCGATATCGCCCTCGTGGCCTAACGGATAAGGCATCGGTCTCCTAAACCGGGGATTGCGGGTTCGAATCCCGCCGAGGGTAAGATTTTGCCAACCATGTACTGCGAATATTGTGGACATAAAAAGAAAGCATACGTGCTTTCTTTTTTTTTTTTGTGCTGGAGGCTACGCATATCTTGTTTGGTGCCTTAAAGGGAAGATGGGACACTTCTGCACTTGAGAAAAAACACTTAAATTACGTTCATTTGCCCTTTAGAGTAACATATATCATAATTATGTTTCATTGCGACGCGCCGGGGAGCTGTAAAAGTAATTTCAAAATAGGGCCGAAGCCCCGCCTCCCCTCTTGGGCAACCAAACGATCCGTTGATGACGTCACGTACAGCGAATTTCTTTCGCGTTTTCTCGCATTTAGCAATATTTGCGCAGCAAATGGTTTGGGTGTTCGGGTTCACGCGGTAAAAATACACTAAAATTCACTTCTAACTCATTTTTTTCAAGAACCTCCGTAGCTTTCCTTTAACCGCAATGCTGGCTGCGAGAGTAAGTGTTTTCAAGATGTTTCTCTTCGAGTTTCTGCACACAGTATTAACTAGAATTTTGGTTTGTTTGGAAAACAATGTTAAAAAATTATGACGAGCGGTTTAAAGGATAACCTTCGATGGAATGTTTTCCTTTAAATTGCCGGTGAACCTTGATTTGAAGTTTCATCGCGGTATGGCACTATGTTGAGCAGACTGTTTTGCTCAACAAATCATAAAATCTGGGTGTCTAGACTCTTCAAATAGAAGGCTGAAGTCCAAAGTTGGCGGAGCGCACTGATCAGACTTCGGAGAGAAAACCCGGAGTCAACGTCGGGAGACTCAAATCGGCGCGATCCGCACACTTCGGCCCAAGCTTTGTGTTTGACCAGCCTAGTGCTCCGGATTAATCTTGAACTACTCGGTTTTTAAACCTATTTCTTTCGGTGAGAGATGAGACATGTGCTTCAAAATGAAAGTCCTTTGAATCTACAATTTTATTGGTTTTGGTAGCACTGTAGATACCCTTACAAAAATGGCATATCTGGACTTATATAAAAAACAGATATGGTTATATAAAAAAATTAGGCATGTCTAGCCATATAAAACATATCAGATTATATAAGGCAATCTGGCTAGATAAAGCCTGTTTGTTTATATAAGGCGTGTCTGGCTAGATATGCCAACTTTTTTATAAATCCATATCTGGGTCTGAGAAATAGGGGTATATCTGCCTCCCAGATAAGGACACCTATGTCCCCATCAAATAAGGCAACCTTTATTGATATTGTTATTTTCTACAAATATCTACCAAAAGTGACTTCCTATCTGTGTAAGAAAATACGAGTTGGATAGTGAGCATGTACCAACGTTTAATAATTTTTACATAAACTGCTTTACGCCACTTCTGATTTTGCTCGATTTGGTTCTTAGAGAAAGCAGGATCATTCGCGTAACGATTTGCGACAAAACCTGTGTCCATGAAACGTGTATCCACGAAAGGGTGGCCGTGGAATGTATTATCACGAAACGCAGGGAGAATAAAAAATTCAGTATTCTACCTTCAGTTGTGACATATGATTTCAGAAGGCCAATGGCAGGTGACCACGGGTAGAATTTCGGGGAACTTATTCTCCCGGCTGCCAGGAGATAGACACAGCCTAATCCTGGAGGTAAAGTGGAAGAGTACCTGTGGAAAAACGAGTGATTCTCGCAAGTCCGGTATCGTGAACTTACGTTCACGATACCGGACTTGAAAGATGTAATCTAGAATATATGTCGACACGATTATGGCAGAACAACCACTCAAACGCAAAAACGAGAAGGAAAGTGTCCGTGAAGATTCAACTCGATGTAGCACAAGCTGCCATTTGTAAAACCGAACACTAAAGGCATCACAAAAAATTATTGGGCTTTTTTGAAGAATTTGCTTCTTGCCGATAAATGGGTAGGAATTTTCGAACGAAATACCCTTTAATACCTAAGCAGAATCCACAGCCGCTACGC
This sequence comes from Ixodes scapularis, assembly GCF_016920785.2. Classification (NCBI taxonomy): domain Eukaryota; kingdom Metazoa; phylum Arthropoda; class Arachnida; order Ixodida; family Ixodidae; genus Ixodes; species Ixodes scapularis. Next base: position 44,503,837 of record NW_024609879.1, on the reverse strand, counting down.
AGGGCGTACCACACGCCAAACTAGTTCCGCAAGCAGGCATTCCGAGATCGGCAACCGCTAATGCGTCATCCACCACACCACGCGACCACGCTTTCGCCATTTCTTGCGCACAGATAGCAGAGTCAAGCAATAAAAAGTCTACGGCTGATTGGTTTGACAAGTGCGTACGCTCTACCACGCTTTCAGCTTAGGGAGAGAGAAAAAAAGGAGGGAAGGAAAGGCCCAAACGGGAGTGCACACACAAAAAGCTCATCCTCTGGGGCAGGGTTGGGCTGAAATACTCAAAAATGTATTTGCAAATACAAATACTGGGATACTTTAAAATAGTACCTAAAATACTGATACTGAAATATATCTGTAAAAGTGTATCGCGATACGTATCGGAAATATACTTTAAATAGAGGCAAAAAGTATTTGGAAATACAAATACAGGAATACATTTTAGGGAGGGCAGAAATACAAATACAGAAATACTGATACTGCAATACATTTTTCAAATTTTTTTCAGACCAAATTAGATGAAGCTTGTTGTTGGAAGTGAAAGTTTTTGATCCTGAAATTACTTTCACGTAGGCTTGGCACTTTGCCTTGAAGGTAGTGTTTTCGAACGACGGGGAGTCTTTAATGGGCTCAGAAAAACTTTCCATCAAGGACTGACCGTGGTCCCTTCCCTGACATCCTGTCTGTCTGACGAGGGATGCGAAAAGACTTCGACCCCTAAATAAATTCTCTGTCATCCTAAATCCCATCAAAACGTCCCCACGCCCCTGTCAAATAAGGACGCCCCTGTTAACATTTATCACATGACGTCACGGTGGAATGAACTGCTATTCTTTATCTGTATGTGTGACATTGAACATGAAACTTTAACACGCTGCTGTATGAAAGGACAATACACACTATCGTTGTAGGTTACCTCGTTGAAGATCGTGCAGGATTTTCGAGAATGGTGGACCACCTGAAACATCCTGAAACACATGTCTTATATGCTGTTACGGTTGAAAAAAACGATACGGTGGCATCCCTGTTGTGGAGGTGCTTCCTGCTGACCCTCCGCCACCGACACATAGATTGCAGTCATCAAGTTTTGCCTTGCATACTCCAAATAGAGACCTCGTGGATTGGGACCTGTTATTGCCGGCAGAGGTGCGAGCACTTTGAGAAATAGCGCGCTCGAGACGAGTCGTAGGTGTACGAAGTCTTGGTCGGCACAGCGAGGCCACGTCTGACCTCCTTCCTGGGCTTCGGATCACCAGAGTAGCGGGTCACTTTCACGTCGACTGATCACGTACCCTTGAGCCGTGCAATATTATGGGCGCAGCCGCAGACGCATTCAAATATCTGTTGAACTTCACTGCGCGACTTATCCTACTATTTCACGTCAACCACTGAAAGGCTCGTGCTGCAACAGACTGTGACTCAGCTTTGCCGGATGGGTGTACTGTGTACGTTAAGGCAAGAGAGACGTTTGGCAGCGGGCTTTGGATGCTCGCAAACAATGACTCAAGAAACCCCTACCTAAGGACCTGCGGCACAAGATGCTCTGACTCCACTCCTGGCACGCCACCTAGTTCGAGTCTTCGACTGCGCAACAGTTCTCAGAAGAAAAAAGAGGACCCCTAGAAAAATAGTTAAGAGAATCGGAAGGAACCTTGGTCAGCATGGTAATAATGCCCCAGCATCTCCTTGATCCTGGCGCCCTGGCGGGGGGGGGGGGGGGGGGGGGGGGGAGTATTTTTCAAAAAATGTAACGAAATACATTTCACCCTGATTGTATCGCGATACAAAGAAACATTCAAAATGTATTTCGATACAGAAATACCGATACCGGTGGAAAAAATGTATCGCGATACAGAAATACAGATACGAAATGTATTCCTGAAATACTATCGCGACACATTTGTATCGCGATACTGCCCAACCCTGCTCTGGGGCATCACAACAATGACCACAAGGAAAAGGTTTGTCACTTCTATCTAAGGTTAATAGTGCAGTGAATGCTATGTGTGGCCTTGGGCTTCATGCAGGTGCCGTGTTCTCCCTTATCGCCAGCTTCTAGACTGTAGTCACGTGACCCTAACCGAAGACACGATTGGCCTAAATCACGCATAGCGTTTACCCCATTGTCAAATTCGAGGAAAAAGGACAGCTCTATGAGGTCCAGCTTTCGAACTTCCAAAGAAGCTGTCCCTCCCCAAAGTGACCCAAAACGATGCAAGTTTGAAGATACACTGTTTTACGCCGTATGACCCACATTATAATTTTAAATGAAAAAAATAAGCGCGAATATTGTTTGTGCACGATGTCCACAAATAAAGATATATATATATATATATATATATATATATATATATATATATATATATATATATATATATATATATATATATTACCAATAAATTTGAAATTAGGTGTACACTGTTAGGTACGCGTTTTTAAACTTTAGTTGTTTTACGAAAGAACTACACATAAAAGACACGACGGACAGCATATCTTCCTCCTTTCAACACACGATGAATCGCTGACGCTCGTAAACGAAAGGTAGCGATGCTGCCCAAACAATTCTTGAAAGGTGCTGTGTGGGGTGCTCCGGGCGATACGGTTTCAAAGCCGTTCGAAGGGAAAAGGATTTGCAACGACGAAGTAGCGTCTTGCATCTTCAGTAAGCTAACGGTTCATGTCTAATCATGTCGTATTACACCTGAGACTGCGGTGGAAGAAATCGGAAGAACTTTCAGTAGAAGGAACAGACACAGAGAACGTCTCAAACTCAGCTAACTGGTTTATTTCTCAAACAGCCTTTAAGTACCCACGGAACTTTTTCCCAACCACACTCTACAGATAAACTCCTTTGTTGCAGACATTTCGAACCGGATGGAACACGCGCAAAAGATACAAAACAACCCACACATGAGACGAGGACTTAACAATGGGACACTGCGGAACATCGCAGTGACCTTGAGAGAGATATGTCCCGAATTATCCTAACAGTCGCGTCAAAACGCACACACAAACAAAAAAAAAAACAAAAAAACACTCAGGTGGCCTTTAAACCGTGGCGACGCACCCAGACATAAAGAGACCACAAAGAGAACACCTTTTTTCCCCTTTTTTTCTTTTCCTTGGGAAAACACACCTAAGTGATCTCGAAACCGCGATCACAAACGCATAAAAAAAAAAAAAAAGGTTCATGTCTCCCCGCTAAATATAGCGGGGAAACATGAACAAAATTAGTTGCTCTGCTCTGTTGGGCGGGAAAATCGACGTCATATGACATAAACACCAATTAAATTTCCTCTAAATTTAGCGGGGCGGTTACACCGATTCCGACGGCGACGCCGACACCGCTTAACGTGGAAACGGGCGCCTAAGAGCTGCGATCTAAAATCGATCATTTGATTGACTCGCTTTCCGATCTTATTTACTTGATCATATTGTCACACGTCAAACCAATTCGGGACGTCTTAAATAAGTTTGAGATATCCAACCTTCCAGACGGTACCCATATCGGTTTAACGAATAATTTGCTTGGGAGCCAGTTGCTACCGTGAGAGCGATTCATTTTAAGAAGCATTGGTCAGCCTATACCTCGGCTATGCTTCAGCTAGAGCAAGTGAGCCAGCCTTGTCTTTCGTGGCTTGATTGCGTCTGTTCTTTTGATTATGCGTTATATATTCAGCTGGATAGTTCAGAAAGAGCTGATCGTGGCCAGTCATCTTTGACTTCACGACTACTTGGTTGAGGTTGCGGAAGAACTGAAACTGGTTAGGATAGATAACGGGGAAAGTTGGTAAGAGTTCATGCTAAAAAAGACAGCACGACTGGGAGAAGGACAAAAAGAGGAAGAGAACACAAGGCAAGCGCTAATTAACACCTAGTTTGTTATTAAAACATAAGAAAGAAATAAAAGAAAAGAGAACATGAAGTCAAATATTCGCTCGCTTGCTGGGTGCCTCGTAATATATGTCCCCTTCTTTTTTCATCTCAGGCAGTCACGCGAACCTGAATGTAGAAACTTATTATCTTCTTTCCTTCCTCGGGCGCTCTTATCCCAAAATCCGGAAAGTTTATCTCGCTAGGGGTCAGAGTCAACGAAGTTTGGCTCACACACGAGCTGTTGTTCTTCGTGTTGTTCTAGGTTTCAATCATATCTCGATATGTTTTGTCGTGGTATTGATATATTACACTGGTGTTATTGAAGCGTGGTTCGCACCCGCAATTTAGGCAGTGCCGAGCTGTAGCAAGGAGTGGTGATGCTCTCTAAGTCGGATGTTTGAAGGAGAACTTCGACGATTTTTGAGCTACCTGATCCAGAGGCATAATCTGAATTAGGATGGCTTCCAGATGACGAGATGGTATTCTCTTCCCCCTGATTCACTCTAGTTAATTAAATAGTGATACTTTTCCTCTGACGAAACCGAAACACCGTTCTCCCTAGTTTTTCCTCAGTTTTCCTTGCCATCCTAATGTGACGTCATGGCCGGGTATCGAGGCGTGCGGCCGGCAATCGGGTATGCTCGCGCCCTCCTCTCTCAGGTTTAACATCGATAAAACAAGAGCATTCGTGCCATCTGAAGTGGATATTAATCTCTATTTTGCGCAAAGTATAATCTTGGCCTACGTGCTCAACTATACGTGGCTTGCACATTACGTCATTTTTGATGCCCTCCAGAGAAAAGGGGAAGAAGGAGCTTCCCTCTTATCAGGATCCTCCTTTGTGCCTTCCGGATAAGCACAGACGTTGCTGTTCTCCTCCCAGAAGATTATAGAAGATTAATCTGTCACTCAAAATTCTTACGAAAGCAGCTTCCCTCTCATCCTTTTACGTGGTGTTAAAACGTATGCTATATGATGTCAGTGCAAGGAGCCTATAAAAAAAGTAAAAAAAAAACAAAGAAAACGTAAGCAATTGGGATTTAGGCAAAAAGGTTTTGAACTCGGTACACTCAAGCCGCGTCTTGCAAGTTTTGTAAAATCGCCAGCAATCCGTTCTTTTTCTGTCAGAAGCTGGCAGTTACGCTGGCGAAGAAAGGCCAAAGAGTCACGCAATACATTTTTTGGCCAATTGTCTAAGCACCACGGAGAATGCTCGGAATGTTGGTACAGGTGCCCCACACACTCGTCTTACCGCAAGGAACGTGAAATGTCTTTGATTTTCTTTAGAAAAGCTACTGCTGCAGACGCCAGCACGTGTAACTACTTTTGTAGCATGCATAGGCTCCTCGGTGCTTAAGTAAAGTAGCAAAATGTCTCTAGATCATTCCTGAAACGCGCTTCTGGCCGGTGCCATTTTCGGCATTTGTGCGCGAGGCGCATATTTTGATCGCGTTCTAAAGCGACAAAACATGCGTGTCCTGTGCTTCGACCTAACTCATGTCGACTGTGTATCTCGTAAACATTGAGCGCCTGACACCTGACATTCGTGCAAGCACGTGCAGCTTGCTCGTGAACAAAGCTTTGCTAAGCCTGCACTTGCATGGGCTTGTCCGCACGTGCAGAGACAGGGCGGTGGCCCGTCGCCTTGCTTGCAATCGTCTTCAGAATGAAAGGAATTGAATTCGTGTAGGCCAAATGACAGGTGACTGTTCATAAAGATTGTGTTCAAATGAAAATTAAAAGAAGCAACCACCAAGCTAAATATCAAGGTGCAATGAAAGGAGTACAAAATAAGCTTACACTATTCATATTCAAACAAAGAACAGTTTCTTGAAAATACAACAGTGCATAAAGTTCAAAAATGCATCTTAACATTTAAGTTAAAAATAAGTTAACAAAATTCCCCCTTCCCAGAAAAATACTGATATATATATATTTTTACTGTTAGATTAGAATGCAACACGCTCATTAAAGACTCATCCATGAGTGCACGTGGGGAAGAGTATAATTTTATGCAATATTTTTTTTTAAATTATGTTTTGGTTTTGCACAGCCTCCACCAGTTGTAAGTTAGCACGCGTCTCCTCAACGACATTAATAGTGTCATAGTTTTAGAAAACCTCTCAGCCCTATATAACATTCCTCCGATATAGAATCAAATAAAGGCGTTTTTAGTACCTCTTCTGTGAAAGAAAATTGCGTACCAATCATTTCATACCCCGCAGGGGGCACCTGTGAAAGCAGGTGTTTGGAGAGTGGCGTCTCCACGGACCCCGAGCCATGCGGGTTCGCCCGCCCACGTCTGACTGTGCGTGGCTTTCCCGTGTCTGGGGAAAAGGGCATCCTGGTGGTTGAGCTGAGCCCGGGGCAGGGTTGGACCCTTCGGGGCCCCCCGGGCGAGGCAATACACCACTTCGGCCCCCGCTTCTCATAGACGGGAGTCCTGGTAAGGCCCGGCCAGGATGATTCAGTCTAGTCGCCTTTTCTTCTACTATCCCCTCCGATCTTTCGCTTTTACCTTTCCTGTTTCTTTCACTTCCTTCTCATTTCTTTTGCTCCTTTTTCACCCCTCTTTGGCGGCAAGGGCTAACCTTGGGTGGCAATAGACCTCTGTCTTGACCCACACTTGGGTATAGTTTCCCGGCAGCACTGTTAGCGTAACGTCTCCAGCCAAGCCCTTCTTGTTATGGTGCGTTACCTAACCCCTTGTTGGGCTCGGTGGTGGGCGGTGCACCGCTGATTCCGAACACTCTTTGCCCTTTTATGGCGCCCCACCCCTCCAAACCCCGTTCAGGGCACGCCCTTAAAAGGCGCTGCCCCGAACAAAAAACCATCGACAAAGAATATGAAGCAGAAACGTTTAATAAGTTTTTCATCGTTCATTCGCTGGATGAACAAAGACCTGTTTCCAAGCTGTCACCTTTTATTGTAGCAAAGGTGCTAGAAAACCTTGTAGGGTTTTCCTACAAGGCTAAAAAACAGCACACTGGAGACCTTCTCGTGGAAGTGAATACAAAAAAACAAAGTGACGCACTTCTTAAACTAACTACCATCGTTGATGTGAAGGTGTCGGTGAGTCCTCATCGCACACTAAATACTGTCCGTGGAGTCCTCTCTGAGGACGACTTCTTGCACTCTAGTGAGGAAGAACTCCTTGAGGGACTCCAGGGTGCCGGTGTCGTCGCCGTGAAACGCATCATGTTTAGGAAAGATGGCGAACAAATTCCTTCGAGACATGTTATCCTGACGTTTGAAAGACATACCCTCCCCGAGACAGTCAAGGCAGGATACTTGAACTGCCGCATTCGCCCGTACGTCCCCAACCCCCAGCGGTGCTTCCGTTGCCAGCGTTTTGGTCATGGAACACGCAGCTGTCGAGGGAAGGAGACGTGTGCGAAGTGCGGTAGTCAAGGTCACGTTTCCGATACTTGCGAGGCGGCTGCGGCCCTCTGCGCTAACTGCGGTGGACCACATCCTGCTTATTATCGTGCATGTCCCTCTTGGAAGCTAGAAAAGGAAATTCTTACCATCAAAGTTAAAGAAAACATATCATACCCAGAAGCCAAGAAGCGGTTCTCCTTTTTGTCAAAGGGGAGTTTTGCCGAGGTGGTGCGCAGGGGCCCTGCACCACGCTCGGAGTCAAGGGCCACCCAGGTCTCTCTCGAGATCTTGGCGGCCGACTGCAGGGCCCCAGCTCCCCGACAGGAGCAGCGGCTGCTTCCTCCAGCCCCTGGTGGTAGCAAGCGTGCTGCTCCTCCTTCCAGGGACAGGCCGGCAGCAGCCGCGCCTGCCCCCTCTCCTAGGTCGCCCCCTGGGGAGACGGAGCGAGCTTCTCGCTCTTGCTCGCTAGAGAGGGCCCCCTTACCGAAGGAGCAGCATGGTGCCCATGCAGCTCCTGTGAAAGGAGGGGACCAGACGAGCTCAGACGACCCGTCGCCCAGTTCGTCTGCAACCCCCCCAGCCGGTCGTGGTCGGGGTTTGCCCCCCCGCACACCTAGCCGGACAAGTGCTGTTCTAAAAACAACGGATACCTCTCAGGAGGTGGAGATGTCAACAGATGCTGACAATCTGTCCGCTCCTGGGTCCGACCAGGACAATATGGAGTGGGAAACGCCCTCCAGTAAACATAAAAGGAATAAGAAGCCTGTTGTCCCACCCAAATGATGATCCCAATGTCTTCCACCTAGTTTGTGTTGACTTTACAGTCTTACTTATTTTACTAAGTTTATTTTTCACTTTTATATTTACATACCTTTTATAGATGACTAAGTTACATTTTATGCAATGGAACTGTCGCGGTATTTTAAGAAATATTGATGATGTCAACTATTTTATGGATCAGCTTCGACCCATCGCTCTTGCCTTGCAAGAAACCCATCTTAACACTAATTCTTTTAGTATTTTAAGACGTCATCAGGTTTTTAGAAAAGATCGCCCCTCTTCCACCCCTTCTGGTGGTGTTGCAGTGGTCGTACAGAGGGGAGTTGCTTGTTCTCAAGTCCCCCTCTGCACGCCCCTGGAAGCTGTTGCAGTACGTCTCCTTCTAGACCGCCTTGTTACAATTGTTTCCTTATACTTGCCGCCTAATGCTCCAGGGACTTATAGGACAGCTTCCACAATGGTTTTTAATTTTGGGGGATTTTAACGCTCATCATCCTATGTGGGGTAGTACCCGTCAAGACTCCCGTGGTGGTGTGATTGAACGTCTTTTATTGTCTTCGGGGTTATGCCTTCTTAATGGGAGAGAGCCAACGTTTTTTAGTGCGGCACACAACTCATTTACATCCATCGATCTTTCTATTGCTTCACCTTCATTGCTTCCTTGCTTTTCCTGGAAGGTTCTTCATAACCCTTTTGGAAGTGATCACTATCCAGTTGTTTTAGAGAGTACCGTTCCATTGCCTAATCTTTTAAAGAGGGTCCCTAGGTGGAAATTAGACAAGGCAGACTGGGCGCTTTTTAATCTTCACTCCACTTTAGATCCTTCGCTTCTTTCGTCTATGTCCCCTGAGAACGCTACACTTTATGTTACTGAGCAGATACTAAAGGCTGCTCAGCATTCCATTCCACAAACATCTGGTAATATACCGAAGAAATGTAAACCTTGGTGGAATAAGGAGTGTGCGACAACCCGGGCGGACCAAAATAGGGCGTGGGGCCGGTTTCGCAGATACCCCACTCCAAGCAACCTTGTTGATTTCAAGCGACGAAAAGCCAAGGCTCGTTGGACTAGGAAGCAGGCAAAGCGGAAGTCATGGATGAAGTATCTTTCTTCTTTAACCAGCTTTGTCCCAGCCAAAGAGGCCTGGGACAGATACAGGAAAGTAAATGGGGATTACAGGTGCTTTGCAATTCCAACGTTTAATGCCCCTTCTTCATCACTAAAAGATATTGGCAACATACTTGGGGAGCATTTTTATAATTCATCTAGTTCGGCCAACTACAGTGTTACTTTCGGACAGTTAAAAGCTCGTGCGGAACGACAAAAACTTGTCATGTCAGGAGGAAATCCAGCATCCTATAACCAGCCATTTACGCGATGCGAGCTTGAGATTGCTCTTAATGTGACAAAGCTTTCTGCCCCTGGTCCCGATGGAATTCATTATGAAATGCTGCGCCGCCTTTCTCCAGAATCCCTTGAAAACCTTCTCCTGTTTTTTAATCTTTTGTGGGAAAAGGCATGTTTCCCTCGGGCTTGGAAACACGCACATATCATCCCCCTCCTAAAGCCTAACAAAGACCCCTCACAACCATCAAGCTATCGCCCCATTGCACTAACAAGCTGCCTTGGGAAAACATATGAAAGGCTTATAAACAGGCGACTGGTCTACATCTTAGAAAGCCAGAGGGTATTTGATAACAATCAATGTGGTTTTCGCCAAGGTCGATCTACCCTTGACCACTTAGTTCGCCTGGAGACTGTGATACGTGAGGCATTTGTAAACAGGCAGCACTGTGTTGCGGTTTTTTTCGACTTAGAAAGGGCATACGACACAGCATGGAGGTATGGGATTCTCCGAAACCTGTATGCCTGTAATATCCGGGGCCGTATGCTGCGAAGCATAAAGGAATATCTGACAGACAGGACTTTCCAAGTTCGTCTCGGCTCAGCCCTATCTGATTCCTTTGTTCAAGAAAACGGAGTTCCTCAAGGGGGTGTTTTAAGTGTTACTTTGTTTTTGCTAACAATGAATTCACTCGCACAACTGCTGCCACCCTCTATTTCATATTCTCTTTATGCTGATGATATACAGATTTCATCATCGTCTTGTAACCTTTCTAGTTGTGAGCGCCAGTTGCAGTTAGCCATAAAGAAACTGTCCAAGTGGGCCGACGAAAATGGGTTCAAGTTCTCTGCTTCAAAAACGGTCTGTGTTCCCTTTTCTTTGCGACGTGGGCTCTCTTTGGATCCATCCCTGGAATTGAATGGAACTCCTATACCTGTTAGGAAAGAGCACAAATTTCTTGGTGTGATATTTGATAGAAAGCTTAATTTTATTTCCCACCTTAAAGCGCTGAAGCAAAAATGCCTTCAGTCGACAAACCTTCTGAAAGTATTATCTCACAAGTCTTGGGGGTCTGATAGAAAATGTATCCTGCAGCTATACAATGCCCTTGTACGATCCCGCCTTGACTATGGTGCAGTAGTGTATGGGTCGGCTCGGCCCTCTGCCCTTAAGATGTTGGACTCAGTTCACCATCTCGGCTTGCGACTGGCAACAGGAGCTTTCCGGACGTCCCCCGTCCTCAGTTTGTATGCAGAATCCAATGAGCTGTCCCTGAACAAACGACGTACATATCTTAGTCTAACATATGCTTACAAGATTCTGGCCGACCCTCAGCATCCAACTTACTCTTCCTTCACAAGGTCAAGGTTCTATCGCCTTTTTGAAAATAAATCAAGCATTGTAAGACCGTTAAGCTTCCGCATTGAACATCTTCGCTCGTCGCTGAACCTTTCTCTGGACCAGGTCGTCCTCGTTCGGAAAGTCAACGGTATTCCACCTTGGAAAACACAGCGAGTTGAATCCGACTGGTCTCTCGCAAAGTTCAACAAACACGGCATTTCCCATGCTGTAATTAAGCAAGAGTTTGGAGAACTGCGAAATAAGTATGATGGTTATCTTCATGTTTATACTGATGGTGCCAAGACCTCCTCTTTTGTCGGTTGTGCTGTGTATTCTGAAAGCTTCTCCAAGGTTCAACGACTTGATTGTATCGCCAGCATTTTTACTGCGGAGCTCTATGCGGTATCAATGGCGATTGAATATATTATCAATAGTAAAATACTGAGGGCAGTCCTGTTTGTTGACTCTCAAAGTGTGATTCTTGCAGTTTGCTCTCTTAAAGATACTAAAAATATGCTTGTACAACAAATTCGATATAAACTTAACTCTGCTTTGCATGGGGGTCAAAATATAAAATTTTGTTGGGTGCCCAGTCACATTGGCATTCATGGCAATGAAGAAGCCGACAAACTTGCAGGGTCTGCTGGGAACCTTCCACAATCACTCTCCTGTCTACCCTATCAAGATATTAAGCCCTTGGTGAAGTCCTCAATTCTTCATTCTTGGCAATTGGAATGGGACATGGAGTGCGATAACAAGCTTCATGTTACCAAACCTACATTAGGAGTTTGGGAAAGCTCTTCATGCAAGAGCAGACTTCATGAAACGTTGTTGTGCCGCCTGAGAATTGGACACTCATTTATAACTCATAGGTATCTGCTTTCGGGAGAAGATCCACCTGTGTGTGATCAGTGTGGTGACAGGCTCACTGTTTTGCATATCTTGTGGCTGTGTCCCGGCCTTCAGCCCAAGCGCCGCATTCATTTCCCTGAATTTTTCCAATATCAGATCCCATTTCATCCTGCTCTCCTTGTGGGAGAGAATCCTCTAGTCTCTTTTGAACGGGTAATGGAATTTCTTAGCAGTATTGGCCTTTTACACCGACTCTAGCTTTTTCGTCCATCTTTTGTAAAACCTTTCCTTTAGTACAATGATCCTTACAACTAGTTTGGCGCAGATGGCCTCGTAGCTTTTGCGCCATTAACCCCCAAAATCTCTCTCACACTCCTCTGTCATCCACGACAGCTTGCATGTTGAAGGTCGGCCAATGCTTTCTGTTGACAAAGTCTCTGTACACCTTCCTCGGAGCTAGGATCGGGATATGGGTGCCGTCAATGGCCCCCCAGATCTGAGGGACGTGGCACACCTTGCTTCAAAATTGGCAGCCGTCTGTCGTGCCTCCTTGGCATTTGCAGTCTAATGAAGTTCATCATTATCTTAGTTGTCGACATCTGCCAGAGCAGGTACACATACTTCTTTATAGTGCTCTTGTGTACACTGAACTGGTTGGCTGCAAATCTGTATTTGCAGCAGCTGGCAAGCTTGTACAGAGCTTCAATGCCTACCGTAGGAGCTGCCCAGTGCTCGTCACACTTTTCCTTCCAGCCATTGTACCTGCGTGAATATGTCCAAGTTCCTATGCACTTTGATTTATGCCTTGTGAGTTCTCTGTCTCCCGATTATTGCGTAATGTTATAATTTGCTAAATATTGATTTTAAAAATAAAGCGTATGTGTTCATTCACCTTAAATTATTTATGTAAATTTTAGAGTGCAGCTCTTAGGCGACTGATCTGGCATGAGCGGCATTGCCGTCGGCGTCACCGCGCGGTGCATTATGGGACTTTTCCTATGATGACTTCGCACGTGACGACACACAGTGACGTTGTAGATGACATCACTGTGCGTTGCATTTTAGCGGAAAACTTTCCCCGCTGAATTTGGCGGGAAATTTTTCCCGCTATACTAAGCGGAAAACTTTCGCCGCTAAGTTTAGCGCGAAGGGTTCCCCGCTGGATTTAGTGGGGAAATTATCCACTGAACTTGGTGAGGAAAGTTTTCCGCTAAATTTAGTGGAAAACTTTCCTTCCTAAGTTCAGCGGAAAGAACTCTCCTGTAAATTTAGCTTAACATTTTCCCCGCTAAACTTAGCGGTAAAATTTTCCCCTGAATGGGAGGCGAGCAAGAGAAGAGGAGGGGCATAGCCTCCTCTCCATACCTTCCCCTTCTCCTCCTTAAGAGCTGCACTCTCATTCGGCATTACAGGGGATTGTAAACGCCTCATTCTTACTCTAATTTTTAATTTTGTATTTATATTCCTGCCTAATATTATACATTTATATTTTCCTCATTTAAATTTGCCATTTTATTTTCCGGCCCTCGAGGTGCACGGTGGAGGCGGAATTGGAGTTACCATTGCGCGCTGCCATTATTTAATTGGGTGCCATTAAACCATGATCGCCATATAGTCAAAACACGGTCCCCAGCCTGTCCGTTCCCCAGCCTTTAACAGCACACTAAACAATTTGGGCGTTCTCTCTTGTTGACTTCTGCCAACCGGAGTTGCGATGCTAGAGTCCTCAGAGTTTCTTGGGCAGGTACTGGATCAGTTTGAGGTACCACATTTTCCGGTGTATAAGACTCATCGTTGAATAAGACGCACCCCCCACTTTTCGCAAATTTCTAAGTAAAAATTTGTATATAAGATGCGCCTGTGTATAAAACGCGTCTTTGAGGACACTTACGAAGTGCCAAATTTGCGGGCAAAAAAAGTGACTTGAGAACTTTAAATGCTTTCTTTTTTTTCGCTCTCTTGACTTTCTTTTTGTTCTTTTGTTATGGAACTCTAGCTGTGGGAGGTTGACTTGCATTTATGACACATCATTTGCATTGAGCTGTCGTCATAGTTAAAAAAAATACTAATCACATCAACAGGAGTTCCTTCAGAGTTTGCCAAAAGGGAAAAAATATACCTATAAGATGCACCGCCAAAAAGTTTGGAAAAAAAGTGTCTTATACATTGGAGAATACGGTAATCGTCTCTAGAAAGCGAGGCAAATACTCTACCCCTCCTTTTGTCTTGCCACAGTACAAACTTCACTCTGGCTATTTAGAAGTTCGACACACTTGGCAAAATCTCGAACCTCTGCATGTGGTTTACATACTTTTTTCTTTCGGTAATGAAGTCTTCCATGTCAATGACGAGTCAGCTAACCGGATGGAAACCTGTCTGCAATTGGTCTGGAGCTGCTGATACTAGTTGACTATCTGGAAAGGTCTGTAAGCTAAAACCTGTACGAAAGGACGCTGCAGACGGCTTATAAATTTCTCAACTTACTGGAAAAATGTGGAACCTTAAGGTGTTGCCAGAGCCCTGTTCTTGACATCTACGAAACAAAACAAATGTGGATTCTTTGCCTGCATCCAGTCCTTTCTGTGGAATGACTGGAATGCCTTTGGCAACAATCTTTTCAGTCTCAACCCCATAGTTTATTTTCAAATAAGGGGTTCAAACAATTGTTTCCAAGGAATGGTTCATGGAAGTGGTGATGAGTGCCAACAGCCAGAGTCGTTTGTGGTTTTGTAGATTTTCCCGGGTTGGGAATGGTGAACTGAAGGCTGAACTGAAGATGGGCTGCATTGGCTGATGTAGTGACATCTGTCCCATTATGCTGTTCTTTCTGCCTTCATTGTTTGTGATTTTTCGGTTGCATTCTTTCTGAACAGGTGTCTAATATATGCAACAAAATTAGTCCTCTGTAGGGATGCCTAGCCTGTGGTGTTAACGTGGATCTGCTATTGCTGCTTAGGACCCCGCTGCAATGCGCCTATCATCTCATTTACTTTGACATTATTGGGGCTCTAATTTAGTCATTCCAACTGGCGGTCAAAGTAAAGCAGGCAACTGCTTCTTTTTATGGTAGCTATGCATAGAATTTTCAACATTTTGCATCATTAATTTGTACCTTCTTGGGCGTCAGCGACGAAGTGGGCCATCTCACGCTGAATGCAAACAAATAGCGAGTCGCTCATAATTTGTGACTACGGTAAAATCCCGAGAGGTGCCCCACCCCCAGATGGGAGAATCCCATAGTTCCTTTTAGCAGGGTAATAGACTTTCTTACTAGCATTGGCATTTTATACCAAATATAGCTTTACCAAATGCTAGGTTGCACTTTGGTAAAACTCTCATCATAGCATGCTGATTGTTATTATCGTTTGGCGCAGATGGCCTCGTAGCTCTTGCGCCATTAAACCCCCAAAATCATCAATCATTTCATAAATCGTGCAATGGCCCTAGTGTGCATTAATGAAGCTCAACACATGCTTTCTAGACCTCTGTTATACGAGACACAAATAGCAGTGTACTGAAAGTCATGTCTAAACTCATAATTAAACTCGGTTTAGTTGTTTCACCTCCTGCCCTTAACAGTTCGGCCGCGTGATTGGAACTCGAAGACAAGTCCGAACTAGATTCAATGCTCAAAACAGATATAGTGTTTATGAAAAAACAAGGAGGTTAGAGAACACATATTGAGCAGGAAAAGTGGCTGCTCCAAATGTCGCCGGCAGTAATAGAAAGCGCACCATTTTTTGTCGATACTATTAGCGCTCCTCTTTAGACGGGTGTTGTAGTGGCCACCGCCGGCTTTAGTCTGCAGTTTCCGCTTTTAAAGCTGTTGCAACCGTCCATTGATTTTAGGCCTAGCTGAAAAGTTCTGGTCAACTTGCAGCACGTGGCTATAAAGTATTCCGAGTATAAATGAAAATGTTTTGTGAGACACTTGTTTTATCGGCAAACACCTCTCGCAAAAACACCTTGATTTGGCGGGCATCCACTGCTGCCGGGGAGAGCATTTTCTTCTCCCACGAAAGGAAAGCGAAAAAAATGTTAACCTGGCAGTGTTTTCCAGCACCTTACCGCGGAGCACAAATTGATACCCATTGCAAGGAGTCTTTCAAACTTGAAGCTGTAAAAAAATAACCTTGATCGCTGGCGCCCGGACAGCCGCTTTGCGGCTGTCCGAGTCGCTCGTCCGCCTGCTCGCCGGTGACGCATACGAGTAGAAAAAAATAGAGATTTTTCACTGTTGCCAGTAGACAGTCGCCTCTTGGGAATCTCGCTGCCGGCGTAACTTAAAAATTCAAGAACGTCAGCGTTTTTCTTTTAATATTTATGAAGCGTTTTGACTATTAGTTGATAAAGGGTTATTGGTGCGATGTGCCGATTTCTAGCCGAATCGACGAGTATAAAAAATCGTCGATATTCCCCTTTAAGCACTGGCCAGTGTGTGCGATATAAGAACGCCCACAAGAAAAGGGATTGCGGTAGACCACGCCCTTTATGCACGACACGTTTTCTTTTTATGCTTTACCTTGCATGTCTTATGTTCTGATCTTGTGTTTTCTTCCCTGCGTACGCTTACAGCGAAACATAAACTGCTTCGTTTGTTTTGGGCTGAAAAAACAACAATCACCTCATATCTGGAGGCTACTTTTTGAAGTCCGCGTGAAATGAGTTGAAGTTAAGGAATAACCGAAACTTCCTTTTTTTTCTTCTCTGACTCTTCCAACATGAAATTGGAACAAATCTTAACAATTTTTATTAATCTATCTCATGCTGATGAGATAATCGAGTATGGATACCTTGAATCCCTAATCCTCTGTAGCTGAGAAGTGAAGCTAACGTCCATCTTTTTAACTCATGATATTGTTAAAGCGGACTTCAGAGAGGAGGCTACTATGCCTTGTTTTTTGGAGTTTCAAATGTGCTGACTGGTTTTAGGATTGTACAACCAGCAAATGTGTTTATTTTTAAAATTCAACAGATCTAAACAGTAAATATAGCTTTCTTTTGGAGTTTAGTAAATGAACCGAAGGCCTTGACAAAGCTCATGGACTACTCTTATTACGTAATCAAGTTTTTTTTCTTTTTTCAAGATCGTATGGTCAAGGTTTTTGGTTCATTTATGAAACCTCAAAAGAAAATCGATTTCACTTTTTAGATATCCCGTTGAATTTAAAAAAAAAGAACACATTTTCTGGCGGTACCATCCTAGAACATCAAAGAGTTTGCTAAACTACCAGTCAGCACATTCCAAAATCGTAAAAAGAGGCATAGAAGTTTCCCGTTTGAAGTTCTCTTTAAAGGGAAGATGGGGCACTTCTACATTTGAGAAAAAACATTTGAATTACGTTCACTTGAACGTTAGAATAACGGATGTTACAATTATGTTTCAATGCGACGTGCCGGAGAGCCATAAGAGCAAGTTCATAATAGGGCTGGCGCCCCGCTTCTGTAGCCTTGGACAGCCACAAGATCCGTCATTGACGGCACGTAGAGCGACTATCTTTCGCGTTTTCTCGCGTTTAACAATACTTGCGCAGCAAATGGTTCGGGTATTCGAGTTCACGGGGTAAAAATATACTAAAATTAACATCGAACTCATTTGTTTTTCAAGAAGCTCCGTAGCTTCCCTTTAACAATATCATGGGTTCACAAAATGAACATTAGCTTCACTTCTCAGGTTCAAAAGATTAGGGATTTAAACCACCCTGACTCGATTATCTCATCAGCATGTGATAGTTTAATGAAAACCGTTAATATTAATTCCGATTTTATGTTGGAAGAACTTAGAAAAGAAAAAAAGAACAACGAAAGTTTCTGTTATTCCTTATCTTCAACGCATTTCACATGGACTTGAAAAAGTCGCGTCCAGAGATGTGGGGAATGTTGTTTTTTCAGCACAAAACAAACTAAGCAGATTATATTCCGCTGTAAGCGTACGCAGGGAGGGAAACGAAAGATCAGAACAAACAGATTCAATCATTCATTCATTCATTTGTTTATTTTCTGTGCTCATGAACAGCTTGACGCCTTGGAAATGATGCGCAATAAAATGTTCACAGGTTAGTTACGAAAATCTTAAAAGCTACAAAATTTGGGTTAAAAAAATCAATATCTTCTTCCCTGAGGGTATTGTAGAAGTGTTGAATACGGGCCATGGGAGTGGTTTGGATGATGTGATTAACATAAAAAGTTAACGAAACCCGCGAAACTCGACTCGGAACGTGAATATTAATAGCCGATGTGAGATCTGGGCAATCAAGATGCAAGGTAAAACATAACAAAAGTTGATGTCGTGCGTAAAAGCGCGTTGTCTACCGCAATTCATTTTCTCGTGGGTGCTGTTATAGCGGACAGACTGGACGGCTATAATAAACATCCGACTTAGAGAACACTGCTGCTTCTTGAAAGGCACCGCTTATTAACATTTATCGGTGCTCTGCCGAGATTGCGGGTCCGAACCACGCTCCAATAACACCAGTGTAATATATCAACACCACGACCAAACATGTCCAGAGATGAGTGAAGCCTACAACATCACGAAGAACAACATCTCGTGTGTTAGCCAACCTTTGTTGACTTTGACCCGCAGCGAGATGAACTCTCTGGATTTGGGATAAGTGCACTTGAGGAAAGTAAAAGGAAAAGAAGTTTGTACTTTGGAGGTTTACGGGATCGCCTGAGATGAAAAAAGGAGAAGGGGACATATTTTGCGAGGCGCCCAGCAAGCGCGCGAACATTGGACTCACTCTTTCTTTTCTTTTCTTTCTTCCTTATAATTCTAATAACAAACCAGTTGTTAGTCAGCGCGTGTCTTGTGTTCTCTCCCGCATGGAAATCTTTTATCTGTGACATATATGGCCATATCAAACATTATATGAATATATACGGCCTATATACAGCCTTATTGTTGTATATACAGCCTTATCTGGCGTATATACAGCCTTATTAGGCGAATATAAAGCCTTATCTGGAATATATACAGCCTTATCTGAGGTATATACTGGTATCTCCTATACAGCCTTCTATACAGCCTGATAGGGGGGCCGATTTTCAATATATACAAAATTTAAAAAAAAAATGTTATAAAAAAGTAATTTGTTAGCAAACTCTAATGGCTTATTGTTTGCGAGCTGAATATTAGGACAAATAATCGTAAAATTCAGTTTTGGCAAGCATACGTTTGGGATTAATTTACTTTTCACGAATCTTTCATTGTAGCTCAATTGTTTAGAAGTGTTAAGATTAGAACCTTTGCTATATCCCCCAAGCGACCCGGCCCGTATTCGAGGAATCACGGGAACTGTCAAATCACCTGGATGAGCTGCAGACATCTCTTACATTATTATTATTATTGTACAAATTCAAAGACGCTGATAATCCGATATGAAGTTAGAAACGCTAAAAACTCTCGAAACAACCCCGCTGACTGCAAAATCGTGGTTTTGGTTGCTGTGGTTTCTCGGCTTTTTAAGCAATTTCTGCTTTAAAATGCACAGTAGTAATGAACGCTGGCATTTAAGAGAAGCTTTAAAAGTGATATCACAGGTCCTTCGGCTCTATATGACGCTTGCTCAGGGTTACTTCGAATTACGCTCAAATCTGTGTAACCATGGAATTGGTCGAAATTGCCGACCACTAGGAAGCTGAAGGAACATTGTTGCATAATTCCTCGAGTGCTGGCCGGGGCTTTTGGGGGTTTTAGCAAATGGTCTATTGTAGACAATAAAAAATATATAAAGTGCTGATTTCAGGTTTGTGTGCTTCTTTTGATATGCCTGGCCAGATATAGAATTTCCATACTTAGCCAGATCTGGGATTTCCATACCTGTCCAGGGATATCAGACTATATCTGACAGATAGACTATACCAGGTTATATGTGGCCAATTTTCGACATGTGTCGTATCTGAAATCTTCAGATCTGTCCAGATATATTTTTTGTAAGGCTTCGTCTTTTTGTCCTTCTCCCAGTCGCGATGTTTTTTCAACACGTGGAAGGTCTTCTAGTTTATTGTGAGCCAAGCTCTTCAGAACATCGCGATGCTACAGAAACGAGTGAACTTATGTAGAGCCTTAGACGTCGTGAACTTACGCGGAAAAAAATTGGAGTCGTCGCAGAAGTTGGATTAGAAACAATGTTCTAGACAGAGCGGTATCCGAATGTGTCACAACCCGAACAAGTCGAGAGAGATTCCTCCGGGTGTGACGCTGAGAAGGGTGGACCACTGACCGAGCAATAGGTCCACGCTCTGGTAGAGAGTCTGACCAATGAAGAGAGTCAGAGACGTAGGACACGAACATAAAGAAACTTTACTTTAGTAAAAAGCAAAAAGATAATTAAGACACATAAACTCTTCACAAATCGCTTCTGTAATGTTGGGTAGAACGACTGTGAAAAGAGGGTTTAGAAATTTTGGTTTACGGAGGCTTATACAGTTAATAATGAAGATGTTACGATTAACCCAATCAAAGGATACCAATTCGAGGAGTAACAGCGAATGAGGAAAGTCTCATCTGACGAGTCGTTGGCTGACGTCTCCCTGCGCGGTTGGTCCAGGTGGAGGAGTTCCGGCGGTCGGCTGGCTCAGAATGGGCGGGGCCCCCTGGTCTCGCACCCACTTCTTCAGCTGACACGCTCATACGGGTGGCAAAGTTTGCCACCCGTTTGGATCAAACGGGTGGCAAACTTGTCGATCCGTTGGATCAAACGTGATTATGGGATACGGGTACCCGTTTGATACGGCACCCATTTGATACGTGTGCCTATTTGATACGGTACCCATTCGATACGGGTGCCCGTTTGATACGGGCGCTCATTTGATACGGGTGACCGTTCGACCTGGCACGTGACCATTCATTTGAACGCGCCATTCGGATAGGCAACTTATTCGCTAGCCCTAAATGGGTATCGTCTAAAAGGTTGGTTACCTTAAACTTATTTAAGATGTCCCGAAACTCAGAAACCTATTTATAATAGACAGGAAACACGTAGGAGAAATGTGCTTGCGCAGGTGCTTGAAAGTGGGCAGGAAAGCAGACACAAAATATTGTTTTCGATTCTCCTTGAAGTTTATTACAACCTATTCCGTAAACAAGTACAAAGGTGCAAGAGCTCTGTGAAATGTAAAGATCGAGTCACTCTAAGCTTTTATACAACTGAGAAGATTCGATAACAAATAAGAAACCAGGTAATTCTAGACTATAATGGTAAACTTCCGGCAAAATTGTTCTCAGGGCTGCCGCGAGAATTGACGCTGCATAATTCTATAGATAATCTAGAAGAGTACACGTAGAAGAACGGTCAATCGTTGCCAACAAGTAGGTTTAGTGCACTTACCATAATAATAGCGGACTTGAAAGATATAATCCGAGGTAAATGCCAACGCGGTCAAAGCAGGACAACCACACAAACGCCAAAACGAGAAGGAAGGATCCTTGAAGTTTCAACACGACGCGGCGAAAAAGCTGTCATTTGCCGAACCCAACCAAACCGCAGGAATTCCTGACTTGTTTGAAGTATCACTTGTTGCTGATATACGCGTAGGATTCTTCAAACACTGATAGCTTTGGTGCACATACAATATGTTGTCGAGACATCCAAATAAGACTGCAGGGTAAGGCGAAAGATCGAGGCAGGTAGGACGTACGAAGTTCGAACTTCAACGGAAAACAAGCAGACAAAGAAAAAAGCGGCAGACCGGGTGGCGCACTACCGGACCTCGCAAGCGACGCTTCTCAGCGTTTAGCTCGCCCGCGCTTGCGCCCTCCTCTCCCTTGGGTGGTCACGTGACAGGTGACCAGAGAGTAGTGAGGGAGCGTGGTGAAGGAGGTCAAGGCGCAGCGCAGGACACCGGCTTTAGACACCGGGACACCCCCGCGCCCTCTCGTCAGGCATTCCAGCACAACGTGTTTGCATGCTCGAACGCGTTGTGTTGGGCGAGCTTGTAGTTTGACTGCTGCAATGGCGAGCGTGCTCTCGCAATGCTCGATGTTCTTGCAGCCACGTGTTCGGGCGCTACATTCGCTGCGTCTTGAATTGAGGTGAAACGGAGTCTAGAAGTATATTCTTTCACGCGGTTGTGTCGTCTGCGAGAGAGATTCGAGCTGAATAAGTAAATTGAGCCAACAAAAATGCCGAAGTTTTAAAGTTCTGACAAAAATATCGGATCGCCAACGTCGCGCGTTTACGTAAAAAAA
Source organism: Ixodes scapularis (assembly GCF_016920785.2). Taxonomy (NCBI): domain Eukaryota; kingdom Metazoa; phylum Arthropoda; class Arachnida; order Ixodida; family Ixodidae; genus Ixodes; species Ixodes scapularis. The sequence continues at coordinate 44,482,069 of NW_024609879.1, read as the reverse complement.
AAAATTTTTGCAGTTGCGGCTAAAGCGAACATCAGCGCAATTAAAATATAAATATAATTACTTGCATTATGCAGACGATTTGAAAACGATGAACCGGCGCTCCCGGCCTTCCGGGAACATAGGCTGCCACGGCTGAAACCGGCGTACCCATGCCGCCGATCTGTACGTTCAGTATCAAACGGGCTCCCGCGAGGCGTTTGATTAAACCGGTTCACTTTGACGGTCACCAGTCACCCGCTTGTGCAACATTGTCACCGGTTTGAGCAAATGTGCGAGAAGTTTTCCCAAACGAGTGGCCCATTTGTCCAAACGAGTGACCCATTTGCCCAAACGAGTGACCTGTTTGCCAAATGAGTGACCTGCTTGCCCAAATAGGTGACCGTTATGGCTCATACGGGGGACCCCTTTGACCCATACGAGCGACCTCTTTGACAAACTGGTAACCGGTATGGCTCAACTGTTACCGGTATGAACCCGTTTACTTTCATATAGGCGCAAAATGCTTTTTTTTCTTCAGTAGGGTACACAGCCTGTGGCTTCCTCCACGCCTAACATTACACTGCACTGAGTGCATTTTGCAGCGTGGCATAAAGCTTCGTCAGGTTTGAATGCCTCCAGGAAATATGGCTCGTCGGAGTCGTCAGCGGTTGCATCTGACTGCCCGTACGCAGCCCTGTACAGAAAATTTCGACGGCACGCGCTCCGCTTCCGTCCGCGGGTTTTCGCCCTGTGGCCAGGAAGGCCTCCCCGAGTCCTCGTGACTCTACGGCTTTTTCTGAGCCCGCGCGCGCAGGGCCCCCACTTCGTACGTGGTACAGCTAACGGGGTCTCTCCCACACCCGTAGTGAGATCAGCTCCTGCTGCTGCGCGTTTCTCTTGTCGCGTTTCGGTGACCTCGTCCGCGCCCTCTCGATAGAAGTCCGGAAACTTGGGGCCCATTACCTTGACCTTTTGCGCGGTTTCCGAGAGGTCCTCATTCTCTGACTCTGATGCCTCACCGATTGGTTGGCTCGCACTCCGTGCAGCGGATTTGCGCACCTAACCACTCGCACTACGATGAGCATTCTGCGCCTTTCCACGAGGTGGGTCTTGTGCTCCACCCGTGTCCTAAGGCGGCCCAACTACCTCACCCGTGGCCCGTGGGTGGGTCTTCCGCGTCTCTCGCGGGATCACGTTTATCTAAGCTCTCTTCCATCTGTGGGGACTCATCCTCGGCTGCAAGGGGCGAGATCATTTCTTCATCACTCGCACTCCGAGGCATTCTGTTTCTTTCTGCGAGGCGCACCTGTACTCTACCGCGTCCTGGGGCGGTCCAACTATCTCACCCGCGGGTGGGTCCCCGCGCTTCTGGTTTCCAAAAGGCGTATCCATGATTCAAGACGATGGCATTCAGCCTCGCAACGTGCCGTTGCCTCGAACCGTTCCGCTCTTTCTTCCGGCCTTATCGTCGATAACCGTGCTTCAACCGCAAGCCCAATTTCCAGCGCTCTCCTCTTCCATTCTTGGGCTTCCAATTTCTATTCGCGGTCTTCCGGCTCGCTCTCCTTCGCGTTTTTGTAATCGTTCTTGGTGTACGCGAGTTGCTTTTTAAGCCATTCTATAAACGACAACCTGTCCCGCCCTAGCAGCTTTCCAGACGAGATTAAGTCTGCCACCTCCATGTGTAGGCCACAGCACATTACACCTGGGCCCGTTTGCTCGAAGCTGGTTAACTAATCGCGGTTAACCGGATTTCCCTACGAGGGGGAATTTTGGGTCACGTGACCGGCAGAGTAAGGACGGCGGGGAAACATGGCGGTGCCCCGGTGAGTGAGCGCCGCTCGCTTTGGAACTAATACGTCGTAGTAGCTGCAGTCGCGGGCGCGTTAGTTAGCAATGAATGGTGCAGGAGGTTTTCGCTTTGCCTTACCTCACTTAAAACGCAAAGCATGAGCAATGACTTCGCCGCGTTTTTTAGATAGAGTTTCGACTCTGGCAATTCCTAACCCTAAATGAACGCGATAGTTGTCGGCATGGCAACGTCTTTGGAAAGTGGATTGCCTTGACTCAATCGGCCGGGTATTGATAGCACACAAAAGCAGACAGTGTTCCAATCAACGAGGTAGAGGGGCTTAGAGCGATAAACCGGGGTTCCGGTCTGCACTCGAAAGTGACCCCCATAAGGCGGCTGCCATTGTACGCAAATTTGACCACACGTCACATGACCAAACCAAATACGTGACGTCACAGGAAAGATGGCAGCGCCCATGCAGCGGCTGGCCCCAGCTGGGCCGGAGCTTGTCGGATACTTTGTTGGTTGTCGTTCGTCTCGGCGAGTTGATTTCAGACGCGAAAGCCGTCATATGAGGCCGGTCGAAAGCGAGTTCAGCGTGGTGTTTGACGTAGGTATAACGTGAAAATACGGAGGAACGGTGTGCATTTCGCTGGTGACCGACCGGGATATTGCCACGGAAGAGACAATCTGACCTACGTTGCTCGGACCTCGGATTGATTCGGATACCGCTAGGATAAAATTTAAGGCGACGTTTTTGTGCTCTCGTTGACCATCGGAATCTTCGAGGTTTGCAGTGAAGCGTGTGCAATATATTTGGATACACAGTTTAGCGACGGAAATTGCGTGAGTAGTGCTTGGCGGTGTGCAATCGTGGTGCTGCTTCGATCAAATGACCGAGGGCTTACTTCGGTTGTGCGGCGCACCGGAAGGCTGCCTTGAAGCTGGTAGTTCCCATGCCGTGCTGAATGATGCTGTGCTGCTTACAAATTGTTCCGGCGTAGAAGTGCACTTTCACGGAGCACAGGTGTGCGGCGCACCGAAGAGTTGCCTTCAAGCTGGTAGTTCCTGTGCCATGGTTTAGGTGATGCTGTGCTGCTTCCGAAATTGTTCCGGCGTAGACGTGCACTTTCACGGAGCACAGGTGTTGCAGTTGGTATTGATCCCGCTGGTCTGTCGCACGTTTCGTCAACACAAACGTTTCATCCACACTCGTTACGCGAATTGCAAGCTGTCCGGACATTTCATCAAGCGTGTTACGTACCCAGCTCATGCCGCTTTGTGGCAACAGTCTGCAGTGGCACATTACCAGAAAAGTGGTCCAACATCCATTTCAGTTCAGTTCGTCCATGGCAGTCGCCAAACCCCGAAGGAGAGGATTTATTTGGACAGAATGCCACTAAAGCAATGCAGCTTCTTCAGTGGTCAGGATAAATTCTCTTCTGCGAGTTTTGTTATACTGTCACGGATCCTTGTTCCAGTCCTATCTTCTATCAATATTCACTATTCTGGGACACTGCAGGTCATGCTCAGCTGTAATCGTATGTTCTGGTGGAGGTGCTGGGCACCCATAGCCCCTCACTCTGTGTGAACCCGGCGGCTCTTCAGCCGAGTTACTCGATAATGGGACACGGCTGGCGCACTATCCTGCGTCTTACACCCCCGTCGAGCCGTAAGCAAAGTCCTGACCCGAGCCTGGCAGAACAACCGCAAGACGACCGAATACCACAAAAAGTAACCTCGGAAATACACCACGAAGCACCTGAAATCCGAGCCAGTTGCTGCTACCAGGAAAAACCACCGGAATTCGGTCTCCTGTCAGAAAATCCGAAGATGACTAAGCCAACAATGACAAACCTGTAGCAGCAAACCGTGTCCCCTCCCACCATTGTTTGCATGCCCGTCGCAAATCACACTCCGACGCTTTTTCACGCAAGGTGTATGAAGACGTCAAGGACTGGATTGAACAATATGACAGTGTCGCCCGCCACATTGGGTGGACAGACAACCAGCTCCTGCAGAACCTATACTTCTCGTGGAAGAAACTGCCGGCGCTGGTCTGAGAACCATGGATCCTCCTTAACGTGATGGGAAGTTTGCAAGATCGAGCTGAAGCGCGCATTTGTCAGCCAACATCAAGGAGAGAGAGCCGCATTCTTGATTCTGTCCAGGACACTGCCCCAACGAGAGCGCCATTGCACTCGTGGAGGATGTTTTGCGCTTGATCGAGCTCCCACGCCCACGCCCACGCCGACCTTGATGCTACAGAAGACAAGAACCTAAGAATCCCATGCCCCTCAGGTGAGGGACAACACCTTCGGCAGCCTTGCCCACAACCCCCAACAACAGTCGAAGTGTTCATATCACCGAGGCTTCCAACATGGAATGTGCACTGCATGCCCGAGCCTGCCACTATGAACAACTTCCCGGCGTCTCGACACTCGAGTTGTCCAGCTACTACTTCGACGCCAGCCTCCCAGGCGTCCACGACACTGTCTGGGAGGAGATCAGGAAGCTACTTCCTGCCATCAGTTGCGCGGCTTTTATTTTGATTGCCGAGATTGTTTCGGAACAAGTTTGACAGGTATTTCAACCGAGACTTCTGCGAGCGAAGCTGCATCTGACAAACCAAGGGCAATTAACGCCCCAATGGCACGACGACCGCCAACGGCTGCCCCTTAGTATTCAATGCCAATTCAATGAGACACTCTAACGTCGAAGCATTCCCGACATCGTGTGTAGGTCTGTGCTCAACAAAGTACACCGAGGAAAGCGTAGGTGATGCGAATGTGCGACCGAAAACCACTTTGCTACCACAGCATGAAGCCGACCACGTCTACCAAAGCAGCTTGTACCAATGAATTGGTCTGCGAGGGTTCGTGCCAAACGACCCTCGATTACGTCTCGAGGAGCGACCACGGGAGATTAAGGATTACCTTCGGCGACCTTTGTCCCTGATGCCGAAGGTGCTGAATCGAAGATTCTGAATCCCTGATTACCCCGAAGCTCCTCATGTCCATCACCTCAACAAGAGGCAAGCACGACAAAGCAGGTGAGCGGCGATGCAGTGACAGTGGATTTGGTGTCAGTTGTCGTCCAAGGACAATACCTAAAAATTTGCTGACACCAATTTTCTGTGTCCACTCCACGAAGCACACAATTTCCAACTTTGAGGGAGAATGCCCCTGAGTGACTTGAAGGAATAGAATGGTTGGTTGCTCTCAAAAGTGAACTGCAAGCATCACCAGACTTGAATAGCAAACAAAAATTGTTGCCAGCTATAAAGTCAACGGTACAGCAAAAGGCACAGCCACGTAAGCAATACATGCCCGAGCTTGCTGCATTGATGCCGAAAACTACCAGGTAAATTTTCGGATTAGAAGACAGCCCTGCAGCTTCAGTGCATCAGATGTCAGTAACCACACATGACGTATGATTACAAGACAGCATCAGTCGGTCAAAGTTGCCACTCAACCAAACTGAACACCGACGTGCCAGGAGCGTCATCCGACAACAAGGTCCACAGGTACTACGACTGAACGCCTGACGCGAGACTGTCACAGAAAGAACTCGTTATGGAACTATTTACTAAGAATCAATAATTATGTAATCAAGTGGAAATAAACATATTTGATACACTAACCAGATAAACATATTTCCGCTTGCCTTCACGCCTTGAGAGTCTATACACCAAAAATTCTGTTCACTGCACGCTCTGGACCTTACGAGGACACTCCCATCTCTGACCCTTCAATATTAATTAAGGGGTCATACCAGACTGGCAGACTTCTTGCAAGGGGCTGCACTCGTTCAATCTTTCCTGAACATGTGGTGCATCCGAAAACCAACTCCAGTGATGTGAAAATGTTATTAATTTATTCCTTCCAGGGGCCTTCGTAGGCATTGCAGAGAGGATACTTAAAACTACACACATGATAATAGCATTAAAGCACACTGCTGTAACTTGTTAATTGGAAAATCAAACACACTTCTGAGCATATAGTTTAATATGTGTTGATGCATTGTTATAGAGCATGACACTTCCTATATGTATGACAAAAAAGACCCTTTGCAGAACCTTATCAAGCAACACAACTGTCACCATTTTTTTTCGGCGTAAAGCACACGAATGGGCCCCAGTTCACGTCGAACGCTAATGCAGCATTCGAGTCCAATAGGTGCTGAGCCGAATTCACAGGGATGGCGGACATAACATTCTTGTCGAACAAATGCCCAAAGTCTGAAAGCTTGGGGTAATTACAGTAGTAGCTACTGTAATTTGTTTCATCAGAATTTGGCAGACGGCAAAGGCTACGGTCTCGGTGAGTCAATACACACATTGGAGAGAGGCACATGACAACATATCACCAGAGTGCTCGTCTGCGCAGATTTGTCACACACCTTCGCTCCGTCTCTCTGATTGGCTCGAGGGGGCTGTGGCGGTTGGCCTTTTCCAAGTTACGGTGATGCGAAGTATAGACAGCCCACACTTTTAAAAAGAGTCTATTGAAGAGACCGAAAGGAATGGTAGTCAACATTTTTCAACAAGACTGCTCTCCAGGCAAGGGATGAACACAAATATGAATCATCTTATCCAGGTAATTAGAACAATTAAATAATTGACCGACTAATACAATGCACTCTTGATGGAAAAGAGTATAGCTGCAATAAATCCTACAAAACAGAAAAAAAATGCGCAGTTAATCTATGCATGCACCAAAACAGTTGTTCTTATAGCAAGTCGAATAGCTTTGAAGCAGTTGCCTGCAACGATTTATTCTTCCCCATACTCAATAAAACGCCATCCTCGTAGCTGAAAATAAGAGTGCACTTCGCACTCACACAGACACACACACAAAAAAAGGAAGAAAAGCGATCGAATGTAGAATCGTGGATTAGCACAAAAGAATCGCAGGAACTTCCTCGCTAAAAGTTGCTATGGTTGTTCGGTGACGGAGGGCTGAAACAACTTCCCTTAGGCCCTAACGCGACGTATACATTTCGCGTAGATTCTCAGATATTTCAACGTTCAAACAAAGCTAAGAGAATGCGAAAATTTCATGTTAAAAGCACTCAAAGTTGTATCAGTCCTCGGACACATCCCGGAATCCGAGCACCGGTACGGCGATGCAGAGCTGATGCTGTCTCACAGGCGTTAATATCCAAATGATCCAGAGCGATCTTCCGCAAAAACGGTATAAAGTCTCATTCCTTCATATTTTCACATTATACCTGCGTCAGCGAGCACGAAGAAGCCCGAAGTCGTCGGAAAGCAGCTGCACATCACGGCTACCGCGCACCGAACAAACTCGCATCCGCCAGCTCTGGGCGCTGCCATCTTACCTGTGACGTCACCGCTCTTGGGAGGTCACGTGACGAGTGGTCACATTTCCGTAAAATATGGCGGCAACCGGGGGGGTGCCACTTCCGAACTTCCGGTTTATCACTCTAAGCCCCTCTACCTCGTTGGTTCCAATAGACCTTTTGCTAAATTTCAAAAGCACCGAGGTGCGTGCTACGAGTGTAGTTACACGCGCTGCACCTGCTGGCGTCTGCAGTAATAACTGTTCTGAAACAAAAAGCCTAAAACAAATTTTGCCGTGCACGCGCGTTCTTCAAAGATTTATTATGATTATTTACTTCAAATCTTTTATAAGTGGAAGGCCAGCGCGCGAAAATCGTAGAATTACACTTCCAGCGTTCTTCTCGATGTTCGGGTAATTTAATAATAGGTCAATTTTCAGTGGAGCCGAGTTACAGGTTTTTCAATTTATGACGGTGTTATATACAGTTCTTACATGCTGGAGAACCATGCTGCCAACGTACCGCCCGCCTTTCACTGCTCACTTCTTTCTCATCGTTTCTAGGACTCAACTTCGTCGTCCTCTTTCGAACTCGGAAGGAAATTTCAACGAGGCTTTTCTTCACTTCATACAGCCAAATATTTAGAAGATTTCCAAAGAAGGGTTAATTTAGTTTTACCTTGCCAATTATTTGTACCACGAGCAATACAAATTGTTTCTTAAGCTCAAATGTATGCCGCGCTGCGTCGCGAAAACAAGGCAGCGCGCATTTTTTGGGTCCCCCCATTTCGGGAACCTTTCCGCGGAAGCCACGTATATCCGATACAGCCAGTAGGTCACACCAGCTATCACCCCATAATAAAACACGGAGCTATCGCTCATCCAGCTGTCGTCAAACATGGCTAGGTACTTGTAGGTACCTAATAGGGAAGGGCGGTTAACTTTTAACCGAGGTTAAAGTTAATCGGCTTCGAGCAAACGGGCCCAGAGGAGTTTTCCCACAGTCCGAAATCTCGTTCTTCTAGCTAAACATTCTCGCTATCATCGATCTGTCTTTTCTCCCTCCATAATAGCCTCTCCAGCTTTGTCAGTGAGTCCTGTCGCGGACGCCAATTTTTGTCACAACCAAAAAAAAAAATCGAGATATATTTCTTCGGGTGTGACGTTGTTGAAATGGGTGGACCACTGACCGAGTGATAGGTCCACGCTCTGGTAGAGAGTCTGACCAATGAAGTGAGACAGAGACGTACGACGGGAACGCAAAGAAACTTTACTTCAGTAGAAGGCAGAGAGCTAATTAAGACACATGCATTCCTCACAAATCGCTTCTGTAATGTTGGGTAGAACGCTTATGAAAAGAGGGTTTAGACATTTAGGTTTACGGAGGATTATACAGTTACCAATGAAGATGTTACGATTAACCCAATAAAAAGATGCTGATTAAAGGAGTAACAGCGAGTGCGGAAAGTCTCATCTGACGAGTCGATGGTTGACGTCTCCCTGCGTGGTCCGTACAAAGTGAAGGAGTTCCGGCAGTTGGCTGACCGCTGATGTCGACAGTATGGTGCCTTCATGTGCGCTCCGCATAGAGTGATGCCAACTGGTTGTTTTCCTTTCGCACACCCTCTTCCACCGCCATTTTGTTCCTCTCATTGTTTCCCCGTGCGGCGGAAAGTGGCCTTTGTGTTCATTGGTCCTCCCATCCAAGGGGAAAAATGCTAATCCTCCCTCCGTGGGTTCCACAACCCTGCTCAGAACTTGTGAGATAAGGTGCTTGTTGCCGGGAGGGTCATAAGCCTCACGGATTATCGCCGAGAACCAAAATGGCTGCTGGTTTGTCGGCGAGTGGTATTACAAAGGGTGGCATCAGCCTAGCAAAGCACACATGAAGGCTCCCCAGTCGACAGAGTCTCCCTCCTCGGCCTCCGTATACTATCCTTGCCGTTTTATGTGACAGCGTGTGCGTGCGGGCACACTCGTTTTTCAAATGACAACCGGCATGTGGATAATCTTGCATATATAAACGAGCTTTTCGTTAAGGGATTATGAGAAACGCGTATCATTTGAACAATTGCTTTCAGTTTGGTTTTGCTTACACTTTATTGAAGAAAAAACCGGAAAGCAGCTGTTCCTTCCAACATTCCTTTCAACTAGTTGCTGCACCAGGGGCTCCCATAATGAATTTTTCACTGTAATAGCTTGTATTGCCCTTGTACCAGTTCATATTGCTGCAAGCTGTACCACTTGTGTTACAATCTTGAAACATATGAACAGTATCAGTAAAAAAATTAAGTAGAAAGTGAACCCTTTTTTACCAACGTTTTTCTTGTTTTATATTGGATTAGTACAAAGATTAGGTCAATGCAGAATCGTTCTTTTTATTATCTAATGGGAGCACGTGCAGTGCTTGCAACCTGTTCACATTAACGAACATCGAACGGAAATATTGAGGCTGAACATTTGACGGGTTTTTTCTATTTGGTTTAATTTTGGCGCATCCGCTCCCGCTACACCCCTGCAGTGTCTGACTCTGTACAGGAGACACTCAATGCTTCTCCTTCCCATTAATGCTAGTAAACTTGTGTAAAGTGAGAAACAATGCCACTGAACATTGTTGCACTGTCCCTAGAACTATCTTTTTTTTTTACAGTTGCAGTTTGGGGTGATTTTAGGGGTGGCACCACGAACGATCCGTTCTTCCACGGACGACTGAAGTGGTGGTCGCAACCAGCTTTTTAGGCATAGTAGGTACTCTAAAAGTCAAATAAATATTGAATACCCTTAAAGCAACTTCGCTTGTCATTACTGTGTAAACGTTTTTCGGGTTGAGCTCTCAACCTTTACCTTTCAAAATTCTTGACAGTCTTCTAGGGAAAACCCAAATTGCCTGGCAGTCTGGTAAATTATATATAAAGTCTATAACTACCGCTACTTTTGACATTTGACTGGCTGAAATTCAGTGGCCAGTTGATGGCCAAACGTGATTGGCCGGAGATTGTCAAAAGTGAATGGCGACTGGCTGGCCGAGAGTGACTGGGCAATGGATGGCCAAATGTTAATGGCCAGTGGCTGGTCAAAAGTTAATGGGCAGTGACGGGCCAAAATTGAATGACCAGTGACCGTTCTAACGTAAATGGCCAGCGGCTGGCTAAAGTAAAGAGCCACTCACCAGACAAGGGCCAAAACATTGCTATTGCCAAGCAATATGTCCAAGCTTGGGCCATTGAAAATCTGGTTGGCCATAGTGCCCTTGCCAGGCGATGGCCCATTTATAACCTGTTGCTTGGGTTGTTTTTTGCCGTTTTCGAGGCTATCATTTGAACAAGGGCCTCCGCCCGAAACGTCATTTATTCCTTCCAGTCCAAGTTATTTCTAGTGCAGCTCAACCGTATATGTGCGATTTCGTCTTTAAGAGTCTGCGTTCGAGTGGTTGATATGCATATCACTCTAATTCCACGGTTTGCATGACTCTTCATGGTTTTCAGTGGCACTTAACCACAGCTATGAAGTTCATATGTATTAACATATGAACGTATGTTATATGTAGGGCTCCTTGTTTTCGGAGTTTATTTTTCTTGAAATTCGGAGGGTGTTTTTCGGAGTTTATTTTTTTAGCAAAAATTCGGTGTTTATCGGAGTTTGTTTTTCGTAAATACACAATTCTCCAAAATTCGGAGATTAATTTCGCAGTGTTTTCTATTAAAAATATGCCAGATATGCCAGATAAAAAATAAAACGCGCTTGTATCAATTAAGATATCTTCAGTTGAATTTGGCGTTGATGCCAATGGAAATACTAATTTCCCGAAGGAAAAATCCATCAATGTAACCCTGTTTGGCAGTCAATGTTTTCTAGTGGACCGCTGACTGTGCCTGACTGTACGTCAAGCAAGTCTGATTGGCCAACAAGTTACTCTGACCGACAGTCAAACTCCAGTCAGACTCCGCTTGTTGGCTTTCTGATGCTTTCCTGGTGGCAGTCGGCCACCGCGAAATGCCATCAAGAAGTCTTGGTGTCGATTCTGATTGTACATCGATTGTCTCTGACTGTACGTCAAAGAGCTTTGACGTGCAGACAGACGTACGGTCAAAGGACGTAAAGTTCGTTCGGATACCACTATTTCGTCAAATCTATGAATACGAAAAATAATCTACGCACAAGAAAACGATTTCGGGACGTGAGCCCATAAAACCGCTGATGTTAGAGATATGACACACAGCCGACCGACAACCTGGGTCAGAAGCCCGCCGAAACGCTACTGTAGAAACGCCGAACACGTCACTTCGCTTCGCCCATAGAGGCTTCGCTGAGCTTTCATGAACGATCGCTCTCGACTCGTTTTGTTTGCCCGCTTGCTCCAACCTGTCGTTGCTGCCCGGGCTCTACAAAGTCTTATGTTTTAGTAGAATTTCTACTCGACAAGACCCCGCCTGTTGTGAGTTCCGACAATGTGAGGGACTTTAGCGGTGTAGTTGAAGACGACAACGTGTATCAGGTCTACTGGGCCGGAGACACGCGAACAAAAGGACCGTTCTACGACGCGAAAGTACTCTACATGGCAGGTGAGTAGAACTGAAGTACGGCAAGTGATGTACGAGTGCTTTGCATTACATGGTTAGGGCTTAACTGCATTCGCAGCCGAAGCATCTAGTATAAAACAAATGGTCAAAGCACGTTTCCAAAGCGGTGGCATAGCTTAGGGGTTAAGGTGTCCGATTTGTACGCAAGTGGTCGCGGGTTCGATTCACAATAGTTCGCTTTTTTTTTCTTTTTTTTTTCTCGAACATTTTGTTTTATCGAGGCATTTGGCGATATTTATGAGGGCATATAGCTTTGCTCTTATATAAATGCTGCCCTTGTTGATGAAATTCCCTTGGCAGTGGCAGTCAGACGTCATCTGATGGACCATCAGATGACGCCTGATGGTACATTACGTTCCACCAAGGCTGCTGACTGGCAGTCAGTGTCCCAAATTACGTATCTTGATGGAATTTTCAATAGGGTTGTCCCACGACAAAAGTCACACACAAGTGTGGGTTCGATAAACCTCGATACCTTAAAATCAATAAACTGCCAGAGGTCGCCGCAAGGAAGCCCGTAGTCATCCCATAAATCTATCTCGCGGCCGCGCGAGGTGGAATGGTTAAGGATGTAGTAGAGAAGTTTCAACAGCACCTCTTCCCTATTTTATAGAATCTCTATGGTCCATGCGCTTTCACTGGTACCCCCAGAAACGTACCCTCTCCTCTCTCAATATTTCAAATCCCATGGCCCAAACTGGAAACCGAAAGAGTGGCTTTTGTCGTGACACGAATAATATGGTGACCTCTTTCCCTGAACCAACCTTGACGAGACAAGCTGTAAGACCCCCTTTTGATAATGGTATGTGGCCTGAAAGATAATTATGGTGTCATTTTCCCAGGACCAATAATCCTCCGCTGCTCAAAGTGAAAAAAAAAAAATTCTTGTTGCTGTGAGGGGGGGCATGGACACATAACAATTCGGAGTTTATCGGATAAATCCGAATTGACAAAAACTTTACCGGCGGGTGTTCTTCGGAGTTTTTCGGATTTATCCGAAAACACGGAGCCCTCAATATATGTTATATGGAATTCTTTAACAAACCAAGTAGTAACCCTTCCGTCACTTGACGGTTTTGTCGATGCAATCAATTCTCCCCTGATTTGTTTTTTAATGCAATCTTTTCTACTGTTACAATTGTATGTAATATGTAAACCCACACCTGCTATTGCGCGCGCTTGCGTCACGCAATATCCTTTAAATAAATTAAACGAAAACGCCTACAATTGCGGTTCTCCTTTATGGAATATATAAGCAAAAAAAGAATAACAGTTTTCAAATCATTTTTTTTACTTACGATTGGTTGAATGTTTCTAAGATTATATCTATAGTGGCTGCTTCAGCAAAGTCAGAAATCCTCAAATCTGGCGGGAGAAAAAAAAGAAACTCTCCGGGAAAAAATTCCCAGCCAGGGCGGATATCAGGTGTGACAAGTAGTATATTATTTATATAATTAGGTAACTAGAGTAGAGAGAACTAGAGTTGTTAGCTAACTAACGACATTATTGCTTATCATTGCTTATCACCATAATAGAAACATATGGTTCCAATTAAAAACCTGCTAGCAATGCTGTCTCCCGTACTTTGCCGTACTTTGTTCCATCCTACGAGGAAAGCGAGCCGGTAGCTTCGCGCCTCAGCCACATGGGAACAGGACTGCTGGTGGAACGAGGAGCTCAGATAGAAAACCAAAACCTAGAAACACGTCCAAGTTGAGCGTTTTTTTAGAACGCCGTAAGATTATCTACATTTCTTATATTTTTCTAGAATGAGTTGAGTTCCTGACTTTTGATGATGCTCGAAAAGTTTCTAATTAGAACAATATGTTTTTCACTAATTAACGAGTGAATTAGTAAATTTTTTTAATTATTGAAATCACTAGTATGTTTTTGCGGTCATCTAGTGGCCGCCATGGCTGGCACTTTGTTTGCTGAAAGAGTTCGGTCTCTTCTCAGCTAAACACGCGTTTATTAATGTTGACTTTTGAATGAATATATCTTACTCTAATTGGCCAATTTACTTTTTTAACTTTACTACTTCGTAAATGCAATTTAAAACAAGTATTTAGCACAGCGCATTAGTCCATTGTGATCTTTACGATATCTCATTGTTGGTAGTTTGAGTTGGTTTATGTTTATCAATACGAATAGTCTTGGCTATAAAATAATAAACTGGTTTCCTAGGTCAGATTACTTGAGTCTCAACTAGAGGACACTTTGTTTTCTTTAGGCTTGTTCACACAGCTGCGTCGACTGCGTTGAGCTTCCTTGCGTCGTGAAGCGCAGCGCCTCCCCATTGGCTCGTCGTAAGAGTCGCCATGGCAACAGCTCGACGCAATCAGTCTTAACGCAGCCAAACGCAGTCAAACGCGTAGGTGTGAACGAGCCTCCATCCTTCTTTCGCATTTTGACTGCTCCATAGTGAATACCCTCCAAAAATGAAATTTCAATACCGGGTTGCAGACAACATTCCACACCGTATCTCATTCCACCACAAGGAAGGCTTTTTTAAGTCACATTCCCGTCACTTCTCTACCTCGGCAAATGACGCTTAAGTGAAAAGGCAGCGAAATGGATCACAGAGAAACTTGTTTTATTCAGATATCTATTAGTAAAGACGTACATTATTGCTGATCATTGTGGCTAACGAAATCGTTTGCCACAATGTTGAAAAGCATCAACATGTCTATGACAGAATCAGCGCCACTCTTGAAATTTCATTGTAGACGTTCTTCAGTTTTGGCCACAACAAATGCTGTAGGCATTTATAAAAAAATGCAAAGAACTTGATATTATATTTGTTGAATTTATATAGAAATCAGCAATGTTTACTGAAGTGGAAGTTGCTAATTTTTATGTACGATAATAGTCATTTGTTTTTACTTGCATTATGCATCGTATAATAAAATATTACATTACTCTTTTGTGTCTAGAGAATAAATATTTTTTTCTTTGAAGGATTTACAATTCTTTTAAGAAAAAGTTAATGTAAATGTAAAAAAAGACCACGATATGAAAACGAGGAGATATTTTAGTTTGTCGGAAGTTCGGATACATTGCGATGAAAACCAACGGTGGTGCGTTTTTATACGACGGAGTGTTCGCCTTTTTCTGGCATTTTCTTTTATTTTCACGCGAGTGTTACAACAAACGTTCATCATCAATATCTATGAAATTTAGCACATATTTCGCAGCTATATCCATCATTATTTGTTAGAAGTTTAAGGAGCGAATGCTCAGAGGTGTTCGTGGAACTTCTTCCTGAATTTGCTCTTCTAAAGCCCAATTTAAAAAAGAAAATAGATCTCTAAAATAAAATAAAAAATGACCACGAAACGCAAAACAAATACATTTCATCTAAATACCTTACAAAACTTTAAAAAAAAATCCCCTAAATGTAAATTCTTTCCATTTGCACTGCCCACGCTTGCATGAAGAATAATGTCGCTTTTCAAGGGACCCCACAATGCTGTGTTTCTAATTTACACATAACTTTACATCAAGATAAAGACCCTTCCCTTTGTTTACGCGTTCATATGTAATAAATATTCTTTGGTAGAAACCGAGTGATACACTTTTTTTTCTGATTAAATCCAGGCGCAGCTGACTCTACGAGCTACGTGGACCAATCAGGTAGACTCAAACCCGCAAGTCACTATAGGCCTTTTCTTGTAAATATTGATGAAGCGATGTAACTGGGTGATTCAAGGAGTGGCAAGGCTCTTTAAATCGACCGCAAAATTCGGTTTCTTAATTTATCGCGCTACGACTTTGTCCAGCGTTGCCCACAGATGAATATTTTTTTTTGAAGAATTGCAAAAAGCGCACTTATTTGAGGAAAAATTAAAGAAAGAAAAAGGCTTAGCTCCTATGGAAACGCAGCGAAGCCACCGGTCTTCAAACAATACGGTGCCGTTTCGCGCGGGAGACAAGAGATGGCGCAACGAATGCTGCCAACGAACGAGCATACGGCGACGAGAGCCGGCGTCTTTAGCAGGCGATCCTTTTGACTCATAAGCGGAGCGAGCTTTTTTTCATATCAGTTGCCAATTTATTATTTTAACATCCTTTGTAATAAAACTCATCGAATGGACACATAATTGATTAAAAAATGGTTTGTCGGGTTATTTTAACTGTTCGTTTTTTTTCGTGGTACTTATAAGTCTGTCGTCTGCTTTGCAGTTTCTTGTTGTTACCGCCCCTGTTTTTGTTTCTGCGACTGTCACCACCTGCGGAACGCGCGCCGCTTTTGAGTCGAAAAGATCGTCTGCTAAAGACGCCGGCTCTCGGCGCTGTATGCTCGTTGGTTGGCGGCAGTTGGCGTCTCAACCGCTAGCGCAATCTCTTGTCTCCCGTGCGAAACGGCACAGTATTGTTTCAAGACCGGTGGCTTCGCCGCGTTTCCACAGGAGCTAACTCTTTGTTTTTCTTCACTTTTTTCTCATGTAAATTCACTCTTTGCAAATTTTACGAAAAAAAAAAAATAACACATCTGTGGGCAACGCTGCACAAAGTCGTAGCGCGATAGGGTAAGAAATCGAATTTGAGGCCGATTTAAAGAGCCTGGCCGCTCCTTGAATCACCCAGTAGAACACGCGATAAACATGACGAACACCATGGTGGGGCGCTGTTTATGCTGTCTGATTAGTCCCATCAGTTCGTAGCGTCGGCCGCGTCTGAACTTGAACTGATGCGGACGCGCCAAAATAAAATATGATATAACAATACTTCTAGGACTTAATTAAGGTCCTATAATTCTGCTAAAGGTTTTATTTTTTTCGAAAATTGCGCGACTGTTTTGTAGATAAATTGATCGGTATGCGGGGCCTTGGAATCTGCCCCTGCGAAGATGCTGTCGTAGTTGGTTGAGTCGGTGACGTCATCCGCACAACGCGCGGCGTTCCCTTGCGCACACTCGCAGACTTGGCTCTCTCGGCGCCTCACGCTTTGGCTTCTACGTTTAGCTTACGCGTTTCGAGAACGCTGTTTCGAGACTGATACGTCTACGGCATTACTAGCTTTGTCGAAGTCTATGACAATGATCGTAGCAGCAATGATAGCGATGCTATCAAAAACACGTGGGAAGCTGGTCCTTTTGGCCTGACCGGCTCCCGACCAGCTCAAGCGATGACGACGAGAACGTCAGGAGGGAAGCTCGCCGTCGCCAGCACGATCGCGCAGGTGCATCCAGCTGCAGGGTGAAAGATCAATGGCCAAGAAGACGGGAGCGAGAGCATACGTTGGACTAGCCGAGTAACCTCAGAGTGCGACTGTACCGTGCCGAAGCGAGCATGAAGGAGCAGAGGGGTGAGAGAGCCTTCAACTAAATATATTAGTCACTTGGGTTATGCGCACTTTGGTCAGATTAACATGAGCAGTGTTACCTGGTCGCCACACGAAAATGATAAACATTCGTTATTTGATTATTTCATTTCCTACAGCTCTAAAAATCGCGAAACTTGGTGTATATACTGAGAAACCAGTAAATGCTCCTTTTCAGGAATAATGTATTTGTTTAATGTTCATGTTCTGACAAGATTAAGGTGAAACGGAGTATAGGGATGCGATCAAAACACCGGCTGACAGCAGCATTTTTTTATGGCCAACGTGGGGCTCAGCCTTCAGCTGAACACATATACGTCACAAAAAAGTGTAGGGGAAGTCGGGCCTCGGTTCCACGTGTTAGACGCAGCGGAGCCCACATTTGCTCGTAAATAAAAAATCCGACATCCGGCCGTCGCCCACTACATCTGCCAGGACGCAGCTGGTTGATTACGTGGTGGGTTTGGGGGCCGAAGGTGTTCACGTACTACGGTCTGACTGCATGGCGTGGAGCTAGCGCTGGCTCACGAGATGTGAAAAAATAAATTTCACAAGTACTCACGTGTAAAGGGGTGCTCCAGAATTTTCTTCATAGTCCCTGATTTTTCTGTTCATTTGTTAAAGCCAACAACAAACATCGTTGAAATAGTACCCACAAATATACGGTCAAAATAAACTTTTTTTTCATGTTTTTGAATTTACAATTCTTATTTACACCATGTCGCACCTCGTGAGACGTTTCTAACGAACTGACAGTTAGGCGGCCCCTGCAAGCAGCGCAACCGTCGCGACTGTTGGCGAGGGCGGAGAATATTTCCGTAGAAGAAACGTCTTAACAGAGAAGCAAAAAAGAAAAAAAAAAGAAGGTGAGAATAAAACCGAAAAATATAAATGCAAACAGACTAATTTTCATTTCGGTTTGCTCGTCCGCATCCGTTCAAGATTCGGCTCTCCATTTGATCCAAAGCACTTTGCGGTTTTCTTCTTTGGCTGTTTTGTTTATTCAGTCTTTTTGCACAAGTCAGAGGGTTAATGTGTACTCTGGCTGCTATAAATTGTTTGTCGCGAGAACCTTCACCCCACATGCCGAAATATTGAAGGCCCTTTTGACGGAACATACACAAGCACAATTGGAGTCATTCTCGTTAGGTAAAGATGTGCGCCAAATTCTATACACAATGCCCACTCCGCGCGGAGTGAGATGCACAAACAAGCATTAGAAAAGCACAATTTGTAGCGTGCGAAGTGTGCATTGCGTATAAAGTGCCGTTACCTTGCGGTAACGGCGCAACAGTACAATGGGCAATCTGGTAGATGTGTCAACGATCTACTCAGGAACACTTATTTGCTGCCAGAGCTTCTCCTGCAGGCCATTTGGGAATTCAATGTGAGTAGTGTGGAAACGCCTCTAAGTGTAAAGAAGCCGTTATAAAAAATTAAAAAAAAGAGGGGAGATTACCGAAACCTTTCACATATCTCGATGTAACGGGGTTACGTGTATCAGTGCGCTCTAGACTTGTATGTACTCCAACTACTCTACTCAAGTTACTGTAGCTTAACTACTTTTCTGAGTTGTTTAGTAACTTTCAATTACTATTTTATTTCGGTAATTAGTAGTTCACTTTAACTACTTTGTCTGAGTAACGTCTACTCAAATTACAAATTACTTTCGAATTCTATTTGTTGTTTCGCCTATCAACAAACATTCCTGCACAAAAGAGATACGATGTTGAAAGATCAGCTGATATTTGCAAAGAGGGTAAAGTATTTTCCCGAGACCTCCCCCCCCCCCCCCCCCCCCCCCCTGCAGCAACACTGCTACAAAGCGCGGGGAGCGAACAGGCACGACGCAAGAGAGGCCGAGTAACTGTGGGTTTAGCGCCGAGGACTGGCGTCTCTTGGTGTCCCGAAGCTCAAGGAGACTTGACTCATTCGAAGAAAGGGCTGGTTTTCGCTTCTCTCCAACGTCGAAACTCTCGCCCACTTCAGGAGGTAGACATACTGCATCCTCACTCAAAGGAGGCAACAAAGTGCAGCACCTGCTCTGAAGCCACGGTGTAGGAAGGCTCTTTAGGTGTGGAGACTCCTCTCCTCGCTCCATCCGAACGGCGAACACATCACGTCCCCTCCTTTCCTATGTTTTCTCCGCCTGTCCCTAGGGGGCGCCAAAACGCTTTGGCCGTCCGGTCCCCGGCCCTCCGCCGGAACGTGGGCTAAGTCACCCATTGCTTACGCTGCCCCTAATTGTTTCCAAATTAAAAAAAAAAAAATTCAATGGTGAACTGAGCATAAAAGAAATGTAAAAACAAAAGATCCAAAGCCAAACATTTGATTGAATGCGCCGACTGCTCTCCAGCCTGGGGAAACGTAAACATTTTAGAAAGGGAAAATAACGACATGAACATATTAGTAAAAGAGACGATCAGGATAAAGACGTCTGCCGAATGGATCCGTCACATGCTCGGTCGTTGTTCTCCAAATCGAAGGAGCCTCGTAGGGGATTGTCTTGCATGCGGTAGACGCAGACACAACAAACTGCCCATCTGTTCAGGGTAGGATTCTGTCTGGCGTTCTCGTGGAATGCAGACGCCTCCGTGGAAGGCAGACGCTTCTCCGGTTTCAGTCGAACGTGCAAAAGGGTTCGGATCGCATGAAAATGTGACAGGACTGCAAAGGAAAAAAACGAGATGCAAAGGAAAAAAACTCCAAAAGCAGCTATCGAGTGTGCCATACATTAAACAATGTTTTAACCGCGGTTTTTTTACAGCGTTCTTTTTACAGCAATTTTTTTTAAAAGTTTGTGATGATATTAATATTATCCTTGTATCAGAAGTGTCATTAATAAAACCTGTTTGCTTTACTGGACGAGTGTGGTCACTATAAACATTTGCTGCAATCTGCTACATGCAAATGTAAGTGTACTAAGAAAGTGAACCTTTCAAAGAGTGCTGCTTTTATTAACCTCTGCTTGCAAAATGTGTAACTTCGTGCCGATTCGGCCCGCAGTTCAATTTAGCAGGACTCAAAGGCTGCCTTAAAATGTAAAAGAATAATCGCCTTAGCTGCCCCACATGTTGAAAAAACTTTTTTTGTTTTTTTAATAGTCCAGTCGAATCAACGGTAATTTGCGAACCCGATTTATATATATATATATATATATATATATATATATATATATATATATATATATATCGGGTTATATATAAATATATATATATATATAAATATATTTATATATATTTAGAAAAGTCATGTGAACGGTGCTTAAAGCAATTCAGTTCCTTATTATCCGTTAACAAGGTTTGTGTTAATCATTCTTTCTTTTTGTGCATTCTTTTTTTCTTTCGGTCGCACTCAAGTTATCGTTTACCTGCGCTACAATCAGAGTTTATTCATTTTCCAAACGCTTCCGGACGTTACTATTGCGCTACTGAGGAAACAAACGACGGAATGTAAGCTAGTCCAGAAATTATCTACAGGAGAGGGATATTTCTTTTTTACTCGTAAACCGCCGCGTAGGCTCGTATTACGGAGTTACTCTTGTTTGTCCGTCTGCCATTTTTTGGGTTATGAAAACTTCAGTGTGCTGAGAGAGATAATAGTTGAATGGCCCCACCTACATACCACATCGTACGCGAACCCGTAGGCACCGGCAAGCAAGCTGCACGCTGAGCAGGCAGCTAGCACAGGCGGCCCGGTGCGCTGCCGGATGGCCTGAAACTTACGGTGCCATCTGGGGCGCCTCCGTGAAGCCAAGCGCGCGGGGTGTCATTATCTGGTCGCGGCGGAGAGCGGACTCTCCACACCTAAAGAGCCTTCCTACACCGTGTCTGAAGATCATCTAAAGCTCCTGTAGTTTGTACTGTACTCGAAGCATCGAGTGCTAAACGGAGATGCAAAGGGGACCTTTTTGCCCGTTGCCTTTTCTTCCAAAACATAGAATATGCAGATCTTCAACGATTTGAAGATCGTTCGAGAAACCTTAATAATTTCTCCAACGTTTTTATGTAAAAAAAAGAAACAATGAACAAGCAATGTTGGGAAGTTCTCCAAGTACATGGTACTTCAAGTACTACTGTTTAGAAAACTTGTACTTTACTTGAAGTACATTCTCTGAGCATGTACTTGTACTTTCAGAGGAAAGTAAAACTCCCGACTTCAATATACATTCCCCGAATTTGAAAACAACAACAAAAAATGGCGTATTGTCGTATGAAAACACGGTCTTTCAAGACGTGATCTGGTCATTTTTCTGAGTGAAGTAATGGCGGCTATAAGACCGACACAAATAAGTAGCTTATAAGTTCATTGTGTGAAATAGGTCGTCAGCAAGTGTAAAACA
This sequence comes from Ixodes scapularis, assembly GCF_016920785.2. Classification (NCBI taxonomy): domain Eukaryota; kingdom Metazoa; phylum Arthropoda; class Arachnida; order Ixodida; family Ixodidae; genus Ixodes; species Ixodes scapularis. The sequence continues at coordinate 44,460,751 of NW_024609879.1, read as the reverse complement.
ACTACTCAGTGGCGACTAGACTTTATACAATATTTGCTGCCATTTTCGTATTAAATTAATGCACCTCCGATTACCTCTGGAGCAATGCGTACCAGTTATAAACGCTCCATAGGAAATGAAAGGGCATCATGAAAGATTCTGTTAACAGTACTGGTACTTTACCTTGAAATATATTGTATTTGTAATATGTTACTTGTAGTACATTGCATCCCGTGTAGTTATTACTTTACTTGAAGTACATAACCTCTAATCTAAGGAGTACTTTAGTTCAAGTACTCCTTAGATGTAGTTTACTCAAGACCGTAAACAAGCATACGGTGTCTGAAAATCAAGCTCAGGCAGTGGTAAACCTCAAAGTAGAATTGAAATATTTGCTGTACATCATTGACCAAACAACCAAGAAAGTGCAAACCAATTAGGCGCGCAGAAGCAGAACCAGCTATTAAGTCATTTCTTTGAAAAAAAACAATGTGATCCATATTTGGCTAGCACATTTTCGCTAACAGATCAAAACCTATCTACTTTCTTTGTACCATAATAAAAAAAACATATAAAAGGGATTTCAAATTATCTTCAAAAGTAATTCGCTACTTTTTGATGGTAATTAGTAATTTTCTGAATTATTTTTCATTTGAGTATTTTCTACTTTCATTTTATTTGTTTATTTATTTATTTATTTACAATACTGAAAGCCTTTTCGGGCTGTTTCAGAAGTGTACAGCAATAAAACAACAGAAATACAGAACCAAAGATCAAGAACAATCACCGCAATACAATAATTTGAGTACAATTTCGGTTGAACCACACCACCGAAAGTCACCACCACCAAGGAATACTAGTATGGCTCTGCATATAAATCAAATAATACAGCTTCAAACTTATCGGCACTGCCAATCCCAACTGTACTCAAATTACCTTTGAGGTCAAAACTAAGTAACTTAATTCTTTTTTTATTGAGTAACTTGTACATGCCTGGTGCGCTCTCTGTTGCCCTTTGCCCAATGGGAGCGTAGTGTGTGTTGACATCGGTATGATGGATCATCCAAAAGTCCCGCGGCTTTTGTGTTTTTTTTTCACTAGCAAAAGGTTAGTTGCTAGTCAGGGCCAGGTCTGTTTGCCAAACAACTATTCGTTTTGGTGTGCAATCATGTTTGTGATCATAGGAGAATTAATAATCGACTACTTCAGTCGTGGTTTAGAGCTGGGTGGTTTTTCATACTTCTCTGAATTAATGACTGCGCTAAGAATTTTTATAGTAATTAAACATCAAATATATTACAAACGCATTACATTATAAGCTAAAATGAGGTGGTAAAATATTCCACTTTTGCTTCACCCGTTTACTCATATGAATCCTGTGACATACCCACCAACGCCATAATCTAGAAGTTTCAATGCACTTAAAAAAGATTAGTGCATTTGTGTTTCGTTAAACCGTGACAGTGTATGCTTTGCGTAAAATACCTGTATTTCCATTTTTCTATAAAATCATCACACATTCGCTGACGTGCTTCCATGTTTCTTTTTTTTTTTCAGAGTAGCCTGATTAGAATTCAATTCGAATTTGTTTTAATCGGACTTTTGAGGAATATATTTATAATTAACCTCTCCAGCGAGGCTTTCTTTTATACCAGCATACGGCTCTGACGTCGGGCCTCTCTGGTGGTGATGCTATTTGCAGGACATATGCACAAACACTTCACTTCACGCGAATCTGGTTAATGCGCATGGGTGGTGCCGGCACCTCGTGTGGATTTGCTTGTAAAAGCGCGTTGGTAGATACACATTGTCTACGTCACCGCGTACACAACGCAGATCCCTCGCACAGTGAAATAACCCAGGCTGTGTAGCGCGGCTTCGTTAGCACAAATGAAAAATAAATAAAAAAATAAAATAAACGTCAGGCAACAAATTAATTTGATTAGGCCTTCAGTACATGAATTATTAGAAGTTTTCGTGCAGAGCAAATCAACTTTCATCAAAGTACCAACCACTCAAAATAATCTGAAAAAAATAAAAAATAATGACTGCCTCGTATCTGCCAAACAGTTTTCTCTGTGCCTTTGTGCAGAAGTGCTCTTCTGCTAGCGCGACCTTTCTAATAATGCCCGCCGCAAAAACAAAATCGAATTTTTCCCCACCTGGATTTCGCTGGAAAACATATTGAAGGCAAACGTGTGGAGCTTGAGCCCCATATTTGCCGTACAGTTCATCCTGTGATCAACTGTTGGCTCTGACGCGCTCGTGATTGTGAAGCTTGGGGTCAAAATGCTCTCGATTTGCGCTCGAACCGTGGTGAATCCTCTCCGCCGCATGGGAAAAATAGTGAGCGAAATAAATCCCTTCAAACGGTAAGTCAGACACCTCTGCAGATTCATGCCTCTAAATTTAGTGCTAACGACATAAACAACTTGTAGACGGGTAGTGAGCGGGGCTAGTTAATATCAAGACATGCGGAGCATATCTTCATACGTGTTTATCCTCGTCCTTTGTGTGCCCTGGTATGTTTGATATTATATAAAAATATATACTTCGAATATGAGTTTCGATTGTTTTGTCGGCAGACACGAAAAGCTGAACTCTCGTAATTTGGCAAAATGCGCAATCCACAGTCTACACTGGGCGTTTTAGAAAACGCGCAATGTAGACTGAAAACACCGGTGAATACTAAGATTATAACATTTTTTTTATCAAAATGAATGCCCTCACGGTGTCATTTTGATATTAGAAATGTGAGCGAAGTTCTTGATTAACTGCACGTAAATTGAAGAGCTTTAGTTCGCCGCGTAAATGGGTTGTACTTCCAGATGGTCTCTGGGGCATCAGTGCGGTTCCATCGATGTAAAAACCGTGCTTAGTCCACGTTAAGTATATAGAAATCATGTTTATTCATTAAGGTGTTTTCATTTGTTAGGAAAGTTTATCTTTCCAGAGTTGCGTCAGCACTTTTTTTTTTAGCTTTCTATGTTTGTGTCGGCGGGGCCAGAGCGGCCGCAATGCGGGAGCGGTTCCCCCGCGGTTGTTAAGAAGCGTCTCGGGTTTCGGGAGTCTGCTCGGACCGAAACCGGGAGAGCCCGCGCTTGGAGATGCTTGTGGCTTTTAACCGAATGTGCCTGTATATAGAGCGTTTTGCGGCTTAGTGTAAAATTGTCGCTTTTTCCCGATGTAATAATTTAGCGGTTCGCGCCAGCCAGACGAGGAAAATTGCAGAGATCGACTCTACAAGGAATTTGAATTGGGCGGTTGAAGCGCCAGGCTGACAGCTCGCTGACCATTGGAGAACAGCGTACCACGTGTGAGTGGTGGAATTTGAAAAGATTGGTCGGTTCTTAAAGGACACATGCAAAGGAAAAAAACATTTTTTTTAGACAGCTTAGATGGAAAAAGGATGTCATAAAACGATTTTACAACGAAGAAACAAAATTTTTAGAGCTATATTTACGGCGCTATACGAATTTGTAGTTGGCGCTTGCGGGAGCCGCCGCTGGTCACGTGGTAGGCCCACGCGCCGCCGCGCTGCGTCGCCGCCCCGCGGTGAGCGTTGTGCGAACGCCGCTTCAACGCGTTTCTCCACGCCGCCGTCGCCGCCGCCGCACAAGTTCGTCTGCTTCGGGGCGCCGCCGCCGTCGTCTGACCGGCGCACAGGTCTATCACGTCTGCTTGCGCTTTTTCAGGAGTTTCCTTTGGGCTCTAAAAGTTACTTATTCGTCTTGGTTTTTTGTTATACTTCAAACAAAGATGAATAAGTTACTTTTAGAGGCCATAGGAAGCTTCCAAAAGCGCGCAAGCACCAGGTGATAAATAAAGACCAGTCACGTGATAAATACGGACCACTTTTCCGCGGTGCCCGCGGGCGCGAACTACAAATTCGTTTTGCGCCGTAAATATAGCTCTAAAAATTTTTTTTCTTCGTTGTAAAATTGTTTTATGGCGTCCTTTTTCCATCTAAGCCGTTTAAAAAAATTTTTTTTTTCCTTTGCATGTGTCCTTTAAGGGAAAGGAGGCTCCTACGGGTCAACGAAAGGGGTGCGGAGAGGAATTTGGAAAATTGGGACTTTGGATTTGATGGAGAGAAATTGGGGACGGGGGTCGAGACTTTAGACGAGGCAAGATGGTCTCCCAAGTTGGAACTTGTAACTAGTGTAAATAAATGCACATAGTTCTCTACAAGCAGTAAGTCAACCCGTCACTCAGCGACGTTCGTGCCACCACGCTCCACACCATCGGAGCGGAACCATGCCTCCCACACCACCGGGAGGACCAACAACTTTAACTGTCTACTAGTTCTTTCACTTCCTATTAAGTTACTATGGAAGCACGTTACACGACGTCGGTAGTTTCCGCCATTGTGCAGTGGTTCCGACCGTCTAGTAGTCGGCACGTGACTTTGGAAAACGGTCTATTGCTAGCACTGATAAATGTCGTCCCATAGAAATTTGTGGGCCAACGACCCAGGTAACAATTTATGTTGTGGAGACAGTCGGCGCAACAAAGTTTCGCAACAAAAAACAGTTTTACTGCAATCGCGCAACAATGTTGTAGCAACAGTCATAACACTGCAGAAGTGTCCGCTGCTAAAGCACTGCGGCAACTGTGTCGGTCAACCGTTGATTGTTTCATGCTCGCAACAGTAACCGAAGCATTGCTTTTACCCAGCAAAATGTGTACTGTCCTGATGTTGCTAAACTGTTCGCGTGGCGGGTTCAAAAACAGTTTGCGTTTACACTGCCAGAATGCAGTCGCCAAACATTGCTTTCCAAAAGTGTTACAACCGTACGACACAACAGTTTCGCGCTAGGTTGGAATAGATTGTCGAGGAATTGTTGCGAAAACACTGGGCACCATTGTTGGTTGACTGTTGCTCAAACCTATTTGGCAGACGTTGCGTGCCACAACGGGACTGTAGCTGAACATCATTTTTTGCCAACTGTTGCCGCATGCATCTTCTCAACATTTGCACTGCATGATCAGGCAGCGCTCCTCGCGACAGTGCTTCCCCATGATCGGGGCAACAATGTCTTGCTTTTGTTGCTAGAGTCTGTCATGCCACAGCTGCGTGGCATAGTTTTGCGGGTGTTCCTCACTTGTCTCGCAACATTAGGAAACAGTCGAGCAGCCTTTTGGTAACTATTGCGGGCACCTTAGAGCGGAATAGTAGTACAGCCAAAGTTAATAGAACTCAGTATACTGCCATGGAACATTCCCCAGAGAAGTTCACCGATCTGTACGTTGAAACCTAACTATCGGCGATCCCAACGCTGCCATTTCTCCCACCGCAACCACTTAGGAAACAGCACAACTGTTTGAACTGGCTCAGAGTATCGCATTCGATAGCAGCTACGAGTACTCTTCCTTTTTGGCTTTCATCGGCATTATCGTAGCCGACACAGACTGGGTAACAGGGATCTGAAGGTTATCAACCCTCGTCTCCCCTGCAGACGTACCGTGAATGTATACACCAACTCATGTTTACAAACAAACCGGAGCGCCCCTAGTGGACGGCACCGGTGCCGCGCATGCGCGATGGGGGTGTGGGCAAGAAACTCGCCGTCGCCCATAAACAAACCATTGAAATCCGATGTTGTCGGCGTCGGTGTGAGTCGCCCTGCCCTTTTTCGCGTTCGCATTGTTGATTCTACGTCTTCCTGGCAAGGTCTGACTACTTCAGTGGCGTCAGCGAAATTACCGAGGCTCGTTACATCGCAAAACTTCGCGTGAATAATGTGACATGCGGCGATTCATTCCGCGTGGACGCCGCAGAATGTACGCTAAAGCCTGAGTCGCATGATGAGATTTCGCTCACAATTTTCAGTCCGGACGTCGGTCGGACTGCAAAAGCGTGAACCGTAGCTGAGATGGTCCACGTCGATGCTGAAAATCTCAAGCAGAATCGGACCAAGTGAATCAGGCATAACAAGTCGGTGATGGCCACTGGTAACAATTATCAATGCATCCTTGTATCTACTGTTTACATCGAGCCTGCTTACCAACCTTCAAATTTGAGTTTTTTGAGGCCTGCACTTACTTCTTATCGCAAGTACCGGGCCCCCGTTTGGTCTACGGGCCGGTGTCGTCTAAAAGAGCAGACGACAAGCAGAAACGTTTGAAAGAGCAGACGGCAGTTTAAACAGTCAAGCGGCCGTTTGAACTTGAAGACGCACTGAACGTAGTCCGCAGGTGGTCCGTACAACCTCGCGGTTTTCCGCCGTTCATGTTAGAACAAAACAAATACATTTGATGACCAGAAGTATCCGTGAATTCAATCCAAAGTGCTTCCCGCCCAAGCAATCGTGGTCGACGGCGTCTGGTTTTCCCTTTTCACGGCACATATCCACCTTCTCGGACGAACCGAGCACATGAAAACTGGCCTTCAAACCTTTCTCGACTCTTTTAGTACAAGCCCCAGTCGCGGCGTTTTGACGAGAAGGCATGTTTTTGTCAGGTTCCTTTCAAAACAACGCAGGAATACACGTCTCGCATGGGGACTTCTGCCCACAGCCCCAGACCGGAAGTGCGACCGACGCGCCACCACCGCGCCGTGACGTAACAGAGATGAGTTCGTGTATACAGAAGTCAGCACGCACCCTACTCTGGACGCGCTACCTCAAATCTCCGGTGAGTCGAGGTTGTATAAAAACAATAGTAATTATGCCGCAAGAGCTTGTAAACAAATGTTTTAAAAGCCATCCCGTGCCTGCCATTTTGTACCAATCTCCAATAAAGCTTCCTACAAAAAGAGTTTATTTCCGTTTGTTTTTATGCAAAGAAATAGCTTTCTTAAAACATGCCCGCCAAAGATGTTACTCTTTCTGTGAATGCTAGTAAAGGGCGCCACCGCCGCGTTTTTTTTTTTTTTTTGAGTTCTCCGGCCCCGAGCACCGCGGGGGGAAGGACGTAACCACCCATGTCCGCCCTCCGCCATCTGTTTACCGCCCTCCCCCGAGGAGCCAACACGGAGAATGGATTAGGAGACGCCTCCGTTAATCCGGCTTAACCCGCCGAAAAGGGGGCCTGCTGCTTGACTAAAAATTATTTCCCTGCTCAAAAAATTAGAAAAAAAAAATTAAAAAAGCGCCGCGGGCAGCGACCGAATGCGCTTTGCCGGATGCGCAACGTTCCGTCCGCCTTGAACAAGCTTTCATGCATTGGACTAGCATTTTTCGAAGCGCGGCAGGTTTAGTGTAGGTCCTATCATGTGGTCCTGCAAGACCTCCCGGTCCGCCAAAAGCTAGCCAATAATTGAAGGACATAACGACGGCAGCGTATTCAAACAGTGTAAAATAAAATGTATATAATATTTATAAGAACACCATTGTCTTCACTGCTTGACTTTCAAATTTTTAGTACTACAAATAATCGTAATCAAAATATTTTTATGATTGAAGCCCCTCGTCGTGCATCGAACCCAAGATTACGCTTACGTGAAACGTGATTCGGCGCGGGTGCAAATCGAGTCACCGTACACTTTTTTTTTTTTTTTCAACGTGGATTCTGATATTTAATCTAGCTGAGGTACCACTGGCTGAATACAATCACACACTTGGAAGGTATATACCGTTCTGGCGCCACTCATTTTCCAAGATGGCGGTTATAGTGAGGGTCGAGATGCGTGCCGCTGTTGAGCCTGTCTAGTGTGTTGGCTTCACTGACCGACACAAATTATTTCTGGCAATACGAGGAAGCTAGGGTGTTATGGGCGCAGGTCACCTTTTTACCCTGAGAAACAAGAACGGTGTTTAGTGCAATATTTACGCAAGGATGCGCATTTTAATTCTGGAGCTAAACGGAAACTAACCTCTATTTTGGATTTAATTTCTCGATATAGGTCTTAATTTCGGATTCTTTCATAACTCCAGATGTGTCTCACATCGTAATTACTTGGTTAGAGACGTTGTTCGCGAAAACTTTATTTTGTGACATACATGTTCGATCCACGCTGATATTTGTAGTTGTTGGAAGCATCAGTGCATATATTTGCGCGTTCTCGCTGCCTTTTCTCGCTCAGATAATTGTCATGGTAAACTATGAACTGCGGGCCATTTAATTGTTTTTTTGGGTATCTAGATGATTAATTGGTTTAACATTATTCTCAGCACAAGAATAAGAGAATAATTCCAATTTTTACAATATGTCCACAAAACGTATAAAGTAACAAACGCTGTCCTCACTGCAACAACCCAAAGATCGAATCCATGTCAGATAGCTGAAATGTGTGTGTGCGTTTTTATAGCAACGCGTTACGCATATGACTTTATATTCCATCCAGTGTTTGACTGTTTGTCTATCTTGATAACGATGTCAGAGTTTTTTCATATGCTAAAAGAAATATACCTTTCTGCAAAGACTATTATGGTTAAATGGCGTTTTTTTGTGATCTTGGCATATATTGCCGTGATTTGTGTTAATAATATTACTAAGCTTAAGATATTTTAATACGTAATTTTTCAAGCTTTAATGTAATTGTTGCTTATGATCTAATTTCAAACGCGCGAACACATATGACAATCAAAAGTGTGCTAATAATCGTCACTGGTGCCAATTGTAGCATTTTTAATTAGTAAGTAATAAAATAAAGATAGTCTGAAATCAATGAAAAAATTCTAGCTAATGTAAAAAATCTATGTAAAATTACATTAATTGTGGGTAAAGTATATTTTGCCATCAAAGTCGCGACTTTTGACAATGGGCAAAAGTCCAAAATCGGCGCCAATATTCATCTAGACAAAATGCCCCCCAAAAAATAAATGCAGTTTTTTTAATTACAAATTTTTTCATAACGTTTAGGTACTTTCATTTTTACGCTCCGTCGTCTCGACAATCTCAGCCTTTCCAGTTCGAACGAACGCCTACCTGCTTGCACCTCTGTTCACTGCACCACCACGTCTTTCGTTGGCGTTGGAAGCCGGTCAAACAGTAGTAAGATTTCGTACTGCGTATACGAGCGAACGCAAGCGCTGTGTGCTTACGTTAGCTTTGCGTGTTCCTCACTGCACGTGCGCGGAGTCCAAAACTGCGGTCTTGGATGGCGCATGGTGATGAGGCGCACACACAACGTGGGGCACGCAACTCTAACGCAACCACACACCGCTTGCGTTTGCTTCTACGCGCAATACTAAAACTCTCCAGTAAGGTACAATCCCACACCGGCTTCAGCACTACGTTGGAACAGTGAAGAATATTGTTTGCATTCAGAAATGACAATTCGAAAGCCATGATCGCGAGCAGTTCCACCATGCCCGCTGAGCAGGAGAATCGGAGGACCCTCACTAGAGCGCTTACCGTTTCCGCCGCGGAAGGACGAGCGTCGAGCTGGAGCCTCGAATACTCCATCTGAAAACTCATATACCTGGTTGGATGAATGCAATGCTATCGCATTAGTTGAAGCTCGATTTGTTGATTCGAACTTCAACAAATCACACGCACCCATTCTCCCTATTCCTGTTTACCCAGTCATAGTCGTTCCCTCACGATGCAATACGAGTACAAGTAATGGCAGTTTATACAACCTTGACGTTGCACAGCCGTGATCGCACGGTTTTTAGAGGCGCTATAGAACGAGCACAAGCGTTGAATTTCGGTACACTGATTTAGGATTAGGAACACAGAAATCAAGATATAATCCCGGTAATAAAACAAAGCGAAATAGATCTCTGCAGCCAATACCCAACCGTTCGGGAGGTGAATAGGCAAAAGCGTATATAACTTCCGTGCCTTTACCCTCTACACACCCGCCAGAGAGAGTCATACAAACTCCTTTGCGCTATTATCAACACGATTGCGTTTGCAAGCCGGTAGTTTGACTCGGCTGGAATTCGTCCCTTCTGGCTTTCATAGCTCTCTATGAAACCAGAAAGGTAGATTCTTTGCTACATAGGGTGGGCTTGCCCGGGGCCTCCAGTTATTTACGGCCAAAATCCCACTGGAGGCGCTTCAGCAATGTTCACTCTGGTCGACACACGTGCTCTCTAAAAATGCCCGTCGTCTACCTTCCCAAAATTTACTTGAAGAGCCAATCATATAGACCGACGGATAACGAGGCCGAAATTATGCTTATACCTAAAAAAAAAAATTATAACACAAATTTGGCTCGTCATTCTCAAACTGGTTGCCGGACGAAATTCTCTATGCGAATTGCAAGCCAGGGTTGGTTATAGTAACATAAGATAAGTACGGCAGAATTCTCTGCCATAAATAAAATGATTTGGCCTACGCCAAAGTAGCGCGAAATAGGTGCAAAGAGTTTTGCGAAAGGGAGCGTAAACCGAAAAAAAAAGGGAAAAAAAAGGCAGAAGAAAAGGAGAAGTAATAAAAAATCTCTGGGTGACGTGCCAAAAAAATGTCTGTTCATGTGATTTTTCTTGTCACGTGACCGAACAAAAAAAAAATAAACGAAATAAAAAAAAGAACACGATAAAAAAACCATCCCCTGCCCGGTTTTGAAGCTAGGCCCTCTTGATCGTGAAACTAGCGCGCTATCCGTTGCGCCAACATAACTTTTTTTTTCTTCCTTTATTGTAAGTTGCGCCAACATAACTCTGCCTGTAATGCTCACGCATTCTCACATCATAGGCGAAAGCTTAGGGGCCTTCGTAGTTTTTCATGCAAGTGTTATTTTTATTTGTGGCAAGAGTTCACGTTCCAAAATGCTTTTAGAGTTTTGGAGCAAAACGAGTTTTCTTCATCCGAGTCACCTTCTAGAGCCAGTAGTCCACACTGGGTCGTCCAGCTAATCAAGCAGCTATTTTCAAATTCTCTGACGTGCCCGTCCTCGCATCCGAGGTCGCCGTTTGACAAGCTTATCTTTATTCCACCTGGTAGCCGGAACCCCCACGGCCAGCTTTGTTCCGTCCCCACTCTTTCTCGAGAGGATGGCTCGCCCCGAGACTAATCCCATTCTCTAGACGCTCTTTCCATCCAACGCTGGCCCTTTCCCTCCCCGTGCCCCAGCTTCGGGAGAGAAGGTTTTTCCCTGCAAAACGTCCCGTTTGTACAGCGGCCTTTAAAGGGAAGATGGGGCACTTCTACATTTGAGAAAAAACGCTTGAATTGCGTTCATTTGGCCTTTAGATTAACAGATATCAAAATTGTATTTCAATGCGACGTGCCGGAGCAATGCGACACACGAGCAATTTCAAAATGGGACTGAAGCCTCGCCTCCCTAGCCTTGGGCAGCCAAAAGAGCCGTCGATGACGTCACGGACAGCGACTGTCTTTCGCGTTTTTCTCGCGTTTCACAATACTTACGCAGCAAATGGTTTGGGTATTCGGGTTCACTGGGTAAAAATACACTAGAATTCACTTCTAAATCATTTTTTCCAAGAAGCTCCGTAGCTTCCCTTTAAGGCCGCGGGCGTGCAAATTTTGTAAACTCCGCGCGTGCGCGCGCGTATGTGTGTGTGAGTATGTATGCACGCGCCCGGGTTCCACTGTCTCCCCCTTTCCACTGTTTTTTGTCTGTGTCAAGACGACTGCTAAAAGCAAACAGTTAGTTTCATTCGCCTAGAGCATTCCGTTTTTTTTTTTTCCAGCTTACTTTGAGATAGCTGGGACACCCTGTAAATGCATTCAAATGCGATTGCTTCCACCGACGTAGATTTATTTGACGACGCTGCAAGCGGGAACCACTCTTCCGGTCTTGACTGTATAGTGACGCCAGGGCTTGCGAGTTTTGAAATATAAAATGAAGGGTGGAGAGGGCGACTTTTTGATTTTTCTATTTAGGACAAGGGGGAAACAGTTTGCGAAAAAATGAACAAGGAGTTTACAACCTCGGCTGGTCCAGACAGCGCCTTAGCCGCTGAAGCGTTGCACAGGACAGACAGAGCTTGTGGGTTCAATTACCGCTCCTGGGCATTCCCCCATCTCCCGACCCAGTTACCTTGCCCGCAAGGGCTCTTCTGAGTCTTCTCACCCCCGCTCGGGGGACGGCGACTTGCTCTGCGCTATGCCATGCTCTGCGGTTAGCGAGTTCGTGACACAGAGCACAAAGACCGATGCCGCCTTCCGAAAAGTTGTCTAAGCTAGATGAGACATCCGGGGAGCCCCTAATTGGAAAGCACCAAGGCTGGCGGGGTCTAAAAGCTATTACCTCTCAAAGGGGATCTTTTCCGCCGTCCTTACACAGGGGAAGAGAGGAGATCTCCATGATAGTGTATGCAGGCCGCAGGCCCAGGCTTTTACTTTTTCTCCCCATGGTCTTGGAGTTACCGCGTCGTCCGCGGTTTCCTGACACTTTGCTTTACATCGCAATTTTTTTCTGGAATTTCACGGACGAAGGCTGTGCCGCAATCCGGTGGGTAACCCGCACTTTGGCGCAGTCCGGCACGACGAGGCTCGCAGAGGCGTGGGAGCACCTGAGGTCGGTTGCTTGCGATGGATTCTGTCTCGACGTGGCCGCGGTGCGCCAGAGGCGGTGGTTGTTAGCTTCAGACGCTGTCGCGTCACGGACGGTCGACGCACTGGGGTATTCCGGCAGAGGAAGACCGCATGCAGAGTAGCATCACAGGAGCAGGTGACGTTCCGTGTCCAGACGGGTCTTCCCCTTTACCGCGGTGCCCGAGGTTACGCCCGGAGCCGATAGGAAGAGCGGGTTGCGCTCTCGAACCTCCCACGTCGACTGCCGCGCCGTTTCCCAGTTTCAACTGAACGGCGCTCTTTGCTAATAAAGTAAACAAAACACACCCGCTCCCCTACAATCACGAAACACTCACACACACACACACACACACACAAAATGACCGTCACTGCGGCGAAGACACTCGTTGCCCCCAGCTCCAAACAAAGTCAACACCAAAAACGCTCAACTGGGGCGTCTGGCAAACTCATTTCCGGATTCTAAGAAGTGGTAGCGCCCAAGCATCGAGCAAAAGCGTCCCCCGAATGGGAGTCGCAGAGGCCATAAACAAGTCAAGTTAGGGTCCCAGTCGGGACCGGCGAGGTGCTAACTAGTGCCAACCAGGGAGTGTCACACCAGCCGCGGCGAGTCGCGACCATATGGCCCCACAGGCAGCCGACGCGGCGCCCTTTACAATACGCGTGGCCCGGCGGGACCAGGCTGGTTTTTGTGACAGAAAAACACGCCGGAAAAAGAAGATTTAATCGCCACACATCGACGATACAATACGCGAAATCCCACATGTGAAATAAGAAAACAATGCGAAAGATCCTCGCGTTTTTCAGTATGTCAAAATGGTGAAAAAGGAGGCAGGAGAACCGACTGATAAGGGCTGGAAGCGGTCTCCGGCTCTCGAGTGCCCCCCCCCCCCCCCTCGGAATATCGGGGGGGTGGGGTTCTGACCCCCCAAACTCCCCCCCCCCCCCTACGCCACTGAGATCGACGGTCACGTTGGCCACAAAATCGTTGAAACTTTTTATGACTAGGCTTCACAACTATTGCAAGGCGCCCCCTCCTATTATTTAGACTCCTTGACGTTAGCCATAAATCGCTACCTGTTGCAGTCGTGGAACGGATTTGTCGCGGCTAGTTCTCGCAGCAGCAAGATGTAACCCACCCCTCAGAACCACGATAGCGAAGCACACAGACCGGACTGGCGCGGCGTGGCGGCCATCTTCAACTGCGTCCCTCGCTGGCTTTCCCAGCCCTTATCCCGCCAAGACTCGTCTCACGAGACCCACGCTAGCACGCCGCGCTACGCTCCTCGCTATTTTGGTCCGATAGCGCGCCTCTGCTAGCCTCCGCAGCTCCGCAGTGTTTCCGCTAGCAGCGCGCATCCGCAGTAGCGTCGTCGCTCTAGCGCGTAGCGTAGCGGGAGAGCCAAAACTATTTACTAAAACGCAATATCTTCGTCGCTGAAGATTTTCTTTTCCCGTCGGGACGGCAAAAACGGTCTTCTTTCGCAATGCTTTTTGTGCAATCCTTAGCACTGCATAATGGCATCACGTTGTCATCGAGGTCCTGGTAAAAAAGAAAAAAAAAGAAGAAAACGGCCGGACCGTAAGCAAAGGAGCCACCGCTACGCCTCGCCCAGTGATGGCGTTGGTGTCTAGCAGACCAGCGAATCGCGCGGGGTCATAAGAAGGCAACGGTTACGTGTCGCGCCCGATCCAATTGAAGCGAGTGGAAAGAAAAATTTTGTGAGGGAAAGGGCACGGACTAGGAGAAAGTTCTCTTCCCCATTTCAGACAATGGTTTGCGTTACCTTTCAGTCTCGGTGGACTCTAGCTTCCCAGGTTTCAAGAGTGAGTTTCCCAACCCCAGAAGGCAACGCGCTGCCTTTCCTCGCCTCCATCTTTTCTTCGGCTACATCATGACACAAGAGAGCAAGGAATCTCCATCCGTCCGTTGTTTCCGACAGCGTGTCCCATAATGCCTCTCCGCGCATGTCTGCTCCCGCAGGCGGTCGTTGATACACCTGCCAGTCCGGCCTATGCTTTCTCCACCGCAGGGGAACGGGATGGAGTAGACCCTCTCGTTTACACGAAACGAACTGATGCCCGGGCATCTTAGAGCAGGTCTTACTTAGGGGAGTGCATGCTATTAGCCATTTTGTTAACTGAGTTTGAATTTGCAGCGGAACGCCACCCCTACTTCGAATCTAGACGCGAGCGCTTTTACCCGATGCGCTGTGTAGTGTATATAAGCAATGAAGGCCACTTTTCCCTTCCCTTGCCTGGGTGCCGGTGTTGGAGTAGGAGGGGCGAAACTTATCCTCTTGAGCGAGTTGTCCAGCAAGTCGTCGGGAAAGCCAGCCTTCCTCAAACTCCGCGTCTGGAGCCGGACAATATTCTCCGCGTAACGGGGGCAAAATCTAGAACGCGCTGACGTCATAAGGGACTTTACAAGCCCTGGTTTAATTAACGGTCTTGGAGTGAGCGCTAGCGAAATGCAGAACTGGCTTCTTCCGTCCCTTGCCTAAACTCCCAGCAGACTCCCCCGGGATGGTTCGCCAAACGCAGGTCTAAGTACCGGTCTAAGAATTGGAGAGTTCCGTTGGAGGTGTCCTCCTTTTTGAAGACGAGGTCTACGGGACCCGACGAGAAGGCCTGCAGGATAGTCTCAGGGTCTGTCTGCTCTTCATGCACGATTAGGTAGTCATCTACATAATGGTACGGCCAGCAGCCCGGCGCGGAATCATTCAGTCGCTCCCTGATTCCCCGATTTACGTACGTGAGAAATAAATTGAGCATAGTTGAAAACTAGAGACTGGGGGTAACGAACAAAAGACAAAACACTGAACAAAACAGACGAAGTTTCAAACGAAAAAAAAAAATGGCTTGCTTTGTACTGTTTATGAAGCCTTCAGCTGAGACGGGTTAGCCCTGCGGTGCCTGCAAAGTTTTTCCTCCGCTTTAGAGTGGCGCTAGCTTCTTGTTACCCTTTCAGAGATGCTCTCCCACCGCCAATTTTTTCCACTTCTTATTTCGCTAAACGTAAACAACGTTGAATGCCTGTAGTCTCAAAACACCGGCAACACTGTGAGAACACTTCCGTTTCCCTTCACGAGAGGAGTCGGAGACTCAGCAGGATGGCGGTCGTGGTGGCTGTCGCTCTCTTTATTCGGGTGTTTCATATTTGGAAGTTGCGAGCAGAAAATGTACGTTGCTTTTAACGAAACGCGAATTTCCGCGACAAAATAAAACGCATCAGACCGGCATCAGACGCCGGGCCTCGCCGTTGGAACTAGAGCGGTGGGCGCTCCCTAGCGCTGACGACAATTAGCGGCGTAGTCCGAGCACAGGACCGGCGAGTGTAACAAAATGGTCGACGAAAACAGCGCAGGTTGCCATGGTGACGAGGTAGGCAACACCCGTTTGTCGGCCACAGGTATCACAAACGTTGTCGCCACCCTAAACAGCGGAGCGGCGGAAACATGTAGGCACCCTAGTTAGCCACTCGGCCACTTCCTCAGCTAAAAACTTCATTTCACAGGACAAACTTATACGTCACTCGCTGCCCTTTGTCCCCCTCTTTTCTTGGGTTTACAACAGTTGATCGAATGCCAATTCATCGAAGCACGTTTTAGAGAACGGGCTCGTTTTATCGAAACACGGTTTAGAGAAAGAAGAGACTCAGTTTAGAGAAACGCCGTTTATCAAAAAGGGAACAATATTTAAAAAAGGCTTTCCTACTTCTCGCGTGTATCACTGGTGCGCGTGCTAACCCAAGCCCCCTGCAGCGCTTCCGCCGGAAAGCGGCGGAAGTCTACGGCGGGGCATTACAAAAATGTTAACTCAAATGATTTACCCGCACACGCCGCTTCGTGGCGGCCGAATTCGCTATAAGGAAGCTCATTGCCATTTTCTTTAAACTGGGTTCTCTATAAAGGGATTCGATAAACTGGGGTCGGTAAAACGGCGTTCGCTAAAGCGAGCTTCTCTAAACCGCATGCCTCCGCTTTTCTTCTTCATTTTCCCAAAAGCCCTACCCCCTTCCCTCTTCCTTTCTTCAGGCCCCCGTACATTCTAGCCAACGATAAGCTCAGACGGCGTCAGCTCAAAGTTGCCGAACGGTCTCCTGTCAACACACATACACCGCGACACCGCGAGGACCCCCCGGTTCTCCCAAATCAATCACAAAGCCGCCGACAGATCCCGTGTCATGATGGAAGCATGGCGGAAAGCAGATTGCTGGAAATAGGAGACTATATTTCCTTGCCCCGGTGCGAATAAATATTGCGTATTTTTGCCTTATTTCCGTGCCAAAATAGAAACAGCGTTTAGAAACCGAACACTGTGCGTTTAGAGGAGCGCCGAAAGGACTTAAAAAACCCGGACTCAACTTGACCTGGTTCTTGATTTTCAGGGGTTTACTACGGCTGATAGAATGCCATTTCGTCGAAGCACGTTTTAGAGAAAGGGGACGGTTTATCGAAGCACAGTTTAGAGAAAGCAGAGCCTCAGTTTAGAGAAGTGCCGTTAACGAAAAGGGGACGCTAATGAAAAAAGGGTTTTCTACTTCGAGCGTGTATCACTGGTGCGCGTGTTAACCCAAGCCCCCCGCTGCGCTCCCGCCGCTTCGCGGCCGACAGTCCGCGGCGGCTCATTATAAAAATGTTAACTCACCAGACTTATCCGCACACGCCGATCGCGGCGACCGAATTCGCTAAAATGAGGCTCATCGCCATTTTCTCTAAACTTGGTTTCTCTATAAGGGCGTTCGATGAACTGGGGTCGGTAAAACGGCGTTCGCTAAAACGAGCTTCTCTAAACCGCATGACTCCTGTTTTTTAGGAGCCTTTCAAAAGTGGATAAAAAATTATGAACTGGCTGACCCGACTTACCCCATTAGAGGAGTTCATTTTCACTACGATAGGCTCTCTCGAAGTGTCTTGCATAATTCAGCTTGTATTGGTCCTTTTTGATTTTTGGTTCCATTCAAAAAGTGAGCACTAAGCCACTGGACCAATCTACAACATTCATAATTTGCGGAAGCAGCCAAATGAAATTGCGACAAAAGGAAAGATTTTTCCGCGTTATTTGAGACCTATAGAAAAGCGGACCGGATGGGAGGGGCCGAAATCTTTTTTCAAGAAACACACAATCTTCCCTACAGTTCTAAAAATTTGATATGAAGGTATACTTGGACGCCGGCATTATACGCCTCGCAAGTGGGCTCATTTTGGTCTTCTGCGCATGAGAAAGGAAGTAGCGGTGACGTCAGAACACCGAGCCCTGATTGGCTGATCGCGACCCCTATATCAGCGTCGTCTGCTCCTTTGCAACGTCGTCCGCTCGCAACGTCGTCTGCGTCTGTCTTACCTTTCCTGCGACTTTCGGAAGTGCAGGTCTTTACAAGCGAGCTCGACTTGGCCTTTCAGAGGGGGCAGACGAAATAAATCGAGCGGTACGTTGTTTTTGTCTAGCAACTAGCAGACACGCATCAAGGAGGAAAGTCAAAGGACTCACTGGCGATGTGTCCCGAGGCGCCGAGGTTTGTTTGCTAAGAACCGAGAGGTGAGCGTGTTAGTGACCGTAAGTTCCCTCCCAAATACTTTTTCCCTCCTTTCGTGTGCGGCGAGACCCCTCATTCTTTAACGGCGTCGGCGGGGTGGCGCAGTTAACGTCGTCTGCTTTACGTCTGCTAGTCAAAGCGGTGGCTGCTTTACCTATCCTGCGTCTGCCGGAGATTCACCGCTTTTTCACCGGCTGGAGTCACCGTTGCCTCGGGAAACAAGGAGATAACAAGAGGAAGAAATAGACCTCTTAATCTAAAATTGAGATCAGCGATGAAAGTATAATACGGGAAGGGTTCACAAGGGTCGCGCGGGCATATTCCATTCAGCACGCCAGCCGGTCGTGGGCAGACGGTCGCCGAGTCGCGGGGTGCCTGCTAGGCCTAACTGCCGCGCTCGCTTGGTCGCGTTCGGTAGAGTCGACGCCGTTGGAGCTTTTCCCGGGTGTTTGTGGATCCAGCGTACTTGTTCGTCGTGGTCTGTTTCAAGTACTTTTTACTTTTTTTTTTTTTTTTTTGCTGCTTGAAGCCGGGACGCGTGAGAAGCGCACGTAGAAAACAAAACGCCCGTGGGTCGTCGCGACCGCGATCGCGTAAGAAGTGCGTAAGACAGCTTCGGAGCTGTCGGAGGATTTCGTCGTAACCTGCGCAAAACTTACGAAAATTTCGTTTCGTGAATACGAATTTGTTCTTAAGTTTTGTCTTACGCACATTGTTGGCGTAAGATCGTTTCGTGAATCTGGCCTCTGCGCTTCCAAAAGTCGCAGGAAAGGTAAGACAGACGCAGACGACGTTGCGAGCAGACGACGTTGCAAAGGAGCAGACGACGCTCAGATAGGGGGTCGCGATCAGCCAATCAGGGCTCGGCGTTCTGACGTCACCGCTACCCCCTGCGCAAGAAGCAGACGAACTTGCCCTCCGCATTCGTTTAGGAATCAAGCGGAACTTTTTATCGGATAATTATACGTCTACGTACACTTCCATTTGATGATTATCGTGTTTTATAGACTCCGTACACAGGGTGGTTTTCAGCGGTGGGCTTTTAATCTGACTGCAAGCCAGAACGCGAGCCAGAACGCACTACCTCCGCAAGCCGTCGCGCTCTTCCGCTTCTTCTCCGTATCAATAAACGTTCAAATACCTGGGCGAAGCCGTCAATCGTGCTGGTGTCGGGAACCAGTAACCGCTCATTCACACTGGAAGCGGATCCGCGTTCGCAAAGCGGTTGCGAACGCGCTTGCATAAAGATGAAGTACAATTGCACGCGCGAATGATGTCATCGAGTGCGCGTGCAATTTACTGGATCTTTTTAGAACCGCGTTCGCAACCGCCTTGCGAACGCGGATCCGCTTCCAGTTTAAATGAGCGGCAAGTCTGACCCTTGAAATGCAGGCGTGACACAAAACCCAGAGGCGTCTCGTTCGCCCACTTACGTTCTTCCCAGGCGGTGGGGACTGTTGTTTAAAGGGGAATATCTTCTTAACAGCAAAGCAATGTCGTTATTATTTTACGGTATCTGCTATAAGATTACGTTACCCATTACCCATTACTCGTTACTTCTGATTAAAAATGGCAGCACGATGGTTCGAAACCAAACTAATTTTTATTCTGCGCACTACAAAAAATGGCAAAGAAACCCCAACAAAGCTATGTATAAACGACTTCATTTCAAACTCCCTCAGAAGACACTTTCAACGTTCCCACAACCGGGACCAAAAGACGCGTGATTATCGCTTTGTCGAATTCTTGAGCGTCCTTGGTGCAGTTTTTGTATCGAAACTACTAAGGCCACCGTCGCCATGCCTTGAAGGAGAAGCCGTCTCGCTGGAAAGAGACATCCGCTCAGAAGGCAACGGTCTGCCGCCGCTCGAACGATTCTGCCGAATCGTTCCTAGTGACTCCAGCTGGTCAAGACTTTCTCTTCAAAATAAATATATTCTCTTTCTGTCAAAAACAGAAAGCATGAACGCTAAATCTGGAAGCATTGACGTTCCCACGCTTTGAACCATAATAATTGGCAAACTTATCGCAGGATTGAAAGGTGTCCGTCACCAGAAAGACGTCACCATCTTTTAGAATCCCTGCCGCCGTGGTTATAAAGCTGCGGTCGCTCACTGAGTAACGACTCCCGTTCAGAAGGTAGCCTCCCGCTAAATCCTCTGGTCATCCTTTCTCCCATAGCGCCTTAAAACTAGACAAAAGACTGCGTAACCACCACGGACGGCACCTTCTTTGTATCGGGGTTAGCCCCCAACTCCCTGGCATTCAAAGACCGAATTATGCTGGACGCTGCGCCCGCGTAATCCTTCTCGCAGTTCCTGGTTGCGTGTCATGGCTACTATACCATTGCTCTAAAGAGACACATTCGCAGCAGTAATGGTACTGATGGCTTTCGTCTGCTTCGCCCTTACTTTGCCGCTACCGGCGTGAAAAAAAAAAAAAGTTTTTGGACACGAAAGACAAACTTAGGATAAAGGGCAGACTTGGAAGTAATCCTTTATAAGTAACGGGATTACTTGTAATTAATTGCTTTTCTTGTAATTTAGTGATTAATTCGTCACTTTTTTGAAAATGTAATTTGTAATGTAATCTCGTTAATTTTTCAGTAACGAATTACTGAAATTACTCGTTACAATTCTTCCGTCCCGTCAGAGGGAGAAACAGAGTGGAACAAGGGCGATGCAACCGCATTCGCGCTTTTGGCATGGTAACGAGACTCTCGTGAGGTGCTGGTGAGGGAAAGGAATTCACGGAAAGCACGACAGCCCAGCCAGAGACCGTTTCTCGACTCGTTCGTACGGTCAGCCAGGCTGGGAGGTTTGGACTAGAGTGCCTTCATGTGCACATGAAGGCTCCCTAGTTTCGACACTCTACAGAAAGGCAACAGGCTTCGACTTCTTGGAAAACGAACGGACTGCTCGGAGCTTACGAAAGAGCAGAAAACGGATGGACCATAAAACCGTGGCGTGGGGTTCGTGTCGAGTGGGGCCATGGACAAGGTGACCGTAGCGCATACGTCCGCTCCCTTCCCTCCTTCCCCCGCCTCTACCCTCCTTCTTCCCTCCCCACTCCTCCGCGCCTTGTTCCCCCAAAACAATTTTTTTTTAAACGAAACCGTGCTTTGCTTTTGGGTTTTTCCGCCTATACCACGCTCACCCCGCGAACAGAGAGGCTATTGAGACCTCGACCCTGCACATCCTTGACAGCGCTGTGCAAGCTGAATACTAACTGGGCCAACCAGCTATGTGGTTTTTTCACTTGACTTTGCACTAGCGGATGCGTAGGACAAAAACACGAGACGTGATAGCGGCAGTTTATTGGAACAAAGAAAAATCTAGCGCCAACCCAGCTGTCAGTTTAAACAGTAACTTTCGACAGCAGGCAATATGCTAGTCGGGGAGCACAACAAAACGGCTTGGGGTCTCGACAGCGGGTCGAGCCTGCGGGAATTTAGACCGACATTTTAGGGAAAGGAAACATAGCCCGAGTTTTTTTAGAATAAACGGTAACTCATTTGGGCACTGGAGTTGTGAAGCCGCCTGTAGTGTAAACGCGTGAAAGACATGGAAGCGTGCTGTTCACTGAAAGTTTGGCTCTCTTAAATGATTTCTAGGCGGGAAAGTCAGTTCAGCTGAGAGATTGTGCATTAATATTTCGTGTGACGTCTTGTTCTGATAAGTTTGGTGATCAAGAAAGATCAAGTGGGTCATTCGGCCGGATAACAACCTTCATCAAGGAGGAGTCTTTGAGATGTACCGAGAGCCAAGTACCGCATCTTGGTCTCATAGCCAGTCCGTTTTAGTAGGTAAACCAGCCCATGTTTAGGCAGCATGCAGCAAACATAGAAAAACCACATCTTGAAGCTCGCCGATTTTAAACTCGGATTAATTCGAATGGTGTGCGTGCCTCCACCGCCCAAGTGCATTCGTCGCATCTTGAGCACCTGTTCAAGCTTTTTAAAACTTTATAGATGCGTTCTCTTAAAATTATTAACCTAAGATATTGGGTAGAAAGTAATGAATATGTTTATTTTTGTTTTAAATTTGATGGGGCCCAAAATTTTCACCTTCAAACACGCAGTATACAGTGTGTATTTTTCGTGTTCCTTCGGAGTAACGCAAAAGTAATCGAGTAAAGTAACGAAGTAATTAATCGAATACTTTTCACGCGGAGTAATTTTTAACTGTTATCCATTACTTTTTAGCAGTCTTGGGTAAGTTACTTTTAAGAAGTAATTCGTTACAGTTACAGTTACTTTCAGAAAAAAAAGTAGCGAAGTTACCGTTACAATTACCGCAGCAAAAAAGTAACTCGTTACAGTTACAGTTACTTTTAAAAAGTAACGACGTTACTTTTCTATAACACAAACCAATTAGGAAAAACTAGACCACACTTTTCACCAAGTTTATTTCCATAAAATTAAAAACAAAAGTGTGCTTTTTACTTTATGTTCTAACTTAGCAGCAGGTGCTTCTCAAAAGTAGTGTCGGAAAGTTTCGCTTGTTTGATAACGAACACGTCCCTGCCCTTGCTGAAGAGGAACTCGTCTAACGCGCTGGATGGGATTGCTGTGTTGTTTCGCCGGAACAGGTTTTTGATTGCCGGGTAGGCGTTGATGCAATATAGTGCCGTTTTCTGCGGTCTAGTTGTTAGTAACCACATCCACCACAGAAAAATACACTCTGTACGCCGGCCATTTTAGTTCGTCTTTGTTCTTATCAACATTCATATCCTTGGTAGCACTAGCACATTTCTGGCTCGTTGATGGTTGCGCTGGGTTCATAGAGTCCCTGGACATATTTCAGTTCGTACCCGGCAAGCTAAAAACAAACCCCGCGCAAACACCAGTAAAGTTTTCCTCGACCGTTAACACTACACCGGTGACGCAAATCAAAATACGAAGCATGCGCAGTGCCCTCCGCGCGTATTGCTTCACGTTTGATTCACCCGATTAAAAAGCGTCTGCGTAGAGAAAAGAACAACCGCAGAAGAGATAGTTTTTTTAAGATACTAAGATGCAAGTGTTTAGTCACAAAGTACAAGCGCGTGCTAAAAATAACTACTTTTTTTTCACCAAACCTACAAATGGCTATATTCGGGTTGTGACTGGCGAGAAAGAACGTATTCAGAAGTTAATTTGTGCAAAAGATAACTTGACACTCGAAATGTCAGAATAATTTGGAAAGCGCAAAGAGTGGCTAAATTGTACTCGTTCAGTGATATATTATACATAAAAAACTGGAAAGTAACGGCAAAAGGAACGTCGTTACTTTCATCGTTACCTTAGAAAAAGTAATAGAAGTACAGTTGCAAGTTACATTTTTAAAAAGTAACTCGTTACAGTTGCAAGTTACCAAAAAAGTAACGAAGTTAAAGTAACGCGTTACGACCTAAGACTGCTTTTTAGGCCAAGTAATTGTAACTGTAATTAATTACTTTTTTGAAGTAACGGGCACAAGTCTGGCTAAAGGGCTTATAAACGCTCGCCACCTTTTTCAATCACATATACGCGTAAAGATACTACGAGTACGCATGTAATAAGAACCAAAGTATGGCCCGCGCTTTACTTCGTTTATAATCTCCAATAATCTTCTTTGGTCACTATTATGAGTTATCTTAAGACTTAAGCGATCGGTGTCCTATTTTCGTTGCTTGTGTAGCCTAAACCGGACTGTGACTAAAACCGGTGTGGCTATAAGGTATGTTGTTTGTGAGCAGTCCGTGTACTGTACACTTGCCTTTGTCATGCAATTTCTGCCTCTAACCAACAAGGCCGCTTTGGAACGCTTGTTATAAAAGCCCTTTTTACTGACATTTCGCACTCACTTTTCGTGCAAGATGGCAACGACCACCGAAACTTTGTTATTATGGCCCGGGCTAAAGGCTAAACTCCGTGGAGCGAATTATGCGACAAATAACTGACGAACGCCGCCCGACGGCACGCTCGCTTGGCGCTTGACGTAGCACCAGCTGTGCTGATGCCACGCGCAGAGCAAAAGCCGCCAGGCTAAATTCGTCGATTTTTCACTGTGTATTCGTTTCATGGAGTTCAGCCTTAAGTGCTATGTTTAAACTGACCGAAACGAAGTCAGACAATTTGCTGTTCAAATGTCTGCTCTGTATGCCGAAACTCAAACTGCTGAGCACATCCAGGACGTCGAACTCTAATTTGAAAAAGCACATTAAGAGTTATTCTTCAATGTCACTTACCTTTTTCCGTTAAAATGTCGTCGTTAAGCCTTCTTAGCCAAAAGAACGCACCTTTCTTTCGAGATAGTTCTGTTAGTCGCAGTTTTTCAGCTACATCTCACGATGCTCATTAATGTAACCTAGCGAAAAGGCCTTCGAAAACGGCTTAGTTTAGTTACTTGTATAATTCAGGAAAAGAAAATAAATGAATCATAGAAGTTATATATAAACACGCCTATGTGAGATATGTTTAAGGTTGCGGTTTATTTAGACAGTTTTTTTCTATACTAATTCGTGGTGCAGTTTATTTAGTTACTCTTTCGTTGTTCCACACGACTGATAACTAGAAATTAACAGCGGTGCTTCGCACCAGTCCTAATTGTTTTCTTTTCCGCCAGTTCCTATATTCGCAGAAGCTGACAGGGTTCGCGGTAATTTCAGAGAAAGACCGAAGCTACAACCCACTTTCCCAACACACCCTTGAGGAAGCAGAGGAAGATCGACCGTATGCATCAAACTCCCGTTTCTCAAGAAGTGTTCGACAATCTTATAGGCACGTTTGTGGTTGAGACTCCACAGTCATATACTAACATCTGTCATATACTAACAGTGAAACACAAAGTAACGACAAACTAACGTAAAAGTAACGTCCTTTAGTCATGACAAGTAACGACACAGGTATTTCGTTACATTTACAAAACTGAAACGGAGCTATGTAACGCGTTAGCTTTTTTCCAACCTAACGAGTAACGCTATTTCGTTGATTGTTCTCTACGTCCGTACATTTCATCGAATGCCGTTTCATCGAATGCCGTTTCATCAAAGCCGTTTCATCGAACACCGTTTCATCGAACGCCGTTTCCTCGAACGCCGTTTCATAAAAGCCGTTTCATCGAACGCCTTTTCATCGAACAACGTTACAGTCTGCGATATTTTGGAATTTACTTTATTTTTATATACAACTTCATCTAATTCTCTCTGATTTTTTTCTTCTTCTTTTGTTTCTGTTTTTATATCACTGGGTGCAGTGACGAGATAAGTTCCATTGTGAACATATTCTGCTTCGAGAAGAAAGCCTCCATGAAACAATGACCCCTCTACATGTTACATGAAACAATTAAAAATGAGACAAAAACAGAAAGCACAGACATTTAAAAGTGTTTTAAGTGTCTGTCCTTTATTTGCAGAATTGTGGTTTCAGTCATGTATATGAGTAAAGCTTTTCAGTAAGTCGCATACCCAATTGTTTTTATTTCCTTTTATGGCGATTGTTTTTATTTTTAGCAATTTGACACCACCTTCAAAACAATTTTACAAGTGACTACCTTAGTCTTAACAAATGCAAAGGGAAACGTCTATAAAGCACTGTTATGCCCCAAAACTCGGTACAGAGCCATAAGAGAGAAATTGGATGAAACGGCCCTTAGCGATCCGTTGAAACGGCGTTCGATGAAATGGCGTTGGATGAAATGTCCGTTCATTCCAGGAAACGGCTTTCAATAAAATGACGTTGGACGAAACGTCCGCTACCCATTTTCGGTAACGGGCACAACACTGCCGGGAGACATTTCCGGTGTACAAAGGATCTGAGATACGGAGTCGAATACATGATAATCATCGAATGGTAGTGGACGTACCCGTAGAATGATCCGGTGCAAAGTTTCGCTTTATTTCCTAAACGAATTATGCAGGCGTCCAAGTATACCTTCATACCAAATTGTTAGACAAAACTGTAGAGAAGATTGTCTGTTTCCTGTAAAAGATTTTGGCCCCCTTGTATCTGGTCCGCTTTTCTATAGGCCTCAAATAACGCGGGCGAATCTTTCCTCTTGTAGCATTTCCACTTCTTCGCTTCCGCAAATTATAAATGTGGCAGATTGGTCCTGTGGCTTAGAGCTCACTTTTTCATAGGAACCGAAAATAAAAACGGACCAGTACAAGCTCAACTATGCAGGACGTTTGAAGAGAGCCTGTCGTAATGAAAATGAACTGCTCTAATGTGGTAGGTCAGGTAAGTCGGTTCATAATCTTTCATCCACTTTTGAAAAGCTCCGGAAAAACAAGAAACCAGGACAGGCTAAGTGCCGCAAGGCGCCTCGTATTATTGAGTTTGTCCCGGTTTTTTATGTCCTTTCGGTGCTCCTCAAATCTCACAATGTTCGGTTTCTGAACGCTGTTTTTATTTTCGCACAGAAATAAGACAAAAATACGTAATAATTTTTCACACCAGTGCCATTCAATAGAGACTTCTATTTCCAGCAAGCTGCTTTCCGCCACGCTTCCATGTGATCCTCCAGGCCGAGAATGTTTGCGTACAGTGATTAAACTATTTACATGCAAATTGACATGCACCATAAATCTGGCACTCTCTCTTAGAAGCAGCATGTTAGTGCGCATGAATTCCCCCACCGTCTTGCCTTCTAATCGCGTGGAAGGAAAATGAAAATATCCCGGGCATGATTTGTGCAAAAGGCTAGATTCAACAGTCGCCAATTATTTCTACAAACCCCCTGACAGATTCACTACCACATACCGAGTCCCTTCTCCAAAAACCGGGGTTTTGGTAGAAATTTGTTGCTGGGCCGCTGTTCTTTGTAGTGGCACGGGGAAAAAAATGAAGAGAGAGAGAGAGAAAGAGAGAGAGAGCGGCGGAGTGGGGGGGGGGGGGGGAAGGGGGAGGCAACAATTTTTGCAAGCTAATATGTGTTTTGTTTTTGTTTCTTTGCGACAATTGCGACATTTTTTTTTCGGGTAGGTATGCCTTTGTTTAAAGTGCTACAATATATGGTGTAAACAATTTTACGCACTTACCGCACATGTTTCATCGTCAATGACAGTTTGTAAAGTATTACGCACTGCCTCGGGTGCTTTGACCTTACGCACTGGAGCGTCACAGGAGCGAGTATTTCCGCAAAATAAATACGAGGACCTGTTTCTCCCTTTGAAATTTGAATTGACCACTTCTGTGGCATCACGACGAACACACTTTCACCATGAAAGCATAACAAATAATGATGGATGAAGAAATTGATTGGGTCCTAACAGTACAGCCACATTATTTAGGTTGCAAATATTTGGGCGACGTTCATGCGATGCTTTTACTTCCAAGTTCGAATGTGTTGAGAATGAGTAGCCGAAAACCCTGTGCGCAGGCTGCTTCCTGAAGTGGCCTGATATCTCCCCAATTCGGGAAAGGGGGGAGGGGGAAGAGTGTGGTGGTTGTGGGAAGATGATAATATTTATTCTCACTCAGGAGAGCCACCGGTCATTCAAAAGTCGATTCGCTCATAACGGGAAAGCTTGTGGGGCCACATCTATAGCAACTATCAGTAAAATGTGGTATACACCTATGTTACTAAGAAATTATGATCGTGCAAACGATGAGGCCTTGTGAATACAGGTGAAGCAAAGACTTATTTCACGACTCCACCGTCTTTGTTAGAAGCCAAAATTGCGGCTTGCTTCTTCCAACCTCCTGACGCCAGTCTTGTCGAATATTTGATAAATTCGGTAAAGCGTTGATCGCGGAAGCCCGCGCCAATATTTAAAGGTCTTTATCAAGTTATAAAACAAACATCGAGCAGAGGTAAGGACAAATAAATTCGCAAAGTAATTCAAAATGGGATGAACAACCTATGAGGGAGATCTATGTTACGAACAGTAATGTCAAGATCAGGGAAAGCCACTTGATTTATATGCCTCGGAAAGAAATGTATTATCGACGACCTGAACCCTTTATTGCGCAAGCCAATCCTTGTGGAGACACGGAAATGGTTCCAGCAGCCGCGCGATGCCAGAGGGCGGCTGCTGCAACGACCCCAGCACACCGCGGCCCCTCGATCTCCACCGACCGAGCGGCCTCGGGCCTGCGTTGGGCCGCGCTGGCGTTCTCAAGGGCTGTTTATACTCCAACGTCGACGAATGCAACGCGCGCCGCCGCAGACCGACGTCCGTCGGCCACTACGTTGCGCCGAGAAGTGCCCGAACGATGGTGTTTACAGTCCAGCGCAGACCAACGTTGGTCCAGCGCGCCCCGACGTACTGCCCCACTTTACGGATGCGCGTCGCCGTGGCAACCGCCTCGTCTCTACGGGTTATCTATGGGTGGTAGCTTGCGCCCTCTAGCCTTTAGAGGCAATCAGTCAGTGTGGTTCGTCTTCATGTTGTCATGTCACGCTTCAAAACAGCCATTCGGGTAGCGCTTAGCAGTTCAAAAACAAGCAAATGATTGTGATAACGAGTGCAAACCAGCATTTATTTTCTCCTAAATGCGACACAAATGTCAAAAAAAAAAAAAAAAGGAAAGCCCGATAATTGTCGAATTTGGCTGTTTGCAGGTTCGCCGGAATCGTGCCAAGCGACCCCGGCGATTTCGCCGGAATGCTTCAATGAAATTTATGCACTCGATATTAAACAGAAACCTCATTCTGACAGGTAGCCGGTATGTTATTATCATAGTAGACTTTCAAGCTGACTTAAGAAACGGACACCGAAGAGAGCGGACGGTGCCTATATTACGCAATGTACGC
This sequence comes from Ixodes scapularis, assembly GCF_016920785.2. Taxonomy (NCBI): domain Eukaryota; kingdom Metazoa; phylum Arthropoda; class Arachnida; order Ixodida; family Ixodidae; genus Ixodes; species Ixodes scapularis. The sequence goes on along the minus strand of NW_024609879.1, from coordinate 44,432,122 downwards.
GTTCAAAATGGTAATGCACTTTACAAAGCCTATACAAACAATACAGGATTCAGTCCAGTTGTCATCGCGTATCACTACCATCGTTTACAAGCTGAGACCATTTACAGGCTGGGACAGCCCAATTGAACATTTCTGGCCGGCTAAATAGCTCAGAGGTTTCCGTGACCACCGCTCCCGTACATTCGACGACGCTTTTTCGATAGGGAACGACTGCCGGTGAGTGCGATTGGCACATGATTATTAATAGCCCACACACTAGGTCACCCTTAATTCTAAATAACCCTACCTCTGGCGCGTCATCAAGTTTCCAGCTTTTGCCGGCACCCCGACACCACCGGCTCGTTAGGTCGATAGGCCTATCGAGAATCAAGGGTAGCGCATCCTCGGAGCGGTCCACGTCCACGTCCACGCACACAACCGCCCAGTCGAGCGCACGAACGTTAAATAAGCACACCAACACGGGAACACGATAACAGCACACGACACACGGAAAGAACGACAGGTTCAAATCCCAGAAACCAGCATCTCCAACACTTTGACCGGTCCCGACGACCCCGCCAACCGGATTCCCGAATGAGGCATTCGCGCGAGGGCTTCTGGGATAGCCTGCGTCGGCGGCGCCGACCTCCAACGTCAAACGTAGAGCATGCCCAAGTCCGTCGCGAGCTGCGACGTCGCGAGTCGAGCTGCTCAGCGTGACGCCGCGTTCAACTTGACGCTGGAGTATAGACACCGCGTTCGCAGCCAGCGCCAACGAGCGTGAACGAGCGCTCGCGCTCGTTGGCGTTACGACGGAGTATAAACAGCCCTTTAGTCTCGCGAATTGAGCGTGCCCGCGACAATGAGGGGAAGACACCTGGAAGTCTCAAGGTCGTTGTCGCGCTCGCAGCTAGCCGCTCATTCTGCGCTTTTTGAGGATTATCCGTACAAGAAAAGCCGACACAAAAGAAGCCCCTGACGTCACGTGACTCTTGGGATAGGGTGAGAAGAGGAAGGGCGCGAGGGGCATTTTCCGAAAGGGCAACTCCGCTTGATTTTTGGTTTTGAAAAAACAATGCAGTCCTCTTCAGTAACACCTAGGAAGACCACAGTCAAATATTACAACGCAGATTTGTCTAAATGTTTCCGATCCGGCAAACTTGCAACTCGGCAAGTTGCCGAAATCGGCTGAAGCGCAGACCGGATGCGCGTTTTTGCTCGGGATTCAGGCACGTCGGCGTCAAACTGATATCATTTCCTGCGCGCGGGCGCACGTTTTCGCAGGAGCGTTGGTTTCTAGCCAAGGTTTCTAGCCGACCCAGAATAACACGCGCGCGCCGAAGCGTCGAAGCGGCTCTCGCCCAATGAGGGTCGGTCAAACTATCACGTTATCCTGCGCGGTACGCTGTTTCGTATTCAGCAGATTTCAAAGTTTTCAAAAGCATTTTTATTTTCCATGGAAAAATTTAAAAAAGTGTTTCTTTTGGCACACAAGCCCGTTTTATTTACTTACTTTTTCATTTAATTTTTATTTTGTAGTATTTGCGTCAACATTTACATCCCGTGTTGAGAATTCTGATATCTGGCAACGCTGATAACGCGCGGCCGGTGGTGCTTGGCTTTGTCTGCATGCGGGTGCCGCCGAGCTTTGTGAATTTCGCTCCCTCTCGTCCCGCCTTCCACCTTCGTTGGCAGACCAGAATCGGAGCCGGCTAGCGGTGTTCATCATTATCAATCAGTTATTAAAAACGGAAGGTGGCTATGTCTCTGCTGTGAGGCCTCAAAATTATTTTCTCCGAAAGATAGCTCCTTTTGAAACAACCTTCAAAACATGGTGGCTCTTCCAACTGGCGACTAAAAATTTACGCAGAAACTCGTTCTCAACATATTTATTACGGATGTCATATCTGGTTTGATATGAATCAACGTCGTGCAAGGTTGAGTCCGTGTGACCATTATCAAATTTATGACCAAATTGTCCATCTAGCGTATCTTATAGATTATCAAGCGGAGAGAGACGCCGCTTCATACTATGGCAGACGGAACCCACGTTTTCAAGTGGAATAAACGCTATCATCATCATCACTTCAGCTTAGCCTCGAACAGTAGATTGCGGCAATGCTGCAGTGCCCTTTCTCTCAAATGTTTTCAAACCCGGGTGCCGCACGCACTGCAAACCGGTTGCGACATAGCAATTAGCTGGCAAGTATGCCGTCGGAGATGGACGACAGCATATTCGACACGGTGAAAGTTTGTTGGACATGTGAAATCATTGATTGAAAATTGAATACAACGGCCAATCTCCTGTTGTCATCTGCGGCCGTGAGTTGATAGAGATCGGGATATTTTTGGCTGTGGCGTTCTCCCCCATGTCGCAATGGTAAACGTGCACGAATTAGCAGAAAAGATCCATAACCCGTGCGGTGGTAATATATCCAAACTGTGCAAGTGCAAGTAGTTATAACGCGCCATCCAGTAGTTAAATTTGAAACCACAAATGTGTACAGCCCGGCGACTCGCCTGCTTTGGCAATTAGGTCTCTGCAGGCGCGACGGGGGATGCGCCAGCTTTGGTAGCGAATGGACTAGCGAGCGTTGTACCTTCAGCCCTTTTCCGAATTTTACTACACGGCAACGTTGCAAGTATACTGAGATGGGAAACTCACCGCTGAAACCTGGGCCCCTAGCGTCCACCGAGACCGAGCTAAATACGACAATTTCGCCACTTTTAATCTTCTTTTTTCTTCTTCTTTTTTTACTGTGGTCACCTTCAGCTTGCAGAAAGCATGTTTTAGCGTAAGAACAAACAGAAAAAGTTTTTTTCTTGTAAATTCTTTTGGAGTTTAGTACCAAATGACGTGCGCGCGTGATCTTTTCTAATATCTTTAGCTTCAAGGTTTTGCAGCACATTAATATTTTTTATAGAACCATGCCTCAGCGATGATTTCAGGTAGCGCTTTCGACCTGGGTGGCATCGCATCCTAGCAGAGTGTTTCTATAGTAACGTTGGTACACGGTTTCCTAGGCAACATGGAGCTCGAAGCAGTGCAGGCCCATTCACACCGGCGGTTGAGTCGCGTTTGCGGACGCGTTTGCTTAAAGATTCAGTGCAATTGCTCGCGATTCGATGAAGAAAACGGGCGGATCCGCTAAGCATTTGCGTTTCGAACGCCAGTGTGAAGGAGCGGATTTAAGCTGTGTCTTTGTCGTGTCGATCAAAATTGCATCAGAAACAAATTGGAAACAGTTCACTACACAACGTTGCGATGTTTGGGTCTGTACTACAGTAATACCACGTTGCATAAGAAACATGTCGTGCGCTGCAGTTGCGCAACATTTAAATTACGCTGCCTAGCAAACGTTGTACCTTCAACCTTTTTTCGACTTTTAGCACACGGGTTCCTAGGCAGCATGGAATTCGAAACAGAAGCCTAACGCTGTGGCTTTGTCGTTCCAATCAATGTTGCGTCAGAAACAGTTTTGTAACAGCTCACTACACAACGTTGCGATTTTCACGTCTGTACTACACTGATACCGCGTTGCTTAAGCAACATGTGGCGCGCTGGAGTTGCGCAACATTTAAATTATGCCGCCCAGCAAACGTTGTACCTTCAACCTTTTTCCGACTTTTAGCACACGGTTTCCCAGGCAGCAAGGAATTCGAAACAGTATCCTAACGCTGTGCCTTTGTCGTGCCGATCAATGTTGCGTCAGAAACAGATTGGAAACAGTTCACTACACAGCGTTGCGATGTTTGCGTCTGTACTACAGTAATACAACGTTGCATAAGAAACATGTCGTACGCTGCAGTTGCGGAACATTTAGATTATGCCGCCTAGCAAACGTTGTACCTTCAACTTTTTTCCGACTTTTAGTACACGGTTTCCAAAGCAGCATGGAATTCGAAACAGTAGCCTAACGCTGTGACTTTGTCGTGCCGATCAATGTGGCGTCAGAAACAGATTGGAAACAGTTCACTACACAACGTTGTGATTTTCACGTCTGTACTACACTGATACCATGTTGCTTAAGCAACATGTCGCGCGCTGCAGTTGCGCAACATTTAAATTATGTCGTCTAGCAAACGTTGTACCTTCAACCTTTTCCCGACTTTTAGCACACGGTTTCCTAGGTAGCATGGAATTCGAAACAGTAGCCTAACGCTGTGCCTTTGTCGTGCCGATCAATGTTGCATCAGAAACAGATCGGAAACAGTTAACTACACAACGTTGCGATTTTTACGTCTGTACTACACTGATACCACGTTGCCTAAGCAACATGTCGCGCGCTGCAGGTGCGCAACATTTAAGCTATGCCGCCTAGCAAATGTTGTACCTTCAACCTTTTTTCGACTTTTAGCACACGGTTTCCTGGGCAGCATGGAATTCGAAACAGTAGCCTAACGCTGCGCCTTTATCGTGCCAATCAATGTTGCGTCAGAAACAAATTGGAAACAGTTCACTACACAACGTTGCGATGTTTGCGTCTGTACTACAGTAATACCACGTTGCATAAGAAACATATCATGCGCTGCAGTTGCGCAACATTTAAATTATGCCGCCTAGAAAACGCTGTACCTTCAACCTTTTTTTACTTTTAGTACACGGTTTCCTAGGAAGCATGAAATTCGGAACAGTAGCCTAACGCTGTCCGTTGTTGTGCCGATCAATGTTGCGTCAGAAACATATTGGAAACAGTTCACTACACAACGTTGCGATTTTCGCGTCTGTACTACACTGATACCACGTTGCTTAAGCAACATGTCGCGCGCTGCAGTTGCTCAACATTAAAATTATGCCGCCTAGCAAACGTTGTACCTTCAGCCTTTTCCGACTTTTAATACACAGTTCCCCAGGCAGCATGGTGTTCGAAACAGTAGCGTAACGCTGCGTGTTTGTCGTGCAAATCACTGTTGTGTGAGAAACATATTGGGGACTGTTGCGCAATATCTCCCAACACTCCCACAACATTCGGAACATTCTCGCAACATATCTACAACATATCAATGTTACTTGGGGAGCGCACAGTCACTTCGTAGATGAACATTCCCGCGCAAATAAACGAAAAACATGGCGGTGTGCCGCGGACTTTGCCGATTACAACTACGGGACACACGAATGAACCGGGGGTCCGAGAAACTCCTGCGAGTCAAGTGATGTCACAACACGTGGAGAGCAAGAAGTAGACTAGGCCGACTAAGCGGGGATAATGAGCACTTAGAGTGGTACGCGAGGATTGAAATATTACACTGGCCCACAGAAAACAGAGAGAAAAAGGGCTCGTGCCGCCACAAGTTGCGAGGTAACCTTTCTCAAATTCGAACATAAAAAAGGCCATCGGCGCCAACGAAGCTTCTTCTTTGCCGCGTTTTAATGCGTCTTTTTCGCATCGAATCATCTTTTCGTATTCAATGCAGTCATGTAGACGTCATAAAGCACTTGGAAAGCGCATCCAATTTCAGTAGCCAGACGGAGAAGGATGGAGACAGACAGCGAATGCGCATTCATTCAGCGTACGTAAACGGAGGTCGTGTCACATTTTGAACGAGGAGATTGTAAGGAAGTGCTAGCTGCGGGAGCGAATGAACAGCTGAGAACATGGCGGTGGCCAATCTCGTCGGCGACGGTCAAAGCAGTCCCGTGTGGTCGCCCGAATTTTTCTCGCGAGAAGAATCCTGAGGTCTTATTGCCCTCATAATTGAGCAAAACATAGCTGGGCTGCTCGGTGAGGGCGGCCCCCTCCAATGCCTCGCGAATTCCAACTTACGCGTCTCGGGAAGTCCCTAGAGGCTTTGGCGAATGCACGAACGACGCCGAAATCTCGGAGCACTGCATGGTACTGCAGACCGAGCAGCTCTATACCTTGGTGGCGTTCCTAACTGAGCCCGAGCCTCTCAGATTCGGGGTTCGTTCGGGGTTAGAAAGATTCGCGGTGGCGATGCGCGGTGACGACTTCTCAGCGGTTGGAAACGATCTCACTCACCAGAACGTGCGCACGCATGCCGCCTTTAAAGTAACTGTACATGCTACGCTTGTGTAGCAGCGTATCACAATGATTCCATTCCAGAGCCAAGCACTGCGGGAGGCCACGGTCGGTTTTGCAAAGGGCACAAAGGCGCAGACGCGAGGCGACGTGCTGTGGCGTGCTGCGGCGTGCTGCGTAAGGAAAATAGTGCGGCATGCAGTGACGACCCGCGCATGCGCCGTCACCGTCGTCCCGTCGTTTCCTGTTTCCCTCCCGATTGCAAAAAACGCGCCCGCGGGTCAAGCGTCGTCGTGGTGTGTGTGGTGTCCACGGCTCCATGGTCGTGGTGGTGTCGTGTCGTGGTGAAATAAAATCGTCAAATCGCTGTTGCCAGATCATAGCATCGTGAGCCCACTGTCTGCCCAACTTTTTGGAGGACCTTCGCCCTCGAGCGATTTTTGCGTTCTTGGCAGCTGGCGATCTCTTCCCCTACGCAAAAGCCAGACGAAGCGGCGTTTCACACCGTTTCTCGCCGTCGGAATCTTGTGCAAGCTCTTGCCGCTCTCCGTGCGATTTGTGGACTCTGTAACACTACAGCCTGTCATTTTCACGGGGCTCTTGCATGCAAAATTCATTGCGGTAAACAACGCAGTGGCTGGCGAAAACGATGTCTAATCGCTTTCGAATGAGAGCTCGCCGACTCGCCAAGATGGCCGGTTGTGCCGGTCGCGTATCGCTATCACTCCGCGAGAGCCCCAGACGCGAGCAACGCAATTGTCGTCCGCGTCGTTTGCTTCCCATACCTTGGAAACGGATCTTCTAAAACGTCGCTCGCGTTTAAAAAACAAAAAAAGCGACTGTACTTTACCGAGTTGCTACAGATAGTGCTCAATGATTTAGAAAGCTCTCGGTTCTTTCTATTTTAGTCAAGGATCTATATTTTGCGAACGCAAAGTGGAAAATATGATCCCCCTGAAACCCGATGCTCTGCAAGGCCGCTTCGTACCACGAAGCTCGGCATCAGTTCTTTCACGTGACCACTCCTCCACCAATACGAAGATGGCGTCGAAAGGAAAAGGAACGCGATACTCTGGGTCTGCAAGCAGTGCCCATAGATTTACTCTAGCCGCCTCTATCCCAGAGTGGCCCGGCGGCCCGGCTTGGAGCAAAGGGCTTGGGTATTGATGTTGTTTGCGACTCGTTAACGTATTGCACAGCGTCGTGGACAGCGGGCACGATCTTGACACTCGTCGATACCGTCAAAAGGGCCTTCGCACGCGAAGCACCGGAAAATGTCGTAACGCGGTGCGGTTGGCGCCGTATGCGCAGTTTTAACTTTTGGATATTACACGGCGTGGTGCCACGTTCGCGTAGGACTTTATGCGCATCCACGTAAATGCTGACGCGTCGGTTTTATTTGGAGGACGATTGGAGTCGATGCGGTTCTTGTCTCAATGTGGCTCTCGTCTCGACCGGCGAAATAAGTTGGCGAACGTCCAAGCGGGGACTCTGGACGCTAGGACGGGGACACGGCCGATGAAGTTTCATATTCGGCCGATGAATTTTCGTATTTCACGAATATTACTTCGATAAGGCGAGTCCCTTGATGTCTTCCGCCTCCCTCACCAAATCGGACGACGATAACAACTGTCTCAATGCTAAAATGTGTCCGTAAAGCACCCAGTGACAGAATAAAACGTGTAATAATTCGCTGAAATAGCAATATCAATTTCTGTGAGTAGAAATTGCCCCTGAGATCTTACCTTGTTACCGACTATGAGTGATTTCCTTACTTTTATAACGGGTTTATAGTAATTCGCTCCGTCTTAATTTAGGAACAAAATAACGCTAATTCTAAACTCCAATAAAACAAATATTCCGTCTGCATAAAATAAAGGTTAGGTACAGCAATCTCGATCGCAACCACATTGTCACGGCCATTGCAAAAAAAAAAAAAAAAGCCTGATATCCTTAAGTTGCCGAAATGCTTTCCTCACACTGCCCCTGTCGTCTCTTGAATTGCTTTCTTTTTTTTCTTTTTTCTCTTGTTGGTTTGAATGTGTGGACTTGGCCGACCACAATCCGTGGGCAATCAGTCCTCTACGCGAAACTGAAAAAATAAGAGAGAATTCTTGTTCGAATTTTACGCTAGGTTAAATCTATTCAATTGGATTATTTAATTAAATTACAGGAAAAGTATAAACATGATTTTTTTTTTATGATTACATTTACTTAGCCGATTTCGACACGACTTTCATCCCGTTATCACTTGCAACATTGACAAATCGGAGCTTAAGGAAATCTTGAACTTTAGGATCACCAAGCTTTCGTTAGAATTATTTAGTGAGTATTTAGTACGGCTAATTTATTAATCTTAATTTATGCATAACAATCTATTTATCTTCTTAATTCTTGAGAAACGCGGTAAAGCTAAATATGCCAAAAGGAGTGAAAGATCCACCTACCTAAGTTTGTCTTAGTGCTGCTAAAACATATTCTCCAAGAAAAGAAAGTGCGAACATAGCCCAAATAAACAAGAAAGGCGACTCGTTTTCTGCTTGGATTTGTTCTGCGGGGGCCAGAGACGGATGGTGCGAGTTCCTACATAGGCCTATGGTGGGGAAGTTCGATTTTGGCGTTTGGGTTTGTTTTCCACGCGTCCCCGCGCCGCTATTCGGCAAATTTAACCGCGTAAAAAAGATAATGATCCAGTGCGGTGCAGAAAAGTCTCAGGTATGACCACTCCGCAGCTTCGCTAGCCGCTAGCCGCTAAGCTAAAAACTTGCGAACTCTGCTCATGTTCTTGGCTTTTGCATGAGGCCGAATATCAGTCATTTCTTAGAAGTTCGTCGCCCTATGGATAAAAAAACTGTCGGTAATAAAGTCCCAAGAACAGTCCTGCTATATCGCCTGGTGCAGTTAGAATACAAACACAAAAATGGGAATAACAGTGTCCACATAAAGAAGGCGTGCAGACAAACTGCTTTGCTTTTTTCTTCCGCTGCCATTCGATCATACAAGGTATCCCAGCTAATATATCACATTAACTCATTTTTAAGGGAAGATGATAAAGCTTGATTCTAAGTGTTTCTAATTTTTGCCATTCTTGAAAGGAATACATTAGGCAATAAGAGTTTTTTTTTCAATGCTTGAGTGTTGTAACGTATACTGCGGCCTGAATGTCACTATATGTTGACATATGATGTCTGCAGGCGGAAATAGTGTGCCTACTGTAATAAAAACATTGTAATATTGAATTGGCATCGGCAGAACCCAAAGTGATGCAGTGCTTATGAACATGTTCATATAACTGAATTTGTTGAGAAAAAGTATAAATCAAAGTTGCTGTGCGTGCACTGTTGCCTGGCGCAATTTTCGAAATTCCTCGAAGAAATATTTCCTCGAAATTCATAATCAAGTTCGATGTGCTTGCCGCAACAGAAAAAAAGAGCTCAAACCAACTGCCGTATTTCCCAGAGCACGGCTCGTGCACGTGCGGCGAAGAGTGACTTTCCCACAAAACTTTGGATTCTAAGATAGATGAGCGTGCAACTCTGCTCCCTGCGGGGAGCTGGTACTGAGTAACTCCCATATATTAGTGCAGCGCCATTTGCGTCAAGCTGCCTTAAATTCTTTACCTTGCTGCATCCTGCTATCCTTCACAAAAATGTAAAACTCCTGCGACACCATTTCGCCAAATCTTTATTTCACTGCCATAATTCTAATGAAACAAGCCGCGCTACCCGTACTAATCGTAACGATAGGCTTGTTGAAGTTTTCAGAACTTTAGATTAACACCTGTAATAACAGATTATACAATGTTGCAGGTTAAGAATATCCAGACGAGATACTCCGGCGAAGCCCTCCGTCGATTTCACTTTGCAGAGTGAACGCCTGAGAGGGGGGAGATCAGGTTATTCGAGTACAGGATGGACTCGCCTCTTCTCCGGCTTTCTCTCTGCTAAGTGGTAGGGGCGGGAAATTTTCTGGAGGAGCTTGCCCTTTTTCACTTAACTTGCAACGTGGAATATTCTATTTTATCCTGTATCAAATAATGACAGTACTCGGAAGTTTCGCAATATTCCTCATGCCCGTTGTTTGTTCTGGCGGATTAATTAGCTCTCTTATGTGCGCTTCTCGCCACGCAATGTTTTACTGCAGTGAGATCACAACCGTGGAGCAGGCATCGCAATTTTGCGTGTATTACTCTGCCACAGCCCACTCTCGTGCGAAGGGGATCTTACTCCTCCAGTGCGGGACGTTACACAGAATTTCTGAATAAAACTTCGGCTAGTATATAGGATAGACTGCGTTATCCTGGCGATAGCTTCTTCAAATTTGATATTTAGCAAGGACACTTTGGTGTTGCATTACGTTTTGTAGGCACTGTTCTGTAGGCTTGTTTTGTCATGTCAACTATTTTGTTTCGTATGATATTCAAATACGCGGGAGTGACTTAAAACTATACTAGCTGGAGAAGTGGATCGAAGTTCATGAACAATGTTAAGGAGTTCGGCGACGTTGTTTTTTAATAAAACATATTAATCGTTGACATGCAGATACTCGTCTTGAAGCTCTACGTATAAAACCTAGGCGATGTTCAGAATCAAATGACACAAACTTTGCTGTTCATATATTAATCAAAACTTAAAACTGTATCACAGCGTATAGAACGTAAAGAATCGCAAAATTAGGTATTTAAAATTATTGTATCGTAACGTTGTTTCAGTAGCATTCCGTACCTAAAATAACCTTTATGAATAAGCATCTTGTTACCGTGTGAAGTACCTGTGAGGTTGGCGCAATGCGCGGCGGCGGTCGAAAGGGCGCTCCATTCGAAGAGCTTCGTGTGTCCTGAAGCCGCCGCTCGAAGGCGGCTCTCCGTTTGTATACACGGCGGCTTTGGCTCACAGGGGTGGATGGTGAGCTGTTTTCTTCGGCGGTGTCGGGTCTCGATCATCGCGCGCCCGCGGCAGTGCACCTGGAAAGACCCTGTACGTGATCCGAACGGACAGCATCTGCGATCGACTCGTCGGGGTCCCTTTCTTCTTTCCCTTACCCGACGATGTTCGCCTTTCCGGTCCTCACCGCACCGCGTTTCTCCGTCCTGGCGGCTCTCTTTGCTTCTCAAGGGGAGCCAGGCCGTGATTCCTGATACTGCTCTCGGCTTCCGACTCGTGTCGGCTTTCGTCATCTTCTCTTTGGAGAACCGCCTTGGCAGGTGGCTACGTCGACGCCGCCACACGTGGAAAGGGTGCCCGTTGGGGCCCTTTTCCTGCGACCCTTCCGGTGTTCGGAGACCAGCGATCACCCAAGGGTCCTCGTTTGGGCCCCAGAGGAAGGGTACGTGACCTCTCGTATGTATGTTATGAGGGCGTTGCCAACTGCACCCAATAGGAGGGGTATTGGACTGTGATTGGGTGGAACAAGTTGCGGCCACGGGTTTTTAAACCCGAGGAGGACTGGGGAAGGAGAGTTTTTGTACGGGCTCCAGGGAGTGACCAGATATACGCTCCCGGAGCGGGTCTTGCCGGAAGACTCCTGCGGCGTCCGGCAAGGATGACGGTTCTGTAAAATCCTGCTCTTGTAATTTCTATATTCGCTCTTAATTAGTAAACGTATTTGTTCTTGTTGACGTCAAGTCTCCGTGATGCGTCAATCGACATCCTGGACAAGAGGCGAGACTTCAAAATTGACATCAAGCAGCTAGCATCAGCATCAAACATCATCATCAGAGAAGAAAAGAACCTCACTGGCGCAGTCGACAGGATGCGTATGCAAGGCTGCTGATCGAGGAGTGCTGGTGACATCGAGACGTCTGCTGGAAGCCGGGATCTCGGAACACTGGGCGCGAAGAAGTCACGGACAGCGTCCGACGGACAGGCACCGTCTCTTCATACAGACTTGGGTGGAGGAGCACCGGAACCGCATCGGCGTTCACTTGTAGGTGCCCTTTCGTTTGCTGGGACTTGCACGCTCTATGACAGATCGGTATAATCTACGTAGTGGCAAGGGCAAACCAGGCGGTATGAACGGGGAGGACGGAGGTCGTGCGTCGGCGGTCAACGCTGAGGGTGATAGTAGCAGTAGTAGCTCAGAGATGTCGGTGGCAGACAAGATGTCACTAATGCAATTGCAATTACAAATCGCAGAGGCAGAACTGGAGAAGCAAAGGCTGCTGTTAGAAACTCAACGCCTTCAAAATTCGAGCGCGGTGTCCGTGGTGGATAGGAGAGGCGGACTTGGGGGTGCTGAGGAAGATAGGAGGCTGAAATACGCCAGCCTATTGAAGGGTGTCCTCTCCCCCATGCCTACTCATGAGCCGCTTGTGCCCGGATGGTTTGAGGATGTTGAGGCGACCCTAGACTCGTATGGTGTGCCCAACGAGTGGTGGGCGGGGATGGTCTTGCCGCGGTTGAGTGAGACGGCTCGGGGCATGCTTGCCAAGCTCTCGGCAGAAGAGCGCAAGGACTATCGGACGCTCAAATCCAAAGTATTGGGGGGTCTGCGGCTGTCAGCGGCTGAATACAGACGTCTCTTTCTGAGCTCTAGGAAGGGTAGCAAGGAGACGTGGGAGCAGTTTTCGGTCAGGCTCGAGAAATACTTGCAATACTACCTGAACAGCTCCAAGATACAGACCATGGAGGAGTTGCAACAGCTAATGGTTAGCGACCGCATGAAGGAGTGTCTTGCACCAGACGCTAGAGCCCACGTCATACTCAAGGAAAAGGGAGGCTTCCTGACTCCGAGCGCGATTGCTCGGCTCTCAGAGGACTTTGATGAAAGTCTCAGATCGAAGGGGGGTTGGGCTACAGACAGGGGCGCTACGACAAAAAAGCCGAATACAGAAGCACGCGACAAGGAAGGACGGTCAGCCGCACCGTTCGGGCGCCGCTGCTTCGGCTGTAACAAGCCGGGTCATATCGCAAAAGATTGCCCTACCCGTAACACCAACCCGAGCAACCGGATGGGAAAACGTAACGAGGAAAAGGATCGCACGTTGGCAGCTATGGTCAGTGCGATAGAATTTGTGGTTGAGCCCCGAAGGGCGACATCAAAGGAGGGCAGTGGCGGACACACGGTGTCGCTAAAAAGTGGCGATGTGGATATTACTGCAATCGTGGACTCCGGGGCCGACATTAGTGTGATTCGACAGTCTATCCTCCTTGACTATGAGGCCGCGGGCTCCAGGATTGTGCTAATGAGTGCGTTCGGCGATCGGGTGACCGCGGAGCTTGCGTATGTGCCACTTAGTGCCGTCACGGGGGGCCGTTATGTCTCGTTGCAACCGGGAAGTCAAGGGGTGTTATGCGCCCTTACGGAGAGGTTGGTTGAGGGAGTTGACGCTTTGATCACGCCTTCTGATTACGAGCAGCTTCTCAGCGAGCGAGTGTGCACTGACTCCGCGCCTCGGCCCATGGGGTCAATGGCAAGTGAAATAGTTGAGAAGGACGGGGAGATCGGTGAGGGGTCGTTGGAAGCAGAAGTGCTGACTGTAATGGCGGAGGAACGAGAAACTGTTACTGGGGCGAATCCGATTGCCAGGCATGAGTTTAGGCGATGTCAGGAAAGCGACACGACACTGGATGAGGCCTGGAAACAAGCTCGTGTGGGAACGCATGGAATGGTTGTAATGGACGAGCTTCTATACCATTGTGAACCAATGGCCGGTCGATCATGCAACCAGTTGGTGATCCCTAAGGGTCGACGTGAGGAGGTGCTCCGAATGGCACACGATTCTGCATGGGCTGGGCATCTCGGTGAGCGTAAAACACTTCAGCGCATCAAGCAGTCGTTCTATTGGCCAGGCGTGGCCGCCGATGTCAAGGCATACTGCCAAAGCTGTCACACGTGCCAAGTGAGGTCTCCCGCGCGACAGTCAGACCGAGTGCCTATCGCGCCGCTCACGAGACCGACGCGCCTTTCCAAATGGTAAATATGGATATTATTGGCCCGCTAGATCCGCCTTCAGGTAGGGGTCACCGCTATGCGCTCTGTGTCGTGGACTACTGCACGAGATGGCCCGAAGTCATCTGCCTTCGATCACTGACCGCGAAGGCAACATGTGACGCTCTCTTAGAAATCTTCTCGAGAATAGGAGTCCCTGAGACGGTTTGCTCGGATCAGGGAACTAACTTTACGGCAAAACTCACTCAGGAGCTTATGGTAAGGCTAGGAGCGACGCCGCGGTTCTCTACACCGGACCACCCGCAGAGCAACGGACTCGTGGAGAGGTGGAACGGAACATTCAAGGCGATGTTAAGCCACGTAGTCCAGGAGCATGGGCGCGACTGGGATAGGTACATACCGTACCTCTTATGGGCGTATCGCGAGGTTCCCAACGCTACAACCGGTGAGACACCGTTCGAGATGATGTACGGTAGGGTGCCGATCGGGCCACTGGCTATACTTCAGAAAACATGGACGGGTGAGTGGACGGTGCCAGACTCGCTGAATGTCTCAGCAGGAACGTATCTGTCTCAGTTGCGAAAGCGCCTCGAGAGTGCATCCGAACGTGCAAAGGAGACAGGTGCGCTGAGCCAGGAGGCCTATGCTAACCGGTACAACCTACGGGCTAGGTATAAGCAGTTCAGTGATGGGGACCAGGTCTTGTGGTCGGAAAGAGAAAAAGAGGGTAAGTTGAGGCCAAAGTGGACCGGACCGGTCACGATAGTTCGGCGGTTGCGTCCGTATTCCTATGAAGTGGAGCTCGAGGATCGAAGTCGTAGGACTGTCCACGCAAACAACCTAAGGGCATATCACTCTCGGGTGTCAGTAGTTGGCGTGATCTTCGAGGAGGATCGAGCGTTCGGTGACGTTCCTCCCCTTCCGAGTGCTAAGGGAAATGAGGAAAGCGGTGAGCTTCCGACGGTCGCTCATTTGACGAAACCCCAGCAGTATCAGCTGAAGGCATTGGTAGAGAAAAACCGCATCGTATTCTCTGAAAGGCCGGGAATGTGCAACGTTGGAAAGCATAAAATCACACTGCAAGAGGGGTCCGAACCTCAGCGTGCGTACCCGTACCGGGTTCCTATGGCGTTCAGACGAGAAGTGGAACGCCAGGTGAACGAGCTTGAAGAATGGGGCTTAGTGTATCCAGTGGAAAGTAGTCCCGCGCATCCAGTGGTATGTGTTGCGAAGAAGGATGGAAGTATGCGACTGTGCGTAGACTGTCGAAAGTTGAACGCTATCACCAAGCCAGATGCCTTCCCCTTGAGCAGGGCCAGTGATCTACTGCTTGAAGTTGCGGGAGCAAACTTTATATCGATACTCGACATGCTTAGAGGATATTGGCAGATTCCGATGGACGAGCAGGCACAGTACTAAACAGCGTTTGTGACACCGCAAGGTCAGTACGCGTGGAAGGTAATGCCGTATGGGCTCCGAAACTCAGCCTCTACGTTTCAGAGGATCATCAATCAGATCTTGGCACCACATGCTGAGTATGCGTGCGCCTACATCGATGATGTGGCGATCTTTTCGAGGACGTGGGAAGAACACGTAATTCATTTGGAGCGCGTCTTGGCAGCAGTGGCGTCCGCTGGATTGACCGCTAACGTGCAGAAATGTAAATTCGCTCGTAGTGAAGTACATTTCTTGGGGCAGGTTGTAGGGTCGGGGAAACATGGCCCGGACCCAAAGCGGGTAGAGGCAATTCAGGACATCGCTAGGCCGCAGACGAAGAGAGAGCTGCGGAGCTTTCTGGGGCTGGCAAACTACTACCGCGACTACGTCTCCGACTACTCTCGTCTTGTTCTGCCGCTGACTGATCTCACCAATAAGCGCGTACCGCAAAAGCTGCCATGGACAAAGGAAGCCCAAGAGGCATTCGAAGAAGTGAAAGCACGGTTAGCTCAGGCGCCTGCACTCTTTGCGCCTGACCCCCAAAAGGAGTACATCTTGGCTACGTACGCTTCACAGTTCGCGATCGGGGCGTGCTTGGCTCAGGAAGATGACAACGGAAAAGAGCGTCCGATTGCTTTCCTTAGCAAGAAACTAACCCCTGCTGAAACTCGTTGGGCTACCATTGAGCGCGAGGCGTTCGCGATCATCTGGGCCCTACAGCGGCTCGAGACGTGGCTATTCGCGGCATCGATCAAGGTCGTCACTGACCACAATCCTCTTAGGTTTTTGACACTCAGCACCCCACATAGCGCCCGTCTCACCCGTTGGGCTCTCGCGCTGCAAAAATTTAATGTCACGGTTGTACATAAGAAGGGCAAACTAAATGCCAATGCGGACGCGCTCTCCAGACTGGTGACGGCCGAGGTATGACCACCTAGAGGGTAAAAACGTGTAACCCTGCAACTTGCGAGACAAAATAATATTCTGTGCTGTCATGGAGTGTGCGGGTTGCAGCGGCCGGAGGGCCCTACCAGTGGCTAATGTGTGATGGAGTGTGCATGTGCGAACCCTTTGACAATTCTGCAAGAGAGGATACTCCGGTCGCCTGTATTTGTTATGCCCCTCGGAGGCAGGAGAGTTCGCTGTGCTATGTTTCGCGGTCGTGCCGTGTTTATTATTGTCCCAGTGTATAGGGTGGTCCTACTACTCCATTCCATCGGCTTTGCTATTTGTAGTGACTATTGCGTATACATACATGTTGCTTAAATCTGTTATTTTGTATGCGCAATAGTTAAAAGACGTGCTTGCAAAAGAGTAATTTTCTCTTAGATGGGGAAGGCGACACGTGGTTTTTTTTTTTTTAAGAGGTGCTGTTGCCCTTGGGAGGCAGACCTTAACGTGGTTGCTCTATGTGTACGTCGTACGTTGTTGTGTTCTTGTTTTCCTTTTTTTTTTTCCTGCGACCTCTAATTTTTTTGTACTGCTAACCAGCCCTAGAAGTTCCGGCGCAGTCTTGGAGGGGACGTGTGAGGTTGGCGCAATGCGCGGCGGCGGTCGAAAGGGCGCTCCATTCGAAGAGCTTCGTGTGTCCTGAAGCCGCCGCTCGAAGGCGGCTCTCCGTTTGTATACACGGCGGCTTTGGCTCACAGGGGTGGATGGTGAGCTGTTTTCTTCGGCGGTGTCGGGTCTCGATCATCGCGCGCACGCGGCAGTGCACCTGGAAAGACCCTGTACGTGATCCGAACGGACAGCATCTGCGATCGACTCGTCGGGGTCCCTTTCTTCTTTCCCTTACCCGACGATGTTCGCCTTTCCGGTCCTCACCGCACCGCGTTTCTCCGTCCTGGCGGCTCTCTTTGCTTCTCAAGGGGAGCCAGGCCGTGATTCCTGATACTGCTCTCGGCTTCCGACTCGTGTCGGCTTTCGTCATCTTCTCTTTGGAGAACCGCCTTGGCAGGTGGCTACGTCGACGCCGCCACACGTGGAAAGGGTGCCCGTTGGGGCCCTTTTCCTGCGACCCTTCCGGTGTTCGGAGACCAGCGATCACCCAAGTGTCCTCGTTCGGGCCCCAGAGGAAGGGTACGTGACCTCTCGTATGTATGTTATGAGGGCGTTGCCAACTGCACCCAATAGGAGGGGTATTGGACTGTGATTGGGTGGAACAAGTTGCGGCCACGGGTTTTTAAACCCGAGGAGGACTGGGGAAGGAGAGTTTTTGTACGGGCTCCAGGGAGTGACCAGATATACGCTCCCGGAGCGGGTCTTGCCGGAAGACTCCTGCGGCGTCCGGCAAGGATGACGGTTCTGTAAAATCCTGCTCTTGTAATTTCTATATTCGCTCTTAATTAGTAAACGTATTTGTTCTTGTTGACGTCAAGTCTCCGTGATGCGTCATTCGACATCCTCGACAAGAGGCGAGACTTCAAAATTGACATCAAGCAGCTAGCATCAGCATCAAACATCATCATCAGAGAAGAAAAGAACCTCACTGTACCTCTGCACGAAACTAAATAGCTAGTTTTGTGCAGTCATGGGTAAGTTACTTTTAAAAAGTAATTCGTTACAGTTACAGTTACTTTCACAAAAAAGTAACGAAGTTACCGTTACAGTTACCGCAACAAAAAAGTAACTCGTTACAGTTACAGTTACTTTCAAAAAGTAACGACGTTACTTTTCAGTTACTTTTCTATAACACAAAAATTAAGGAAAAACTAATGTTTGAAAAAAAAATATAGACACGAATCAGTCGGGCTTTCACCATAGCGGTAAATTCAAACTTAATAATTTAGCTGGAAAATTAGTCAATATTATGAAAAGAATAAAGACAAAAATTGAACTGGATGTGTTTTCTCACATATGAACACGAAGACTTGTTGTCGGAGTACTCCTTGTTGCAAAGTTTGTATACTGCGGTCAAATAGCTAGCAACCCACTTCACCACAGAAAAATACTCTGTACGCCGGCCATGCTTGTTCTTTGTTCTGTTCTCATCAACATCCCTATCCTTGTAGCACTAGCACATTGCTGACTCGTTGACGGTTGCGCTTTGTTCGTGAAATCCTTTGATACATTTCAGTTCGTACCCGCCAAACCAGAAACAAGCCCTGCGCAAACAACAGTAAATTTTGCCTCCCCCGTTGAAACCACGCCGGAGTAGTGGCGCAAATCAAAATACGAAACATGCGCAGTGCGGAGTAGTGGCGCTAATCAAAATACGAAACATACGAAGTTCCCTCCGCGTGTATTGTTGTTTCACGGTTGATTCACCCGATTAAAATGCGTGCGCAGAAAAGAAAAAACCGCAACAGAGGTAGTGCTTCAATATACTAAGATGCAAGTGTTCAGTCACAAAGTACAATCAAGTGCGTAAAGATAACTACACTCTTCTTTTTTTTTTTCTTCATCAAATCTACACGTGGCTATATTCGGATAGTGACTCGCGAGAAAGAACGTATTCTCAAGTTTGTGCAAGGCCAACTGACACTCAAAATAACGGAGCAGACACTTTGGAAAGTGCAAGGAATAGCTAGATTATACTCGTTTAATGATATATTATTCACAAAGAACTGAAAAGTAACGACAAAAGTAACTTCGTTACTTTCATCGTTACCTCAGAAAAAAGTAATAGAACTACAGTTACAAGTTACATTCTTAAAAAGTAACTCGTTACAGTTACAAGTTACCGAAAAAGTAACGAAGTTACAGTAACGCGTTACTAGTAACGCGTTACTACCCAAGACTGCTCGTGTTGCACTATCGATGGTAACGAAAGGTTGCACATAAGAAGGCAGGGAAGACATTCCCTTTAGTTGGACAGGAAAACCTACGATTATTAACATGATATTTGCAATCGTGTGAACAGGTGCGAGCTTATGCTCCATAAGTTATCTTTGCTACTCCGAAATTAGCTTCTGGCTGCAACAAAAGGCTGTTCCAAAAGGTCTTAAACATATCAAATCGCTGGAAGCTTCAAACAAAGAGACAAAGGGTCGCCGTGTGGTGGGAGAAGAACATCTCAGAGCTCAGGATGCCGCTTCTGGACGTTTTTTTTTCTTATTTTTTTGTGCGTTGCTCGATTGCATAAGGCAATCGAGGAACGCACGGGCAATCGAGGATCAAGGTGTACACCTTTGCAAGTGGGATCCTGCCTTAACCTCGAACCGCGCGCCCAGGTGAGGCGGACCTATTCTCCGGCCAGAACGTTCGCTGCTTACCGTGCAATGCTGCCAAGCTTCGCTTGTGAAAGATAAGGATATATTTTGAGGAATACAAGAAAAAGACAAAAACAGTACGGACCTTAATTTTCTTTGGAAACGTTTTCAGCTCGTGCTACGTGGCTATTTTCACCCCAGTTAAACCCAAAAGTAAAATATAAAGGAAAGTAATAGAAAGAGGAGGAACGTGTGGAGCTGCATGGCCATTGCATCAATGATGGCTGTGCTCGAGGCATCGCTGGCTTCCATGACGTGCAGTAATAGAGGCTGCGATCCTCATCAAGTCAGTTTCAACCCTTTAATATGCATCATCCTGCAATATTTGATACCACGAGTTTGTGCGGATACCTCCCCCTGCGTTCCGAAACTGTAACTGCATCGCTAAAGCTAGCCATTCGCGATGCAGCAGACGCTGCAATCTTGTTCGCGCCCATCTCAATGATGAGCCCCTAGCCCCTTCCAACATGGCGGACACATTAGGCGGTCACAGAATCGCTCACAATGGCAGCGCACAGGAGTCTTGCGGACGTATATAACTGACAGGCATGTAGAGTCATTCGCTGCGATGCCGGTATTTTATGTGCCACGAGCGTTCCGTTCACCTCGTTAGTTTTACACCGCAAAGGTAGTAACTCGAGGGAAGCTGTAAGTAGAAAGTGCCGTCACTACTCAGCAATCGCGGGACCTGCAAGCTATGAAGATAATCTATTTACTGAGTGTTTTGAGCGCGCTATTCACAGCGCATCCTGGAGGGGGAGGGGGTTATGATATAGTTCATTGGAGTGCTTACGATCACTCTATCAATATAAAAAAAATATTGTAAAAGAACATTTACTCACAGGGGAATAAAACCGGATGTGTTTTAAGCAAAATGCTTGGAATAATAACTAGCAATTCTCCTTTCACGTCATGTTTTGTGATGTATTTGTTTTGTTTTGTATAGATTTTTAGTTTGGAGTGAAATTGTATCATTCCTCATTTGTTTGTTTTTGCTACCGTTGCTGCCAAAAGGGTGGCATGGCCCCGTCAGGCATTTATGCCTTTTGCCATGTCCCCCTAGACATCTCTGTACCGTTATGTCCTAAATAAAAGGTAACAACAACAACAACAACCTGGCAGGGGTCTTGGCATCCTCAGATCCAGCTCCTACCTAACATCTGGAAGAAGCGTCGATCTTGATGGTGGGGAAGGCGCATTCCGGAAACATGGCGGAAGCTTTAGCATTTCGAAAAACGAAAATGGGGTGTGTGTATGTGTATACAGCATGTAGCTTAGTCTGCCTCAACGGGCAAGTTGTCTCCCAGCTGTAGATGAAAAATTAAGCCAATGCAGTACAACCGTTAGCGTGTGGTCTTTAACGTGCATCACGCAGTAGTGATAGACTACCGCACGCCGGCACGACGCTCATAATGATCAAAACGGGCAGGGATGAGGATTAAACCCAGGATGCCTGGGCTCTGCAGCTCTTTTTATCATATCCGTTCACCCTTAAGCTCAGACGGCAGCCAATGACACAACCAGAGCTCGAAATCGGTGCTTTGAAGTGTTCTTCCGCAGAACGAGCGCCCGCGCTAAAAATGCCTGTCTCAAAGCCATGAGAACGGACTTGCTGAGGTTTTAGGCGTCGTCTGCAGTTTTATCTCATGGTTTATCTCATGGTCACATTCAGGACTAAGTAACTCCACGAGTGAGCCATACTGCCGCGAACTTACGCTACTTCTTAGGAACGCATGACGTGGCGGAATTCTAACGGAGATTCACAGGCCGGCCCCAGGCACAATCTTGAAATCCGTTCATTCGTTTTAACAATACTTTACTTGACTTCTCTGCCGGCAGTCCAGAGACACTAACTTATACGACAGTGTTACTGTCATTCGGACACAAAATTGACCGCATCTAAACAAAGAAAGACGTACAAGATTTCGTTTCCGTACCCCTTTAAGAAATTCAGAGCCACTCCTTTGCAGAATATAAGGCTAATATTTTGTATGCGTATCACGGTTTGTACGTCAGTGACAGAAGGACAAAGGTTGCGGTGTTTTTCACCGTACAGTTCTTTCTTCATTGATTTTGTTTTGATGGTGACAATACAGTCTTTACGAGGCGCTTGCCAGCGTAAATCTCTGCATGAAATTCACCACACCAAGGAGTTTGAAAAAAAAAAGCGCGCCGTAACGTGGCATGTGTTTCTTGGCGCGTGTCTTAGGCAAGCATTTCATGGATACACATGCAGCGGTCACATGTGTAGCGGGCAGAAGCTTATTCGCGGCGAATAATTGGGGCATCGCCGCCTGGTGTAATTATTTCGCAACCCAGAGTAAATATACTTCAACGACTGCTTGGCCGGGAAGCACTTTGGGTTGAATTCACGAATACTTGTGGTCATCAGATTTATTTCGTTTTGTTCCAACATGAACGCCAGAAAACCGGAAAGTTCTCCGGACCACCTGCGGACTACGTTCAGTGCGTCTTCAAGTGCAAACGGCCGCGTGATCGTTCGAACTGTCGTCTGCTCTTTCAAGCATTTCTGTTTGTCGTCTGCTCTCTTAAACGACGTCGGCCCGTAGACCAAATGTTGGCCCAGTACTTGCGATAAGAAGTAAGTGCAGGCCTCAAAAGACTAAATTTTGAAGTTTGGTAAGCAGGCTCGTTGTAAACAGTAGATACAAGGAGATGTTGATTATTGTTACCAGTGACCATCACCGACTTGTTATCCCTAATTCACTTGGTCCAATTCTGCTAGCGACTTTCAGTATCGACGTCGACCATCTCAGCTACGGTTCACGCTTTTGCAGCCCGAGCGGCGTCGCGAGTAAAAATTGCGAGCGAAATCTGCGAATCAGGCTTTAGCGTGCAATCTACGGCGTCCACTCGGAATGGATAGCGACATGTCACATTATTCACGGGAAGTTTTGTGGTGTAACGAGCCTCGGTGATTTTGCTGACACCGCTCATGTAGTCAGACATCGCCAAGAAGACGTAGAATCAACAATTCATACGCAAAAAAGGGCAGGGGGACTAACACCGACGCCGACAACATCGCATTTGGATGGTTTGTTTATGGGCGACGGCGAGCTTCTTGCCCACACACCCCTCGCGCATGCGGGGCGCCGGTGGAGTCCGCTAGGGGCGCTCCGGTTTGTTTGTAAGCAGGAGTTGGTGCATACTTGACCCTCTCGCGGCGGAAATGACCGTGGACGATTTGGCACGCTGGCCACCTGGTACGGCGCTTTAGACCTTCAGGTTTCCCACACATTCTGAGTTGCTTTCATCTTATTTAGACACAACATAACTATTTGTTTATGCCGATAATAAACTTGTTTGTGCATTGGATGTCGCTTATTCTTTTTATTGTTCGTCCTTTGCGCACCGGCGTTTGTGCGCATGAATCGATTGAATTTTTTTATTTCGTTTTCTTTTTCAAAATTTGTTTGCAATTACCAGTCCAATTGAAGTGCTTAGCCAAATAAATAAAAAAAGGCAGCCATTAGAATGGAAAGATACCATTCCCTCTGATGATGATAGTCATTAATTTTTGCTAGACTGAATTTCGTAAAGGACTCTATTGGCGCTCTTGTGCTGACGTAAAGTTGCCTCGATTATTGGGGGAGAGAGTGGAGGGGGCGCCTGTAGTCACGCGGCGCGGCTTTGTTTGCTAACACAGGCGGAAGGCCACACATGCACACAGTGGCGTCACGAGGGTCAGCGGCACCTAAACCCCCCCCCCCCCCCTCGCCGCGACACCCCCCCTGAGCGCTGCCCCCGGGGCGGTCCCACACTACCCAGGTTTGATGCGATCGCAGCGCCACCGCGCCTCCGTGACGTCAAGACCGCTTGTCGGTCTTTTGGGTAAACATGCCTGAGGGATGCACGTGCTAGCCATTAGTCGGCTTTCTGTTTCTCTTACTCTTTACGCTTAACCTAATCTGGAGCCGTCAAAATACTAGACCGCGAATCACTAAGGCGCCCTTACCTAAGCTTCGGGCCCCCTTTTTTTTGTCCCTTAACAGAGGTGGCGTCCATGAAAACGCTCCAATCAGAGTGTCGGTCTGATGACTATACCCACAAGCATTTCCGAATTCACATCCGGGGGCAGTTAGTTCCGAAACCTTAGAGTGCACCTGCTTTGTCTTGGTGGTCAACAGTCAGATATATCGCCTAATGATTTTCCCTACTAATATAACGGGCCTGATTAACTGGTGTGACGAATCGTTTTCCATGATTAATAGCGTTGCATTTCTAACATCCTTGTGTTAACCGACACTTGACTTTCGGAAAAAACAAAGGACGCAGAGCTGTTCTTTTGAACAAAACAAATCAATGTACTTCCACAAACGGAGGTCTGCTAATGGGCGTTGGGTTATTAATCTCAATATCGGTGTATCCGACGGCCGCTCGCCACTCGTGAATGTTTACTATTCAACATCGAGAACTGTTCCTTGGATGTTGCTACTGAACACGTCCACGAGTTGTCTTCGATGAAAAAAATGTGTTGTGTGTATGTTTATACGGCCTGGAACTTGGTAACTTGCGGCCTGAATATCCATCGAGACGGAAGATCCAACGAGTCAAAAGCTCCAATTGGTTACGTGATAGGCGAGACGGAATATCCATCTACTCGAAATGTCCAATTCAGACGGAATGTCCAAAACGTCTGAATCTCCAACGAGACGGAAGGTCCAACCAGGCCTGAATGTCTACTGTGACTGATTTTCCAACGAGACGGAATATCCAACCCGGTCTCAGTGTCCACCGAGGCTGGATATCTAATGTATCATGTTTATTTAATTTCTGTAATTTAATGAGCATAATGCTCCCAAATCAACAATGATAAGCTAGGACCTTTTTTTTCATTGCACGTTTTTGTATCTTATGTGAAAGGCTTGCTGGAATGCTCCAAATTATATTTAACAATGTAGAGATCACCTAAGATGCGTGATCTCCAAAAACAAAATGGCAAAAAAGTTTTTTCTATATTAAGAAGGATTGGAATACGCTGCAAAGCGAAATTGTTTCTGCCACAAATGCGGAATTTTTTTTTTTGTATTTTTTCGGTTTCTGCGATAATGCCTGATGCAGGCGCCGCAGGCTTAAAATAAATAAATAATAAAGTATAAAGTTAACAACAACAATCAAATAGCGTGTATTGTATAAAGTATGTTGTAAAGTCAACACCGAAGCTTAGCAGTCAAATGCACACCAGAAATTATTTTAATAAGAAAAAATAAAAGCCCGCCGCATCCAGAAACTAAAGGGATACGAGAAACAAAGAGTCTTCAACGCAGCGGAGCATCGTGAACTTCCGAAACAGGGTTCCGCACGCAATATTTTCCCACCTATATGGCGAAATACGGCCGTATTAGCTCCCATATCTGGCGAAATAAGCCATATTTGACTGCTTATATTATCATATCTGGCCCTATATAAAATATATCAGGGCCATATCTGACATTTTCGTACGGGTAGAAAAGAAAAGCGACTGAACGCTACGAAACCAAAATGTAGGCGTACAACAAAGAGGTCTTCGAAACTTTATCTTCTACACATACATCTTCCATGTCCCCCCCTTTCCGGTTTTGGACCAAAGTTCAGTTTTATTCTAGTGACCTTAAATCACTTGCGGGGTTAGAAAGGTTCAACATTTCTAAAACTCAAGACGGAAGCTACAAAGAGGGGGCAAACACAAGACCGTCGCGTCTTGTGTTTGTTTCGTCTTTGTAGCCTCCGCCTTGGGTTTCAGAATTGTTTAACTTTAACCAGCTCGCCTGCCCTAATAAGTTATCTTAGGAAGGTTCACCTTTGCTCTTGGTTAAATATAACAATGGCACTACACCACCTGAGTGGTTTCAAACCCTAGACTGCAAACAAACTAAACCATCACTTACAAACAATGCTCGTTCCGGGTCGACATTCCACATGGCAATATAAAGGACTGCACTTTCGCCACCTCCCTGTGAGGACCCTAAGCTTCGTCTCCTCCAAATCGCTGAAACGCAAATACGGTGAGTGTTGTTTTTATCGGTCGATTATTTATGTGTTCGTACCGCGACACTGAAGTACTGTAATTGCATTGAAATTGTTGTAGTTATTACGCCTATGTATTTCGGCTATGAACATATCACTGTTAGCCATTTATGCAGAAAAGTAAAGTCTTGGAATTTGAAAATTTCAAGACACATAAGAGGCTCAAGTGTCTCAAGTGCAATTCGAAGTTTCAAGTGCAACTCGTCTGATTGCATGTGTCGCGTTTTGATTGCAGGTTGCAGCGTACTTGCTGAGCCTGCAATCAAATGAATACTGCTACAAATGAATCCTGAGCACCTTGGTGTCCCAACGTTCGTGCCTTCTCACAAGCACTCAAGCAAGCCAGTCATGCAGTTCAAAAGCCGTCGCTGGCCTAACGCGCTTCTTGAATTTTTGTTCAAGAGTGCCAATGCTAAAGATCATAGAATCGAGTACTATCGATGCATCATCTCAGCAAGTACACGGTGACCGGGGAAAAATGCCCGGTAGCGCACCTTACGCTTAACAGCGGAGTTATGGTGTCCGATCCTGATAATCCCATGACTCCGCACGGCTGCAACCCAGACAAGGACTCCGATGCAACGGCAGAGCTTGCAAAGTGGTTCATGTACGAAGTCTGTACGGATGTACGCAGCAGCCGCAAGGGACCCCGTGAGGCATTCGACGAAGCGGTGACGTCCGTCCAGGAAAGGTTTCGTGAGTACGGAGATGAAGTCCAGGATGACATACAAGCCAGCATGAACAGTGCAAATAGATTCACGTCCAAGAGGGAAGTCCTCTGTCGCAATCGCCATCACAACAGACTAAAGGGCATGCATTGAACGCTATTCTTCCGGAGCTTCGTGTCACCATCTAGAAGTCAAAATGGAAAGGAGACGGCTCCTTCTTTTTTATGCTGAAAAAGACCTGGAAGTGCTTCTCAATATCGAATTCATTCTGTGGAACGGCAATTTTAAGTATAACTCCAGTGAATTTCACAGTCTAGGGCAATTCTACACTCTAGATGCCATTGTTTAAGGGGAAGCGCATCCCATCGTTTACGCTCTGATGTAGTCATGCAACATTCAGGCCTACGTGGTTGTTTTCGGCACCTCAAGACTTCACTTAAGACTAAGTTTGAGGGGGTCGGTGACCTCTCAACCTCCACCACGTGGCACTTCGATTACCAGTCCGCAGCTATCCAGGCTGCGATGAACGTCTTCAAGACCACCGCCGGATTTCCGAGGGTAAACAAATGTCTGAAGTGTTGTTTTAGTGGAAATCAACGACTTAAGTATGGCGTTTTTATCTATGAACAATAACTGAAGCCAAATGTAGTAAAGTACTATATCCAGGATTCCGTTACGCGCCTGTTGCAACTGTGACCCCACATATATGAGCTCCAATAGAACTTTTCGCACGTTTCACTCCCAGGTACGTGGCTGCGCATTCCACTTTGCGAAAGGCTTTAATACCAAGCGCAACGAACTGGAGCTCAGGGCTCTTTGACGTGACGACCGTGAAGTGAACAAATGTTTCGTCAGAATTCGTCACCTGACCTTTGTCCGGACCACTGCCGCCCGCTGTTTTCAAGTGACCTTCTTGTAAGCAGTGAGAGAGTGCAGGCGAGCTGGTAATCAATCGTCATCTTGTAAACCCTGAGATGGGGAACGATAAAAAAACGGACGAACACAACAAAATCTCAAGCCAGCATGAACAGTGCAAATAGATTCACGTCCGTTTTTTTTTTTTTTTATCGTTCCCCATCTTAGGGTTTACAAGATGATGACCTTCTTGCAGCGAAACCAAGTCAACCCCAGCAGAATGTCGCTCGCCTGGATCAGTTCGTCCGGTACTTCAGGAGGTTCTGGCTATCCCATAGTATTCTCAAAGAGATTTAGGGACCGTTTAGAAATCGGGGTCCGAGGACGACGAACGTAGGTGAGGTGTGTCACAACGGCCTGTATAGTCGCCTTCAAGTCGCCATCCCGACCTGACTGAATTTATTCAGTTCGTTCTGGTTGCGCAGCACACCACACAGAATCGAATTCAAGTACTTCTGCTGGCCCCGCTTGCTGTCGCAAGACCTACGTCTAGCTCCGTCTCGGCAAGAAACGAGAGGCACCACGCAGAAAGGGATGCGTTTAGTCATTCACCAGAGGCAGTACTGCCACCTACAAGGACGTCTGCAACTACGTGGACAGAATCGCGAGCATTGGCGTGCTCCCAGCGACTACTTAACAGTTTTTTAGTGGTCATTTATTGACGCATGATGTGAATATATGTGTCATGTTTTCCGCTGATCAAGTTGTCCTCTTTTGAAGACGTCGAGAAAGGTGCCGAAAGCGGAAACCTTCGCCGTAAAGTTTTCGTCTAAACAGTTCCTTTGGTGTGTACCAATCGGCGATTGTTGTATGTGATTACATTTTATTCTTGAAGCCTAATTACTGCCATAGCGTTTTTTGTTTTTGCCACAAAATCGATTAATAAACGAAAACCTTACTTAAAACATGCTTGTAAAATAAATATTGGGGTTCTTTGGATTCAAAGCTCCGCGAAGTCCTACGCCTTTTTCTCTTCATATTTTCCAGCAGTTCTAGATGTTTCGCAAAAATTAGCAAAAGTAACCGAAAGATTAAAAAAGAGGACTTAAAAAATTGTTTCGTCCCTCTCATACGTCACGACAGTAGTAGACTTTTCAATGACCGGGGCGGTCCCGTTTAATTGAAAGCGCAACAGCGGCTATACATTACATCACGTCAAGAACACCCCTCGGATCTTTTGGTTCTCAGTCCCCCGAATAGAATCTTCTTTCCGGCCCTGTTGCGGGACATTAAAGGTTCTCACCTCCTCTACCTCTGGGGCGGCCAATCAATCATTTTGAAATCTACCAGAGTCACGGGATGTCCACCGTCCAATTGTCGACTGGAGGCCGCCCAACACACTCATTAGTATGGGTTATATTTGCAACAGACACGGGATGACATGCCCGTAACTTCGGCAGTACAAACGGCCAGAACCTACTCAGCGACACGCCAAACCCATTCACGAAAACGAACAATGGCAACGAACATTCAAAAACGAACAATGACCAGGGGTTTCTTCGAACAGGACGGCCCA
Source organism: Ixodes scapularis (assembly GCF_016920785.2). Lineage (NCBI taxonomy): Eukaryota > Metazoa > Arthropoda > Arachnida > Ixodida > Ixodidae > Ixodes > Ixodes scapularis. The sequence continues at coordinate 44,403,498 of NW_024609879.1, read as the reverse complement.
CATAAGAATAAACAAGTTAGATACAAGAACAATTATTTATAAGCCGTAAGGCAATTCAAAATTCTGTCGATCTTAGCAACCAAGTTTAACCAACCTGAATCCGCCTGAGCAACCAGATTCTTTTTAATAAATTTGAAAAGTCACCAGCTCGAAATACGTTAACAATGCGAAACGCATGCCTCAAATCAGGTATCTACTTGGTTACTTGGCGGGCGAGACGAATATCCATCGAAAAATATTGCCCAACTGAGACGGAATGTCCAACGAGTCTAAATATCCAACGAGACGGAAGATCCAACCAGGCCGGAATGTCCACCGTGACTGAACATTCATCGAGATGGAATATCCAATTGAGACTGAATGTGCAACGAGACAAAAGGTCCAACCAGGCCTGAATGCCCAACGTGTCTGAATATCCAACGAGCCTGATTATCCACTAGTGGATCTTTCGTCTCGTTGGATCTTTTGACTCGTTGGATATTCAGGCTCTGAATACTTGGTGTGCCTCAACGGGAGACGAGTCTCCCGGCTGTAGGCGAGAAATTTAGCCAGTGCAGTACAACAGCTAGCTGGAGTCTTTAACGTGCATCAAGCAGTAGTGATACATGACCGCGCGCCGGTTGATGCTCATCTATACCGAAAAAGGCGGGGGTGGGGATTTTCCCGGGATCCTGGGTTCTGAAGCGACAGATTTTGCTCCACGCGCTTCGAAATAATGTGTGTTAGCCCACTCGTCCAGCGATCCTCCCTTGCCTTCGATGATGAACTGCATTATGTGTCTAATACGATTCTAACGCGTTTTTCTTCGCCATAGCGGCTTACGGGTGTTTTCGGCTACAGCATGACTGTTTAGGGCTCCGCGCCATTTTGATTTCGTTGTTTTATTGCTTGCGTGTGTGAAGGATTAGGGCTAGGTTTATTTAAGTGGACCCAGTTATTTGTTTCAACAACAAAAAATAACGGCTTGCCTATCAAAATTTCAGATTTCGGTACCCTTAGCAGAGCGCGTTGGATGGGGTACAGTTCACACGGAAAGAATAAAAACACAGAAAATATACACGGACAGACACACACAGATCTTTCAACGAGCAACCACATTTAAATGATGCCAATTGCACTATAATAAACCGCTTTGGTCACAGAGAAAATTAAGTGAAGACGGAAATACAAGAAGATACTAGAAAAACGTAGATGACTATCTTGGTGTTCATCCTGCCTCCATCTCCTCACGAGCCATTTGTGAAGCATTTGATTTTTGCTCGTCCGGTCTTTGGTTTAAGAGTGAAGAACCAACAGAAGACGGACTTCAGTGTCTAGATTTAAGGCTTCATCTTCATCCCCAAACCATATGCTGGAGCTTTGAGCAACGATCCAAAAAAACGGTCCTCCCTTTCTGCAGCAACCACTCTAAATCAGTAAAGCTGGGAATTATTCGAACCCTGTTTTCCTCTTCTCGTTCAAAATCATGTCCCATACCTCTCATCAGCAAGCGTCCAACGTCAGCATGACCGCCTTCTCCAAGCCGGGTATCCAGCAGACCTCCTCCGTACTACCCTTCGGAATCTCATTACAGGCCCCAACCGTCGATAATCTAACAAGAAAGGACACAGTCACACACGCCTGGTCTGTATTCCATTACTGCATAATACTGCCCATTGCCTGAAGAGTCTTGCTGCGCGTTTCGACACGAAGGTGGTATTCACATGTCGGGTGAACCTAAAACAAATGTGCCAAAGGGTAAATAACAAAAGCCGTTCACCAGAATGCACCATAAAACACTTCAACAAATACGTCAAATGCCTATAGAAGCCAATTTATTCCATTCCGCTCAGTTGTGGCAGCCATTAGATTGGCCAGATGGGACGATGCCTGAACGTTCACCTTAGAGAACACTTTCTCGAAGTCAACAAGGCGTCATCCGACTCCTGCCATCCGATTGTTGTCCATGCCTGCACCTGCCAAGATTGCTTTCCTAGCTATGAAAACACTACCGTGCTAGGCTTACAGAAGGGCAAGTATGGCCGAGAGATAATCGAAGCATTTAAGATCAAAACTGCCACAGACAATGTTTCCGAGCCCCCGATGTTGTTATCGACATGACAGATGGATTTCCTAGCGCCGGAATTGTGATAGAAAACATCTCCTCCAGTTTCTTCTTCTTTTTCTTCCTTTTCAGGAAGTTAATTTCAGCTATCTTTACTTTTGTCTTTTTCTAGTATCTTCTTGTATTTTCGTCTTCACTTAATTTTCTCTGTGACCAAAGCGGTTCATCATAGTGTAATGGGCATCAATTAAATGTAGTTGCTCGTTGAAAGAACTGTTTGTGTCTGTCCCTCGTATATTTTTTGTGTTTTTATTCTTTCCGTGTGAACTGTTTTCAGATCTCATTCTAAGTTCTGTGCGTAGTCTAATAAGTAAAACTCATTTACCTTGTTCCCTCCTAATCGCTTCTTGCTACACTTATCACTGACTATACCCTTGAGTTTTTTTTCGAAATTTAAGGAAGAAACTCATTCGCTGCTACAATTGACAGTTTTATGCTATTATCGATTGCCATGGACTAATACAGGAAACTGAACCCAGAATGAATGGTGTGTTTGGGAGGTACAAAAGCAGTGATATTTTTCGTGAGGAATGGTCATCTCAGTTGCCAAAAAAAGAAGCGAAACGAACATCAATTGAACATGCAATAAAAAATAGAAGAGACAATTCACACAGAACAATAATGAGGTAAAAAATCTCCAACATATAGTTTATGTAAGCACTTGCTAAAACTAAAATCACAAAATAATAATAAAATAATGAAATAAAATAATAAAAGTAAAAGTACCCAACTATGAAAAAAGTGATGAAAATAATCCCTGGAGAAGGGGAACAAGAGGGATTTCTTACCACCTTTCTAGCATCCCAGTAACTGCTTGTTCATAGCATAAATATCAAGGGATTCTTCTGACATCTGACCTTTCATGGACCACTCACATAACATTTGTGATCGCCAATGCTAACCGCACTCTCGAATTTCTTCCCTGTAACCTCCGACAAGCTACATGCCCAGTAAAATAACTAGCTTATACTACCTTGGTCAGAACTAAACTAGAATTCGCTTCTTCCACATGGTACCGTGGCAGTCATACCTAACTAACAACCTGGAATCCGTTCAAAGCAGAGCCCTCCGTTTTATTTACTGTGACCATTCCCCTTACGCAAGCATATCAGGATTTCGCGAATCAGCTAACCTTGACACTCTTTCTCACCGCCGCAGGGTGTCTTGTCTTTCTCTTCTTCATCGGATATTTTATTACAACAGTCATCTAAGACGGAGTTTGCTATCCCCTCTTACCGCATTTTCCCTCGTCTCGACCATTCTTGTAAAGTCCGTCCAATTTCATCGTCAACCGTCACTCACCAAATGTCTACTTTACCATTGGCCATTGACGAATGGAACTCACTGCCTGACGTAATTGTTTCCTTATCAGACACTAAGAAATTTTCTGCAGCCATTAGCTTATTTTTTTCTAACCTATAACTAGAATGCAGCGTGCTTTTGCTGATAAATAGTTGTGTTATTTGTTTGTTCTTGAAGTGTGCACTTCCTTGTATAATGCCCCCTGGGCCCTCAAGGAATAATACACGATGATGATGATGAAAAGACAAACACAAATCCGCCTGGTCCCGGGTTTGCCCGGGACCAGGCGGATTTTTCGGTCCATTTCCAGTGGAGCGCTCTACCAACTGAGCTAGCCAGGGGTAAGACGTCAGTAGAACAGACAGGTGTTATCAGCTGCTACCAGTCTAACACCAACAAAGTTGAAAGGCTTGCATTTTAATGTTATAATTATAATGCAATTAAATGCAAGGTTCAAGCCTTTGCATTTATTGGCCATTTGCACGTTTACCTGGCCAGGCCGGTTTCAAACGTGTAATAAACCTTGCTATCTGTGACTCTTATTGGCAAATTCCGCGCATTGTGGGTTATAGATTTTATTGACTTCAACTGGCGAATATTGACTGTAAGCATTTATGTTTTGCGTTTTTCGGTCGCGCACCAGTCAGCTAGCTGTGTTTGCAGATTTGTGTTTGTCCTTTGTCCTACTTGTTCCCCTTCTACAGGGATTATTTTTGTTATTATTGTCCAGCTCGTTTGCCATTTTGCATTTCATTGCGTTATAGTTATGAAAATATTGTGGAAATCGCCTCCCAGAACACGCCGGTGTCACTAATATTACTATGGTGTTGGAAAGGTCGTTCCGATCCCGGATGCCTCGCGGGACAGTGGAGTTAATAAACACATTAGCTTTACCGGTTAGAATATACAGAAAGAATAAAACACGTGAAGGAGGAACACAGAAACACACAGATCTTTCAATGAGCAACGAACATTTATGAAATGCCAAAGACACTACTACGACCGTGAACATCAAAGAATTGGAGAAAGTGAACGAAAAATTAAACGAAAAAAAAAAAAAAAAAAACGAAAATGCTCAAATTTAAAATAAAACTATATTGTTCAAAAATTTTAAAATACCAAATTAAAACGACAGGACATTTATGAAAATTGACCCCTGAATAAAGGGGAAAAAGGAAGAGGAAAAAAGGAAATTAACCCCTGAATAAAGGGGAAAAGAAAGAAGAAAAGAAAGGGAAAAAGAAATAATGCTGACATTCGGAGCGACGACAACAACGAACATTTGACACGAAGAAAAGAATAAAGGGAAAAGGAAGAAGAAATGAAAGGGTGAACAACGAGTGTCGACCACCCGATTGCGCCATTCAGCACTCCAAGAAATATGTTAAATGTAAAGAGAAGCCAATCTATTGCCGCGCGCAGGGCTGAGAAAGCAACGATCGGTCACGGACCTCCAGAAAGTTCCCGTTTATTCATGTAGCGCACGTAACTTCTATTATTTATATCCATGTACCTTCTGCTTTTGTTTTCTAGAAAGTGCGTGTTCATTCTCGCCCCGATCACGCGACGCTCGAGCCGCTTTCGCCGAATCTTCGAGATAGCGACGCACTCTAGATAAGAGGCCGCCCGCGACCTTGTCGAGTCAGTCTCGCCTCAGCGTTTGATCGTGCTGCTTCGCCGCCTTCGACGCCCGCGACGCTCTGTTGTTATCTTTCTTTTGTACCCTTTTATTTTTGGCACAAGTTCGCCACGTTAAACGTTTATTTATTCCTGTTTATTTCTTGTTTATTAGTCACCACCCATGACACTATTCAATTCACTGTGCTGCGGAGGCCAATGCATCTTCTAAACAGTAAGATGCCTAAATGTGCGCCTTAGGCAGCACAATTTAGAGGTCATCAAGGCATCATCAGACTCATTTCACCCCATAGTCGTGCATGATCGTACCTGCCACGATTGCACCCCAAACTGAAAACACCACAGCGCTTGAAACACACAGCGATAAGTGTGGGCGAGAAATAATTGAGGCGTTTAAGATCAAATACGCCGCGAACAAGCCTTCTCTGGTGTTATCGTCAAAAGAGCTGGAGTTCGTCGCGCCAGAGTTATGGAAAAGCCAGTTTTTGATCAATTATTAACTTTAGCCTTCCTTCCCTACTGAAAAAAACTATATGAACCCATACGGCAAACCATATGGAATAGTATGGATCTATATGGTTCCATATGGCCAACCGTATGGCATGGTATGGATTCATACGGTTCCATATGGCTGAACCATACCGAGCCATACCATACACATATGGTTCCGTAAAGTTGGATATGGCTGAACCATACGAAGCCATACCATACACATATGGTTCCTTATAGTTGGATATGGCTGAACCATACGGAGCCATACCATACACATATGGTTCCGTATAGTTGGATATGACTGAACCATACCGAGCCATACCATACACATGTGGTTCCGTATGGTTGTATAGTCTAGCCCATACAAAACTATATTCATTCATATGGTCGCACCAGTACCATATACTCAACCGTTTACGTTCATATGACTGCAAACAATTCCACCTTATTGTCACGCGCGTCGCCGACCAAGCGCTCGAGGTTTGATGCCTGGGAGCGGGCGCGCCTTCTTGTTACTTCTATAAATTTTGAGTTCTGGTAAATTCGAGAACCCTGTTGCTTATTTGTTGTTTGAATGTTCTATGGGCCGAACCTCCTACGCTGATTTTTTTCAGGAGCCCACTTGTGTACATAAGGAGCTCCGTGTTGCGAGCCGGGGTCAGTCTCGCCCCAGCATTTGATTGGAAGTGGATATTCTGCTGGTAGCTGGCACACCAGGGAAAAGAAATGCCGGCCGTTGTCCCATATCGGTCTCGTATAAAACAAATTGTGAAAACAGCAATTCGAAGTTGTAAAGTGGCGCAGTGGTAAGGTGTCTGTTTCATAATCAGTAGAACACTGGCGAAACTGGTTCAATCCTGTTACAGGTTCGGTGAAAAAAAAAAAAAAAGATATCCTATGCAAACAAATTTATAATTTTGATAGGACCGCTAACCGGACGATAGGTCTACGCCCTGGTGACGGACTCACAGTGAGGGAAGAAGGAACAACACAGACTCCTTTCTTTCCAACCACAGGATGGTTTACTGAAAATCCGGTAGACATAAAACAAAACAAACAAAACTCCCGACAGCGAGGCACAACGGACCGCCCCACAGAGAAAGCGCTCAGGCGCGACTTATCATGGAAACACGGCGCTCGTTCAAAGAACATTTTCTGCAAACTCAAAGGAAGAAAAAAAAAAAAATTAAAAGGGGGATAAACTATACAAAGTAATATGGGGGTGAGTGGCGCGAACCTGAGTCCGGTGAGTGATATGGGGGTGACGCGGCCTCTTGCGATGTCGACCGAACTCGGGAGGTCGATGTGCGCTTGGGTGGTGTCGGCGTGGCTCCTCGGCGCAGGCACTCACCCACGAACGCACACACACTTGGGCGCCCAAAGCAGCGCTTGGACCAGGGAGCCCAAACACCTCCCGCGCTCAGCCTTCCGTCGCTACCGCAGTCCCGCCCAAACTTCGCGTTGCGTTCACCCCCCGGCCAAGTCTTCGGCTCTTCGCGCACACTCCCTTGGCTCGGCTCGGAATCAAGCCGAGGTCCTCACTTTCCCAAATTCTAGCGGCAGCCACCACTCTCCCTCATCCCCCCCCCCCCCCCCAAAAAAAAAATTGTTTTTTCTGCAGTTGTAACAACAAAATACATTAAAAAAAAGAAAAGAAAAAACGTTCCAGGCAAGTTCCGCAGTGAGCCTACCCCAGCTAACCATAAAGCGCACCCCCACTCCGACATCTGGAAGCTATTCCCAACATTCCGGGAAGCGAGTCGCCCATCGCTACCAACTCTCCGTTTCACCTTCAGACCGAGCGCAGTGGACGCCACGAGCCATCCCAGCCGATCCAGCGCCGAGAAAAAGTCGCGTGACCTGCCGGTGGGGCGGGGCGACACAGGGAGCTCAAGGCCGCATGACACTCCCTCAACGCCACATTGGCTGGGATGGCTCCTAGCGTTCCCTGTGCTCGGACGGAAGGTGAAACGGAGCAACCTCGCGAGAAATGTCTTCGGGACGAGGGAGGGGCCAGATGGCCATAAAACAGAAAGCGGGCGAGGCGAACGAGGCCCGAACCACCCTGCCGCTCAACGCGCGGGGCAAAGGAGCGTCCGGCGATCGGATGCGCTTCCTCGCGAGAACTCCAAAAAATAAATAAATAATAATAATAATAATAATAATAATAATAATAATAATAATAATAATAATAGTCGAATTCTGTGACAAATCCCTATAACGCAGGGGTCTCCAAACTTTTTGGCCAAGGGGCCGGATTGGGGACCTCTCGCAGTCTCGAGGGCCGGAAAACAAATACATGTTATAAATCATTAACAACAACAAACAATCATTAAAAACAAACAAAACAAAAAACAATTAAAAACAACAAAAACAAAAAAAACAACAAACAACAACAAAAACAATCGCACAGATAAAAAAACTAACGAGAACGGTAAAACTGTGATGACAATATGCAATAGTTATCACACATGACTCATATCACAATATACACGAGAACGCAAAGGAATTTTAACGTAGTTACAGATATGAAGCAGGAGACTAAGCACGGTGAACCTGATGATGACAACATACGACTATATGCCACAAAACACTAAGCAGTATTTGAGCCGGAATGCATCAGATTTTCGACACATTTACTCGGACATGAGGTGCAGGACTAATGTGAGCGGTGTAGCTGATCCTTCGGCTTTATTATTTCGCTGAACTGTGGCTTCAAGCTTGATGAGCCAATAATTAGGAGGGACTTCAAGTGTTCAACAGACACGTTAGCTCTGTATTTGCATTTTACGTACTTCATCCTTGAAAATGTCTGCTCACAAAGGTATGTAGTGCAAAAAAGCAGTTTATTTCAGGTTTGGAAATTGCTCAGAGCCCAAGGATTTGTAAAACTGTATAAAATTTCCTACCTTGTAGTTTTCCTTCAGAATGTAGTTTGACTGTAAGTCAAACTACCATTCTGAATAAACTACAAACTGTAAGTCAAACTACAAACTAACACTCCTATCGAACTCAGAAAGCCGTTCGAAAAATTGCCTCTGAAGGTATCTGAGGATTTCCATTGCGAAGAATGAGGGGAATTCCACATCAGTCTCTGTACGGAGCTTTGCATAATAGGGGAAGTGATCCCAGGTCTGGTTTCACACTTGTCTTTCGAAGAGCTGTAATTTCACCCTGAATCCTTTAATATCCATGGATACGTCATGAATAAGACGTGTCTCACCTTGCAATCTCACATTCAGCTTATTCACGTGCTCCGTCAGGTCTACACAGAACGACAATTTCCAAAGCCACTTACTGTTCGAAAGCAGCGGTTCGGGCCGCTTCTTGTCTGCGAGAAATTTCCTTATTTCTTCTCTAAGGTTGAAAAAACGCGAAAGCAGTTTACCGCAACTCAGCCATCGCACGCCAAACGTCTACAAACTCCGATTCACCATCTTTTAGGAATTCACGAAACTGGCTATGATTAAGCCCATGCGACCTTATGTAATTCACGGCTGAAACCACAGCTTTTAAAACACACGACATGTCCACATATCTCCCACAGAGTGCCTGCTAAAGAATCGTACAGCCCCCCCTACCCCCCCCCCCCCCCCCCCCCAACGCACCGCTTGCGCGGCTGGAGCCGCGTTCGAGATTCTTCTATCCTCCGTCCTCCCCTAAGCTGACAGTGCACTGAGAGCTGCATACCCGCTAAACCAGTCAACTCCCGGTCTTTTGCCACGTGATCACACCCTCTCTGCATATTATTCACGAGTGGAGAGCGAGATCTGGCGATAAGAGACATGCAGTTGATTGGTCCGGCGAACACGCAGCTTCCACCGCACTGTCAGTTTTCGTGTGAACCGAGCATTCAAAATGCCTTTTTCGCTTCGGCGTCGAGCGAGAAATACGATGAGGTGTTCTCTCTTTCCGGTATGTTCGGTGCTCGTCGCGCCGTCGCGTCTTTACGCGCACTTCTGCCCGCACTGGTAGCAGCGGGCCTATACTGGTAGCGGGCCGTGGGCCGGAGCTCAATATAAGCACCATGGCCAGCCGCGGGCCGGTCAGAAAGCCTCCGCGGGCCGGATTTGGCCAGCGGGCCAGGGTTTGGAGTCCCCTGCAACGCTTAATTTTCTTTCTTTCTTTCTTTCTTTTTTCTTTTTGCTGAGGCATTTGGCGATATTTACAACATTTGTTTTCTACAATTAACAAAGAAAAAAAAACGAATATTGTCTACGAAACTTTGCTGAACTAAACGGTAAGTGGAGGACAGTGGGGTAAGTGGAGGACGGGAGGCACTCACTTGATCGAATGACGTTTTAGCGAACGCCCACTAATGAGCAGCCGCAGACTGTCGCTGCGAAGCGGCGCGAACGCAAGCGGGGGGTTAACACGATCTCCAGTGATACACGCGCCGTCTGAAATTGCTGGCAATATTTCCCCGGGCTGTTGTGCCAGCTGCCGCAAAATAGCCCCACCCGCGTTTCATCCTGCGGTTCTTCCGTCATCGCCGCCTGCGACGCTAGTCTTTTTCTATTTTGTTTTGGGCACAAGTTTGCCCCATTAATCGTTTAGTTTGCTTCTATTTTCATCGCCTCATCAATCGTCATTCGTGAAATTCTGGTGGAGGTACGGGCTAACGCAGCCCATGAAGCGTACCCCTCCGAGGCTTCACAGCCAAAGCCCAGTCCCCCACTCAAGAGTACCATCCGCACAAACTACCAAGACCCAAGGAAGCCGCTGCACCCAAGGCCTAACCCCGGAATTCTGACTTTTGCCACTCAAGAACACGCAACCAACGAGGCCGACGATGGACAACCAGTTGTTGCAGACCCCGGTTGCCCCGCCGTCGTATACGTGCCTATCGCACCCCGGACTCCAACGCCTTTCTTCGGTGAGGTCCAAGAGGACATCAAGGATTGGCTGCAACACTATGAAAGCGTAGCCCGCCACAACGAATGGACGACTGAGCAGTGCCTCCACAACCTCTAACTCTCGCTTGAAGGCACTGCGAGGCACTGGTTTGATAACCACGAAGCCTCTTTCACTACATGGAAGTGCTGCCCGCCGAATTGAAGCAAACGTTCATCAACCACCACCATCGACAGTGAACGGAGGACTTTCTCCAAATAGAAGGGTGCAGGGCCTCAACGATACCATGACCAGCTTTCTTGAAGATGTCATGGGCCTCAGTACCCGAGCCGATCCAGAGGCAGCTGAGGGAAAGAAACTTTGCGTCCTTAAGGATGGCGTGAAGGGTGAAATTTTCAAAGTCCTCGTTCGCAATCCCGACAGCCGTCGACGGTCTTGTGACTGCAGCCAGCAACATCGAGCGCGCGCTGTCGTCTTGTGCAAGCCATTACCATCGACTTGCTGGCGTGACTGCTCCTCCAATCGTAACATCTTTCCGACTGGACCTAACCAGTGCCGGTGCCGACAGACTTCGGGAAATTGTCTGCGACATCGTCCGGGAAGACCGCTGCTGATCGCCCGTCCTCTCTCTCACTCACCGAAGTCGTGCGAAAGGAGGTTCACCAAGCCTTCCAGCCTTAGGCTCCTGTCAGCGTATCAGCACAGGAGGAGATCACTGATCAATTAGTTACGCCGCAGTGGTCCGCCGAACACCACCACCTCCGTGTCCGTACAAGGCAGCCCCCCGACATGAAGCTCCCTCGCCACGCAGTATCCCCGACACCAGGAAGATTGGGCGCACGTCCGCCGAGAACAAGCTTTGTCAAGAAAGACTGACCTGTGGCGAACAGCCGACCGACGCCCGCTCTGCTACATCTGCAAGGAAGCCAACCACATCTATCGTGGATGCTCCTACTGCCGACTTGGGCTGCGTGGGTTCGACCTGGACGACCACGCCCGAGGTACGGCGAACACCCTCACAACATCGAAGAGTACCTCCGATGTTAGCCATCCTCACCTCTCTCTGTTGTGAATCCACCGCCTCTCTGTTGTGAATCCCGCTCACCATCACCAAGACGTTCAGCGTGTTCAGTGCCACGACCCCGACGACAGAGCCTGTATCCCAGGGACTCCGGGGCAGGGGGGGTCCAGATTCCCCCCAAGATTTCTCAAGACGGGGCTGAGGCCCCCCCTCCGACTTCGAAGAAACGCAAAGCTGTTTATTCATCTATTGTAATTACTCCAGTCAGCGAGGCGGCAGAAGAGGCCGGATCAACGCCAAATAACCTTCTTCCGCTTTGCCCAACAAGGTGGACTGTCAGAATGAAGTCAATGAAAAGGTTCGCTGAAAACCTAGTTCAGGAGACACTGAACGAGCTGCTACAAACAGAATATTCGATTGCAGACAACAGCAGGGCCATTTTGAACGGTTATGGGAGGCTTCTGAAAATGTTTGAAACACTGCTAGGAATAAACATTTCTATAGCTATGTTCGGTCCATGCGAAGAGCCTGCGAGGGTACTGCAACGTTCAACGTTTTGCGCCGCAGGTATGAGAGGCATAGTCCCATCTGCGGTCTGATGTCGCGTTTGAAGAGTTGTGGGACTGCGCGAGCTCAACTGCAATGCGGCTAGTTTGAAGGACCTGCGCAGCGCAAAGCCAACAAAACCGCCAAAAAGGCTCAAAATGAGCAACAAACCTTCTTTACCAGTTGTACTCGATTGCAAGGCAGCGTTACGGAAGGAGTTCTTGGAGGCTATAGACTGCATTCCGAGTGAAACTCAACGGCGGTTTGAATAGCCTGGTATGAAGCAGGCTAGTAAAACTAGAGAGCATTTTAACGCTGATGGGGGAAGACAGTTCACTACAGATGACCTGAAAAAAGGCCCTAGGAGCTGCATGCATGTGATTTTGACCTGGCCCGACTCTGCGCAGTTTTTACTTTTGCCGACTCTTTTAAGCAACCTTGATTCCCTCACAATTGACTTCATATTGAGGACACTACAGGCAAAATCCGACGAAATTCGTGACCTCCTGGACCAAGTCGTAAAATATATGAAACTTCTTCATTCTGAGCCTGCATCTGTCGCTTCGGGGGAGCGCTCGTTTAGTGCCTTATGCCGCATTAAAATGCTTCTATGCAGCCGCATGATTCAAGGGAGGCTAACATGCCTTCTCATTTTGCGCATTCAAAAAGGAAGAGTGTCGAGCTCAACCTGGACGACATCATCAAAAAATTTGTCTCCAGGACCGCCGAGCGATGGGCGACCTTTAGTCTTCCTCGAGGCGATCAACGCACGTGGCTTTGGGGCCTACATGTGGATCTGTTTCCTTCAGCACGCTTTTGTGCACATTTTCAAAATATGCATTAAGATGTCATTGTATATATGTAATTATCTTGGTTTACTTGTTCATTTCATAGTGTGGATGTCTTTTTGAATGAGCATTTCAAGAATAATAAACGTGATTCTCTGCAAACTCAGTTTTGCAATGCTGTGTATCCCCGTAGGAATTTTTAAATTGTCTGAAGCACTGTGCGTAAGTGTTTTTGCCATATTAGTGAGTTTTGGTGGATCGTACCTAAAAACTTTGAGGGTCAGAATGTGCATGCGCAAAAAAGCAGTACAGTTGAACCTCAATTTAACGAAACTCGATTTAACGAGCAAATTCGGATTCCCCGCGCAGCCTATCCCGAAGAATGTCTTTCTCGACTTTACGAAGTTCCCGATTTAACGAAATAATTAGGGGGTCCCGGCGACTTCGCTAAATCGAGGTTCAACTGTATTGCATTCTACGCGTGTGCATTTCTGACCCACAACTGTGTTGAGTACGAGCCATTAAACCTCCCTACTGTTGTTATAAAGCAGGAAGGAAAAGTGATTGCACATGCTAAGTAAGGAACTTCATGCAAATAATATTTGATATTTTAATAAACGGTAAGTAAAAATAAAATTACAGAAATTTGGCTGCAGCCCTTGTCTCCTATAATAAAATATGCAAAAACAAAATGCTTGACTTCAGCCCCCCCACTCAAAATCTACTTCCGGAGCCAGGAAAACTAGCTGCGGCAACGCCTGGAGGTTGTGTTGCCGAAGACGATTGAAGTCAAGAGCCTCCAAGAACGCAGGAGCACATCCACTCTTCCGAAGCCACGTATCGCAATGACGCTCCTGCAACAGTGCGCAACAACCTAAACGTTACTGAGGGCCACGACGCATCAGCACTTGTGGACACCGGAGCAGACTACACAGTTTTGAGTGGGAGACTCTCTCACCGCCTTCAAAAAGTGACGATGCTGTGGGATGGGTCACAGATACGAACCGCTCGAGGACACATCACGCCTGTCAAAAGATGCACTGCTTGCGTCAAAATTCACGGCGAGACGTGTCTTGTAAAATTCGTCGTTCTACAAGACTGTGCCAGAGACGTCATTCTCGGCATGGACTTTGTGTGAATACGGCGCCGTCATCGACCTTGGAGAGAACAGATTGACGTTGCAGACACCTGTTCCGCCTTCAGAAAAACCCCAAACAGCGTCAGCCACCGTCCGAGTATCTGCCGACCACGAAAACCTGCCGCCACAATCATGTTGTTGTACCCGTCGTAGCAGATTCAGCTACCTGCGGAGAAGTTGTTCTGGAAGGCAACATTCAATTGCTCCTGGGAAAACGAATAGGCATCACAGGAGAAATAACTGAACTTCAGGATGGGCGCACTGCGGTCCTCATGACGAACTTCCGACAAGAAACACAACACCCCTTGAAAGATATCACTGTGGGCCATGTCGAGGAACTCCGGAACTAAGCCGAAATCACCGCAAGAACTGAAGAGTCCTCGTCACCTCAGCAAGACAGTATGTCTCCCGCACAGCTCGACATTGACCCGAGCTTCCAGACCCGAAACGACGGCGCTTGATTAACCTCCTCGCCGAATACCGGGATTGCTTTGCGACGTCGTCGAAGGTGAGCAAAACCACCACCGTTGAGAAGCACTGCATCATTACCGAGGATGACGTGCTCCCTGTGCATCGGTCACAATACCAAGTCTCCATAAACGAAAAGGGGGTCATTCAGGAGCAAGTACATGAAAATGCGGAACAACGATATAATCCAGCCTTCAAGCAATCCGTGGGCCTCATCAGTAGTACTGGTTAAGACGGAACGCTTTGGTTTTGCGGGGACTATCGGCAGCTGAACTCAGTGACGAAGAGATATCTATCTACTTCCTTGCATCGACCAAATGCTAGACCGGCTGTGTCACTCTCGGTATTTTTCATCGATGGACTTGAAGAGCAGCTACTAGCAGATCGAAGTTGACAAACAGGACCAAGAGAAGATAGCCTTCGTCACGCCGGATGAACTGTAGGAGTTCAAGGTAATGCCCTTCGGACTATGCACGGCGCCAGCAACTTTCCAGCATGTCATGGACACCGTACTGGCGAGACTGAAGTGGCAGACCTGTCTTGTCGACCTCGACGACGTCATAGCGTTTTCAAGTTACTTCGACGTGCACTTGCGACGACTCCGAGCTGTTCTCCAAGCCATGCAGTCCGCCGGACTCGCACTCAAGCCGTCAGACTGTTCTTTCGCCTCTGACGAGTTGATGTTCCTAGGCCACATGGTTAGTAACATTGGCGTCTGCCCAGGCCCCAAGAAAACTCGTGCAGCCGCGGGATTTCCAGCGCAGACAGACAAAAAGGCCATGCAAAGATTCTTTGGACTTTGTGCCTACTTTCGACGTTTGGTATTTCGCAAGGATTTCTGCACCGCTCACAAACCTTACGAAAGATGCCGAGATGTTTGAATGGGCCGAGGAGCAACAGCAGGCATTCGCAGGCTGAAGCGAATACTCTAGACTTCTCCTGTTCTTAGACCCTTTGAATAGAACGCAGAAACCAAGATTCACACAGAAGCTAGTAGTGCAGGACTCGGGGCGGTACTGGGTTAAGTGCAAGGAGGCACTTAACCCAGTACCCTTTGGTACTGGGTTGCCCTTTGGTGAACACTTTCAACTGATCTTACAAGATAAACCTCATTGGAGTTTTGTATGAAGCTGCAGTACTCCAGGTGTTGCAGGACCAAGGCTGTGAAAGGCACCTAAGTGTGTTATGGCCTGTTCTACTAGGCATGCGAAGTACAAAATTCAGCGTTCCACACGTTTTGGACAAAATTGTTGACATGCTGTGAGAAGAAATGTAGCTGAATGTTTATTGCAGATCTTCTCAATGTTGTTCTGCAAACCCTCGTGGTTTCTGGGGTCACCTGATAAGCGGCACCAACATCCGGTTGTCCGTAACAGCAGTGGAGTCGATTGCAGAGAGGCATTATTATGATTAATAAATATGTTGAGAACAATTGGACTGGGCACACTGTCTCACGGAACTGTCCAGCACTTGGGCCACTGGAAATGGTTCCATGGTATGTACTGCACTCTGAGCGACTCAACTTCAAGAGTTCTAGTATGCACACATTTAATTCGCGTTAATGAGCACCAGTGGCTCGCTGGGCAAGCCGTAGGACTCAGCTTTCACGAAAGGCGGGGCAGAACTCGCAGCATAACAGCACCTTGCCATGCTTGTGGGAGGTTCATACTCCAGGTTACGGCGTCGCCAAAAGGGTAATCGGAAAGGTACCAGGACCAGCACAGCTCTACACTTCTTAGAACGACCCTTTCTGTAAGCAGTGTTCTCCACTGTATCAATCGACAAGGTGACCGCCATAAACCGAATCGTGCATCCACGTTTTACGTACCGCTAGAACCGTCGTGGGATGAGTCTCGAGAGTGAGTAAAGGTGCATCAGCTTATTCGGGACCAAGTGCCCATTTTGAGAATTACACTGAGAGTTGAAGCAACACAGAAGGCTCGCGTCTCGCAGCGTCACCTGTAGAATGACCGTTCGGAGCGTCGGGACACTGTGAAGGTAACACCATTCACATCGAAGAGCTCACCACTGAAGGGGGGTTACCGAGTTTTTAAGAGCCACTAATCGTAGTAATCGCATTCCAAAGACGCCGGGTTGTCGTAGATTGTCTTTCACCAGCTAGGTCATGTAGGGCTGAGGCCAAGGCTGGGGGATCCGACGCCGGAAACGTGCAGGAACCAAGCAGACGACGTGAGGCTCGCGGAGTCCGAGCCACGATCCGAGAAGCCCTAGTTGCAGCCTTGCCTCCGAGAAGACTGGATATTCTTTCCGGCGGGCACACAATACTTAGACAGCACGCCTGCGGCTGATGCGGATCGCAAGAGGTGGATAACAGGACGATCAGTGAACAGCCAATAGGTCCAGCACGGCACAGAGCACAAACAGAGACGATTGTCGCCGCCATGTTAAAATAAAACGAGGCTGAGCCAGGCCAAGCTTTAGTTTAGTACACGCATACTTTATTACAAATAAATATATAAATGTTGAAACAGTTTTTATTTATGTTTAAAATTTGTAATGTAAGTCGATTAAAACAGGAACATTTACGTTGCGTCAAATGAGTTTCGTCGTAACACCTGTCGTCAAACCAGCGAACGTCGCCGCATCGCCATCGCCATCGTCACCAAAATCAAAAACAAACCAAGCTGCAAACTCTCGGGCCACCGTATTTCGGGCGGTTTCAGGCCTTTAGGCTTACGGAAAAACATCGAAGAACGTTCTTGAAGAAACAAAGTGTCCCAGGTGCCGGCGTGCCCATAGAGCCAGCTGTGGGTTTCAGTCTACTTGGTGAGTACTTTTCCAGCCCTTTCTTTTCGGAGCGTGTATGGCGTGTTCTTGTGTGTGCAGGCAGCGTGAAAGCGGACGTGTGCGGTTCCTTGTCGCACACATTCTTTGCGCATTGGATGACCCTCAAGCTTTTTCCAAGGAAGTACCGGAACCGACCTGTCACTGAGCGAGCAGTCAAATGGCGGGAACGGACCCAGAGGCAAGTTCCCACGGGGGCGTGGGGCGCCGAGCGAGGCGCTTGGTGAGTGATCGGGGAGCTTTATCTCTTAGATCGGTGTTCAAGGCTTGAGTCCTGCAAATCGGGTGGCGGCTTGGTACCACCTAGCTAGGCGGTGTGTTTTGCGGAACCCATGACTGCTGAAGGTACCAGTTTGCGTCCTAGCGCTCGTATTTGCACCCCGTTTGTTTCCACTGTGGGAGGTCGGATCCAAGTTCGATTTTCGTCCTGGGAAACTACTCGAAATATTGCGTGACCTGCGCCTTTGGAAGTACCGTCTGTATTGGTGACGTTGCTTGCGAAGAGTATAAGGAGTTAATTTTCGACTGTGGCACGGACTTTTTATGCAAAGTGCTTGCTATATATGTAGCGCTCATTTACTAACCCTCTGGCAATACTTTATTGTGAAGGTCGGGAGAAAAAAAACGCGCATTGAGTAGTGCCAAAGAAAACAGAAAAAAAAGGTGTTCCAAACAACTTGAGGAGACCATGAGCTGATTTTCAAGCTACTGCCTCCTCAGCTTTCCTCCTCAGTTCATAAGCAAAGTAAGAAATCACGTGGTCTTATTTCACTGGAACCCAAAGTTTTCGCAGCAGTCTGAGAGTCAGCGAGAACAAAGCCTTTGATAAAATTCACGCTTTACATTTTTGCAACCACTAACAGCCAAAAAGTATAAATTACGTGTAAGCGATTGAGCGAGCGAAGAGACAAGCAATGGCAACCATTTTGCTATCACTCAGTCAGTCTCGCGACAAGGTAATCGCTTGAAAGCGACGGGAGCAAGCAGTCAAGTAATTGGGCGACATTTTCTAGAAATCCAAAAACCGAGCTACAGTGACAAGTCTCAGTTGCTCGTCTCGTTGCTTGCTAAACCGCTTACATGCGTTTCAGCCTTTATTGTGCGAATGCGAGAGAGACGTGCCACGAGTGAGTGCTGTGTTGCTAATCATTTCATTTAATTTATTTTCACCTTAAGGGCATGGTCAGGATTCGTGCAGTGTGCAACTCGTGCACTGGCACTTACGTGCCATTGTTATACAAATAAAGACAAACAAGAAAAGGAAGCTCATTAATCATACACAGTGGCAATAAAATACTTTTAACAAGAAAAATGAATCCGTAAGCTTGCTAGAAATACTTCTGGGATTACGATGGTGGATGGTAGGCTGTTCCAGTCGCAGATGGCTTGAGAAAGGAAAGACTGATTGAATGCGTTTGTGGAACTGGAAATACAAGATGATGTTCATTCCGTAGGTGATAACAAAGAGTTCTTGAGGTCGGGGCAATGATAGTCGACTTTATGAAGGAGGCAGAGGCGAGATAGCTTTATGCCGAGCTGCAAAGAATTCACTTCTAAGTACCTCTCCTTTCAGGGCTATATTGCCATTTGCTTACAAGTGCTGCATGGGCCTCGTGCACTGGCACTTCCACGCCAGTTCCAAAACTAACACAAACACATCAGGGGGTTTTAGGCGGGTTAGCCATCCTACAAAATGGTGCTGCTCAGTTAATTTATATCAAGTTCAAAATGAACAGCACTCTTCATTGATGGCTGATTCATACGACGAACTGATCCACACAAAGGAGCACACTGACAAACGAGAGGCAGGACGTACCAAACATGTTCGCGGCCCCACACTGCTGAGAAACTCTAACATTGTGCGATCACACTGTGACACAGTTGTCACAAATCGAAATCAACATTTTCTACTTTAAAAAAAGAACTCTGCGCCACTGTTACGTGCAGAGGGAGACTTAACACAATGATAGGCTTAGTGCGAAGCACCATTAGCTTTACTAAACAAAGTCATGATAAAAACACAAGCGTAGTCCTACTCGAGGAGACTTTGGCGTAGAAGCGACGAAGTCCTGGGCTCGCCACGGGGCATTTGGAGACGCCTTCACTCACTCCGTGCTTGCGCCTTCAATACACCACAGCCACAAGAAAGTAGGGGTGCCGCGAACTTTTGGCAAACCGGATTTTTAGGTCGAGCATTTGGGGTTCGACTGTGTCAAACCGTTTCGACAAACCTTCGAAACTTTTAACCAGATTTGACTTGTTCGACTTTGTGGACAGCGTGGCAAGACCATGATACAAGCATGTCTAGGTCTACAAAAATTGTGTTTCACTCAAAAGGTTATTTTAATTTTATAAACAGTTGCAAATAAAAGAAACTAACTCTAACTACTGAACAAGTTAATAACTTACTTTTTTGTACTGTATTAACTGGAATAACCAATAGGTGCTGCCCTTAATTCATCCCTTAGCCATCACCATCCAATCCGAAGCCAACTGGCCAGCATTTCGCGCGTGCGAACAGCAGTCGAACATTTTTCTAACTTTTCGCAAGAAGTTGGAAAAAGTCGAACCTGGTCAAACTCGAACGTCGGCTGGTTTGTGACACCCCTACAAGAAAGGTCTTGCTGGCTGAACGGTTCATTGGAGATGCAAAGCGCTTCCGTCGTTCTAGACACGATTTGACAGGAGCTTTTTGACGCAGATGAATACCAGAATCTGCACCGTGTCAGCCCGGCAAAGTTCCTCATACCAACTTTTTTGATACGAGAAATGGAATGAAAGAATGTTTTGTGGCAATAGTTGGGGTCATTTTGCTTTAAAAGTCTTACTTCCAATTTTCAGAAAGGCACAAGCATTGGAGACCAGCTGCCTCCACAATCATGCCCCCCTGCTTTCCTGGTAGTTGCTGTCGGTGAGTAACCTGAGCCTTTGGCTTTTCTACCTTTCTAATAGAAATGAATGGTTCTTCTACACGTGCTAAAGTGAGAAGTATGCTACTGCTATGTTTTTCAGTTTTGTAACCCTTTATTTCCTCAGACCAAAAATTTTTCTTCAGCTTGGTTCAGATGCCCAATACATTCATGGAATATTGTGTCCAGAAATTTCAATTGTGCATTGTGTGTATGTGTGGGGGGGGGGGGGGGGGGGAGTTTACTTCGCTGGTCCATTTGGTAGACAGGACGTTGTGAGAAAGAGAAGTGTAGATAAAATACAAGTGCAAGTTTTATTATGAAAACCTTTTAATACGGGACTGATGAAAAAATTAGAATATGAAACAATATGATGTCCTGTCTTCCTTTTTCTTGTTACTTTCTGTAACCTAGTCTTGTGACTTAGAATCATATACTACTACATAAGATTCAATGACATGGAAGGTACTGCAGCTCCTTAAACCCTTAAAAAACACATGCAAAGGAAAAAAAACATTGTTTTTTTTTTAAAACAGCCTTGATGGAAAAAGATTGCTTTAGAACAAATTTACAACGAAAAAATACAATTTTTAGAGCTATATTTATGGCGCAAAACGAATTTGTAGTTGGCGCCCGTGAGAGCCGTCGCTGGTCACGTGTTAGACCTGTGCACCGCCGCGCTGTGTCGCCGAAGCCGCGGAGACCCGCTGCCGCCGCATGCTGAGCACTGTGCGCTGCCGCTCCAATGCATTTCTCCACGGCGGCGCCGCCGTCGTCGTGCAAGTTTGTGTGCTCTGGGGTGCCGCCGCCGTCATCTTACCGGTGCACAGGTTTATCACGTCTGCTTGCGCTTTTTCAGGAGCTTCCTTTGGGCTCTAAAAGTAACTTATTAATCTTTGTTTTTTGTTCCACTTCAAACGAAGATGAATAAGTAACTTTTCGAGACCATACGAAGCATCCGAAAGAGTGCAAGTATTGTAGAATACTGTGCATCCGCCCACACCACACTAAGCGCCCATTCCCAAATTTGTAGGATCTGAGAAAATACACAAAGTACATTTATATGTAAAATTGATGAGCGAAGAAGGGCCCATCCCCGATTTTTTCACGATTATCTCTAAAGTTTGAGTGGGCGCTTGCTCGGTATTTTACGGTACCATGTGACAAATAGCGGCCAATCACGTGATAAATAAGGGCCACTTCTCCGCGGTTCCCGCGGGCGCCAACTACAAATTCGTTTAGCGCCGTAAATATAGCTCTAAAAATTTTTCTTTTTCGTTGTAAATTTGTTTTATGACTTCCTTTTCCTAATCCGGCTGTTTAAAAAAAAGTTTGCTTTCTTTGCATGTGTCCTTTAACTGTTTTAAGCAAGCCTAGCTCTTCCACCTAGAGCCGTTCCCTAGGCATTTAGGAGGAATGTAGCACGTCCACGCATTCTACCTTGCCCCTTGGCTGTTTTGGACGTCCCAGGCCCGCTCCGAGCTTATTTTGCGGTGCTGCTGAGAGATGGCAGCACGCATATTTTTATTGTACACGTTTTTAAGGATGGCGACCGATTGTGGAGTCACGTGCTGCTTGGGCCGCACAAGCTTTAGAAAAGGGAAAAAAAAATTTAGGATGAAAAACTGTAAAACAAAAACCGGTTAAGTGGTTAAGGTGAATATTGTGCGACATCATTATGCAGTTTCCTTGTTTCTTCGAGAATATCTAATTGGATACGAAACACATTTTCATGACGTGCAGGCAACGTCAAGAAAAATGTTAAGTGATTGCAGACTCCGCAGTCCATCTATGGCTGATTTACACGACGTGCTAATCCGCGGATGGGTTTATCAAGTGACAAGACGTCCATGGAACGTTAGTCCCCCAAGCGCATCCACACTAAGGAGACGAGCAGGCGACAGCGAGGACATACTATACCTATTCGCAGCCTTGCAATTTTGCAAAACGCCTACATCGCAGTGTGGCACTGTTTTCCAAGAGCAGAACTGATGTTTTTTACTAGGATCACGGTGCTATCATGAAAAGGAATCGTTGTGTGCCGCTGTTACATACCAAGTGGGCTAAAACATAGCGGCAGGCTTAGAGCGAAGTGTCACTTACTTTACTAACGACATGACACAAGTATGATCCTGCTTCAGGAGGCTTCAGCATCATAGCGATGAAGTCCTGGGGTCGCGGAGAGGCATTTGGAAATACCTTTACACACTGCTCGCTTGTGCACCACTCTTCAGCACAAGCCGTAAGAAAGGTCTTGCTGGATGGAAAACTGGGTGGATCTGCAGGAAAGATTGCAGCATGCTAGGCGAGTTTTGACAAGCTTTTTGACACCAACCCGGAGGAGTACCAGGACCTGTGGCGTGTCAGCTGGGCAAAGTTCTTGCGGCTTCTTTCACGCGTGGAGATTTAAGAGTGGCGCGACAAAGCAATGATCCACTCTCTTTGTTTAACTGATTTGAAAACAAAAATATTCGTGAGCTGTTGCTACTCTACCATAAAAACGCTTTTCGAGTAACTCACTTGCCAAAAATCTGCGATTAAGAAGGCACTCTGCCCTTTCAGTATGAGTGTCCGCGGACGAGGGACAAATCTCAGGAATAGCCTACATGATGGTAACTTGACAAATGGTGCACGGATGAAAATTGCAATTCGATGTATCATGTGAATTTGCCATTATTTGGCAATTATCCTAATATGATCAGTTGATCCTAATTAAGAGAGAACAATTGTTCTCTGAAACAATGTAATGAAAGGAGGTTTTTATAAATAATGCGTGCTCATAATGGAAAAGGCTTGGTGGATCAGAGACTTTCCATAGATCAGATATTACTAATCGCAGGCGTATGCTTAATTGAGAGAAGAGTAAAAGTACAGGCAAGGGTGGTGAATTGCATACATAACTAAACCTGAGACACCGGAAGAAGGACGCGAAAAAGAGAACATCAAACACAACACGTCTCAACCAGAGCTGCATTTTTTTTTACTTCTTAGTCGGTGGGTTGACTTTGGCCAGTGTGGGAACGTTGAGGGCAGTTCTTTTTTCCCCCTTGCTGACAATCTGGGGGTGTGACTTAGTGTGAGGGTTCTTGGCATTGACTGCGGTTTACCCCTATAAAATGGTGTGGTTTTAGAATTAACCTGCAGCTGTGTTCGAGACATTATGTGTGTCGTCCTCTTTTTTGTGTCCTCCTTTTTCCTTCTTCCGGTGTCTCAGATTTAGTTATATATGCTTAATCCATGCTCAAAGTGAAGACATGAGCTTGTGCTGGCATTGCCAACCTTGTGTGCATGGTCTATGAAAAGTGCTTAATGACTGTGGTTAAGAGAGAGGAGTTTCTGCTTTCAAGAACAGCATGGGGTGAATGGAAAAGTGTTCTCACAAACAATGAATTCTCCGGGTTACCCACTCAGTCTAACGGAAGGATGTAGGATAAGCAGTTTGAATTCTTTAGGATTTGCCAAGGGATAAAAAAAAAATGCACAGAAAAGTAGGGGGAGGAGAATGGCACAAACATTTTTGGGCTTGTGTTCTTACATTTGAATTTTTTGTGCAGGAAGCATTAAGGCCCGTTCACACTCTTGCAACCGAGTACGACCATGAGAGACGAGACCGGTTTTCAAGCCACTTCCAATCTCTTAGGACCAGCTGCGTTCTGGCGCATCCCGTCCTAAGAACTCGCAAAAGGCTTAAAAACCGGTCTGGTCTCTCTCGGTCTTACTCGGTCACAAGAGTGTGAACGGCACTTTACTGAAACAGCACTTCAGTCACGGGGGCAATAAGTCATTGCTAGTCAATACCTGATTCCACTGATGCATATCAGGCAAACACCTCTTAAAGGGCCCCTGGAAAAAAAAAAAGTTTTTTGAACAGTCTGATAAGGACACTCGTGCCAAAAAATAAATTTTATGCGAAAATAATTAATTTTTTAGAGCAATATTGACGGCAAGAGATTTATTTTAAATTCTGCGCGCAAAGTCCATGACGTCCCGGAATGGTCATTCGCTCTCGCCACCTCAACACGAAGGCGAAGCTGATCTCCCTCTCCTCTACTCGCTCAAAGTGCCCAGAGGAAACAGGTGGAAAGGAGGTAACTACCGACTAAATTGCGTCTCGCGCCGTCAATATTGCTCTGACCAATTTTTTTTTCACTTAAAATTAATTATTTGACACGTGTGTCCCAACAAGTCTGTTTAAAAAAAAACATTTGTTTTTCTTTTCAGGGGCCCTTTACTGAAACAACTTTGCTCTCATTGTTCTAATTTAACACTATCGTGGGAAATGACTTTCAGGAATCATGAACTGCAAAATTCGCTCGTGAAAAGAATTGGTAATTTTTAACAAGATGCTTTGTCTCTTCCAGTTGTACCAAAAAGTGCATAAGGGGTGGCCGTTACTTAACCATCATTTCAATCCTGGGGACATGGAGTCATTGCTAACCAGGGCCGGTCACTGCTAGCCAAAACAAGACTTCATAGGTGCATATCAGGTTAGTACTTTTTTCTGGTATTTATTTTTTTATTTTAACGAGACAACCTTGATATGCAGAACAGTAATTCTTTCAGAATATACATAGTTTCTAATTTCCAGAGAATTGAGCTCATCTTTCTGAAGTTCCAAATCAAAAGCACAGGCTGTAACCTATTTTTGCCAAACATCATGCAGTTTTGTTGGTTTGCTTTTCATAATGAACGATTCAACTCCGCTGGTGCAAGGGTATCGATAGATTTCTGGAACCATTAAACACAGATGGAGCACCTTATCTGGCGTGTGGCTTGTTAAAGGGATACTGAACCGAAATTTGAATTTCGCGAAATAAGGCTCTAGAGGCGTTGAACAGGACTCTACGAACTCCAAAACATTACTCGTACATCGATGTCTCAAACAGATCGCTGCACTTTTGGAAAAGAAGGGCACGATCAAGCGAGGTCTTTGACATCACTGTCCTCCGGGAGAATTTGAGAATGAGGGGAAGCGGCCTCGCTTCTCTCCTCCTCGCTTCGGTTCACCAGCTTGACACGGGACGTAGCGAGGAGGAGACGGAATGAGAATCGTGATGTGCCTTGTCTCGTCGGCCTCCTCGGCCGGGCACTTCTTTTCTAAAAATATGGCGATCCGTTAGAGATATCGCTGTATGAGTGATGTTCTTGGGTTTTGCAACGTCCCGCCTATCTGTCCAGCCTTGTTTTGCGAGTTCGAAATTTCAGTTCAGTATCCCTTTAACCTCGAGGTGTATGTCCTATGCCTTCTTCCAGGTGCTAGCTGGGCATGTTGAGTTTGCGATCCTTTACCCTTACTCCGAGTGCAGCAACTATACTCTGTGTTTCACGATAACTTGACGAGCTGTGGAGGCTGCGGCCTTCCCGACCCAATAAGAGCGTCGAAGCAAGGCACGTGACAGCAACCCCATGGTTGAGGTCGCTGTCGAATCGCTTGGTTGAGATTGCTGTCGAATCGTTTTTACGAATCGGCTACAATTGCTGAAAAAGTAGGTCCCGTAAACAATTCCGGTAAAGTGTAAACACATTGGAATCTATATGGAGATCCCACCGCATCGCGAAAATTAGAACCCGCGAATTATTTCAAAACTTCAGCTTCGACCTTAATTGCGAAATATGGAGCCCGCGAAAAATAAGTCTGCAGTAAGCACAAATAAAGTTATTTCCTTATGAATTCCAGGATTTGAGTGTTTCTGGCTTACATTTGTCTAGTCTAAAATAAAATTTTGTGCTTAATGGACTGCAGCCCGGGATGACTTACTTAACTAAACGTTCCTGTCCATGCATAGAATAATTTATTAATTATACTATACTAAGATTATGTGGCTACACTTCCATTAAAGGTGTAGGGAAACGAAATTTCAGCGCTCATTTTCTAGCTTTAATGTGTTGCATGTTGCACCCTAACCTCAAAATCACCAGTCTTCCGTTGAAAAGCACAAGAAAACTAATTTTAAAGCTAAATAAACTACTTTCAATGTGCACCTGGTGGATGCATTCTGTTATGATCGGCCACCCAGAGAGCAGGTTCGGCTTCCTGGCAGCGCCATCGACCTCCCATCGACTGACCAGTGTCTCGGGCTCGGCATTCTGGCGCCGCCGAACATGCTGACCGACGCGGCGTGGGTGGGGTGCAGCTTCTGAGCGACGCCGAGCGGGCCACCGGCACAGCGGGAGCTGACCCCCCTGACACCCCGCTGAGAAACAGAGGCCCGCTTCCTCGGCCTTCGGACCGGGTGCTAACGAACGATGGAGACAAGTGGAGACGTTTGGGTCTCGGCGTATGATCGGGACAGCTGCCTGTTCCTGCGTTCTTCTGGGAAACGGGACGAGAGGGATGCTTGGACCGGGGTGTGACCACGTGGGAGGTCTGCGTCCCGGGAGACTGCAGAGACGTCCCGTGGTGACGAAAGTTGTATGCTATGTAAGTTGACGAAAGTTGTATGTTATGTATTTTCCGTCATGCGGTGATGTATTGCCTTGATAAATGTTTGTGATTGTTTTCAAAATGTGAAAGTTGCAGAAGGTAGATGATTTTAAATATTAGGTCAGTCATAAAATTTAAGTCAATAGACCCTTTTCCAACGTCAGTGCGAACGCCTGTCCGCCATTGCTTGCTCTCATACTCTGAGCATATACTGAAAGCGAGCCCTGCGTCAGCGTTCAGCGAGAACTCAGATCCAGTCACGCACTTCGTGAGCAAGCAGTACTGACAGCCATTGTTGCTTGATAGACTTTTGAAAAGGGTTTACTGACTAGATAGATATTATACAAACTATTTTACGAGAACATGTAATGTGACTGTCGGTTTTGTTTACATTACTTTCAGATGCCCGTCGGAGGTGCGTCAGCCCGTGACCAACTGGGAAAGCAGATGCAGCTCGCCTCAAAGAATTGCCTCATTAGCATGCACGAGCTACTTCAAAGTCTGAGACTGGAGGACAAATAAACGAGCCTGCGGGTGGAATGCATGTTCACAATTTCTCGAAGTTCGAGCATTTCTCTGTGCATGCACTTTCTGCTATCTTGCATAGGCTTTAAAAGGAAAGTGTTTTCCTGCTGAACTTCATGTTTCACTGATGAGTGAACCATGTGGTTAATACGATCGATATACACCAATACGCGGCTCTGACCTCACGTTGCTATGGTGGCGCTGCTACTGTTAGGGCGCATGTGCAGACGCTTTACGTCACGTGAATGTCGTTCTTGTGCACACGCAGTGCTTGCACCTCGTGTAGAAACTGAATTTGTTCACACCTCGTGAAAGCTTGTTGGTAAATAGTGCGTTGGCCTATAGATCATATCAACGATTTAAACTGCATGAACAATATCATCCATAACAACCATAGGCCATACAAACCATATGGACCATACAAACCGTACCAACCCGTATCAACCATATGACCCGTACCAACCGTATGAACCATATGACCCGTACGAACCATATGACCCGTACCAACCGTATGAACCATATGACCCATACGAACCATATGACCCGTACCAACCGTATGACCCGTACCAACCGTATGACCCGTACCAACCGTATGACCCGTATCCCATAACGCTATATGAAGACCCGTATGGAAAATTCATATGGTTTTTTTCAGTAGGGTTTACTTTCGTTTTCAGGTACTAATTTCCTTTCTTTTCTTCTTCCTTTTCCCCTTTATTCAGGGGTTAATTTCCTTTTTGCTTCTTCCCTTTTCCCCTTTATTCAGGGGTCAATTTCCATAAATGTCCTATCGTTTTAATTTGGTATTTTAATTTTTTTTGGCAATTTAGTTTTATTTTAAATTTGAGCATTTTCGTTTTGTTTATTTTCGTTTAATTTTTCGTTCACTTTCTTCAATTCTTTGAAGTTCTCGGTCGTAATGTCATGGGCATTTCATAAATGTTCGTTGCTCGTTGAAAGATCTGTGAGGGTCTGTGTTCGTCCTTCATGTGTTTTATTCTTTCTGTGTATTCTGCCGTTTTCAACGCGCTCTGCTATGTGTACTTTACCGGTTAGGTGCTTGAAACTTTTGCTCTTAAAGATTTGATGGGATGATCTGTTAGGAGGTTCAAGAAGAGGTATATTAGTATTGTGATAGTAGAGCTCATGTATGGTTCCAAAGCACTATTACTCATATTCGTAACAATGTAGAGGCAGATAGCTATCTATAAAGCACGCTGTCTTTCAGTGGCCATCGGGACAATTATGGAACTTTTATGCTCTTTGGGATTTATGAATGTGATAGGCTTTAAATTAGTAATATGAGCGCTTTACGTCTATTATTGTCAAAATCAGCTTAAAATGCCCGGCTCTTAACAACTTTGCTATTTTGTAGCATTTATGTTTCGGGGGTGTGATTGACTTCGAGAGGCTATTATTGGAAATGTGGACGTTTTCTGGCCAGGCCGGTTTCAAATGAATAAACCGGGCTACCCGTCACTCTTATTGGCCAATTCTGGGCATTGTGGGTTATATATTTTATCGACTTCAACTGGCTAATATTGACTATAAGGATTTATTTTTTTTTTGTGTTGGTTGACTTGGAATGGCTACAAATGTCTAACTGATCGACATTGACAATTTGCGCAATATCGAGCAATTCAAGTTGGATTGGCCTGGTGTGGCTATTATATGACGTAGTCACCTATTTTTCACCTGATGGGCTAAAAATAGCGACAAATGGCGAGCTATTAGGAATTAGTGGCAACGTTAGTTTAATTCTATGCTAGCGGGGGACGATCGCTTCGAGCGGCTATTGCTGTCTATTAGCACTTATGAGAAAACTTTGCTTAAATCGCTCGATATTCTCTTTTAGTGACTATTACTATAATACCGAGGTGTTCATGTCGTTCATGACAGGAATGGTAAGCATAAGACAGGTTTTATCGGAGCCCCAGAATCCCAGATATTTGTCTGTCTGTCCCTCCGTACATTTTTAGCTACATTTAGCAGAAAAAGTGGTGTGAATGAACCTGACGTCACATCTCTATATGAATTCGGTTTCCTCGCAATATTAGGGGAGAAAGACGACACGTGGCCTATATATGACTGAAACTACAGCTTTTTTTTTCCCTGCTGTTAAACATATCCTATTGGAAAGACCAGTTCAAACTGGTACCAGTTTCAGACTTGGTTATTGCTCCAGTTTGACCAGTTTCATAATGGTTGAACTGGTCAAGGTGGTTGGAACTGGTCACACTGGTTGACTGGCCATGGCGGTTGAACTTGTCACACTGGTTGACTGGTCATGATGGTTGAACTGGTCATGGTGATTGAACTGGCCACACTGGTTCGACAAAAATGATTTTCATTTGCTTACGCCACCACTCCGCTTCGGAAATCTTTATTATACACGAATGTAGACACAATACGCCTACTACAAGCATCGGCTGAATATAGATTGAGCGCATACACATACACAGAACATACAAACATCAATACAACGGCACACTAACACGATGAATACTTCCGAGCTTGGCGTTTCCGTCTTTTATACTGGTCGTTTTGAACGTACGGAATTTTTCGGTGACCGCCTAAGCAATAAAACATATTCCCGGCATGTTGAATTTTTTCAGCAATTTCATACCTCTGAGACTATATTGAACGGCTCAGGGCATGAATCTCTTAGTAAAAAGTAAACGCTCTATCATGCCGTAAATATTTGAAAGTCAATAAATCAAAGGGAGAAATACAATAAATAAGGGGTCAAACTGGTAACCAGTTTGACCAGGTAGGCAAATCTGGTGACCAGTATGGTCAATCTGGTTACCAGTTGGACCAGTTCGGCCAGTCTGGTGACCAGTTCGGCCAATCTGGTGACCAGTTAGGCCAATATGGTGACCAGTCAGGTCAATCTGGTGACAAGTTAGAAGGCAATCTGGTGACCAGTTAGATCAATATGGTTACCAGTTATACCAGTCTGGCTACCAGTTGCACCAGTTTGATTTCCTTTTAGACCAGTCTGACCAGTCCAAATACCAGTTTGACCAGTCCGAATACCAGACTGACCAGTTAGATTTTCAAACTGGTCTTTCCAATAGGGATGTCTTAGTTCCTGGAAGAGAATATGTTTTTTCTAATGTTTCTGCGATAGTACGACAAAAAAATGAAAGCCATTTAGAACTGCCTGCAACGGCGGATTACAGCGCAGACCTTGAGGAGGAGGAGGAAAAGGGTACTGAGGGGACGGTATATCCTTCCTTCCTCCTCCTCACCTCCTCATCCTGTCTGCTAGTCCTCCCTCCAAGCGTCGTCGTCGTCGTCTCACGAGGGTCACGTGACCTCATGGGGGTCACGTGACGTATCCGGAGTAACGTGACCTCACGGGGGTCACGTGATCCCAATGAGATCACGTGACGTCACTGATGACGTCATCACTGACGATGCCAATGCCGATGACATTATTAGTCACTATGACGATGACGATGCGGATGCCCATTACGTAATCAGTGACGTCACTGATGACGTCCTCAAAGACGATGACGATGTCGATGGCGATGACGTCATCAGTGACTTCACTGATTACGTCATCAGTGACATCACTGATGATGTCATCAGGGACGATGCCGATGCCGATGACGTCACTGATGACGTCATCAGTGACGTCACGCATCACATAATGCACCGCGCGGTTACGCCGACGGCGACGCCGACGCCGACGCCGCTCAAGTCGGAAACGGGAGCCTAAGAGCTGCGATCTAAAAAAATGAAAGCTGTTTACAACTCTCAGTAACACCGAATTAGAGCGCAGCTCTTGAGGAGGAGAAGGGGGAGGGTACCGAGGGGAAGGTATATTCTTCTTGCCACCTCCTCACCTCCTCATCCTCTCCGCTACTCCTTCCTCCGAGCGGTGTCGCCGTCACCTAAAGAGGGTCACGGGACCTCACGTGGGTCATGCGAGGACACCGGGGTCACGTGACTTCGCGGGGGTCACATGACCCGTATGATGTCACGTGACGATGACGTCATCAGTGGCGCCACCAGTGACGTCACTGTTAACGTCATCATCACTAGCGACGTCACCAGTAACGTCATCAGTGACGATGGCAATGCCGATGATGACGTCATCAGTGACGTCACTGATGACGTCGTCAGTGGCGTTGACGATGACGATGCGGATGCCGATGACGTCACTGATGATATCATCAGTGACGATGCCGATGATGTCATCATCACTAGTGGCGTCATCAGTAATGACATCAGTGACGATGGTGATGACAATGCGAATGCCGATGACATCAGTAACGTCACTGATGACGTCATTAGTGACGATGCCGATGACGTCAGCAGTAACGTCACTGATGACGTTATTAGTGACGATGTTGATGACGTCATCAGTGACGTCACTGACGACGTCATCAGTGACGATTCCGATGACGATGCTAATGACGTACCTGATGACGTGGTCAGTGACGTCATTCGCCCCATAATTCACCGCGTAGTTACGCCGACGGCGACACAGACGCCGACGCCGACACCGACGCCGCTCAAGCCGGAAACGGGCGCCTAAAAGCGGCGCTCTAAAACACGCGAGCAGGTGTATATTAATAAAAATTCGTATGGGCATATTGCGGGTCCACATGTAAAATTTATTATTCATTTCTTTTGGACAGAAATGTAATGCAGTTCTGCAGCAGCAACCAATCAGCAATAGCATAATGTGAGCCTGCGGTACAAAAAAAACAAAAACAAAAAAAAAACATTGGTTGGAGTTATTTGGTACGAACGCTGATTAGGTATTTCAAATTCTTGCGTGCACTTTTGTGATGAAAAACTATTTTCTCTCCGTCTCGGGACAGGGACTTTTCCAAACTCAGCTACTTCCACAATCCCGGAAAAGAGCCACTTCTGACGTGGACTGCGGGAGATGTGATCGACAGAGCGGCAAATCTTTTCGGGGACACCACAGGCGTCGTGTACCCACATCAGAACATCAGCAAGACTTACGCAGAATACAAAAAAGATGTAAGTGTATACTGGGAATATCTCTTTATCTTGAGACGCATTCAGGGCGCTTCAATACTTAGCACGTGAGGCTTGACGGGGAGATGGAGAATCCCTAATAATATTGTTTACAACGACAACCATCATGCAACCATAGCCGAGTCATTGGTAGCCTTCATTGATGACAAGCTTTGAAAAATTCGCACAGAGCCTTTATTGGTGTCCACTGTGACGTCACACGACATCGTGACGTCATATACACTATTGGGTCAAGTGAAGCTGTGAAGTCAGCGAACACTTAGACATGGCACCGCGACGGCACTTTATCTAACGCTACGTGACACCGTGCCATGAGGTTAGACCATATCTAGACACCGTGATATTGCGTTACGTATCACCATAACGTAACCTTACATCGGGACGCCATGGGGCACTTACTGCACCTGAGCTGACATTTTGTCACGAGGCCACGTGCAGTAAAGTCGCGTTACCAAGTGGGCCTTCGCACTGTGACGTTAGAGTGCACCTTTAGGTGACGTGACACTTTGACATAGTGCTATCACCATGACGTCATGTCCCACCTTGACGTCACATAGGACCCCCACATGCTATCCATTCAGTGCGCCATCGGCATATACCAAAGAGAGAGTCTTTTTTATATAACACCGGCCCACTCAGAATTACGGAAAATTGCCTTCCTTAAGAGGGTAGAAACATAAAATATCTTGAGTTTTTTCTTCTGAAATATTTATTAGAATTATCACAAGATGACACTGGTGAAGTCTAAGATACACGTGTTCTATGGGATCCGCCTAGGATGTCGAACATAGGTTCAATAATCTTAAAAATATTGCACTGCTGTTTCAAGGAAATAACTATATTGAGTTTAACTGAAATAAAAATGTAGTTTGATTCTCATGTACGCGCAAGGTGAAGTGCTTAAAAGGAAACTGACAAGATGTTTGTGGTGACCAAAGGTTTGTTTGTGCATGATATCTGAGGGCGTCACTACCCAGAAAACAATTTGCGCCTCGAAATTCGTTTTCTTTCCTCCTGAAAACCGTCGATTCAAAGCTGGCCGGTTTATGCCGCGCTCTTACACTTCTCCGTGGTCACGTGCCGTTTTCTATGATTTAAACAAAATCGCCATACGCATTCAGAGTCGTTGGTCATCGAAGGTACACACACCATATTATAAATAGAAAATAAACATGATACACATTTTTTGTGGCCTCTAAAATACCTAAAATTCGGTGATTCCAAGAAAAAAAACAAAAAAAAAAAAACCAAAAACAAACCTTATTGCACATTTGCGTGATTTCTGCCAATTCTTTCATTCTCTCTATTTTTTCTTCCTCCCCAGTCCAGTTTCTATTTCGGTTTCGATCAGTGCGTTTCTTTTTTTGCTTTTTTAACAATATATGTGACTCTGTGGCAAAATATTCATTGGGTCGTCTTCTTACACGAGAATTAATCGCGAGACAAAAAATAGCAACACATTTTGGGGGTGTGAGTGCCTTTTAAAAAAGAAATTACTCCCCAAGGTTTGTATTTTTGTTGCCTAAAACGGTGCAAGTTGTAGTTATATCCACGCAAAAAAAAAAAAAAAACAAGAACACGAAAACCAATTTCACAAGGTGCGCGCACTCCTTTTAACATTTTGTGCCCTTCTCCCCCTCTTCTCACCTCCTCGCTTCTATCGATTCGTGTCGTTATCAATAATAAATTCAGAAGCTTTCTAAGCGACATTTTTATAATACTTCAATACATTATTCGTAAAACATGTTTTTTTTTAAATTTTTTTAACGCAATAGCAAACATATACTGCCATCTTTTTGAAACACCGAAAGTCGGAGTCGAGAAGTAATATGGTATCGTGGCTTTTTATGCTTTTTTGAAAATTATGGCGGCGCTAGGTACAGTCTCCGGCAATATGAAAGACCCACTGGGAGCGCGTGGCCGAGGTGGTGGCAGGCGGGGGCGCTGCGAGCGCTCCGGGCAATTCCATTCTGCTTCGAGGGGAGGGCGCTCACTCGGGGCTCAGCACAAAGTGATAAGCGCGTTTCGCTTTAGCTGAGCTCAAGTGAGCGACCTTTCCTCGAAGCAGAATGGAATTGCCCGGAGCGCTCGCAGCGCCCCCGCCATTGTCGCAGCGCCCCCGCATATTCATTGGGTCTTTCATATTGCCGGAGAGTGTACATGTAGCACTGAGGATGACCGAAAGTCGGTGAATCAGGCGAAGTTCTTTTTTCGGTGCCCGACGAAATGTCAAACTTCGAAAAGGAAATCGTCAAACGGTCAAAACAACTGGGTTTTGCGTCCGTGCACCATTGTTCCGGTCGTGACTCTGTCGGGGCAGCCTTTCAGGCAGAAACGGCACAACCTAGCCCCTCATGCCGGTCACAAATGTCCACTCCACGTTCTCTTCAACTTTGCGCCATTTCAAAGACTTTGAGATCGCTGAAAGGGCACGAAAAGAAATTCTAACTTGAAGGTGAAGTATCGTCTGCTCACAGCAATACGCGGCAAGTAGGGAGAGCGCGGTTGATGGCGGGCGAACACAACACTTCCGGTCGGGACGCTTCGAAAACGGGAGAAAAACTAGAGTTGCAAGGCGACTCAAACTTTGACGTCACTGCCCTGACGCGGACCGCGCGCGTACTTCAAATTCTGCTTTTAAAATAGTTTTTTCACTTCACAAATACTGAGTTTCCAAGATTCAAAATTTGAGGGTAATGTCCAGGCACCGTTTTTAATTGTTTTGGATAATAAAAAAAATATTTTGACCCGCCCGTGTCCCTTTAAGATTACACACTATGCATCATAGACTGGCAGGTATTGAAGCAAGTCCGTTCATTCTGGAACCCCGAAGGTGGAATCAAAGTTTGAGTGTTTTATGTCAGAAGTTTGTGATCATGCTTATCGTCTTTTTTTTCTCTAAGATAACAGGCGTAGATCTTTCTTGCATAGCAACTATTCTCTGTTAGCGATTATATTTTGGTTTCTCTTTTAAGGGGTAGTCTTGTCTTCTAAGTTAAAAATATAGTTTATGCATTTCTTACGCATTTAAAAAAAAAAGGATCTTTTACGCGATGTATAGCTATACCCTTTCCATTGCAATGCAGAAATAATACGTGCGATTAAAGGAAAAGAGATAGACATAAGCAGGATCCACTCAATTGAACCCCGCACGTCATGAATTTTCGAACGCTTCAAAACAGTCATTGCGCAGAAGATTTAGAGTTAGTTTTCTTCTATAGGAAAGTACTATAAACATTTCTGATGATCTGTCGTATTTTGGAACATTAATGGTCTGATGCTTTGTCGCTCTAAAGGTTTGATGGTGTAATGAATAAATTCTACAGTGTGATGGTCTGATGGTCCATGGTATTTTGGGATATCCGATGACCTAAAGGTTTGATGGTCTGTTGGTCTAATGGCTGCTATGCATTTCTTATCACACATATGTACAGGCAGAAGATAAATGTTGCATTACAGACAAATATAAACTTTATTGTGTGCCTATTAACATTTCACAACGTAATATACAAAGCTTAAGGATACCTTCTATACTCCTTATATAAATATGAAAGCAAAGCTTGAATTTTGGCAATGTAATGATATCAGTTCTAGATATAAATGATTGAACGTTGAATTACAAAACTGCAAAAACGAAACCGAAGCGGGAATGCGCACAATGCACTCGCTACTTTCGAAACTCACAAAGGTGGCGGTGTCCGCTTAGCGGTTGTCGACACCCTGTTTCCACGTACAGGGTGTCACAAAAGAAAATTTATATGGTCTCTTTTACCGCAAAAATAAACTAGGCATCGCCGAACGCTCATTCTCCGGCCAAAGGTAGCGCTAGAGGTCACAACCAGAAGCCAAAGTTTCAGCCCGATTCGATAACTTAATCAAAAGTTATAAGTGATGTTCTGAAATTTTCAATTGGAAAATGGAGCCCATTTTCGCCCTTTTTCGGTATCTGGTGCCATAGAGCCCCATGTGTTCGAAAACTTCGTAGGCCGCCGTTTTCCCATTGAAATATTCAGATAATCACTTATAACTTTTGATGAAGTTACCGGATCGGGCTGAAACTTTGGCATCTGGTTGTGACCTCTAGGGCTACCTTTAGGCGGAGAATGAGCGTTCGGCGATGCCTAGTTTATTTTCGCGGTAAAAAGGATTGCGTAAATTTTCTTCTGTGACACACTGTACATGCTGTGCATGCCGGCGTCGTGCGACAGCGTGCTCTACACTAAGCCTCGTGGGTCCGAGAATGCGGTAAATCTCGGATTACCGCATTCGTGGCTTTGTAAAGGTTTTCTCCGAAAAAATTTAGTTCAGAGTGCACGTCCGTCTATTGAATAAATTTTTATAAATCAAGGTGAGTTTTTCGGCACATTCTCTGCCACTTAGATCATAAACATGACCTACTTGACATGGAAAGCGGATCAACAAATTGTTTTACCGACCGACTAAAACACAATTTAAATCAAAATTATAGTTGCTAAAAACCTACAGAGTCTGCAAGAAGGTACCTTTATAACCTTTCGAGTACCATTGGAACAATTCTTAAGGCGGATTATTGCAGATTGGAGACTCCGTTCTCGAGCTACGCTGCTGGCATCTTTTCACACTGAATGTAATTAATGCATTCGCGACGACGTGAGATCCTTGACACCTCCTCTCGGACACTGTTGAAACTTCCTGAAAATAGTCAGGTTCTTCCCACCACCCAAAGATGTCGTGAGAAGCACAATCAGCCTTTTGATGTTTTCGAGATCTGTCGATGATGGTATCACAAGGGCAACATAAAGCTTTTTTTCAATAGTCCGTCAGTCACCACAAGAAATGTTTCGACAGTTTCTGAGCTAGAAACAAATTCCTTCAAGGGTCTATCAGCCACAATAAAAAGACAATATTGGTTGTTCATCAGCCACAACCAAGTAAGCCTGCCGAAGCATCAAAGAAGTTTGATGGGCCTTTAAGAAGGTAGGTTGGCCCATAAAGAAGGTATGTTTAACCATCAAGAACGCATGGTGCTCAGTCAAAAAGGTGTTACGGTCCGTCAGGAAGGTGTGATGGGCCATAAAGAAAGGTCTAATGGGCCATCCAGAAATTTTGACGGACACTCAAAAATTTTACCATTTTCTTTTGGATCGGGGATCGCCAAGCCATTGGCGATCCCCGATCCTTTTTCTTTCAATTGTAACACACGATAAGATAGTATCATTGCTTCAGGATTAACTATGTATCAGACAACATTTTTTTTGAAGAGCTCTAAATCATCGCAGTCTGCCGATTCAATGGAAGCTTTGCAGGCATTTGTGCTCTCTCCCCAGTGTTTTCTGATTTCGAAATTGATATAGTGCTTCACATTCCAGTTAGCTCACGTTTCTTTGTCAATGATAAAATTATGTTCACGAAAATAAGATCATCATCAGGTCAAGCCTAGATTAATGTCAGCATAAATAAACTTTGCTAAGTGGCGCGAGGAGTGGCAAATGTCTTTCAAAAGCAATAAATGTGTATATATGCAGATAATGCGACAATATACAACTTATTTTTCAACTTCAGCTTGCACAGTCATCACCTTTCACGGTTGCTCAAACAAATACTTCGTAGACATCGTCACACACGTTCTACGATGACATTAACATATCAATCCATTTTACGTGTCGTGTTGAACAAAAGTTGGTAACTATGAAGAAACGTATGTTGAACATTAAGTTTAATGGGCATCTTATAAAACTTTTGTCAGGCCAGTTCTCGAAAATGCAGGCATGGTATCTGACCCTTCTACGGCGTTCGCTAATAATTTAATGGAAATTGTTCAAATGAATGCTTGCCTTTTATTTACAACATGTATCGTCGTACCGTATTTCTGTTAGAACTCTATGTGAGCTCTTGCCTCGTGCCTTTGGTAAATCGGCACGATATCAGTAAGTTGAATATTAGTTCAATTAATCTTAGGATATTTTTAACTAAGACAAAGCTAGGTATATTTGCCTCTGCCGCTTTTCACCTTACCCATCTCAGAAACACAAGAATAGAGCCACGTCTGAGTATGCGTGAAAGATAGATTCGTTCAAATTTTTTTTTTATTCTAGGGACAATTCATATTGGAATTCACTACAGGACATTGTTAAGACAAATGGCTACGAATGATTTCACAAACAGCACTGCGATGCTTGAGCAATGTCGTGCCACTACCGGCCAAAAATCTGTCCAAATATCAGCAGAATGTCCAGTTTTGCGCCACTGCCTGAAATCCGACAGGTATTGTGAGGCCATCGTTCATCGGCATTGTATCGGCAGGATATCGTGCGAGTACTCTACGGATAGGACTGTCGCCAGGGTATTGGCGTGTCATCGTGTGAGCATACTGCACGTGTCGGTCGCACGTCGCAAACATGTGTCTGCTCTGTTTTGTTACCGCCGTCTCTTCCATTCTGCGGGTCAGACTATCTCGCGAAGAGTTATTAAAATCGCAGTTCCTTTCACACTAAACTGAATAGTATAAATATAAAGTAGGGCAGCTATCGCGAAAAAAAAGGATGATGCATATGAAACCACGAGCTCTTGTAAATTGAATTGATATGCGTATAATTATTTCCTGTATGAAGCAGGAAATCTGCATCACAATGTTCTCCGATCATTCAGATTACTGCCGAGAAGAAAATAGGCCCATCGTTGTTTATGAAGACGCTGATTTTAACGATCAACTGTTTATTTAAGGTAAACTAACAAATTACTCTTTCGCAACATATCTGGACAATTCGTCAGTAAACAGTTGTGAAGAAATGCGCCTTCCTATATCTGGTAATTTCCCCTGCCGTCCTTCTCGACCGCGGCTGGTGCCCCGACGACAGCCAAACTTGTCAAACAATTAAAGATCCATACAAAGGGCGGCGGAGCCGAACTCCTCCAAAGCTTAAAAGGTTCCAAGTTTGGGAGCTAACGGGTTGAATATTCCACAGCCGAAGGGGGAAGGACGTGCAAATTGGCCTCAAGATTCAGGGTGCTGTTCACGTCATGGTATCCTGGCACGAACCATTTTGCGGGCCTCTGGCAGCTGCTTATATTGGGTTTTGCAGCGTTCTAGAGTAATTCGTGGAACTAAACAAATAGAATTTATTGCACTCCAATCAGAGGGCGCGACGACAACGCCAAGTACACGTCTGCATTCCAAACAACCGCGTGCACTTCTTTGGCCTTGGCGATTGAACAACTCACTTAAATTAAACACGCATACACAACCCGACACTGAAGAGAAATTACTTCTCGGCGTCTCTTGCCGACAAACTCTGTGAAGAGCACGAGAGGTTTTCCCCTCAAAACACTTCCTAGGATTCCGAAGACACAACTCGGGCGCTTCGCTCAATCAAACAATCAAACAAAGATGGGGACCCTCGATTCGGAGTGCGGCACCAAAGCGGGCCTCCCAAAAAGCGCGTGCCGAGGGAAACAGGTATCCAAGCGGCCTGGAGGTGTTAGCCGACGGATTGCAGGGGCTGTAAAACAATCTAAAAACGTAAAAACGAAGCTTAGCAGGCAAACCTTGGGATACAGCGGCCGTACACTCTGGGGAACCAGCGGAGGGGCGCCAAAACAAAGTAGAACTAAATCTACAAATCCGCAAGCCATAACTTGGCGACAATACTGCGGCACAACGTGGCTTCTAAACGCGCATGGCAAAAAAAATAGCCAGACAAAAAATTTAATTTGAAGAATACCATTGTTAGTGTTGGTTTATTAGGCGACACATTTATCACGGCAATTTATTTGCCATAATCAGTTTTAAGAACTGTATCGCAGGCTGCCTGCGATTTGATAAAGCGTTTTATTTCAATAGCAGGCACAAGGGGATTGTGTTCGATCGCCCTCAGAAGTTTATTACACCACTATAATTATACACAGACTATCATTGAGAGTTTAGGGGTTAAAAGCACTAAAAACGACGGACGAGTAGGAGAGACACACACCACAGAGCGCTACTCGCAACTGGTTTATTATTGGAAAAACCACACGTACCCCGAAAGGAACAAGACACACATCCGATTCAGTTCCAACCGTCGCTTATCACATTTCTTACTCTTGCACCATGCATGATCGCAAAAACGATAACTCCGATTCAAACAGGGTTATCGATGCGGCACTTGCACACGTACCCTCGTCACACTCGGAAATAAAACAAAAACGCTTGCGTTATCTTCCTTGTCCTTCTACTTTTGTTTCGTGCCAAGATGACGGTGTTGTCTAAATAGGGTAAACACTCACACCTACTGCAATGCACTGCGAGATAGCCAGAGGGGGCTGACCTCAATGACAGGACATGTCCCCTCAGTCTTTCGTTTACGCATCGCCCCGACTGCCCCAGGTATACCTTCCCACAAGACAGAGGAATTCTCTACACCACCCCCACTCTGCATCCTACGTATTTTGTTGCTTGCTTTTTCTGACAAATATCCAACCGTGGTGTCAACCCGTTCCACCCTCTCCCATAGCTTGCTTAATTTCTGTGCAGCTGAAAGGAGAATCGAAATGCCATGCTTTTCCCCCACCTTTTTGATGTTATGGCTAACGTTATCTCGCAGTGCATTGCAGTAGGTGTGAGTGTTTACCCTATTTAGACAACACCGTCATCTTGGCACGAAACAAAAGTAGAAGGACAAGGAAGATAACGCAAGCGTTTTTTTTTTATTTCCGAGTGTGACTAGGGTACGTGTGCAAGTGCCGCATCCATAACCCTGTTTGAATCGGAGTTATCGTTTTTGCGATCATGCATGGTGCAAGAGTAAGAAATGTGATAAGCGACGGTTGGAACTGAATCGGATGTGTGTCTTGTTCGTTTCGGGGTACGTGTGGTTTTTCCAATAATAAACCAGTTGCGAGTAGCGCTCTGTGGTGTGTGTCTCTCCTACTCGTCCGTCGTTTTTAGCGCTTTTAACCGCTAATCATGTTCAACCAACTAGCCCAAATCCAAACCCTTCTCCAATATCATTTATAGATTTATAAAAGGGATACTTCTCTGTGAAGCGAAAAACAGACTATAAATTATAATTACGCCGTGATCACGCGGAGCAATACTGATAAATCAAACACAAAAAAACGTTGGCTAGTAAGAGGGAAGCAGGACGAGTAAATATATACGACCTTTTTATCGTCTATCACAAGCATGCTTGCAGAATTCTTACAAGGAAAATAATAAAATAAATTTGATGCAGTCCGTGATAGATGCCTGATCCGACGCGGGCAGCACACAACAGCGCAATCACGAAGAATAGAATGAAGGTTGGTCAGATTCAACGGAAATCTCGCTGTCGCCTGTTAGGATTTCTATGTTCAAATGTGCCCACCAAACACTGCACAATAAATTCTTCGACTCCGACGAAGAAATCGGTAATTACACAAAAGCGTTGCTTGGTCCTTGTTATATTGTGGCTTGGTGCCGTAAACGTTCACTCGAGGAAAGGGGAATTGTTTAGCGCGAAATATTTTATATCGAGCCCCTATTTTGAAGAGCCACATTTTAAAATCGTAACGTCAGCTTGCTATTGAAGTTTAAATAGGGTGACATGATCGTAAATAGTTTGCGACGAAAAATCGGGGCAGCGAGGGGAGCGCACAAAGTTAGGTAAACACTGACGAACGCATTTCGGAAAACGGAACTACGTCACCCTCCACTCTGTGTCCTAACTTGTCAAACGGCAAAAACGATGGCCCCAGTGAGACTGTTAGCGCGTGAGAGCAAGTAACGTGACAGATATTTGTTTCATAGAGTATGTCCTGCGGAGAGTTGTAACGTGTTTCGCTCTATCCCTCTAAATTTCCGTACAAGGCCGTCGCGATTTTTCACAGTCACACGAACACATATATAAAAGTAAGAAAGCCTAATATATTTTTGTTTCCGGGCTAAGACTACACAAAAAGGCGCTTTTTTCCGTCTCACTTTTTTACAACTTCTCACAGTTTCGAGTCTTTTTAGAAAACCGGAATACCTCGGCAGCTTATCCGATTCACAAACAACACTGAGACAGTGTTGGGTAAAGTACCACTAAAAGGTACTTCAAATAAAGTACAAAGTAAATTAGACGTGATGTACTTCAAGTAAAGTACTAAGTACACTGTGCAATGTACGTGAAGTAAATTACTATAAATGCAATGTACTTTCAAAGTAAAGTACAAGTATTTTAATACAATCGTTCATGGTGCCTTTAAATTCCCCTATACAGTAATTTTTTTAATTGGTATGCATTGCCTAGGGGTAATCAGGACTGCATGACCTATTTTCAAAAACAGCGGCGAATATTTGATAAAGTGGCCACAAAGTAGTTGTTTTCAAGAACTGAGGCAGATTCCTGAAAATAAGTCTATAGTGATTTTCTCGCACTGGATTGCTGCACACAAGAGGGTTAAATGTACTAGGAGAGAGCATTACGTCAGCCTCGTAGCTTCCGCAAGCAATTCTCTCGTAGAGGAGTGTCCTTTCCTTAGTGAAAAAAACAACAAACAGTGTGAGTGCAAGCGAGCTGGTAATAATTAATCATAATGTGACACCTGACATTGGGGTGTGAAAAAACTTAGGAACTCTGAAGTCGAAGGAAAAGACAAAAAGGAATGTCTCAAAACCATGTGACGTTCTCCCATTTTCTCTTTTTCTTCGCCTCGAAAGTTGCATTTTTCCGCACCACAGTCTCAGGTTCTACATTATGATTAATGTTGCTCGCTTAATATTTTAAACCGCCTCCCTTGTGCTGATCGACCGAGAGTAGTGAGAGTTCAAAACGCTACGGGGAAGCCGCCGCCCGAACAAACGGAGCGATGTGTTCTGCTCACGTTTCGGGTGTGAGTAGAATATCCCTCCCAGTATTTCTTTGGAGTTGACAAAGCATAATTTCGTGATACAAAAATAACAAAACCGAACTTGGGGAATGTACTTTGAAGTCGGGCATTGTACTTTTCTCGGAAAGTACCCGAAAAAGCACTCAAAGTAAAGTACAAGTACATGCTCAGAGAATGTACTTCAAGAACGGTACAAGTTTCCTAAACCTACTAGAAGTAGTACTTGAAGTACAATGCACTTGAAGTACTTCCAAACACTGCACTTAAGTCACAAAACGAAAAGTGGCGGCGGGTGTGGTATGGCACGATTACGTATGCGCGACCTAACCAAATTTCAGAGATATCTTCAGGATCGAAATTTTATCGGCACGGTCTGCCGCAAATATTGGAGCTGGGACTCAATGACCGTTCTCAGTAGTATTTACAAATGTTCTCTTTGTGTCTTTTGAGGTTTATGGTGCACAGTGGTGGACAAACTAAATGCGAACAATAGAGCGCGTGCCTCCCAAAGCATGCAGAGCCTCCTGAGGGAGCTTGCTGGTACTTCTGCGGTGTGATTATTATCGTTGTTTCCCTCCGCTACATTATCTTCCCTATTGGTTACACATTGCAAGATACCCGCCATTTCGATGGTAGGTGCACCCTTAATTGCTCCTCGTTATAGTGAGGGGTAGGTCAGTGATAGGATGCGAACGAAACGACGCAGAAGTTAGCATTGGCATTTATAGCCGAAAGTGATCTTACTGACCGTCTTTTCTTGCAACATAATTAGGCATTGGTAGACCACAAGGCACAGTGCGAGTGGGTTATTAAATAACGACACCCCTTGTAAACGGAACAGGAACGGTTTCAGTTGGATGACTAAGTGGCATGAATAAACAAAATATGCAGCTCGTTTGGCATGCAGTGAAAAAAATCCTATGAAT
This sequence comes from Ixodes scapularis, assembly GCF_016920785.2. Taxonomy (NCBI): domain Eukaryota; kingdom Metazoa; phylum Arthropoda; class Arachnida; order Ixodida; family Ixodidae; genus Ixodes; species Ixodes scapularis. The sequence goes on along the minus strand of NW_024609879.1, from coordinate 44,359,727 downwards.
GAGCGACATCATTCTCCAAGGCGTCTACCCGGAAGCACAGCATAAAAACAGCGCCGTTGGCTGTGAATAATAGTTTAAAAAAAAGTGTCGCGATTATTAAAAAAACATCAGAAGCAACAACCGCAGTTTCTATCTTTCAATATTGCTATCATCCACCGCTATGTGGCACCCGAGGTGAAAGTCGGTCCCCAAGCAGCACATTATGACCGGCTCAAGCTTGAGCCAGACTGGGCAGCCGGGGAAGTTTTATTGGGCCTAGATTGTTTTGCCATATGGCGCTAGGCAGCCCCAGCCTGGCTAGCTGGCCCGGCGGTTCAGTGGGGGTTCCCTGTACAGCCAAGCTTGGCTTTACGGTGTAAAACCAGCCTCGGCCAGGCTGGTAGTTCAGTGGTCAGCCAAGCTTGGCAAAACTAGGGTGCCTACATGTTTCCGCCGCTCCGCTGTTTAGGGTGACGACAACATTAGTAATACCTGTTGCCGACAAACCAGTGTTGCCTACCCCGTCACCAGGGCAACCTCCGCTGTTTTCGTCGACCATTTTGTCACACTCGCCGGTAGTGCGCTCGGACTACGCCGCTAATCCTCGTTAGGGCTAGGGAGCGCTCACTGCTCTCGTTCCGACGGCAAGGTTTCGGCGTTCAATGCCGGTCTGTTGCGTTCCATTTTGTCGCGGGAACTCGCGTTTCGATAAAAGCAACGCACACTTCCTGCTCGCAACTACTTCAATATATAAAACACCCGAACAGAGCGACATCCACGACGATCGCCATCCCGCTGAGCCTCCCACTCCTCTTATGAACGGAAACGGAAGTGGTCTCACAGTGTTGCCGGTGTGTCGAGACTACACAAACTCAACGTTGTTTACGTTTAGCGAAATAAGAAGTGGAAAAAAATGACGGTGGGAGAGGATCTGGGAAAGGGTAACAAGAAGTTGGCGCCACCCTAAAGCGGAGCGGAAACATGTAGGCACCCTAGGCAAAACGGTCTAAATGCATCCTGGGTCACGCTCGCAGTTCAGTGCTCAGTCAAGCTTGGCAGAACGGTGTAAATGCAGTGTGGGTCAGGGTGAGAATTCTCTGGCCACTCAATCTTGGCTATACGGGCAATTCGCAGGCTTCTCCCAAGGAAGCCTCTGTTGTCATTCAAAAGATGTTTTTGTGGCATCTCCAATCTTTGGTGCTGTGTGCTGAAAAAATTGGTTGCTACTTTATTCCGGATTTAGTGCCTCACGATTAACAAAGCTGCTCAGTAATTTTCTCAGAATACTTAAACAATAGAATGAAAGTTGAGAACATGGGCGAGCTGCTGTATTTATCGTGTGGAGCGCATGCAAATGAAGCTGCAAAATCAAATCAAGTTTGATACAGTGGTTTCTTATTTCATGTTCAGTATATGGTGCTGGCTTATGCCAGAGGCCCACTACAGCGACAAACAGAAACAAACGACAGCAACAAGGCTCAAACCTGAGTCTTTCATGATATGATAGGCTTTGTAGAATAAAGGAGGCTATGCTTAAACGCAAGCATCATGCACGCTTTGGTTCTTCGGCAGGCTTACAATCACTCATGCTTATTTCACGAGCACCGAACAAATAAACGCCTGCAAAAAGTACCATCACGGGCATGCTGCATGGGTTGGAGGCTTGTCCGTGTCTTTCGTTTCTGTTTGTCGGTCTAGTGGGACTCGGGCATAATCATTGAGTCCCACTAGAGTGACAAAAGCTGATTGCTGGTCGAGTATCTGCTGCCTGGTAACTGGGCTTCACAGTTGGCAGGTGGCTCTGCCGATCCGAGTACTAATGACAGCAGTTGTCGATGGTTCACCCCATGGCCACTTCATGGCTGTGACGTAGAGATGGATAGCTGCACCTGGAGAAGGAACAGGATAAACAGTGATGCAAGTTTAGTAAATATGTTTTACATAAACTATAAATCATGCTCCTAATTAAATTATAACACAGCAGAAAGGCCACCCAAAATGTCTTGGTGGTAGGTTCAGTCTCCTTCAATATAAAAGACCTACTGAAAGCGTGTGGCCGAGACGGCGGTGGTCGTGGGCGCTATGTGCACTCCACGAGATCCAGCTCTGCCTCGAGAAAGGGCGCCCACTCGGGGCTCAACTGGTCCTGAACTTGCTAACAGTTTTTGGTTTAGGTTTAGCCTAAGAGTGTGCTTTATCGGCATCGCGCCCAGAGATATGATCATGGAGGCTCGAAGTAAGCATGCTGATCATTGTTTTTCTTATCACTTGTTTCTGGTGTAAAATTTGAAAACAGGCACAAATATTAATGTTACACTTGAGTCTCATATTCGAAACATAAAATGTCTTGAAGAGCGGATTCATTAATTAGAAGGATGACATGAACCATGCACTTTAAAAGTGAAATAATTGTCTTGACTCGGGCCAGTTTTTCTCAGACAGCCATTTCAGAGTTAGTGGCGGTGACATGATCCGAATAAACTGCTTTCCACGATGAACACGAAAACTGATAAGCGTGCATTGCGCTTTAGCTGAGCACTGAGTGAGTTCCCCCTTGGGTAGATTGGGATCTCCCAGAGCACACACAGCGCCCCCACCAGTTACTGCCTCAGCTAGGCACTCCCAGTGGGCCTTTCATACTGCAGGAGAATACATAACACAGGAACTACAGAGCTCAGCAGTGACAAGTATAATTTCCCTCCATTCGTAGAATACTTCTGTCAGTAAATATAAAATAATAGCCAGTTAGAGCACCTCAATGTAAACACCACATATAACATGCAGTACAGCAGAAGACTGCTCAGATCGTTTAAAAGCGGACTTTGAATTGCCGCAAGGAAAATGTTTTTGTTTCCCTTGATAGTAAAATCAAGCCATGAGAACAACTTCACTATAAAGACAATGTTTTCTATCAGCTTTTTTTTTAAATGCATGGAAGTACTTTTTGATATTTATGATACCTACCTGTAAGGTTGCAATATAAAGTGCTGTCAACTTCCACTGACAGCCCTGAAGCTATAAAGCCACAAAAACCAAATTCCCTAGGAATCAAAACGATAAAAAAAAATCAGATAAAAAAAACATACAGTCTGACTTGATTATATCGAATCAATAAATACAATGAATACGAGCCATATTTTTGTGAAAATGTATTATAAACTTTCAATGTAAAATGGGATCAGACTTATAATGCAGGAGTCCTACTAGAGCGACCAACAGAAACAACTTGACCCCGACATGACTTAAATACATTCAGCATGCACATGAAGATACCTTTGGCAGGCTTGCCATTTTTCGGGGCTCATAAAGTAAGCACAAGTGAGTGCAAGCCTGCCAAAAGATATCTTTGCATGCATGCTGCATGGTCTTGGGGCTTAAGATGGCAAGTTGGGGTAGTTGGTTATTCACTACTGAATAATATGCCAAACAAACAGACAAAACGAAGGACCTGGACAGAACATGGCATATTTTTCAGCTGAATGGTTTAGTTAAAAAAATATGTATACAAATAAAAACTGATACCTGTTGGCAGAACACTGTAAGGTCAAAATGCACTCCCTTAGAAACCAGCTCCACTGGTTCTACAGAGAGTGAAATTCTGTCAGACAATGGCACTAAGGGTGCACTCAGAGAAGAGTTGTTACCCTGATATTTTATGCCAATGGTCAGCTAGCAGTTCACTGTGACCATTGTGAGTGCAAGTCCAACTTAGAAAAAGACAAGTGTCATGGGCTGCTACAAGACAAAAACAAAGCATAGGGGAAGCTGCAGGCACTGCAGCTTCCCCTATGCTTTAATTTCGCTGCACGAGTGACGTTGCAACAGCTAAATCGCAAGTAAAATCACATAATGCGAATCAGGTTTACAGTGTTCTGATAGCAAGTGTTACTTCGTATCAGCAGATCTTCCTTCATTTCGTCCATGTTTTTTGGCCTATTATCCAGTCTTGGGGCATATCGGTGTCAGGTGTTTCTGTTTGTCACTCTAGTAGGACTCGAGCGGGGTGGGTAAACTGTCATGTCTCAATAACGTGGATACTCTGCTATATAGAAACCCATCTCGGGAAGCAACCGGGTAAATACCTGCATTTTGTTTTCTTGTCATCACAGCTCACATTATCGACGCTTTGTAGGAACGCAGGTGTCCATTTTCACGAAACATCAGTATCAATTTCCCTAGTGTTGAAATTAATGACTGCATGCTCTGAAGCCACGTAGCAGGCTTCTCCACCGAACACCAATGCGTAGTGGTGGCATGACAGATGTTTGTGGCTGCAGAACACACCAGAGGCTAACGATATCCATTGTCGACAATCATAGATATTTGACATTAGAATCAACCATCAAATAGGCCTGCGTGTTGCTGGCACAGAATTCAACGATTTTTGTTCTTTGTTGGTTTCCGTTTTGAGTAAGATGCGCGAGCGCAGAAAACACAAGCTCGGAAGAGAAGAAAAATAAAAAAAAGAAAGAAGGTGAAGCTGCGCGAAGCTAGGCATCGGTGTTATGGCTGGTGGAATAACGAGCAAGGTGGGCCCCGAGCAAGCTTCGACGATGTGCGTGTACTTGTGAGTGAGCGCTGTTCGGCACTATTAAGTACCCCAGCCACCACGACTTCTCGGCTCCGACTGGTGGCGCAAGGGACCGGATCACCACCAAAATTTGGGACCATGATTGGACTTTCCTCCTCCGAACTGTAAGGCATCTTAAATTTGGCTTCTGTTCCCTTTGTTACGCTTTCGAAGCTTTTGTGTTTTTCTTGCAGCGGTTACGAAGATCGGAAGGCTTGCAAGATATGTTCTTTTCCTTTATTACTTTTTTTACGACTGTGTGTGCGTCCTGTGCACCTTCCCTTTACTTTTGAATTTCATTGCTAATAAATAGTGTTCCGCAACGCCAGGCACGACTCACTCTCAATTCCTAAAGCCTCTAAGAAAGTCGATCGCATAGTTGTGGCCCTAGCACCTGGACAGCGGTACAATTCAAATTGCAAGTTTGTTTGTTTATGACATCTTATCCAACCAACCTGTGACAAACTGGCATCCACGACAGGAATCGAACCCGTCACAAGTTTGTCACAGGTTCGGTTGGAAAAGATCCCATAAACAAACAAACTTGTAATTCAAATAGACCCTTTGCAAAAATCCCGAAAGTCAGCGCGCGCGCCGCGCGAAGAATAATGGGAATCCTCGGTACGCCCCTCCTCCCGCTACCACGTGACCATGTGGCATACGCGAGCAGGCACAGGTTACCACGGCAACGACCTTTGGAGTGGCAGAGTCAGGCGAGCGACGAACAACGGCTGCCCCTTCCTCGTCCCTCTCCTTTGAACCGGCTCTGCCGTCTGCTGCACCAACGCTTTGTCGAACCTGGTCGAAACCTGCCACGGTTGCGATGCAAATTAAATGAATTCGGCGAAACTTCAATACATGAAGGTAAGTTTCGAGAAATAACGTATTTAAATAAGTTCACCTGTCGCGGTGCCTTCACGCTGCCACAGATACGGTACGCCGCCAACGACTTACGACTCGGCGGATGGGCGGGATGGGGGATGGCTGAAACGGCTGCTGGCAGTAGCTGCCGGGACGCTCGCGCAATCGCGGAGGCGCAACGGGAAAGCGCGTGAACTGTACCGAGGGTTCCCAAATTCCCTGCCGTCGTGGCGCTGTACGTTTTGCAAAGGGTCTATTGGACCGTTGTCTAGGTCCTAGGGCCACACCCAGGCGATGGACTTCCTGAGGCGGTAGGAATTGAGAGTGAGTCATGCCTGGCTTTACGGAACACTATTTAATAGTAATGAAATTCAAAAGTAAAGAGAAGGTGCACAGGACGCGCACACGGTCGGAAAAAAAAGAAATAAATAAAGGAAAAAAACATATCTTGCAAGCGTTCCACTCTTCGTAACCGTGGCAAGAAAGACACAAAAGCTTCGAAAGCATAAAAAAAGGAACAGAAGCCAAATCAAAGATGCCATACAGTTCGGAGGAGAGTCCAATCATGATCCCAAGATGTCGGTGGTGGCTTGGGTGCTTACAGTGCTAAACAGCACTCACTCACAAGCACATTGTCGAAGATTTGCTCGTGGCCCATTAACAATCTTGACCAAGCCTTGCTCGAGGTTCGACCACCCAAACCCCCGAAGCCTTGCTCGCCGTTCCACCACCCATAGCGCCGATGCCTTGCTTCGCGTTCCACCACAACCACACAGCGCGCGGGCTCCACCTTTTTTCTTTTTGTTCCCTTCCTCCGAGCTTGTGCTTTCGGCGCTCGCGCATTTTAATCAAAACGGAAACCAGCAAAAAAAACAGAACAAAAACCATTGAATTCTGTGAGGGTTGTCATGGCTGTGAATGTCTAGAGGGCAAAGTTGACATTTGCAATAAAGCTTGAAATAATAAGGCATGTGGAGAAGGAGACAAGAAGTCTTTTGTTACTGGAGCCCACAAGATTTTTCAAAGCACTTTGGGCAAACTACTCAAGAAACGATGTGACATAAAAGGGTGACAGAACACGTTCCGATGCACGGCATATTAAGACATCGAGAAACCACTGCTGAGGTGGTGTAGAAATGTCGGGGCGAGCAACATTCCTATATTGAGACCAATCTCCTAAAGGAATATGAAAAACTCCTTTTACTCTTGAAGTAAAGAATCTTCTAAAAGAATGTGAAAGATTCGTTTTAACTTGATGTGAAGAACTTCACTGCAAGTGGAGAGCTAGATTACGTTAAGGGCCACCATGGCATAGAAAAAAAAAACATCTAAGGTATGGATAGATGGATGCGAACGGCTGTGCCTTTTGTAACGGGCAGTTGTGCCCGTTACAAAGCAGTGTATGTGATGGGACTATTGTGGTGGCTGTGCCAACGTCGAAAGAGAAAGTCAATGGCTCAACGATCAAGTGAAGCCAAGTACGAAGCCAGAAATAGTTAAATGCCTTGCCTAAGAAATTTGCCTGCATTGGCAAAAGCATGCCTGGCAAGCGATTCATAGTTTTCATGGCAGCTAACAGAACAAGGCCCAGATTACACAGCTTTTGAAAACCAACACGAATGGCACCACAAAAATGTACCTTCAGTGATGGGAAAGTTTAGAATGCCAAATAGTATGAAGAACCCTTGCAGTAAAACCATCATATACGTATGAAACATGAAATCATGGGTGACTCGGGATCTTTTTGGCTGGGTCTTTGGTGGCTCATGAACTGGGAAGCCGAGTTTGTGGATAAGCCTCTCAGCGTGTGCCTAGTCGGTGACATGTGCGGGTTAACACTATCCAGTTCAATCCTAGCAGCCAAACACGACATCCAAGCTACAGCCATTAGACCAAAGCATAATTCAAAGGTAGTGTAGATTGTGTGTACCATTTATAAATTTCCAGGCACGTCTGTGATTTAGCCCATCCACAGCCTTTCGGAGACGGTCACAAGGGCCAGCAGCTTGCTTGGGCAACCAACTGTCAGCCACTCTGCCCCTCTGTATACAATGCCACCTTCATGAGCTCCCACTGAAGAACAAAAGAAACAATATCGGAAATTATAACTGCAATAAGAACATTTCAGCGGCAGATGCTACGGTATGGTGCCTGGAATGTGCCTCCAACTGGTGTGTTTAGCGTGTTATACCACCCATGTACCAAAAGTGGTCTCTAAGCGACAAAATTAAATGACACCAAAGGAGCCGGCATGTCATGCTGTCGGATGTTGCACTCCTTTCGGTTGGTCGTACAACTTCTGGCAAAAAATATATGAGCTAACACAACAGTCATTGTCGTCGCAACATTCAAAATCCTGGCTGACAAAGCTTCTACTGAATGTCAAGCTGAGGGATACTCCCAGCAGAAACTACCTCAACTGCCATGATGTTCACAACCCAGAAAATATCCCCTAGAAAGTTCATTGAGGAGCAACTAGGGTAACTATAGAGACTAGCTCTCGCACTACGACGCCATTCCACAAATATGCCATAAGCAGCAGCAGTTCATCAAGAGTGTTGAAGTTTGCCTTGTCCATACATTTCGATATGAGGTTGTATCTCTGGATTCTACCAAGACTGTAGTTTCAAGCAGAGATTTATGTTGGCAGGCCGGCCAAGTTGCTGAGTAGAAAGGGGCATGTGTAACACCACACGTGTCTTTTGCTGACATTCAGGGAAAGGAAGGCTGAATTTTTTTGATCGATGCTGCTTAGGGTGGAAATCTTCAGATTTTTTCCAATCTCCGAATTCCTCAACATTACCAATTTTTCAGCTCATAGACACCCTGCACAAGGTTGAGTTGGGTACTAACGGTAATTAACAACTGCATGAATTACCTGTACAGATATGCGGTAACTATACTAAAGTCCAATTTATTCTAGTAACACACAACACCATAAAACTACCGTAAAACACCGAGCATGCACTCGTGTCAGAGTAAGCGCTCGACCCATACTTTTGAAACATATCAACTTATCAGAGGACATATTAAAGCCTATTTTCCTATTTAAGAAAAATATATATATATATATATGAAAGAGACATTAAGCGCGCTGTCGCCACGGGCGTTTATCTCCCCGACTGGCAGAGAGCATGGGGATAGAACAAGTAGAACGGCAAAGCAGGAGAGGAGAGGGACAACGTTCCGTGGCAATGGAGCTAAAGCTAGAGAGCCAAAGGACACCATTTCACTGAATAGCTGAATATAGTTCAACCATAATAATTTGCTGGGTGGAACTTAACCAATTAAAAAATAAGTAAAATTGTTCTGTTTAGCTTTAAGTTTAGAATGGCAGCATAACATTGGTCAGGATGTGCCAAACCTATAGCATTTCCTTTTTAGCTATTTTGTGTTTTCTTGTATTAAAGGGGCACTGACACCCCAAAGGTCGTATGTTTTTTTATTGTCTAAAACGATGCAAGTTACAATCATAGACACGCAAAAAAAAAAAAAAAACCGCATCGCGAAAAAAAAGTTTTCCGCGCGCGCGCCTTTTTATTTTTGGCGTTTGATTCCCCCACCTCTCGCCTCCTCGCTTCTTTTGATTCGTGACGTCAACAATCATAAAATTTAGAAGCTTTGTAGGCGACATCTCTACAGTCTTGGGTAGTAACGCGTTACTAGTAACGCGTTACTGTAATTTCGTTACTTTTTTGGTAACTTATAACTGTAACGAGTTACTTTTTGAAAATGTAACTTGTAACTGTAGTTCTATTACTTTTTCTGAGGTAACGATGAAAGTAACGACGTTACTCTTGTCGTTACTTTCCAGTTTTTTATGAATAATATATCACTGAACGAGTACAATTTAGACATTCTTTTTGCTTTCCAAATTGTCTGTTCCGACATTTCGAGTGTCAAGTTTTTTTACACAAACTTGTGAGTACGCTCTTTCTCGCCAGTCACGACCCGAGTATAGCCAGGCGTAGATTTGGTTAAAAAACAATGTACTTATCTTTAGCACGCGCTTATACTTTGTGAGTGAACACTTACATCTTGGTATCTTGAAGAACTATCTCTTGTGCGGTTTTTCTTTTTTCTGCGCAAACGCTTTTTAATCGGGTGAATCAAACATGAACCTCCAATACACGCGGAGGGCAGTGCGAATGTTTCGTATTTTGATTAGCGCCACGACTCCGCACTGCGCATGTTTCGTATTTTGATTTGCGCCACTACTCCGGTGTAGTGTCAACAGTCGAGGCAAAATTTACTGCTGTTGGCGCGGGGTTTGTTTCTGGCTTGCCGGGTACGAACTGAAATATGTCCAGGGACTCTATGAACCCAGCGCAACCGTCAACGAGCCAGCAATGTGCTAGTGCTACCGAGGATATGAATGATGATAAGAACAAAGAACTACCATGGCCAGCGTACAGAGAATATTTTGCAGCGGTGGAGGTGGTTACTAACAACGTGACCGCAGAAAAAGGCACTTTGCTGCCTCAACGCCTACTCGGCAATCAAAAACCTGTTCCGGCGAAACAACACAGCAACCCCATCCAGCGCGTTAGACGAGCCCCTGTTGAGCAAGGGCAGGGACGTGTTCGTTATCAAACAAGGGAAACTTTCAGACACTAATTTCGAGAAGCAACTGCTGCAAAGTTACAATATGAAGTAAAAAGCACACTTTTTAATTGCATGCAAATAAACTTGGTGAAAAGTGTTTTGTAGTTTTTCCTAAATTTTTGTATTATAAGAAAGTAACTGAAAAGTAACGTCGTTACCTTTCAAAAGTAACTGTAACTGTAACGAGTTACTTTTTTGTTGCGGTAACTGTAACGGTAACTTCGCTACTTTTTTCATAAAGTAACTGTAACTGTAACGAATTACTTTTTAAAAGTAACTTACCCAAGACTGCATCTCTATAACATTTAATAACGGCAATCCTAAAAAAAAATTTTGATCCAACTGCGAACGCCCTACGGCCCTTCTTTTTGAAATACCAAAAATCGGGAGTTCGTTGTCGTGCCGTCTCCTGGATTTGTACCCTCCCACGGAAAACAGGCGACACCGCTCAAAAACGGTCAACCGGCGCCCGCTTTTTTCCTCCTCGCTTTGGGTCGCCATGGAAACAGCAGGGAGTCGTGAAGGAAAGTGGACTCTCAGGTCTCCGCAATATTTGACGTCAACGCACCGGCGTGGATAGCGCGGGAACTTCCAATTCGGCATTTGGAAATTGTTTTTTTACTTCACAAATACTGAATTACCAAATATCGAATTTTGAGGGTAATTTCCCGGCATCGTTTTCAATCGTTTCGGATAATAAAAAAAAAAAATTGATTTTGATGTGTCAGTGCCCCTTTAAGTTCACACTAGGTTTTCTGGCTCCCTGAAAAATTAAGATGACATCTTTATCATGTGAATCTTTGGGCATCATCAGTGTGGTGTATTGTTGGTACACTCTGCGAGCTCGCCCATTTTTTTGACGTGCGGGATTTTTACGAAGTTTGGCAACCAAGAAATGTTAAAACAAACCAAGCAAGCAAGTGGAGTGCAACGTGTACGACAAGTGGGACAGTGGGAACCGAAACTCCGAGTTGTTTCCATGTACCGGTTGGTTAGCGAGCTCACTGGTGTTAGTGAGCAGGTGTGGGGATCAAGCTCAGGACCCCTGGGTTCTGCAGCGCAATCTTTCGCTAGACATGTTCTGAGCTGTGGTGTGCCAGCGACCCCCTAAGGCCAGCCATAACTGAATGCGATTCCAAATGGAATGCGACTTGGCGTCGTGGAGTGTGCGTGCTTGTATTTCAGCATATCCCACCCCCGCAATAATTTTTCAACACCAGAAGAGTTTACGTATTAATGACCTGAAAACGCAGCAGCACTGATGAAATTTGTTCATGTGGCGATTTAGGTCAGTTGGTGTATGATCATAGACAAGCGCCGAAAAAATAGACGGGGACAAGTAGTTGACGTAAACACTGGCACACTCGCAACTATCATTTATCGAAAAAAAATCTCTTACATTGCCGTCAAAAAATGTCAGTCACGACTACAACCGGTGTAGACCTCTATCGAGAAGTTCATATTCCTTTGCTAATAAGGTTACGGATTTGTCACTTGTACAACTCGTGCCTTCGGCTATAATCTCAAACGCCTCGTGTAGCTTTCTAGATACTTTATCTGGGTATCTGGCCGAAAATATGGTGTCACTAAATGACAGGAAACAAGGGCAGCAGCTGACGTGCGTGGCTGCTGCAGCCACGGCCCTCGGAAAAGACAAATGCAAAACTAAACACTGCAAAAAATTCACAGAATGCACGACCAGAGTTGTGTACGAAATTCCAATGTCATGTAGTTCTGTGTACACAGGTCAGAGAGGCCTATGTATTAATTATTGCGCCCGCGAACATGAGGTGGCAACACGAGCAACCTCCATCAGGACATCTCACCACACACTGCAGACGCTGCTTTTGCTCCCAGTCATTCGATGACATCATTAAAGCCAAAGGCTCGAGGTGTACAAGTGACACATCCATAACCTTACCGGCAAAAGAATACGAGTTTCTTGATAGAGGGTTACACCAGTTGTAGTCATGACTGACGTTTTCACGGCTAAATAAGAAATACTCTTTTGAATAAATGTTAGTTGCAAGTGCGCCAGTGTTCAAACAAACTTTTCGTTCCTGTCTATTTTTCCGGTGCTTATCTACGATCATAAAATTCGCAGCTTTTCCTGAATCTACGCTATCTTCGTTAGATGCAAGACAAATAAAATTCTAGGAGATTGACCATGGTGAAATTTACCTTGCAAGTCTGTCAGTGCTTCAGTCAAAGTGTTGGCTCACGTTAAAAAACGGGTGAAACTTTGAGAAATACATGTGAATATGCCTGCATCCTTGGCGATCGCGGTTCAGCTCCCTCAACCGCAATCCTCATACAAAAAGATGCATTGTAGCAACTGCGTGGTTGACACGCCAAAACCCAAACTAAAACCTAGACAAAAAAAAAAAAAATCTAGACTATTTGGTGCGCTGATACAAAACCATTAGCACTGCCTGCCTCCCTCCTCCCTAGCTTTCTCTTCATTGCCAAAGAAAGTTGTGCCCAAAAAAAAGTGGGTTGCTTTTTTGTTCTAACACAGAAGAATACATTTAAGGCTTTGGTGACAAAAACAAGCAAATGCGTAAGCAACCATTTTTTAGGATGCTTCTTTGTAATCAAACAAATAAGAAAAAAGGAACAGACGCTTTGTTTTTACGTGTTTGCGCAGTCAACTAGCTTTCCAAATGGCAGTGATTTGTAATTTCGTGGCCGGACCACGGGACCACCCGTGTGCACCTTTGCTTTATTACCTACCCTATTCCCCAGCTCTCAAGATCATCCCCAATTTAGAGTGCGCGCTTGCTCGGTATATTACAGTTTGGACTGGTAATTTTTGTTCAGAAAAAACAAAATGTCAGATAAATACCAGCAGGGCCTTGCGGAAGCGGTGCATGGGCCTTGTTTTGCCTTTTACAAAGCATCCCGTCTCGAATGGCAGCAGAGAAACGGGTGGGGCTGATTCGAATGCAGGCCTTTGCTGAGTTCATAGCTGCTATCCAGACTGGCAACACATCGGCAGCTTCTTGCCACCTGCAGTTTTTTCTTCATCATACAGACTTCCTGCAATAACATGAATAAAAATCAGACTGACATTCTCGAACAAAAAAGAAGCCAGAACTGGCTTCACAGATCAACAAAAGAACAAGTGCCAACATTACCCTCCTCTTGTTGCTGACAGTGCAAACACCATGATGATAGAACCATTAAACTCAACCAAATAAGGAAAATGAGCTTCGTCATGACGTAATTGTATTAGGAAATATGTACATGTAGAGCTTAGATACCTACTGGTACCTTAAGAAATCGCCGAAAGGTAAAAACAAATTAAACACCACTTAGAAATAGTAGAGCTCGCTAGATAGGCACACGCACAGCAATCAACGAGCCTCTTGACGTGTTCTGCAGTGCAGGGATACAGATAAAATATTAACAACGGGGTGTGATCGAAATCCTTTGTGGTCAGTGCATTGTGCAAGTTTATCCTGAAGCTACTGTTTGTGCATGCATCTAAAGCGCCGTTCACATATATGCGACCAAGTACGACCGAGAGAGACCAGATTAGTTCTTAAGCCCCTCACGACGTCTTAGGACCGGATGCTCTGCAGCGGAGCTGGTCCCAAGAGATCGCAAGACGCTTAAAAACCGGTCTGGTCTCTCTCGGTCTTACTCTGCCGCAAGAGTGTGAACGGGCCTTCGGAGGCGTTAAAGCTGCAGGTTCACACTGTTGCAAATGACTACGACCGAGTTGAACAGAACAGGGTTTTGAGCCGCTTACGACTGCCATTTCTGCTACACTGCGTGGTCATAAGCCGTCACAGGAGGCTCAAAGACTGGTTTTGTCGGACTCAGTACTAGTTGGTTGCAGCAGTGTGGACCAGCTTTTAGACTAACATTGTATCCAGCATTGGGTCTGTCCACAAATGTTTTAAGAGACTCCCTTTAGCTTTACCAGAACCTCAGGTACTTAAAACCTGTAGTAAGTAGGGAGCCATCACATTCAAAGCTGGAGCTCTTTGAATTGTATATGTCTCCACAGTACATGCGAGAGCACCTGCCAGATGTGTGTGTTTCCATTGCAACCTTTGTGCCACTAAACATTCTATACCAGATCAAAGCATTTTAATCAAATGATTCAACCCCTTTCCTGAGCCATGTAGACTACTTGTGCACCCACCAGTTCTACAAGTCACGAATGTGGCCGGGGAAAATTAAAACGTCGCTAAGGCAAGCAACAATAATCGTTTTTAGCGACAGTAGCACTCTGGGTGGCTTGCAAGGCTAGACAAATATGCAGGGGCCCGTGCGCACGAGCGTCTGCTAGACAATCAACCAGAGCAAGATTATTAAAATAACAAACAGGCAACAAGAGAGAAAACAAGAACGATGAGATTAACAGGTTTCGGTCAACACTTTTAAGAAACTCTAGGCCCGCCAGTGGCGGATCCAAGGGGCGGGGGGGGGGGGGGAGCGGCCGCCCCCTCAAAGTCGACCACCCTCCCCCCCCCCCCCCCCTTTCGGAGGGCAATTTGACAGAGGTGGACCCCCCTTGCACAAGAAAGAATGGGACAATAGTATCCTTAAAAAATTTTCGCCCCCCCCCCCCCCTCCCCGAAACTGAGTCCTGAATCCGCCCCTGAGGCCCGCGGACCTCAAACCCAACGCCAGGCATAGCAGGCCAGCGCGAGGCACACGCCGTACACGAGCACAACGACGACGCCCAGCTAGGAGCGTGTCCTATCAATCCGCCAAACGCCAGCGCCAAACCGCCACCCGAGCCGCACCATCCCGCTGTACGCGGCGCGAAAACCCAGTGCGCGCAAGCCGGGAGTTTCAAAATACTGGGCACAACTCAATGCTGTCGTTAGCGTGAGAAAGGACGAGACGACACGCCGAAGTAAAAATCACCCAATTCTTCACGAGTGTCGCCCTCCTGAGCAAACTCATGGCGTTTGTTCTAAGATCCGTATCCGAGCGTTTGACAACACAGAACAAACAGTTCACTGATAGCAACGCGAACTTTAGAAACGATCTAATCAGCGTCTCTGCAGCGCTCCCATGTCGGAGTGCATTCACGGGATTCTCAAGATAGCGGCGGCGCCGCCGCCGTCGTCGCCGCCGGCAAGGGGTCCCAATCATCTCCTCGAAAGTCGTTTCGTGGAATTACGTTTCGTGGACAACTTTTCGTGGACACACGTTTCATGGACACACGTTTCGTCGACACGGTGACGTTTCGTCGACAGCACCACCGTAAAACGATTCGTCGCCAAACTTCTTTTTTTGCTGTTCCGAATGGAATGCCGGAAACTTGAGGTACAAGCGCTTGTAACAGATGACAAAGACGATGCCTAGCGAAGTTGCTCTCCAAGGGGAGCAACAGCGCTACCGTCTCGCTCTCATCCGTGTGACATGGAATAAGCAAGAGCGCGCAGGACTTCGCGCGCGGCCTATTCGGATATTTGCAAGTTGCGATGCCTGTTTATGGAACCGGAGGTAACTGGAAGAAGGAAAGTGTTGGAGAAAAAAATGCGTAGGCGCAAAAGAAAACTTCGATCCAATGGTGGGTTGGGAAAAGGGCGTGGGCACTGATTTTTCTTTTTCCTAGTGGTTATTTTTAAACAAAAATGCAGCTTGCAGCCTTTTATTGCAACATTACAACCTTAATATTTCAATTCAAATTAAGCATGTTCATTATCCTCAATTATTCAAAAGGAAAAGTGAGGCAGCGTTTTACTGGCTGCTGCGACTTATACGCGAAAAAACTGTTTAGTCGCACTCGTTTCATCGTCATTTATTCTTAAGGGCCGTTTAAAAAGCACATTACATAATAAAGGGGCTGTAAACAATATCAAATAGAAATAAATAACCAAAAGCACGAAAACCAATAACACTCGCACTGCCACGAGCACGCTGCCCGAGAGTAAACTTAAAAAAGAAGCTGCATTGCAATGCAAAAAAAGCAAAAAAAAAAAAAAAAAACACGAGAATCGGTAACATATAAATAAAACATTACACCAAGTTTAGTCTTATTCCACAAAGCAAACCATAGTTGATATCAAATGTGCAATTTAATGCATTGTATAGCTTCTCTCGAGCAGACACCACATGGAAGGCCTCGGAGGTGGTAGTGCCACTAGACGAGGTCTGTCGGCAGCAGAAGACTGGTCCTCACACGCGACATTCAATTGTTCTTTTATCGATGCCAGCAGACAGATCCCTGAAGCAAGTTCGTGACCCAGCTCTTTGCATAAAGGAGCGGCTTCCAAATCTAATGATATTTGGTCACATCTACGTTTAGGTGCATGCAAAATTTCAGTACAAACATAAAATATGCAGAACTATAGTATTATTTTATATACAGAGGCTAAATATGCTAAAGTCTAAAAATAGTATGCGGTCTGGTAAGTAGAGTACGTTGAATACCCGGTGTTTGGAGGAGAAAACAACCGTGTTTTATCACCGTAAAAGTAAACTGCGCGTAGCCAAATGCTCAATCTCCTTCAAAGCTTATTGCTTGCGGCTAAGACCAGATGCCAACTAGCTTAAAAAGCGGTTTTATGCCATTTTCAATGGTAGAAAGGCTGTGCGCACCGCAAACAGGCCTCGTTTTTTTCTTTCCAATTTTTTTAAAGGCTTTAGTCTTTTAAAGTGTGGACTGTCTATTCTATGTTCAGGTGGCTCTTGAGGATTCTACCAAAGGACGATGACGTACAGTACCTCGATCACATATGCCGTCGAAAGCGTTTTTGCCTCATAAACATACACACAAATAGAAGGGAGCGTGCATTTTGTGCTTCGCGTGGGATTTCTTGAGCATGACTTTCAGTTCTGAGATGAAGCCCGTTAATTATAGTCGGTGACATGTAGTGGAAGCTCCTTCCATCTCTTTCCACTTTTGCAGAGCGAACACTCGCAAGGAGGCGACCCCCTCCCCAGCGTTTACTTTTAACCTGTCACCGAGTGTTTTTTTTTTCGTGGACTTTCCAAATTGCTATAGCTCGCAGTGCATACAGCAGTGTAATCCAGGTGCTAACTTGCTGTGCGTGTCTAAAGAGAAGACATGTTTCCCTCCGGAGCCATAGGGAGGATCGGCGGCCGAGTGGGCTAGAGCACACCAGCTCGGAGCACAGGGAGCGAAATCTCGCGCTACAGAACCCAGGGATCCTGGGTTCAATCCGCACCCTGCCCGTTTCGCTCTGGATGAACGATCCTACCGGCGAGCGGTTTCTCATCTACTGCTGGGAGACTCGTCGGCCGTTGAGGCAGATCAAATTCTAGGCTGTATAAACATACACACAGCCCAATTTTTTTTCCGGAGCCATAGCTACAGACTATTTTCGGCGCACGCGATCAGCGCATTCAGAAAACTAAGAACAAGAGCACGCCCACGAGGCTTCGTGTTGCCTCTCTTTTACACGTGCTCACCCTAGCTTCGACAAAATTGGAGCCCTGCGGAAGTTATGCTAACGTTGACAACGTAAAATAAATTAGTTCTGAACACGTTGACGCTTTCACCGCCGAAACGTGCCCCACATGTCCTACACTTCGTTTCACGATCAGCGCGAGCGAAAGCAATGCGAGGTCGACGTTGACACTTCACGAGCTCTCCTTCGCGTGCATTTATGGTGAAAGAGAGAATAAGGAGCAATAGAACAAAGGAAATATTGCCACATATTTTCTGTTATGTAATAGATGGTCAAAGTCATATTTGGGGGTTTTACGTGCCAAACCTACGACGGGCATCTGGCACGCCCCAGCGGAGGACTGAGGATTAATTTCGACCACCTGGGGATCTTTTGACGTGCAACCGAAAGCTCGGTTAGACGGCGCCTTCTCCGCAATAAGCCTCCGTCATATTGCGGGCACCTCGGTCGGGATTCGAATCCGCCACCTGGGGATCCGTAGGCCGGCGCTCTCGCCTCGGAGCCACCGAGGCGGCTATGTAATAGATGGCAGGGTAGATCTATGTTTTGACCACCCATGCTAAGCCTATTTCGTATTTACCAATTCTGATAAGCATGACCCCACCTGGAACCTATCCAAACGCGGATTAAAATCTGACTTGCTTAATTTTGAGATAAAAATAAAAATGAAAATAAATCTATACATTTGCGGTATCCCTTATTTTGTTTAGATTCCTTACGTTGTACGCATCAGTGGCATTAATGCGATAAATGATCAGTGAATGCGATGTTCCGTGGAATGAACTTTTTTATGTACCTCATCACTTGCGCCACCAGCACATAGAACGTTTTTGCATTACGCGACGCGTGGCCAAGGCTTTCGTAACTCTGTGGTGCGGTCCTTGCGGACCGCATTCCACGTGTGGCGTCGGTGTGAGGTGAGTTAGATGGATCCCACTTGAAATAAATACTAAAAATCAGTTTCTCATACTGCGACACTAAGTCTTGACGTAGGTGCAGCTACAGCAGTCTTGCCTAAATACCAGCCAACATCTAAGCCTTTCTCGTGTCGAAGTTTCGCGTGTCGCGTTTCTTTTGAAAAACTAAAGGCTTAGCACATGTCGGTTTTAGAAAGCATTTTTTGCTTGAAGCTTCTGAGGCAAGTTCGCTTTCGCGAATAAAACGCACCGCCAGGCTGTAATTCCGTAGCATGTGGAACTGATTTTTGTTATTTATTTAAAGTTGAGACGATCGATTTGACTCAAGCACCCGGTCATTCTTTTCAGTCTGGAAAGAACGCGGGGTCTGAGCGAGCGGAAAATCGAACACGCGTGTTCAACACTGCTGCAAAGTATGCAGATTTAATTGAGCAGCATTCTTTTTTTTTTTTTTTCAAATTATTTTACTTGAAGCGCCATCTGATTTGCGATTAGTTAATTTGTTCTGGAATAAACACCGGCCTCTGGAATCTGATGAAATGTGTTCTAATGACTTTTCTAATTTACACATGCAGTGCAACAATTTCCTGTTTTTGTGAAATCAGACATGGTGCTGTTTTACGGACCCTGCTGCGGTTGCAATATACTGTCGGCACGGCCGTGTCAATAAATCCCGACGATCGCGTCACGCCGACAAGCGCAATATTCTTAAAAAGAAAAAGGAGGCAACGGGTCCTGGTCAAAGGTCTAAGCGCAGGTACTCGAGGACGAAGCTATGTCACGGGCTATGTGATCGTAGCCTAAAAGTAAAATTTAAGCGCAACGTAAAAACACATTTTAAGTTGATGTAGGTAAAAGTGGCCATATCGAGTACTTCAGGGTCCGATAAAAAGCAAGCTCCAGCCAAAAAATAATGAACGACGATAATTGCTCGTCGTTCCTTGACGCGCTGAATCTTGCCAAAATAAACGACACCCGAAACCACTCCGCAGCAGTTCCGTGGAATCCTGGGGTTAGTGAATACAGTGAAGCGCCACAAAATCCCTAAATGTTGGTAGCTGCCTGCCTACCCTGGTGGGCTCGGACCAGGACAGTACAAGGAACGCCAAGGAAATCACTTCCCTGGCAGTTACATAGAATCCCGGGGCCAATGAACACGCTGAAGCGCCACCAAGCCTTCGATGTTGGTGGCCGCCTGTCTACCCTGGTCAGCTCGGACCAACAAAATACAAGAAGCGCCAAGGAAATCACTTCCCTGGCAGTTCCGTAGAATCCTGGGGCCAAGGAACACACTGAAGCGCCAGTGTAGGCGACCGCCTGTCTACACTGGTCTGTTCAGACCAAGAAAAGACAAGGAACGCCAAGGAAATTCCTTCCCTGGGAGTTCCGTGTCATACCGGTACCCGGGAAATACGGTGAGACGCCAGGCTGGCAGTTCACCGAATTCCCTGGGCGGTCCCGGTCCATTCAACTACGGCCAAGGCCCAATCCTGGCCCCAGCTTGCCCGAGCGAATGTGCTGCCTGGGTCGTCACTCTGTTTTTCGTATTTCTGAAGAACATGACTCTACAACTACGTGTGCCTCAATTTCTTCAGAGTGACCAGTAATTTCTAAAATTATATATTGAGGGAATGTCCAAGCTGTTTTACGAATGTATTTTGCTCTAAATGTTTACACTGGTATCTTTATGGTATTTGCATATACTGCCCATTCTTCTAACTCTGCAAATACTCCACTACAATAAAAAAAATAATGCTGACATCCGGAGCGACAACATAAAATTGCTTTGAGACAGTGTCCCTTTTATTTTCTTATAGGTAGATCAACTAGCTGCAAGCCTGGTGTCCCTCAAACTTCCGGTGGGCTCCAGGGTTGCCATACTTTCTGCAAGACTTTACGAAAGTGCACAGCTGCTTTATGCGGCTTCCAAGGCGGGACTTGTTATGGTAAATACGAATCAGTTATTTGGCTGCACATGCTTTGTGCACAGACTTCGTGCGCAGCTTTAGATCCCGGCTCACATCTGTTCTGTTCTACAGGTTGGCATCCACACATTCTGCACGCTTTCTGAACTTGAATTTTGCTTAAATAAGGTAGGTCATCTGCAGCTCGAAGACGATTTTGTATACTTATTATATTATTTACAATAATTCAAATTACATTTAGGTTTTTTGTAAAGTGGTACAAAATGAACACATTACTGAAGGTCGAAGGATCGACTGCAGATACTTGATAAATGTTATGTGTTAGTAGGTGTCGGCTGGTGCGCTTTTATGTTGACAAAAATTGTTATTTGCTTGTGTAATGTACAATGTTTTGCGACAAAATATGCAATCCGTTAATGGGTCGGGGGAAGAAAGAGAATTTGAAAGAAACTATTGTGGGATGGGAGCTATCGAAAACATTCACCGTGATTATATCTTGGTAATAACTTACTATTCCTCGTTTCACCTTAAATCCAGACGTAGCCGGCGCTACAAGCTGATATGAGCAATTAGAGTGTCAAAAGCGCTCAATCATACTGTTCGCCATGTTTCTGTGCGTGTTCTATCATCGTAGAACCAATCCTGAACAGGAAAGGTCTAGTGAATTGCTCTCTTCACGCTGCTTGATTATACCCATTACCTTGTAGTGTCAACTGCATGTGAACTTAAACTGACCCGAAGTATTGTTAGTATTACGTAATCTTACTGGGGAATACTGAAGTGGCTTCCGAATTCATATAAAACTTGAGCCTTTCTAGTTTTGTTATTTTCTCTACCGATAAAAGTTCCAACTTTCACCATAGTTGAGAGGGGTAGACACGCCTTCACTATTTGTTATATAGACGTCTTGATGCCATTCTTCTTTATATATCGACCCTATTATTACCTGAGATAGCGTAGGGAAAAGCATACGAGGTTGGCACATTTGAGGATATCACGGGCTTATAGTATTCTGGTTTATTTTCACTCAACTCAAATTCGAAGACACTTTTTAGCTAAAGGAGTTAAATCAGTGCTTTATTGAATATATATGGATGTGCTGGCCCCATCGAAAATTGTTACTTGTATGTAGGCCACTCTTAAACACTTTAACTACGTTAAGGGAGAATATTTATTAAGTAAGAAAATGATTACTTGTTTTTGTTTGTTACTCATAGTTATAAATATTTCAATATACATTTTATGCCATCTGCCAATCGTGTCAGTAATTGCCGATTCCATGTCGTGCTATATTGAGGGTGATTTTAGCCTGTCGAATGATAATTTGTGAATAAAATGTGAAATACTTAGCAACGAGATGAAGTTTTACATGAATATTTAACTACCTCATTCACGTATGTCAAACCCAAGTAGATGCCACTAGTGGTCACTGTGGGACGCCAGGTAGAACTTTTTATTCCGATGATGAATGATCAAAATAAAAAAATTATTACGAATTTTTTTTTTGTCAGCGTTTTAACACACATACGATATGGGGGCCATAAACAAGAAAAGCTGCAAGTTTGCAGTTGTACGGGTTCCTGCGCCCCCAAACACAGCGCAGAGCGGTACTGATATGAAAACACGAAAGAAAAACACAATGACAGTATTTTCTTAACAACGTCATATAAAATAAGTTGCATTTCACGCGCTGAAGGAACTAAATATAACAAATATAAAATCAACATTTTCGCCAACGACGTGACGGATATGATGATACAACATATAAAAGTTTGGCGAGTCCTAAAATAATTCCAATAATTTATCTAAAGGCACGATACGTGGCAGTTAATCTATTAGAATACATATTAGATGTTTAGTATTCTATGCTTTATAAATAAGGGAAAAGAACTGTAATCACGTGAGACAATGTAAAATATGCAATAGTGTTTTGTCAGGATTAACCTCAACCTGTCAAAGATCCTTTTTGTTGTTGTCCCCGAAGCCAGGTGGCAGTAACAGATAATTAAATAAAAAAGAAAATTATATAACATTTTTTATTAGTTACAGGAAAACGTTGCCTATACGTGTTTTTTATTCCTACTACCTCACAAAGATAATGTAATTAAATGCCAAGATGCAAACGAGCTGGACAAGAATGACGAAAATAATCCATGGAGAAGGGGAATCAGGGGGACAAACTACAAACAAAATCTACGAACACAGCTAGGTGGCTGGTGCGCAACGGAAAAAAAATCTGCCTGGTCCTGGTACAGAACCAGGTCCCTGGTTCGGTTCCAGGACCAGGCGGAGTTTTTCGGTCGTACACCAGTCACCTAGCTGTGTTTGGATATATGTGTGTTTCCTTTGTCTCCCTTGTTCTGCTTCACCAGGGATTATTCTTGTCATACTCTAAAAGGCTTTTTGTTATGTATGCAAGAATCATGGATATTCCATGACCTTTGTTCGGAGAACACAACACCGAAGGGCCTGACGCTGTCTACACGTTGTACTATATTTGTCCCCCAAAACTGCAGATCACTGGACAATGCGACCCCTGATCCTGGACGATTAAATATAACGGCTTTCGTTTTGGAGGTGTCTATAACCAGAGGCTTAACGACAGCCCACTAGTTTAACTTGCTGAAAAATATTTTTCTTTGGAGTTAGTATAACTTCACTAGAATCAGAAAAAAAAATTCTGGTATCTTCTCAGTAAAAATTCAATTTGGCGAAGGTTTTGATGTCTGTAATATCGTTGACGTAAATAATAAACAAAATAGGGCCTAATATGTTCCCCTGAGGGACCCTAGAGTAAATGCGCTGCATGGTGGATGACGAGCTTCCCATCTGAACATACTTGTGGTGTTGTTGTAGATGGGACAAAAGAAGTGATATGGAATACCACGTATCCTATAGAATATTAACTTGTTCAGACGATTCCGGTGTTGTTTTCTTTTCGATCGGGGCGCTTTGCTGCAATCAATGAATGTCCCCAAGTCTAAAAGTATATTCTCAATATGTTCTGCTATGATCTCTTTCTGTGCTACCAGAGCTGTCTCTGTAAATCTGTGTTTCCTGAAACCCAGGTTCCGTGCCATTAAGTAGGAGTATTTTTCCCGAACATTTAAGAGTCTTGAACATGTGATTTGTTTAGTGAGCCGTGAAACAGTAATTAAAGCATAGAAATCGTACGATAGTTTCTCAAATCAATCCTATCCCCGTCTTTGTAAAGAACTGAAACCTTAGCCAATTGCATTATTTCGGGAAATACATGGGACGATAATATAAGGGTGCACAAATGACTTATGCATGGCAGTATAAAATCCCAGACAGATTTAACATGTCTGAATGGGAGATCGTCACAGCCATAACTACAGCTCTTTTTATGTTCATGAATTTGGAGAACACTTGGACTACATCAGTAGGGTTCAA
This sequence comes from Ixodes scapularis, assembly GCF_016920785.2. Taxonomy (NCBI): domain Eukaryota; kingdom Metazoa; phylum Arthropoda; class Arachnida; order Ixodida; family Ixodidae; genus Ixodes; species Ixodes scapularis. The sequence continues at coordinate 44,336,056 of NW_024609879.1, read as the reverse complement.
AAACAGTTTCATTACAGGTGCTAAAATTATCTATGGAAGTGCTGTTATAAGTACTGCTACCCACCATTAGAATATAGTATTTGAATTCAATTTTAAGTTCAGTAGCAGATACTTCCCAATTATTAATGGTTCTCTTTTCAATTCCGTACTGGAGTGGGTTCCGCAGTAGGAAGTTCAAACGCTTCCACATAATTTTGAGATGCCTGGAACAAGATACATCAAACTTGCCAGCAAAATTACGTTTTTCTTTTTTTTATCGTGGTAACTGTGCAATTACGAAATATGTAATTATTTGTAAGTCACTCAACTTTTGTATTAGTTTAAAAAAAAATTACAAAGAAATATTTTTTTTTTTTAATCTGTTAAGAAAGTTGTCTACCAATTCAATGGTTTCGAGACGTTTTGTTGACATTACTTGTTTTGTATGTGAAGAAACTCAATTTTGGTTTTTCTTGTACAGCCATCGCAAATGACGCAATCCCAATAAACATCGTCATCTTCTGGTTTTGGTTTTGTCAAAACATGGCGTACGGCTCGTTTCTCGCGACGGAGTTCTAATATTTTGGTGCCGAGAACTCGGGATGATAACGATATAGTCACAACGGAATGACGACGGGGCATCCACCCGCAACGAAGCGAGCCAAGTGACGCCGCGAGAGAGCGAGCTTTAACGACGCTACCGACGTTATCAACCAACGAGGCCTAGTGACGTCGCAACGAAACGCGCCAAGAAAACGCGCCAAGGGACGCCGCAAGAGAACGAGCTCCATCGATGCTACCGACGTTATCACTCTACGAGCCAAGGGACGCCGCAAGAGAGCAAGCTCCAGCGCTGCTACTGATATTATTACTCAACGAGGCCTAGTGACGCCGCTAGGAAACAAGCCAAGGGATGCCGCAAGAGAGCGAGCTCCAACGACGCTACCGAAGTTATCGCTCAACGAGGCCTAGTGACGCCGCAACGCCAGCAACGCCGCGAGACCCAGAGGCGCCATGGAACGACTAAAGCAGAAGCGGACGGCTCTGAGGTCTTAAGTAACGAGGCTGATCTCCGACATCGACGCAGCTATCGCAAGCTACTCCGACGAGCGAAGCCTCAACGTATTATCGGTGAGGCTCAGTGAGTTGCGAATACAGCTGAGCAACGTGAGCGCATCCGTCGAACCACTGGTACCTGACGGAGACGTTGAGCAAAACTACGCCCGCACGACTGAATATGACGATATGATCGTCGCGTACATCGCCACCATCGCACAGGTGGTGGAGGAACACCGACGAGCGAGGCCTCACGCCGGTGCAACGCGGATTCACAACGACGGCGACGGACACGTTGCAACCTCCAAGGTGAAGCTTCCGAAACTGGATCTTCAACGGTTTGGCGGTGCAGCTACCGATTGGCAACACTTCTGGGAACAGTACAAGCAAGCCATACATGACAACGACAGCCTTTCTAACGCTGAGAAGTTCTTGTACCTGCGGTCGGCGCTTACGGGAAAGGCAGCATCGGCGATAGCCGGCATTCAAGCAACGGGAGAAAACTACGATACCGTCGTTAAGCTTCTCAGGGAGCGCTTCGGTCGGACTGACGTTCTCATTCAAGATCACCTCTTCCAACTACTTGATTTGCCAGCAGTACGACACTCGAGCGAGGTGAGCGGATTGCGACGTCTCTATGACCACTGGCAACGTAATATGGCCGCTCTCAACGCACTCGGGGTGAAGAGCGACACTTACGGAGCTATGCTCTGCTCTGCGCTAGTGAGAATGCTGCCAAGAAAGTTAGTCATTGATTACCACAAGTGTCGACGCCCTACGGACAAGGAAAACGACGGTATCAAAATAGAGAGCCTACAACGCTTCCTTAAGCTCGAAGTCGAGAGCCGTGAAGAGGCTCAACAAGTTCGCCAGCGAGAAGCCAAGGGTATGAGCCATACCAAGATAACAGAAGGCGGAAAGGCTTCTCTCAAGGGATCAGCCTCTGCTCTTTCCTCAACTAGTCGCTCCAAGCAGACTGAACCGTGCGCATTCTGTGCCACGAAGACCCATGCTACACCAGATCGTCAGACATCAATTTCTCTGGAGGAGAAGAAACACAGATTTCGAGAAGCAGCACGATGTTTCCGGTGTTCGATCAAGGGACACACCTCCCCGAAGAATGTCGCAATAAAGGAATCACGTGTGAAACATGCGGGCGAAGGCACATAACTCAAATGTGTGACCCATCCTGGAAAAAAGTAAGAACACCGCAGCAGAGTTACACTCCTCGACTGACAGGAAGAGCGATAAAACACCTTCAAACAGCTCAGGTCTGGGCAGAAGGGAAACAGCAAAGAACTCTCACGCGCATCCTTTTTGATGGAGGAAGCCAACGAACCTTTGTGATGGAAGAACTTTCACGTAAACTGCAGCTCGAGGTTGTTGGTGAAGATGACATTACTATCTACCCTTTTGGAGGAGCAGGAAACATCATCAAGGAAAAGCGCAGAAGGGTACGAGTCTGGCTAAGGAGCCAGTACAGCCCAAAGAAGCACTGCCTAGAAGCTTTGGAGATACCAGAGAGATGCTCCGATCATCTTTTTCTACCTGAGAGTGTAGTGCAAGGAGTACAAGTACAGATAGTTGAGCTGGCAGACGTCACCTTGCCACCAGCCTGTTAACAAGACATGGCATTGACATTCTTATCGGTGCTGACTACTATTGGACTCTTGTCTCTGGTGAGGTCCAAAACGTGCAGGGCGCTCTAGTCGCTATCAAAACAGACCTTGGATGGACACTTCAAGGACCGATTCCCCACAGCGGTTTGACTGCCTCCTGTTCTACTGCGGCAGTTCTGAAAGCCGATTTGGGTGGAAACACATGCTCATTGTCTACCGAGCTCCGGTCATTTTGGGAGCTGGAAAGCATGGGCATCACCGATCCTAACCTCCCACAAAAGGAAGAGGAGAATGAAGTTGTCAGAGCGTTTACATCATCCATCAAGCTAACTACCGGACGGTACGAGGTGGCCTTACCTTGAAAGCCAATGAACTTTCAGCTGGCAGACAATGAAGGAGTTGCAAGGAAGCGTCTGGTGAGCCTCACAAAGAAGTTGCTTGAGGATGATGTGATGCTGACTGAGTATGATAAGAAAATTTGCCAATATCTCCAGCAAGGATTTGCAGAAATGATTTCCCCGAGTGCAGACAAGGCAGAGGACCGAGTGTACTACATGCCTCACCGTGCTGTGTTACGACCTGACAGCCTGTCGACCAGGGTCAGAGTCGTGTTTGATGCGCCATCGAGAGAACCAGGGTGTGTGGTTCTGAATGACGCACTAGAGCCAGGACCAAACCTGAATACAGACCTCCTGAAAGTGTAACTGAACTTTCGGATTCATCATATCGGCCTCAGTGCAGACATTGAGAAGGCATTTCTACAGATATTACTGAGACTGGAAGATCGTGACGCTCTACGATTTTTCTGGTACGAAAGAATGCCAACGAAGCAAGTGCGGAACCCTCCTGCAGAGGTTTGGAGGATGACGAGGGTTCCTTTCGGAGCGACCACTAGCCCGTTCCTTCTCGCAGCCACGCTACGTCACCACTTGTGGATAACAGAGGACTATCCGGAAACAACGAAATCACTAGCCGAAAGACTCTACGTACATGATTTTATCACCGGAGCGAGCACCGAGGAAGAGGCTGAACTGTTCTATCGACAAACGTTGCATGTCATGAAGCTAGCCGGAATGACAATGCGGAAGTGGAACACAAATTCTACGGAGCTGCAGCAGCTATTTAACGAGGAAGGAATCGGGTGTGGTTCTAGATCAAGTAGAGTGTACCACCCCTAGCGTCTCTCGAGTGTTAGGACTTGTCTGGGACAAAGACAGCGATTGTTTGGCGTTCTCCATGGGGCCTGTTTTGGAATTCCTAGACCGGAACTGCAACACGAAACGATTCAGTCTCCAGGCATCATCTCGCATTTATGACCCATTAGGACTCCTTTCCCCAGTCACCGTGACAGCCAAGCTGATGTTCCAAACCCTCTGGGAACTGGGTGTCGACTGGCACGCGCCACTACCTGAAGAGGTTCAAACAAGATGGACGCAGTGGCACAGAGCACAGCACCACTTAACGAAAGTAACACTACCCCGACGGTGCCTTGAACTTCCTGAGGATGACCGAAACGAAGTCCAAATATTCACAGATGCCAGTCCCAAGGCTTATGGGGCTGTGGCGTACCTGCGCACGCAGACTGCACCAACGAGGGTGAGTTTGGTTTTGTCCAAGACCCGGGTGGCGCAGCTAAAGAAACTTTCTCTCCCAAGACTTGAATTGATGGGAATGGTGATAGGGGCACGGCTAAAGGACTCCCTTACTAGGTCATTGAACCTACAAGTCGCCAGCTGGTGCCTCTGGACAGACGCAACAATCGCACCTCATTGGGTGCGAGGTTCTGCTCAACAGTGGAAGCCCTTTGTGGCCAATCGACTATTGGAGATCCAACAGCTAACTGATCCAGAGCTTTGGAACCATTGCCCTGGAGTAGAAAATCCGGCTGATCTGCTCACAAGAGGCGTGGCGCCCGAAGCGCTCAAGTCGAGTGCGGCATGGTGGAACTGACCGCAATGGCCTACGGAGCCACCTGCCGCCTGGCCAACGCATGAAGCTGGTGTTGATATGACCGCGGCAGATGAAGAGGAGAAACGAGTTCGAGTCCATAGTGTGACACTGAAAGAACAGGTTTTGCCTAGGCAGCGCCTCAGTTCTCTCTCGAAGCTTGTTTGAGTTGTTGCCTGGATACGACGATTTATACATAACTCTAGACATCCCAGCCAAAAACACGAGGGTTGTTTGACGACCGAAGAAGTAGCACCAGCTCAAACGTGTCGGATCCTGCAAGTTCAAAAGGAGGCGTTTCAGAGAGAGCTCCAATGCGTTCGACGCTCAGCACGCATGGAAAGCAACTCTCCGTTACGGGACTTAAACGCATACCTGGACAAGGACTAGGTGCTGAGGGTTGGAGGACGCCTTAGTAACGCTGACATGTGCGACAATCCAAAGCATCCGATCATTCTTCCATCAAGTCATCATTTTACCGAGCTTTTGACCAATGCCACGCATCGGCGACTTCTTCACGGCGGTCCCCTTGAGACTCTGACAGAACTGCGGGAACAGTTCTGGGTCGTTCGAGGAAGACAGATGGTAAAAAAGGTGCTGAAAAAATGTGTGATCTGTGACCGTGTCAACAGCCGAGCGGCCACCGAGCCAGTTGCTCCACTCCCTCGAGACAGAGCAACTCAAGCGGTCCCCTTTGAGGTGACTGGTGTGGACTTCGCGGGACCGCTCAACAGAAGGGTTAAAGGCAACAACAAGAAGTCTTACATCGTCATTTTCCCCTGTGCCGTTACCCGTGCCATTCACCTTGAACTAGCGACCGACATGTCCACCCCCCATTTTCTGATGGCCTTCAGACGATTTGTGTCAAGAAGAGGAGTGTGCCGAGTCATCTTTTCTGACAATGCAAAAACGTTTCAGCGTGCTTCAAGGGACCTGTAGAAACTGTGGACAACGTTGCTTGGAGAGGATATACAAGCCTACTTCGCTGATCGGCAGATACAGTTGAAGTTTATAATCGAGAGAGTTGTCTGGTGGGGTGGGTTCTGGGAGAGTATGGTCCGGACGGTAAAGTCCTCGCTCAAGAAAGTTTTGAGTAACAGCTACTGCAACTTCGAAGAACTGACGACCATCTTAACTGAAATCGAGGCTGTAATTAACTCAAGACCTCTGACATATGTCTACACCGAAGCCACCGAAAAGGAACCACTCACCCCTTCCCATTTTCTGGTGGGAAAGCGTTTAACTGCACTTCCGACCAGCTCCAGCGCGGAGCCTGTGCCTCCCCTTGAAGTACAATACAACAGGCGGTGGCGTTACTGTCAAAAGATGGCAGACCATTTTTGGCGTAGATGGAAGAGGGTATACTTGACCAGTCTGCGATCTGCTCATTTCACGGTGCCGACTTCCTCCAGTGCCCTGAAGAAAGGAACTCTAGTGTTGGTCCACCTACATCTCCAACCTCGACAACTTTGGAAGACGGGAGAAGTCCTAGAAGCAATGACTGGACGAGACGGGCACATACGAGCTGCTACGGTGCGTCTTCCTAATGGTACCATTATTAGGAGACCCGTCCAACTTTTATACACCATGGAATCTATTTACTACTGACTTGACGTCATTGTGGGGGAGTGTAAAGAAACTCATTTTTCATTTTTCTTGTGCAGCCATCGCAAATGACGCAATCCCACTTAACATCGTCATCTTCTGTTTTTTGAAAAAACAGTTAGGGCGCAAGCGAGCTGGAGTATGTTTACCATTTTTTACCACCTGAGACTAAGTGGAAGAAACACGACGACGTCGCGTTTCTTCCGCTGGGCAATAGGCACTTTCTAGCTCGTTTAAGAAAAATTCATAGCAGTCGTTAACATCGGTAGACCGTGGCCCGTGGCTCCAATCAATAACGATAGTATTTTGTTTGTCTGTTCTCAGTGTTTCAGAACGTAGGCCATGTGATAATAAAGGCGGGTTTACGTTTTTTTTAAGTGAGATATTTTTCTTAACAAACATGAATATGGAAAGGTGCTTAATAAGACAACTAAGAGCACCCGCAGTGATATTGCACTTGTGATGATTGGTTAAAAGAATAAACCAATGTAGACGTTTAGAATATAACTCATGCCGGGTGTATAATCACTGCGAAAACTGTTAGACGTCATCAAAACCATTAATTATTCTTTGGGTCGAGAGTCTTCTAACATGTTTATATTAAAACCACTACCAAGAAACCATTAACATCTTTACTGAGAAATTAAAAAAAAAAAATCTAAGAAGCTCGTTAAGGTCGCAACGTTCCCAGTAGGTGGGAAATACAAAACTGCGTAGATATCACGATATATTTTTATGCAAAGTGCCTGATTGTCCGGCGTCCTAGTAGAATAATTGCTAAGCAACTTAGAGTTGAAACACTAATAGCAGTGACACACCGCCCTCATGGCCGTAACCGCGATTCAAGACAAAATAACTCTTACCCGGTAGGAAAAAGGAAGCATCGTCATCTCTTTACCACGATGAACAATGATATTTATTGACTCAAAGAGCAACAGGAGGTCTTCGCCTTTTATCTTGCGGATTGCACATTTGAGTGAATTAAGGTCAATTATTTACTAGTCTTCGTTACTAAATATGTGTTTAAGACTTCTACTGTCCCCATTTTCATAACGGTAAAACTAATCGAAAAGTGACGTTTTTATTAAAATAGGTTTCAGCCCCCCCTCCCCCCCCCCTGCCAGATCTTATGAAGATTACAAACACCGAAAATCGTAGCGAGGGGAGTATTTTCCGCCTTTCGCGCTAGTACAGATAGTGATTGTGCAAGTTATTTATTTATACTATTACTAATTGTACCTCATAACAAAATTTTTTGTAGTTTAAAGAAATATATCATATGGGATACCCTGCTGAAAGCTTTAAGGGTATAAAATTAACATCCACCTGGAACTTAATATAAATTGCACAGGAAAGATTAATAAGTCTTTTAGTTATTTGGGTAAGAGTCAATAATTGACTTCAAAAGTCAAGCTAGAGTCAAGTTAGTGCATTAATATGGACTTTGAAAGTTGATATGTGCTCTGAGATATTATGTTCAGGCATTTTGCAGCAAGTTGACGTAAGGGAAATAGGAATGTTAGTGCATTATCTTCTGTTATCTTATCTATATCTAGCAATGCCCCGAACATATGTAATCTTTGGTTATTTATCCTTTACAACAAAAAATCTTTGAGGGAATGTTAAAAAATCGATTACAAGGTATATTGCTACACATTTTAGATAAATTCTTAAGATTTCACACTGCATATTATCTAAACGTGAACGTTTTCGACAGAGGCCTGTCTGGTTAGAGAGAAATTGACATACTCTTCGCGGACTCTAACCAAAGTTGGGCAAGTCACCTTTTTATCCAGAATAAATACAAGCGAGAAAATACCTCGCTTCGCAACCGCAGCATCGTCCAAGGTCAAAGCAGAGCTAGGGGCGAATGAAGGCGTGGAACTATTGTCCGCTATAAATAGAAAAAGAAGAAAAAATGTTTATGTAAAGTGATTGTTGGCAGGACATAGCTTTAGGTTTAGCATGGTTCCAGATTTTGCAAGGTGATGATTTAGTAAACGAGTGAAGCCTTAAATTAGAAATGTATTTGCAACAAGGACCACCATACCTTTCGTACGTCAGCCGCTGACGAATAGATACTCCATTTAAGGTCATTAGCATACAATAATTTAGGCCGATATTTGAGCCGCTAGAAGACAGCGACCTTCACCGAGACGATGATGATGGTAAATGACGAGAACGCGTAATTAAAAAAAAATTGGTGTATGTGGACCAAGAAGGCATGGCTCGCAAAAAGAGAAATACCCAGGCAGCACACCAGCGTCGGCCCAACGTTGGCACAACATTGAATTGCGTTGGATTCCAATATTGAACCCAATATTTGGGTGTAACCCGCTTCAACTTCGGACCAATGAAATTTCCACTGTTGGGCCAATGACGATCCGGAATCACTCGCTCTATTATATCAATACTGACATTACACTTTATCATAGTAAATGTAAATATATCTAAACTCTATTGTACCCTAATTCTCAGGGTTGCATTCTAGTTATAATCCAATATTTCCAATATTACTGTCCAATGATAGACCACGATTCTCGAGATTGGTTCGATTGATAAGCCAGGATTTCCGATATTGGTATCGAATATTATGTGGCGATCTGCAGTATTGTCATCCAATATTATTCCATGTTTCCGATATTGGCATCTAATGGTAGACCATTTTTTGTGAAATAAATTTACCCAATTATATTCCGGGTTTTTTATCTTGCGATTCAATTAAAAACCAGTTTCTCCAATGTAGTTATGCAGTTACATGACAGTTTTCCTCAATATTAGCAACCAAATATACAACATTTTTTTTAAATCTTGGCATTAAATAGTGGCCCAGATTTCTTAAGCTTATATTTTTATTATTAGCCCAGCATTTATAAGTACGTTAAGCAGGATAAACTTGAACTGCGTCAATAATGGCCACCCTTTTGAGCAGGGTTTAGACAATTGATTGGCAACAATATTTTCTATTAATAACTAATATGAATACCGACAAACGAACATTTATCGTATCATATGCTATTGCTTTTTATACAGTTTATGTCCAATTAAACAGAAGTTAAGCCATCTATGGTTGCCTCACCCTGCGCATGCAAAGCACAGAGCTGGGTGATTTCAGACAAGATCGACCAAAGGATGGCTAGTCGACATTTTCAAATCAACTGATGTTTTTATATGTTATTTTCTAGTGTCTGGTATGAACGAATCCAAACTTAGTTTTGACTAGAAAAAATACTTGGGGACAGGAAAAATCGTAAGGCATGAGGTGGTGGACAGTTGCATTAACGCGCACTGATGGAGGGGGCCCGTTTGAGAGTGAGTAACTAAAGCGATAACATTAGGAGAACTCTAATACGTTTTAGGCGCAAAATATGGGTATAGCTTGCTTGTAATATAAAGTAATAATATTTATTTAAAATTTATTCATTTTTCTAAAAATTGACAAACATGCCTGCTCGAACGACAAATGGCAAACTTTGGAGGTCTGTATCTCATGAAATAATTTAATCATTATGATATAATTTGCAGATACTATTCTACTAATATATAGCTAATATCTAAAAAATAACTAAGGTATCTGTGTGATACAATAGTTAGGATATATTTAGTCAAACATGGAAAAAAATCAAACAAAGAAAAATTCCGATGCGAATAAAAAAAAAACACCACCCTCGATTTTTTTTAAATTTAGGTAACCTGTTATACTCTATTTTGGCATTCATTTCCATTAAAAACATGTTGCATCATTTTATTGAGAAAGAAGATACAACTCCCCAAAGTAGGGTCCTTTTTCAAAGCCTACACTTAGTGTTTTACACAAGAACTGACTCTGAGTTCCAGTTTCATGAAACCAACACGCATCTTTTATATATTTTTATTCAGATGAGGCCAATGATAACTAAAGAAATCGTTCACACACTTAAATTAAGGAGAAACTACTGTGTACAAAGAGGTATCATATTACGGACTAGTGATCCGAGAAAAGATCATGCAGCCATCGGCCACTAGGAACTTTGTTTACTTTATTCTCCTGCGACACTATATGCTATTCCCTCTTCCGCTCTACCTTCATCTCTCTCTCTCTCTCATATATATCCCTGATATATATCCAGAACAAAAACATGTTCAAGCATTCCCTTTCTGCGTGGTAGTGTTCTGTGGCTAGCAAAAATCATTTCCTCGCTAAGCTCACGATTATGGCAAAATAGTTGCCGGAAACCGCAGACGACACTCGTCGCTAGTTCTGGCAAAACGGCCGATACAATCTTTTTTTCGCATTTCCCCGCTCGCTGTCAAGGACAAGGGGGTTCGCTTCAACCAGCAAAACATGGCCGCCGACGCCTGTTTACTGAGCAGTCATGCCTGTCGCCATCTCACTCGCTGGCGTCACGGGCGATAATATCAGGCACAAAGGGGCACACCAACCGGCAGCATTATCCCCAAATACTCGAGCCTCGCGTAAATACATAGAGTGTGAACGCTGTCGCCATGTTATCGTAGTAAGAGCGCCCCCCCCCCCCCTCCCCCAACGGGGGACTGCAGTACGCGACGGCGTACTAACACAACGGCGACGATATCGACATCGCGGGCTCCGAATTTTCTCATAGTTCTACTCCACGGGCATTTCTCGAAACGCTTGATATTGTGTACGCCCGCCTGGAAGGATTTCAGGCGCGTAGTTAAGATAAGGCGGTTCTCCGCGGCAAAAGAAAGCAATTTCACAAAAGCTCAAAAGCGGCGGCGACGCGTGTGCGGTGAACGCTTGTAGTTTTGGTGTAGAAAGGGGGTGTGTGTTCTCGTTGTTGACACCAGCCGGCGATAAGGCACTTCAGGCGGTAGCGCAGTACAGCAAGGGCTAATCCGAGTGACCATCAACGTAACCCCACCGCCAACCCCTCGCGAACCGGTCGCCGACATGGCTCAGGCTGTGTCATGAACCACGTGGTAGAAGCTCGGGTGCTTTCATATCAGCGCGTGGAGGGACGACAGTGCGATTCCGGAAAGTCTTTTTCGAAGGCCGCTGACCACAATTTTTTGTCTGGAGACTTTCCCTCTTTCTTCCTTTGACGTGGATCAAGCTTTGCCGACAGCCTCAGTTGTGACCTCTCTTTTCAAATGTACGTTTGCAGTGAGTGAGCTCCTCAGCCTCGGACTTGTCACTTGTGCACCCAGTAGTTCTTTCACTTGGCAATTATATGCCATCAGTTGGGGTTTAATTTCTATTATTTATGTATACATTATGAAGACGTCCTGGAGCTCCGAACGAGTGTTTTGTGCAGATTACTTTTGCAAACACAAAAAGACTATACCAAAGCAGCGGAATTTTCGAAGTGTTGGCGAGTTGGACCTAAACTCGTTGAAGCAAATTCTTCCGCCTGACTGTTCCACCAAAGTGAGTGCGACGGACTACCTGTGGTACCATTGCTTCATGCACATCACTAAGGAGATCTCGATGCGAAGCTCAGAGCAGTGCCCTGACATATTTGTGCCAGCTGAAGAAGCAATTGAAGATCTAAATCGCAGCATACTACCTACAGATGTGTCGCCGCTGAGACAACCAAGCGTCGTAAGAAGTCGGGACAGGCCTGCCTATGTCAAGAGAAAGCAGACAGAACTGGAGCAGGTTGCTGTCAAGAATATACGCTCAAGGCTACGTATTGCGTACGACAGGGACGCACCATCGGGGTCGTCCGAACCAACATGCTCCACATGCACTGAGTGGGTGGACAACTTTCGGCAGGCCTTTGAAACCGGCACTTCTCTCCGGGAACTTTGTCAACTGCTTACACTCCTGCCGTCAACACTGACGAAGAATGAGGTTCAAAAGATGATTCCACAGGCCTCAATGTACCTCATCAGTAAATCCCGAAAACTCAAGGAAAAGCATGGCGTGTGGTATGAGCCGGATCCTTACACGAGGTGCAAGGTGAGCCCTGAGAACCTGTCTGCTGCCCTAGAGTACTTCACGAAAGACGAGCTACAATGTTCGCGCCAAAGTCCCAACCAGAAGGACGTCATCTCTGTCATGCTCAACGGAGAGAAAACGTTCGTGCCAAAGCGCTTCATGACACGCTCAATACGAGAGGCCTTCCGTATATACAAAGACAAGCATCCCGATTCCGGCGTTGGGCTAACGAAATTTTATTCGTTGCGCCCTAGATGGGTCCAATGTATTCCACACCAGGAAGTGTGCGTTTGTGTGCGCTGCGCCAATTATTATCCTTGTATTGCCGCTCTAGAGAACGTTACAGGCTCAACATTCAACACTGGTGAAATGAACTCGGCATTTCTGTGCGACCCAGCAACGGAACTGTGCCTTCAAGGAGACTGTGATCACTGCCCAAAAGGCCAGTTTCTTACACTCCAGGAACTTGATATCCCGGAGGATGAAGAGATTGTGCTTGCAACATGGGAGTCCGGCGACCTTGTGAAAAAAACTTTGGAACCTGAGACTTTCCTAAAAGTCATCCAAGTGACGGTTGGAAGTTGGGTACTTCACAACCATATCCGACAAACGCAAGGAAAAGCGATCTACGATGAAAAACAGTGCATGCAACGCGGGAGCATTGTCTTTCATTTTGACTTTGCTGAAAACTGGACCATCGTGCTTCCTGACGGAGTGCAAGCATATCACTGGAAAAAAAGAAACAAGTTTCGATATTTACATGTGTAGTGACGACAAGAAAATCTACAAACAGCTTTGCCATCATCAGTGAGGACCTGTGTCACGACGCCGCTCACGCTTGCTTGGCTCTAGAAAAAGTGAAGGAGTGGGTTGAAGACAACGTTGCGGTATACTCGTACGTGACGTACGTAAGTGACGGCGCCGCCAGTCATTTCAAGAATCGCTACCGGCTTCACCAATTTGCAAAGGACGATTGCCCACTAGCCCAGTGGTTATTTTCTGCATCTGGACATGGGAAAAATGCATGTGACTGAGTTGGCGGACTCGTGAAGCACCAGGCCACGCTGAACAACCTGAGAGAACGTTCAGTAAGCGCAATTCAGACGGCCAGGAGAATGGTGAGCGTTCTATCAAAGAAACTGAAAGGCGTGCATCTTTTATATCTGGACGAAAATGAGGTTGTTCGGTATCGTGAACAAAAAAAAAAAAGAAGAGTGGCTGACGGTGCGCGCCTTCCCTGGCATTCAGTGTTGGCACGCGTGGCGGCTCAGCAAGTCATCAACAGAAGGGACCTGTGACGTATATGTAGCACGGACAGTCGGATCTGCTTGGAAGCAACTTTATTAAATGGGTACAGCGAGGAAAACCTTAGCGTAAAGTGCCGAATTTGATTTCCCAAGGACTGCTCATTTTGAATGCAGGGACATCTTATTTATCACATTTTTCTTCACGGGGTATTTAACCTACTGTTTTTGTTGGTGGTTACTAATAATTTTTATCTGATCACTATAAAAAAAAACCCAAAATGTTATCCTCGAGCAGGATAAAATATATCGGCTTGCTACGATTCATTCATACACCGAGAGCATCGAAGCTGCTCCAGTTAGGCACTATGGCATCCGTCACCTGAAATTGTTTGTAATCGTAAATACACAGCAACCTAAATATCTTACTATTATATCTTTTCTTTTTGTGTGTGGAAGTAAATTTATTTATTTTACTCTAGATGTAAAATATACCGGAAGGTACAACTTCACACTGCATCATCTTTTCTCAAATCATTAGTCTCAAATATGATACCACTTTGTACGCTTATGTAAAATGCTGTATATAGTTTCTCCTCCCTTTTACTGTGTGACCGATCGCTCTTTTTATCAATGACCTCATCTGAATAAATGTATATAAAAGATTTGTGCAAGTTTCATGAAACTGGAACTCAGAGTCTTTTCTTGAATAGGACACTGCTAAGTGTAGGCTTTGAAAAAGGACCCTACTTTGGGGAGTTGTTTCTTCTTTCACAGTGCAATGATGCAACATGTTTTTAATAGAAATGAATGCCGAAATAGAGTATAACAGGGTACCCAAATTTAAAAAAAAAATCGAAGGTGGTGTTTTTTTTATTCGCATTGGAATTTTTCTGTGTTTGATTTTTTTCCCATGTTTGCCTAAATATATTGTAACTATTGTGTCACTCAGATACCTTATTTATTTTTTCAATAATAGCCATATATTAGTAAAATAATGTCTGCAAGTTATGTAATAATGATTAAATTATTTCATGAGATACAGATTTGTGTTTGTCCGTCCCTTTTTGTCCCAGTCTCGGGGTTTTTGTCGAAAGATTTCCAAAGTTTGCCATTTGTCGTTCGAACAGGCATGTTTGGCAATTTTTAGAAAACTAAATAATTTTTTAATAAATATTATTACTTTATATTACAAGCAAGTTGTGCCCATAGTTTTTTTGTAAAAAGTTTTAAAATTCTCCTAATTTTATTGTTTTAATTATTCACTTTCAAACTTGCCCCCTCCATCAGTGCGCGTTATTGCAACTGTCCACCTCTCCCTGCCTTACGATTTTTCTTGTCTCCAAATTTTTTTTCTGGTCAAAACTAAGTGTGGATTCGTTTATACCAGACACCAGACAATGTCATATAAAAACATCAGTTGATTTAACAATGTCGACCAGCCACCCTTTGGTCGATCTTATCTGATTTAAAAATGTCGACCAGCCACCCTTTGGTCGATCTTATCTGAAATCACCCAGCTGTCATATTGAAGTTTAGGGTATCTACGTGGCAAATCAACGAAGGGGGTCCGGCGCGCCCCGGCAAAGGACTAGCGATGAAGTTCGACGACCTGGGGATTTTTGGTTTCGACAGGCAACCGAAAGCTCGGCTAGAGGCAACCCTTCCAGGGAAGAAATTCCAAGTGCTTAATTTTCCTGCGTCACTAACGAGAGCCACCGACCGTAGGCCACTGATTGGGGACGAGGGCTGCGTCAGTGTTCAGTTGGAACTCGCTTCCAGTCCGCGAGAACGCGGCTTTTACCGAACGCTGACGCCGTTGTTGTTGTCCAACCTCTGGGCCTACGGTGGCCTTCGAAAGTGACGTAGGGAAATTCAACACTTAGGCTTTTTTTTTTCTAGGAAATCTTGGTAGCGGCCGCCATCTCCATAATAAGCCTCCGTGAGGTTGAGAACAGTCGTGAGTTCGCGGCCTCAAAAATTTACACGTGTAATGCATAAGTTTCTGTACAAACAAAAGGATTTACAACAAGAGAGGATCACACGCGTGTGCCATTCTCTGCACTGTAGATATTTGTAAGAGGAAGTATAAGCACTGTGAAACCAGTGTGCACTTGTTTTGCATGCCTAAAACCCTACTCATTTCTTTTCGAAATATGATGGATACTATCTTCTCTATAGATATGTTTTAGGAACGCTTCTAACCGCTTTCTGATCGCTCCTTCATTGCATGCATTTTTAAAGGCCGAGCAATTGCGATCGTTTATGTCGCCATTCCGAACGACTGGTTTCACCTGACGAGCGCGCACTCGCTAGCTCAAAACAAATAATTTTCATATTAACACATAACAAAGTCAAGAAATCACAGCTGTAGAAAGCTCGAAAGTTTATTTATGTTATCACAATACTGAGTTAGAACAAAGTTCGATGGAATATTTTAGGCAAACACTTAAACGTGACAAGAAGTGTATTAGAAAAATAAATTCACAAACCCTAGACACGTCCCAACGTCAGCATTCACAGAAGTATCGCAGACAAGTCTTTGGAAGAACCCGTCTCTCCTGGTAATCCACTGCTCCGCACAATATTGTTGCACTGGAGGGCATAGTCAGCAAGAGAAATGAGCCATACACACTTAACACACTTAAGACTCTACGGACGCTGGCGCTCTACGTAAAATGTCTTTCCCATCCTGAAGAAACCGCTTCTATTCAGAAACTCCCCCGCTCAGACGCGAGGGGGGGGGGGGGGGGTCTTTCCCTTTGAAATGTCCTCCGTTTCACCGTACAATAGACCCCAACGGACACTACGACACACCATAGCCAATCCAAAGCTGAGATGGTGTCACGTGCCCTTTCGATTGTGCGGAGCGACGCGCGAAGCGTCAAGTCGCGTGTCATTCCCGGAGCTGGTGGCTCGTATCGCGCGTTGCTTTACATCTTAGGGTGAAAGAGAAGCTAAGAGTGTCGCCTTTTCCCATTCCGCGATATACTTTTATAACTTGTTTAATGCTCCTAAAATATGAAGTGGTTCCGAATGATATCTGCAGGGGACTAACAACACGAGCACTCGTCACTCTCGTGCTTTGGTCCTCATTCTGCTCTCGTCGTCGTCTCATACTCTAGTCCACTACAGGTGCCCCCCTCCTGGGAAAGCAGGGTGCGGAGAGGCGTAGTTCACGTGACGTGACGACGGAGGAGCTTGTGTGTAGTGGTGGAAAAAGAAAAAGCAGACGGTTGGCTAGCAGAAATATGACGAGTTGGGCGAGTCTTGGTGGCCGTTGCCAAGTGGGCCGGTTTAAGCCGGTCAACAGCCACGCTGCCTGTTCGACCACCTAAATCTAAGATAAAATGCTTGTCTCGTCGTTTCATGACTTGAAAGGGTCCGTCATATGCCCGCTGTAACGGCTTTTGAACCGCATCTGGTCGGACGAAAGCGTGCGTGGATGTTTCAAGATCTTGTAGCACGTAAATCGGCGGCCTTGTTTGGTACCTTGGTTTCACTGCCCGAACTTGTCTCATGACCATATTGAGAAAAACAGCAAGGTTATCAAGCTGGGCAAGCTGGTTTAGCTGGTTTTTAAGCTGGTTTGAGCTGGTTTGAGCGGGTCTAGGTAATAATCAAGCTGGTTCAAGCTGGTTCAAGCTGGTTCAAGCTGGTTCAAGCTGGTTCAAGCTGGCACTGCAGCTGGGCACGCTGGTTCGAGCTGGTACTGAAGCTGGTTCAAGCTTGGCAAGCTGGTTCAAGCTGGTTCGAACTGGCACTGCAGATGGGCAAGCTGGTACTTGAGCTGGTTCAAGCTTGTCTTGCTGGGACCGCGCACGCCAAGGTTGGCGGGAGGTTGTCGAACTGGCATTGCCGGGAGCGCGCGCGCTACGGTCGGCTGGGGTGGGGACGATGCCACGTCCTGTTCTTTGTCCTCTCGTTTTTAGTAGACGATCTGGAGCTTAAGGCAAGCTGCGAGCTTCCTTTGTGTGCGAGAAAAGAGAGAGAGTGAGTGGTTGGAACGGAGAATTTGAGACACGTTTGGCTATCTTGGGCACATTTTCGAAAAGACGGCTCTGTGCGCGTCGTTTGGCGGCTACTTGAACGGCGGTGCAAGCGAAGCGGGATTTAAGGAAACAGCGAGCGGCAGTTCGTTCAGCGCGTTGTTTTGTCTTCAGCGTCGTTTTGTGTCTTCGAACATCTGTGTGCTCGTGAATGACGGTGGTGCCGAGGAGTATCGCCAATGCCATCAGAGCCACACGGATTTCCTCGCCTCTGCCGACTACGCAAGAGGACGCTTCGCCCACATTACGGGCGGGACCCAGGTTCGCTTCTCTCATCCGTGTAGTATTTTTTATTGTTATTGCTTGTTTTTGGCGTGTGTCTAATATTTTTCGTGTTGAGAGATAAGCAATGTAGTTTTAATAGCAGTGTTTGCTTTGTACCGAGAACTACTATCTGTGCGCCGGTTAGTACTGTGTCAGCGCAGTGGACGTGTAGCATCTGAGCTCATCTGAGCAGATCGCGAATACGAAAATAATAAATTAGATGACGAGCTGGCTTTCGCTGCAGTGTTTGGCTTTTTTTATCCTGTGTATTTATTTAAACTGGTTAAAATGGTGGGGAAGCACACCAGCCTAACCAGCATGGGCAGTTCACCCAGCATGACCCAGCATTTGCCCAGCATTCACCCAGCACGACCCAGCATCCAACCAGCATGGCAAGCCGGGCATGCTGGAACAATAACCCAGCATGAAGCTGGGATGCTCGGACCAGCTTGTGCTGGGACCAGCTTGGCAAGCTGGGCTTGCTGTGGCAATAACCCAGCATGAAGCTGGGATGCTGGGACCAGCTTGTGCTGGTTTTTTCGATAGGGGAGAGCTTTTAGTTCGCTAACAAAGATTCCGGGATCGAGCTCCACTTTAAAATCGGTCGGGGTAAAACATTTCCGGGAAGGCGTAGAGTGGTGCCATAAACGAGCTCTGCTGGGCTGCAGTTGAGACCAGTTTGACTGCCGATCGAAGTCCTTGGAGAGCTACAGGCAGGTGTCTGGCCCAATGTGTTGGATCATCTCGTGCCTTGAGCGATGACTTGAGTGATCGATGGAATCTTTCAACCATGCCGTTGGCGATGGGAGGATATGATGTTGTGTGTATCTGTTGGGCACCGAGATGCTCTGCGAGGGAACGAAATGAAGAAGTTCAAACTGTCGTCCCCGATCCGTTGTTATACTGAATGGTGCACCAAACCTTGTCACCCATCCGCTCACGAATACCTGTGCGATGGTAGCAGCTGAACTGTTGGGAAACGCGAAAGTGTCTGGCCAACGAGTAAATCGGTCAATACAGGTAAGTATCTAGGTGTTGCCCTCTGACGGAGGTAATGGGCCCACGATGTCAAGATGAACGTGATGAAAACAGTTGGTCGGTTACGGGAAGGATCCTTCGATCGGCAGTCAAATCTGATCTCAACTGCAGCCCAGCAGAGCTCGTTTATGGCACTACTCGACGCCCTCCCGGGGATTTTTTTTTCCCAACCGATTTTATCACGACCGGGTCACCACTTATAACTTGTTTAATGCTCCTAAAATTCGATGTGGTTCCGAATGATATCTGCAGCGGACTAACCATAAGAGCTCTCGTCAGTCTCGTGCTCTGGTCCTTATTTACCTCTCGTCGTCGTCTTTCACTTCAGCCCACTATATTTCCTTTCTCTCTGACGTTTTTTGGGAGAACTTCGCAAAGCTTTCTAAGCACAACACTGGGCCACGCCCAAGGGTAGGGGATTAGCGTCGCCTTGGAGCGCCCTCCCGGAAACAAGCAGCGCGGAAATCACTTTCGTGATCAAGCGGTCTAAAAAGCGTGGCTTCTTTTTCCCACCCTCTCGAGTAACATATTTATGCAAAATAAAACACTAAAAATAAACCGTCTCACGAGCGCGCCACATTTTAAGTGCAAATCCAGTTGTGACAATCGAAATCATTCGGCAACATTAAAATGGGGTAATCTTTGGCACGCTCATCTAGCTTCGCTAGCAGAGTCGTGTAAAATAACATTTATGCAAAAGAAATCACCACACAAGAACGCCACATTTTAAGCGCAAACCAAGCTGTGAACTTGGAAATTAGAAATTATTCGGAGACATTGAAATGCAGGAATCTTTGACGCGCTCAACTAGTTTGGCTAGCAGAATTATCGGTGGGAAGAAGTTTAATATTTAGTCACAAATAACTTACTATAGACTTTAAATGGATCCCGCCTTAAGGATTTGTGACTATTCACAGATAGAACTTGCCAGGGTTGTTCTGTGTTCCTCAAATGGGCAGTGCACATGCTACCCAAGCGGTTATGATGCAATATTTATAGTTCATAGAAGCTTGCCATTGCATGTGCTTGCACCAGCGGAAGAGATAGAAATATACCCACTCTCGGTTTTGAAAAAAAAAAAAAAAAAAACTCTTCAACTCAGCGATACCCAAACTTCTCGCCAGGCATAATCTTATTTAATAACGACTATTTAATGAGCACTAGCTCCCGCAGGCGCGGAGTACAGTAGCTTTTACGGCGTTCGTTTTAGTGCGTATTTCTCTGTTTCGGGTCAAACTCTCCATTAGTAGGCTTTCAAAAGTTTGAAACCGCCTTGCGATTTCGCAGTCTTTCTCGAAGAAAGGCTCCAGATATGTGACGCGACCCCATTAAATAGCTCGGATTTCTTATCCCGAAGAAGCCATTGCCGTTTTGTTTCAATTGAATGACTGAAATAAAGGTATTAGTGTGGCGAAGAGCCCTTTTTTGTGTGACACGCTTGTGGCGAAAAACAAATTAGCACCTGTCAATGCGCTTTCAAAGTAAAATGCAAAATCGCGGGTATGTGGCCTTTGTGCTAAAAATAGCGCGCAGTGTGCACACGACACAAACTGTAAACTTGGACCAAGAAACAGAGTAGGCGACAGTGTCTACATAGTTTGTGGTCGGTTTGCCCTCGTTTGGCGACACTGGCTAACGTTTTATGTGAAATATGTGTACGTTCTATGTTGTCAAGAGCGCGTAGCCTATGAATGAGACACACTAACATTAACGTCTTCTTGCAGACGTGCCGAGCTCAAGCACTATGACGCTACGCTATAGCGTGACTTCACCTTCTTGTGGACATGTTTCAGTGGCTATGAGTCAAAGCTTTGGGCAGCACGTGCGCTTGATAATCCTTAGCACAGTCTTCCATTCTAAAATGCCAGCGAAGGTTATAAAGTTGAAAATGTGCTCCACCTCGAGCGACAGCTTGCTGCCTTTGATGACATTTTGTCGCAGACGCACCAAAAGCCCGGTGGAAGGCGCACAGTCTCAACATATGAGAAATCGCTAATCCTACCATGGTCGAGAAAGAGCGCAGTCGCAGCTAAAATACAGAACGAAGCATGAACTAGGTCGTGCCCATCGGCATGTGAAAATGACAAGTATTACGCTTCTGTAGGGAATTTTGAAAGATATATTGCAAGTCACGAGACAAAACCGAGTGAGCGCTGTGGTGAAGAGCGGGGTTTCGTATCCACTCGCGGCGCAGCTACCTATGCTTTTAGGCCACAAGTCTCCGACAAAATATGATGGCGCACAGAACACTTTTCCTAGTTTTGTCAGAAGTTAAAGCAAAGAGGTTAACGTTTGAGCTATAGATCAGAACATGTTTCGTGAAAACGTAAATGCAGCACACTGATATGTTCTGATATTGACACGGCACTAAACTGAGATTATTCAAAAAATCCTGAAGATGTAAATACTGAAAGGCAGCTGGGACACCGAGATCCCGGTTGTCTTGTGAAGCTGTGTTATTTTGCATCCTTAGAAATATATTTCAATAAGGCATCAAAGTTGCCCAACAAAATTTGAGTTAAATAAAAACATAGGGACGGACAGAATAGCACAGAAGAGGTGCTGTTCTGTCCGTCCCTATGTTTATTCTTTCAGTTTTTATTTAACTTCACCAACGTGCTCACGTCGAACTAAGTAAAAAATTCGAGTGCAGTTCAACATATTAAGGCGATTTGAACATGGTCATTCAATACATACGGTGAATTAACAATCTTGTACAACTATAAGCACCCTTTGATGGCTTATTAAATATAGTATCTAGTTTGTAAAATTGAATGTAGGTGACTACACCATAGCGACCGTGATTAGAAACCAATATAAACTTTATTGAAAATGGAATGCAATTTGTTAAAAGAAGTGCCAATGACTCTTCAGTATTGCCCAACATTACAAACCTATTATAACTTGGTATAAAATTTATCCGGTGGGGCACCAATAACTGCCCATTATTGGACAAAATTGAAAGCATATTAGTACTCCAAAGGAACAGGTATCCAATTTATCCGATGGGGTACCAATGACTGGCCAATATTTGACAATATTGGAAGCCCAATGGCACTTCAGTGACAGTAGTATCCATTTTGTCCAGTAAGGTGCCAATGACTATCCAATATTTGTAGACATTGGACGCTTTTCAGCTTCCATTCGAAGTGGTTTTCAATTTATCCAGGTTGGGGCAAGGACTGCCCTAAATTGGAGAACAGTGGAAGTCCATTGGCATTTCACTTGAAAGAGTATCCAATTTATTCAATGTGATGCCAATGATTAACCAATAGTGGACAACATTGAAAGCCACTCGTGGAAATGGAGCGTGCTGGCCAAGTTACGGTGCTAGAGGAGAGCTACATAAATGACAAGGACAGGACGAGACATTTGTATAATCCTGTGTCGTCCTGAGAAATGCGTCATCCTGTCATCGTCATTTATGTACTTCTTTTCTAACATTGGAAGACAATTCAGACTTTATTTGAAATGATATGCATTTTTAGCCAACGGGGTGCCAATGACTGCCCAATATTTGACATTGTATGCGCATTGGCACTTCATTTTAGATGGCGTCCAATTTATTCAATGGGGTGTTAATGCCAGCACAATATTGAAAACCATATTAAACCTATTGCTACTTCATTGGAAGTGGTATATAATTTATCTAATGGTGAGCCAATGACTACCCATTATTGGACAACATCGGGTGCCCATTGACACTTAATTGGACATGGTGTCCGTTTCATCCAATGGCGTGAAAATGACTGCACGATATTCAAAACATGTGAAGCCTATTGGCACTTCATTGAAAGTTGTGTCCAGTTTATCCATTAGTCTGGCAATGACTGCCCAATATCAAACAGCATTTGAATATAATTGGAACTTAATTGGAAGTGGTATCCAGCTTATCCGTTGGGATGCAATGACCGTCCAGTATTGGGCAACATTGGAAGCTTATTGGCTTCATATTGGATGTGGTTTTCAATTTATCCAATGGGATTCCAGTAGATTCCCAATATTGGTGATTGAGAGCATAAAGGGGGCCAATCATTGCCCTATTTTTCAAAAACATTTCCAATAGACCCTTTCCGAAATTCAGTCTGGCTACTTTGATCACTATTATCATCTGTGAACAGCATCTGGGCCATACCAATGCCGGCCTTCTAGTGACTGATAAAGGAAGACGTTGAAGATGCTCCTAAGCGGATCTTGCGAGGCCTGTACTTTGGGAGGTCAGTACGACGCCACGTATGAATAGAACACAAGAGCTACGTAAGCGTTTACTTCTAATAACTCAGATTCAGTCAATGTGTGGGCGGCACAGAATCGGCTTTAAAGCACTTTGGCGTATAGAAATTTCTTGAGGCATCTGAGTGGGTTGGAGCTTTGTTCTGAATGCAGGTTCTTGGTCACCATCGAACTGAAAGTGATCGAGAAAGAACTCACTCGGAACAATTCCTCGCGTGCCGTTGACTTGCGAAAGTGACGGTGCCGACACAAGTTCATTTCCGCCATTGAAATGGCAAAACCTAAACTGCTTTACAAACCACCAGATGGCACGGAATTTCGGAAAGGGTCTATATTGGTTACAAAGTGGAAACAATTTATATATTTATTTTCAATACTGCTAATCCCATTCGGAATCGCTGTAGGGTGGTACATCATACAGAAAGATTTTTTTTAATACATATTTAAGAGAATTGTATGCAAGCCTATGTCGACAGGTGCGCTTGCAAGTTGATGAGAAACTGCTCTACACTTGATAGGGTGGATGCTTGGGCGAGTTGGTGAACCATACTTGACGGTGACAGCGCAGGGAAAACCAATCTCACAACACACCCAGAAAGACAAGCACAAGCTCTGAACTTACAACTCTTGTGTATTCGACTACTTCATTTTTCTGTTCAACGTCTGGCTTGAAGAGAAAAGCCAACCCAGACGTTGAAGAGAAAAATGAAGTAGCCGAATACACAACAGTTGCAAGTTCAGCGCGTGTGCTTGCCTTTCTGAGTGTCTGGTGTGAGATTGGTTTTCCCTGCGCTGTCACCATCAAGTACGCTCTACACTAGTAGAATGTACAATGTTTCGCGGCAAGTGATTCGATTCGTGGATAGCTCGGGGGAAGAAGGAATATTTGAATCAATTATTGTGGGTTGGAAGTTCTTCGTAAAGCTTACCATGGTTATATCTTGTTAGCCGTTTCTAGTAAGAGTTAGATAATTTTCTGTTGGGATGTTGAAGCTGCTGTTAGCTAATTCATATAATATAATATTAATAATAGTCTTTATTTATCAAAATCAACAGTACAAAATGTCAGGTCTGCCGAAGCCGGTTAGGGCTTGTGTGGCGCGACCTGGCAGTGGAAGCACATTCTTCACAACAAAAATACAACACAAATTAGCGACTGGTACTCAAATAAACAGTCTCTTGACATTCTTTTTAAGGTGATAATTCGATCTGGAAGTAAATATAGAGTCAGGTAATGCGTTGAATATTTTCGGAACATTAAATGCCCTAATGCTTTCCCCATAGCGGCTATATACACGTGGGACTTCAAAGCGAGTATTACACCTTGTAAGACACTTTTCAACATCCCCTTCAAGATACCATCGATTCTATAGTGCCATTGCAGGGAACAATTAAAAAAGAGAATAATGCCGTTTCGGAGCACACTATAGGCCAGAGAATGCATTATCAACTTTCTCACTGCAAACGGAAGAAACATTTTTAAATTGTAAAGCTGGCATGAAACACTTCGGAGACGGTTCGCAACAAAAGCCATATGCGTATTCCATGATAAATCGAAATAAAAAAAATACCAAGGTACTTCACAGAATTAACATACTGGACAGGAGTGCAGCAACAAGGAACACAGTTAGAGCCATGCAAAAATAAGTTCGGGAAGACAGTGAGCTTTTTTTAAGGGCTGCGAAAACAGACGAGCTTAGTTTTTAAAGAATTCACAGTTATTCTGTTTCCTTTGAACCAATCCATAACTGCGACAGCATCCGTTTGTAGCATACGCATGGCGGGTTCAATATCGGTGTGACTAGTAAATAAAGAGTGTCATCCGCATATTGTAGCATGTTACTAGTGACAACAGCAGGAAGATCGTTTACATAGATATTAAATAATAAAGGAGATAGTATGGAACCCTGCGGCACTCCAGGGAGGAGAAGAACTTTGCTACTTCGAACATTACCTAAGGACACCAACTGTGAACGTGACCGTAAGTAATTTTGCAGCAGAGCGAAGAAAGGACCTCTGAATCCTACACGGTACAATTATTTAAGTAAAATTGCATGATTAACAGAATCAAATGCTTTTTTAACATCGAGGAAAAGAGCGCATACACAAGAGTTTTTATCAAAAGACGAATGAAGGAAGTCGGAGAATACGTCTAGTAAGCATGACGTGCCACGCCCCCTGACGAAGCCATGCTGTGAAGATGAGATGATACAATGCTTATCAAGAAAACCATTCATGGAAACCAATAGAAAGTTGAGCATTGCAATTTTCGCCTTTTTTTCGAGTGACAACAGTTCCAATTGCATAGATAGCTCAGAGGGGGAATTATGCTAACTATATTTGTTACCTATAAGCCTTGCACCCATTCTTTGTATTCTTTCTAACTTATTAACCCGAGAGGCCGTGTATGGGAACCATACGACGTTGGCGTGCTCAAGCATAGGGCGGATTAGCGTTTTGTAGGCTAATAATTTCTTCTCAGTTAATCCATTTTTAAGGTTCTTTTTAGAAAATTAATTTTGTTTAGCGCTTTTTGAGTTACATAGTCTATGTGTAAGTCCCAACGGAAGTCATGGCTTATATGGAAGCCGAGGCTACTCGTACTCTGTGACTTTCTCCAGGGGTTTATTGTTTATGTTCTAGGAAAATGATTTTGGTTGCCTTTTGTTTAGTTATGGTCATAGAGTTTTATCTAAATTTAACAATATCTACCAGTCATGACAGCATTGAGCAATAGGTTGAAGTGCATTGTTAAGGTCGATTTGATCCTGTTCGTTGTTGATTTATGAGTTGAGTATACATTCGTCAGCAAACAGACGGATTTTTACATTAACGCTTTGAACTATGTCATTTATGTAAATAAGAAACATGAAAGATGACAGTACAGATCCCCGTGGAACACCAGATGAAACTTTTCCCTTTGACGATAAATAAGCGTCAAATGTCACAAACTGATAACGGTCAGAAAGGTAGTTTCTTACCCAATGAAGTATTTTGCCTGCTCACAGAATATTTTCTAGCTTGAATAGTAGTTTTGTGTGGGATACTTTGTCAAATGCTTTCGATAGATTTATGAATATACCGTCAACCTCACCCTTGTTGTTAATTATAGCAGAAAAGGTATGAATGCTTTCGGTCAGCTGAGTAACAGTCGATAACTGACGCCTGAAGCCGTGCTGGAATAGCGGCGAAGGTTGAAATGTGTTTTAGTATAATATGCTCGAGTATTTTGGAGCAAGTTGGAGTTCCAGTCCTTAGAAATTTCTCCTCTGTTGAGGGAGTGTCTAAAGATGAGTACGAGACACTTTGCTATCCATTCCGCGTACCTTTTTAAAACTTCATAGGGTAGATTGTCAGGGCCAGCACTCTTTTTACTATCGAGGTTAAGCAAGAGCTGCAAGACGCCTTGTTCGGTAACTACTACATCGCCCATTGCGGCCAGAGCTGAACAAGAGACAAAAGAAGGTATATTTCCATTATCCGTAGTAAGTACAGAAAGAAAATACTCGTTAAACGTCTTTGCTAGATTGTTTTTATTATTTGAGAGTGATTCAAGGTGTGCTTTACTTTTAGGGTTAACATGACTCCAAAATTTGCGAGGTGACGATCTAATAAACGACTGAAGTGTCGCATTGAAGAATTAATGCTTAGCTGATCCAACTTTAGGCCAAGTTCAGTATTCAGCTGTGCCAACTTATCTTTATTAAGAGGTGTTTTGGTTTTCTTTGCACATTTGCGCAGCCTATTTATTTTACGTTTAACGTGAATAATTTCTCGCGTTATTCAAAGGTTTTTCCTGACAATTCTTTTCGTCTTAGTTGGACTAAAGTTGAAAATGCAGAACTGAATTTTTACTTTAAATTAGTTCCAAAGGGTATCAGTAGGGGTAAGACCGTTTGATAAGAGCGATTAGAAGTTATCAAAATGCATATCAAAATAATCGAGTACGCCAACGTCGTCTGCTTTGCTATAGTTCAGTTCTGTAGAAACCTGCGGCGTAGCAGAAACTACAGAGTTAGTTTTAAAAGAGCACAAAACCATTTCGTGGTCAGATATACCATCTAAGATGTCGATACTGTACTTGTGACTCAGAAAATGATCACTAACAAAAACCAAATCAGGCACTGTTTGTGTCGAGCCTTGAATGCGAGTGTTTTCGGTAACAATTTGAGTTAGGTTATAATGAAAACATAGTTCTGAAAGAATGTCAACACCACGAGATAATTTTTGGGATTTAGGAAAGGACCAATCAACTAGAGGTAAATTAAAGTCATCTGCTATTATAATCTTGCGGCTCGTGTTAAGATTCTTACGCATATAATTATACATATTATGAAAGAACTCTGGGACTGTGTTTGGGGCCAGGCGGCCACAGCAGTGAAGCAGCGACTGTTCTCATAGCTGATTTTACACCATAAGCATTCAATTCCCTGGGAATCGGGCTGCAATGTGCATGAGCCGATGTTGGCCCTCTTTTTAAAAGATATTCAAAATATTCGCCCAATAGCCTGTGCTACCTGCCCTTAGCGAAAAGTAATGCGTTTGAAATATACCAGATTCTAATTTGAATCTATTTGAAGTACAGTTCATAATGGTAAGTACACAAAAAATATACTCCTGAAAGTCTTCTTAAAATACATTTATTTAAACTACATTTGCAGATCCGTTCATGCGTTATGAAATATGTAAATACTAAATTAGTAGGCACAAAATACCTTTAGAATGATTTTTAAAATATGAGTTTATTTCATGCAAAATATACTCCAACCCTAATAAAATTGCAGCGTTCAGAAATATGTGCAGATTGCTCCTAAAATACCTAGAAATCGTAAATACTGTTGTGCTGCACTGTAAGTATCTCTTGACTGCAATACTTTGTTAATGCAGTGATTGCGCAGGCTAGCTGGTGGATGTTAGTCATTTTGTTCTTAGCCCCAGACTGAGGCAGGAAGCAAGGAAGGTTTCAAAGAAGACAAATGAACAGTCGAGGACACGTCTCTAACACAGCTGAAGACAAGTTTATTTGGTCACCCTCTTATATACACTCCAGGAACTTCACCACAGAACCTTCTCGACCTTCTCGACCTCCAAAGCCAAAAGATTACAAAGGTCTCATCTCTTTCCACCATAACTGCTAAACGACCTTGACGTTTTTTACAAAGCAACACACTCTAGCTCCCCCCTCCTGGAAGATAATTGACTGTACCTTCGCGTACATAGCACCCCCCCCCCCCCTCTACTATCCGGCCCACAAACACAAAGCATCCCGGCAACAAAAGATGCCAATCCTGTGTCGTTGTTATTCTACTCTTTTGTCTTTTTTCTTTTGGCGCTTATTTCCCATGGTGTACCAACTGGCCCACCTAAGCATTTCATGCCAATCCACCTGATCCCCACCCTAAGACATCAGACACAAAGGAGGAAACCACTTAAACCTTTTCACATTCAACAACCACTTTACAAAACTCTCAAATCCGCAAGAATATTTTTGCACTGCTGCTAAGCTGTAACGACACCTGACTAATGCAGTTTCCCCTTGATTTCATTCTTATTGTTTATTTTACAACCCTTTTGATGTCGTCTAACTCCCTGTGTATTATCTCTGTTTCGAACCAGCGTGGTATACAATTATTACATTTTTGAACATGTTTTGCTATTTCCGAATTAGCGACGTGGTTTTTGACATTTGTTTTGTGGTCAGTCAATCTGCCATTTATACAACTTGACGTCTGCACCACATATTTAAAGTTACATTCCAGGGGGATTTCATGTACCGCTCCATTAGTACACTGAATAGACTTTTCTCGATGAGATTTTGTGCATTCCCTTACACTTTTTTGGAAGGGTTGAGCTTACTCAACTTGTAATCCGAACTAAAAACCAGATCCACATCGAACTTTGTGGCACAAGCCTTTAAGTTGTGAGAAAGTTTCTGATAAAACGTAATGAAAATAGTTCTATTTTTTGGCCTTTGCTTTGGTTCCCCTGTGCATTTGTCTGAGAATTTTACGGATAACTGCTTCCCTACGAATTTATCCTCATAACCAGCACTGTTTAGCCTTCTCCACTGTCTTTCTACTGATTCAGCCAAGAAATGTGTACATGACCTCTCCATTGCATTTGTGATTAAAGACTTCTCACTACCCGCTTTCACTGTTTACGGTCGGTTTACGATCGAACGACCCATGAATGGTAAACTGCAGTTTTTAGAACTTATGATTCACAATGAAAAAGGGCTATGTTGGGAATATGGAAAAGGAAACGTAAAACCGCTGCTGTCAAAAAAGGGTTGCCATTCAAAAACAGTGAAAGCGGGTATTGTGAAGTCTTTAATCACAATTATTGACAATTATGGTGGAAACAGATGAGACCTTTGTTATCTTTTGGCTTTGGAAGTCGAGAAGGTTCTGTGGTGAAGTTCGTGGAGTGTATATAAAAAGTGACAAAATAAACTTGTTCTTAGCTGTGTTAGAGACGTGTCCTCGACTGTTCATTTTTATTGTACTTTGAAACTTTCCTCTTTTTCTGCCTCAGTCTCGGGCTAAGAACAAAATGGTTCATACTTTGGTAGTTTGATTCAAAAGCTTGCCTTTCACAAGTTCACTTCAAGCAGATGTGTAGTGCACTGAAGTGCCTAAATACATTTGATTAGCTTGTCAATTGAGTTGTGCAGCATCGCACTGATAAATCAGCCCAGTTTATGTTATTGTTTCTTTTTTTCTATCAAGAACACACGTAATGAGTTTCTTGCACGCCAATCACTAACGGGGTTCGGGAACTACAACCACAACACTTGCTGATGCTGGAAAGCTCAGCAAGTGCTGTAAGCAGATATGCTTGGCGTGGTTGCGCTATCACAATGTTAGTTCACTGAATGTGTATACTCACCATAGTATGTGATGTGAGTAGTGACTTTAATATAGTGACCTCAATGGCCATATTAAATAGGCAACTAGTAAAGAAAAGGAAAATAACTGTTTTAAAGTGAATAAACTGCCTTGACTCGCTTCTTTCTAAGTAGTGCTATGCAGAGAAGCCGTAGCGTTTCTCTAAGAGCCGTTTTTGTGAATATTGTTTAGCGACTGCGCCGAATTATTATTAGTTGTACCAATGTTTTTGTGTGAGAGATATCGTCCACGAACTTCGAAACACTGTTTTTCCTTCGACAGACTCTCGTGGAGAAGATCAAATACTTGGAACCTTAATAAGTGCAGAGGTAGTTACCAGCCGAATGATTACCTTCAATATGTAGGCTATATAAAATTCTAGATCAGTCCATGGGACTCTTATTCAGGTGTTCAGTGTGTAATGGTGTTTGTGTTTGTGTTCGTTTCTAATGTGTAGTTGTGGGATGGGGGGGATTTAGAAGTGCCTTTAAATACCACAGGGACACCATTTACTAACAAAATCGAAAAAAAAATGTGTAGCCGGCAGTTGATACACAAACGGCATCTTGCGGGGGAAGGAATTATATATTTGGTATATCTAAGATATTTTCTGATTAATATTTATATATATTTTGAATATCTTACGCGCGCATTTCGAATGTGAACAAAATATTGCAGAATGAATGAAAAATGAATATTCATATTCAATATATTTTAACTTCGTTTCAAGTATTGCTTTTTGCCTAGGGTGGGTATACATATATTTACATGGTCCTTTCGTGTGCAGCCATCGTGTGGTGGCTCTTTGTTTCGGTGTCCAGGTGGTAGCGACGGAGGTCTGATCTTGCCGGGGCGTCGTATCCACAGACTTTTACGCCTGTCTTGAATATTACCTCAGCAGGCCGCTCCTCCTGTATCGTTCCAAACTCAGCCCATCCAGTTCTCTTCTTTTCGTGAAATCTGTATCTTCGTTTATTATGAGTCGACCAGCTTCTTTCAACTGCGCGGACGCTCTTTAAAATCCAGATTGCGACAAACCCCACAACGAGCTCATCATGGTGCTGGGATTTGGTATGGGTTTAGGATCAGTTAGTAAATCCGAACTCGTGCGGCTGACCGTGCTGGCTCTGCCTGATATGATAGAGGAGACAGCCCAAGAGCGTGCGATTCGCTTCGTCTTACATGTAGGGTGTCGTCACCCTTGGTCGTATATAAGTGGTGACGTTAAACCGCGCAGGAGGTGTCTCACGCTGTGGCCGGTGAGGCCAGCTATATGTTGTAATGACTTATAGCGAGGGCAAGAGGTTTATCTAAAGCACTGGACATTGCGATTTTTTTCTAATACCGTTATGTATTGATCGTGTTTCGAGCACTTATATTTGGTGTTTCTAAATAAAATTATCGCACCGCAAAAGAAAAACAAATTGCTTTATGTTGGATCTCCTGCCATCAACAGCTTTCTAGCCCAAAAGAAAAATTTGGTATAAGCTCTTGCACATACGTGATATACCAAGCTAGGTTTAACATACATGACTGAACTCTTTTCATAAAAGTGCCCACCTAAATTTAACAGTTACATTAACATCGCACTGGGCAAGCTGAAACAAATTTGTTGTGCATGGAAGAGGTCACGGCAACGGGAGCTATTTGGGAAGGTTTGAAACGACAATGGCCATGACGGAAAATGACACGTCAACTCTATGTCACGTAAAGAGCTTAATTGTAGAACTGGCTCGAGATAAACAGCCTTCGCTTTTGAAAGCTCATATTCTAAAGACCGCTCTAAAGCAAAAGCAGGGAACACAATTACTGCGGAACCTCGAAGATGCCACAGAGGCTGAGCCAAGCGGGCTGCTAGTGCAAATCAAATCAGAAAAGCGATTATGTTAAGAACAGCTCAGGTCCCTTGTACTTCCAAATTGGACACGATCACCACCTCAGTGCTCACGCTAGCTGCTTCAAAACATTCTGGCGTACGTCCAGTCGTTTCCACTCTATTGAAATTCGGCTCGACATTTCTCTGCTTGTGGGGAGCTACCAGGTATGTCAGCGGATGAATACACATCGTGAGAACCACACGTTTTTAAAGGTAGCCAGTGGTCAACAGGGCCAACTGAAGAGCTCAGTGTAAAAATGATTGATCCTCTGCCTCAATGGCTGCTGTCGCACAGACCGGATTGTCTGCGTGACAGCAGGAACCCACCTCTAGGCGCATTTTGAAAGGGAATTATGATGCGAAGGGCCATCCAAGGCCGCCACACTTTTCCCTACGACCCTATAGGCCAAGCTGTCGAGCGCTGCAGCGGTACTGTCGACGAGTGCCTCCGGGAATACTGCGACAGCCATCAATGTCAGGATTGGTACACTGCCGAAGTTGCATTTGCTATGATGATATTGCAGGGGGCTAAAGTTTTTCTTTCCCTCTGTATACAGCTTCGCTGTATACAGAGGGAATGAAAAAAACGCAGATCGCTATGGAGGTTTCCATGGGCGTAAAAAGGAAACACGCACAAACTGCCGGAATTTCGAGTTATTGCTGATGTCGCTGAGCGACATAAGCAATAACCTCCTCTCTCCCTTGATATCCTTTCGGCGTTTTTCGTTAAATTGAACATATTTTTATTTGCCGTCCTGCGATATGCCGTGGAGTCGCTTCATTGACCGTTCTTGCCGTCTGCGCGCCACTGCGTTTTCCGGACGAGACCCTACTCTTTCCACCCGCAAAGGGTCCCGAAAAACAGTTAAAAAAAATGTGTCCGTCTAACCTCAAGCGAAAATCGTGTTCGGTTTGGAGAGTTATTTAGCGCAAC
Source organism: Ixodes scapularis (assembly GCF_016920785.2). Taxonomy (NCBI): domain Eukaryota; kingdom Metazoa; phylum Arthropoda; class Arachnida; order Ixodida; family Ixodidae; genus Ixodes; species Ixodes scapularis. The sequence continues at coordinate 44,303,423 of NW_024609879.1, read as the reverse complement.
TACCTTTCTAGACGCCAATTACACTTCGAGCTTTCGCCGCTGTGTGCCGTTTTTATGTAAAAACAGGACCAACTGCTTTCAGACTGAGTGTGCGGCTCTGATCCTTGGGGAAAAATTTCTTGATAACAAGTACTACAAGATGTTACTTCAAATTGCACCGGAACTGGAGAAATCATCGCCGAGAGAATTGAACAGCCAAAGGTAAAAATTCTGATATTTAATTAAATAAAGCCTTGAACTTCACAGCTGGCTGTACCATTTAAAAAAAAAAAAAAAAACGTTAGACTCGCTGAGAACGAGAAGACATGAGGCTGTCTTCGAAGTGCCGTAACTTTTGCTGCATCCTTCCAGGCTGCCGTTCCTTAAACACGTCATCACCATCGGCGACGAGAGGATGCCGTAAGTACAATAAAATGGAGGATGTGATGGTGAGCGTTGATTGCTTTCTAAGGTGACTTACTCTGTAATGATTCTGCTGCAGAATTTCAGTAGGAAAGGTACCTTTACTTATTTTCATCGCTCTTTAGCTGAAATCTCCGCTTCTGTGTAGTTCATTACCAATAAAAATACTAACGCTTCCATCTAAATAAATTATTTCTAATCTGTTTGCCTTATTTTTTATGTCTTAAATGTCCTAACATTAAATTGTCAACCTAACATGAACGGCGACCTGTATATGCAATTAAGGCGCGCATGACTGAGTGCTTGGGGACAAATAAAAATATGCCTGTGAGCAATGACCATCAGCTTAACAAGTAAGTCTTGAATAATAAATGAAGATGAATTTAAAAGTCGAAATAAATGTTTCATGAAGCAAACTTTGTTTATAAAATTCAAGAGAAACGTACCATAATGTTGCGTCGGCAACGGAAGGACGACTGCCTTGAAGTAGCGTGCTATGGCTGCCATCATACACGGGCTACATTGAGAATAATTATGAATGATAAAACATTACTGTTTTATGGAGCGAAGCCGGCGGTGTCAGTAGCATCGAAAAACGGTACATAAATTCCCATTTTTCCAATGACGGAGCGAAACGGCATGTAAAGTGCCCCTGGCAACGACGCGTCACAGCACATGCTTCTTCACAAAAGCAGTCGGGGCCGCTCAAGGGAAAGCGAACGCGCCTCAGAAATAAAATACAAGAGAAAGCACAGCAGCGCAGAAGCTTGGTCACTGAAGCCATGGAGCCGGCGGGTGCGCCTCACCTTCGCAGTGGGGGAGCGTAATGTCACCACCGGAGCGCCATGTGAAAAAGTACGACGTAGCGCGATGTTTGTAGGAATGCTTTCGCATTCCTACACGTAAGAAGTCTTATGTCTTCGGCCGTAATGATTACTCTGAACACGCAATGATTGATAATAGTTGTCTCTAACTTATCTGAAAAGCAACGTTTGTTAAAATGAAGTACTGGGCCGGTGGGGTTTGAACTCCGCCCGGCCGAGTACTTTATACTCCAACAAATTGGTATTCTAACGCAGAACGCGTTTAATTGTTGTGATCCCAAGAAGAGTGTGAGGAAGCGACACAGAAACCGGAAACAAATATTCAACACGTACTTCAGTGGGTGATCTATACAAAAAAAAAAAAAAAAGTAACTAAGAAAAAAAAATAAAAAAAAAACTCTAAACGCGACGCGACAGGAATCACCCCCTTGACGCCATGATGATGGGCCTAACACAAACACTGCGTCAGAAAGGAGAGTTGCGAAGAGCAAAAACCCGTCCGCTCATTGTTTGTACGCGAGCGCCAAACACCGACGTTTCGCGCGTGCATTCCAAGAGTGATTAGCTACAACGCCAGGGAGCTTTGCGTCTACCCTCTAATCAATCCAACCAGAGTTTGGTGCCTCGACATCCCCACGCGACCTGACCTTTTTCTCTGTCTCTCCTTTTTCTCTTCCTCAGTTTCTGTCTTTATAACGATAGAAAAAAAATATTTGCTAAACATGAAACAAGTTTAAAAAGTTTTGCGGAAACGCATTTTGTGCGTACCAATTCTATCCGTGTGTTCAAGTTAATCGTTCTTTTCTACACGGGATGGCGTCACTGCAGGCCCGCTAAAAGAAGTACATCACACCCAAAACGAAGTCTACGCGGGCAAGATCTAGATCTCCATTCTCCAGGGATACTTCTTTTACAGAAAGGCTCACTATTCAAACATCGTTCCTTTGTAAAATTTAGTAATATTTTTGTTTTTGTTTTTTCTGAAGGTTTATTTTATGTAAGCAAAGAGAATCTGGTTCACGGTTATCTAAATTTGGAGTGGACTAAATGGCAACCGTTACAATTCATCTGAAATGATGCAATATTTAGTAGACCAGTGACCGCCGTCTACACGAATGGGGATGACTGTGCGGCGCGTAGAGACAGTCACTGCCAGCATGTAAATGCCATTTAATCGACACATTCATCCCCCACAGTGGCAGTATCACCTTCAATGACCTGATGAATTCAGCAACGGCTGAAGACCACGCCACCATGAAGTTTGTGTCTGCCAAAGTGCAGTTCGACCAAGATGCTTTTATCCAGTTTTCCTCAGTAAGTCTCTAGAAACTAATTATTTTAAGCTTGAAAAATGTTAGCATCCCACAATAAACAACATTCGAAAATTACATCAATGTCATGGGTTTCCACGAAGGAGAACAGAAAGTCGAGACTACGCAGTGATGGTCATGGTAGTCCACAGCCTGCTACGAAGAGCCATTTGATCACAGAGGTTGCCGACATGTTGACCAACATGTTTACAAATTTTATAAATTGGGCCTCAGAAAATTCCAGGACACCTATTTATTATCCTACAGTCCACCGAACGACACTATTAATTGGGGGGGGGGGGGGCTGTTTAATTCTACGGTCACACCTAATCCGAGACCTCGCATTTCATTTTTCAATAATTCTTTAGGGCCGTAAAAACCCAGAAGCAGAGCGCTTTAATTTTGCTTAACATAAAAAAAAAAGTTTGCAAAAAAAGAAAACAATTAACTCGAAAGAAGGCCGACACATACAACGTGTTATCGTTTTGCTCTCCTCGCAATTTGAAGAACATTTTTAACTATTTTCTTGATTTATGAGCGGTTCTGTATACACTGCACATCTCATTGCCTTAATGCGTCTTCCGGCGTACCAACGTTCCATATATTTGCAAAATAATTTATGAAAAGGAATTATTTGCCATAGGCTTGGTGGTTCGTTTCATCGAATAAGAGACTGAGCATTCAAATTTCATCCCGATGCCGTAAGAAAATTGAAAAAAGCTTTTCTTATTGCTTCCTACCTCTGCGAGTCGAAGCAGAGAAGAACCGCAGTTCTGAAGCCAGTGAATTAGTTAGTAAATTTGTTGTAGTTACGTTTATGCAACCGGAATGTTAGTCAGGTTTAACGTGCGGCATTTCTTACAGCTGTACGTGATGAATTTAGCCAGTACTATACACCCGCCAGCCTGGGATTTTTAGCGTGCTCCGGTGAATGACCTAGTGGTGTCCATTGCTACCACCCATATGGTCAGATCAAGTTATATGGCCTTTGTGTTGTGTAAAATTCTTAGCAAACACAACCCCTGTGCGCCCTCTACAAATATACCGAAATATGTCATTATTTCCCAATTCACAAAATACCAAAATATTACAGAAAGCTTCCAAAGAAAATCAGTTGAAATTGTTTACAACAAATACGCACAACCCTTTCCAGCCGACAGCATAAGTACTAAACATATTGATTTATTGATAACTGCGCAAAAGTTGCTCCACTGAAATTTCTGGTTCTCCTTTTAAACGACATGTTCAAGTGGATAAAATCAAGTTTTTTATGCTATAAGAAGCAATAGCCATTACACCTAAGCGTGGCAGCACACTCGATGAGTATTTTTAATATTCAAAGTTTAAATATTAATGTAATCATTAAGCTACAAGAGAGTGGAACAACCCAGATAGACACGTTATTAGCTATGCAAGTGTTTATTCCTTATTTTTGCAGTGGAAAACGTGCAACTTTGTAAATGTATGAATTTATATCCTTGTAATGATATTTACCTCATACTGTATGTTTATTTATTGGTACTAGTACCAGCAAAAATCCAAATAAAAATTGACAGTTATTTAAATATAGGAATAAATAAAATGCATGCTTTGCACCCGAGGTGAAGGAAGAACACAGTCTTAGGTTTGAATAATGATAAACTCAATTTGATTTGACATTGAGAGTACAAGTACCAAATAATAATTTTGGCTTGGCTACGAGACGCCATGACTCCGCACCGCCTAAGCTGTGACTTATAGAAGCGGCCCCGAGGTCAACGTGTCCTACCGCTCTTGGTCACCAGGCTGTTTAAACGTGGCAAGCTGGGCCAGGAGTTATGGAACCTAATTGCTATAAAACACGGGAGCTGCAATGGCTTTCAAAATGTAGGCAGGTACTTGAGGCCTTACTGGCCGGAAAATATGGCTACACATAACCTTGTTATGACTATTACGCAATCTCATTAGGTAAAGGTATATTGGCAGTATATTTTCATGTATGTAGAAAATAAATACAGCTGCATTATTTATTACTTTTGCGTGCGGTGCTATTAACAAACCTAGGTTCTCAAAAGCGCACCTTGTGATTTTGTGCGCGAAAAGCTGATGGAGTATAAATACCTATTTAAAAAAAAAAAACAAAAAAAACAGCAGCCTGTTTTTACGCGTTGCCATTATTGTAAACTATGGGCATTTCTTCATTCACTTAGGGTACGACGGGGCAACCGAAACCGGCGCGACTGACTCACTTCAACGTTGTCAACAACGCCAACACTGTGGGACGTTTTATTGGATACCATCAAAAGGTGTCGTACTTTTTTCCCATCCGGTAGTTCATCTCATTTGAGCAAAATATCATATTTTTACATAAAACTTCAAAAAAGCAGTTTAGGAAGTTGGTGATTTTGGGTTGATTCATATACACGGTGATTCTAAAAAAAAAAGATGGAAATAACGTAGAAGAATAAAATTGAAATAAAAATTATTCCCTTTCGCTAACATTGCCAAACAAGGCCGGTGTCGAAGCACAAAGTGGCGGTTCGAAATATATTTACCTAAGAATAACAAACTGAAGTTTCCAATAGTGGCGTTATTTGGAACGTTTTAATAAAAAAAAAAGTTGCTGCCAGTCATCCAGATACGTTATGCTGTTTTTGGACGCTACAAAACTAGATAGTTGGCGCTATTCAATGAACAAGTTAGGCTGTATGCATTCGGTGTTATCTTTATCTGGCAGGACACGGCATTCAACCGATTATTTTATTTAACAGTGTCGGTGATTAGGATATAAAATGTGTATACACCATTAAAAGCTTGATTTAGTTGGTCACGAATATAGCAGGAATTATCGCCAGCCACAAATTTAATGCCGCCTTTTAAAGTGCTCAAGGTGTAATTTATTTTTGATTCTTGGCTTTCCTGTATGTTTATTTTTTTATTTTATTAACCATAAAAGTGTAATTCCTGAACGACGTGCTTTCAGTAACATTTGTCGCGACCGACTTTTCACATTATTTTCATGTTTCTATAGTTCGATATATTTTAGAGCCATCGATAGAAAGTAAGATGGTATCAACGCAGGAATGACTGCTATGGGCACCAAAAATGTTACAAGATAAAGCTCGTCCGTTCGATGCTGAAGAAGCCATGTCAATCGGTCAAACTGTTTAACTACCACTCTTCAAACTTTTCGACCAATCTGCATTGCCGAACGAAACATGTATAAACGATGTTATATTGGCACCTTCTCATCTGCTGAAGTATTCAAGAGTGCAGAACATCGGTTTCTGTACTCTGGCAATGTGTACACGAGAATCCTGGAATGTTAACAATAGAATAGCAGAGGGAAGCAGGAACGTACAGAATGCGAGGCGGAGGGAAACCTTAAATATAAGAACTCATACATTTTTGAATAAGGGGACCAGTGTTGCCGCAAGTAAGCAATTCCGGCCTCATTTTTTTTTTACATTTTAGAATTGTCATGCCGATTGAGAATATAGCATACGGTATGCCAGACAAAAATTACATAAGCTGTTTCATGAGTTTGTATTTCACAAAATTCTTATTTTAGAAAAAGTCAGGTGGAAGGGGCGTCGGCCTTTGTGGCACACATCAGCCCTCCTGGTGGAACTAAATATTACTATTGTAATAAAAAATAAGATAACCAAAAAAAAAAAAATTTTACTTGTCGCGCACGGTCAGCCTTCAATCTTCTTACCTAGCGATGTCGTCATGTTGACATACAAGGATCTCATTGTCAAGGAGGAGGAAACTTCATTGGTCTTCTCGTAAATCAGGTATTGGGGGTGGTGGAGGTCCACAGGGCCGCCGCGACCGCCTGTGCCCAGGAGGTGGTCAGGGCTCGGCCTGACTCCTCCGGGTCACGCAACATCTGCTCCCAGAGGTGAGGGGAGGGAAGATGGGGGTATGGGTCTGCGGGGCATTCGCAAAGAGAATGGTAGTGAGTGTTGAGTGCCTCGCAGGCAGTACAGGCGGTGGTGGTAAAGAGGTGCGCGTGAGTGTGTATTAGTTGTGCTCGGTGGGGGAAAGTGCGTGTTTATAGGAGGCGCAGCATGTGTGCTGCCTCCTTTGAGAGGTGTCGGTGCGGGGGTGGGCATTGGCGGCAGAGGAGGCGGTAGCGCAGGGTAATATCCTTGTATTGCAGGAGAGAGGTATGCTTGCCTGTAGGGGCATCGCCCGTAGGTGCAGTTGAAATGGTGGCACGGTCGATAAGTTCGCGAGCACGATCGTGTACCATCTCATTAGCGCCTACGCCTGTGTGGGCTGGTTTCCACAGCAGGGTCACGGTGACGGATAGAGGGTTGTTGGTGAGAATTTGGAAGGGCGAAGGGCATGGTGGACATATTCCCGCTAATAAAGTTGCGGATGGCCTGCTGAGAGTCAGATAGGAAGAATTGGGGGGCGGGCTCTGGGCGAGCGCAAGGGCAATGGCGGCTTCCTCCGCCGTGGTTGTGTTCGTATGAGGACGGTGGCCGCCGTGACGTTTGGTGGTGGGTGTTTGCCCAGAACAGTTACACAGGGTGCAGGTTTGTGAGAGTAGTCTGATGCATCAGTGTATAGTGTGCATGGTGATGGATATAGTTTGGGGGGGGGGGGGGCGTGTTGGCTCTTGCTGGTCGCCTGGCTGCATGGAAATTTGGGTGCATGTGGCGAGGGATGGGGTGGACTCGGATGCGGTTAAGAATGTGCGGTGGAATGGGGAGTGGGGGGATTGGGATGGTGAGGGGGAGTCGTTTATAGAGTTAAGAATGTTGTACAATGTGGGCGAGGATGCGAGGAGGGTGAGTTGGAACATGTAGTGGGCGTCTAGGTGTTCGCGTATTGTGTTGTGAATGCCGAGGTCGAGCAGGCGGTGTGTTGGGGCGTGAGAGGGGAGTAGGAGTGCATGTCTATATGTCTTCCTGAGGAGCGCATCAAGGGAGTCGAGTTGGGTTGGTTTAAGGTTAAGGTATAGTAGCTGGTATAGGATACAATTGAGCAGAAAACTGTGGACGGGTCGGAGGCGGCCCTGTTCCTTGATGACGTGGTGTTTAGTTGCGATCCTTCTAATGAGGTGCGTGGTTCGGGTAAAAATATTTTTTTACGTGTTGGAGGGTGGGTGCGGGTGATCCGCGGTGCGTGAGGGTGAGGCCTAGAAGTCGAATTTGTTGCGTATGTGGTATTGGATCAGAGTGTATAAAAAGTTGGATGAGGGTTTTGGGGGGAGGGGGTTGTGGCGACGGGGCGTAAAGGTGAGGACAGCGGATTTATGTGAGAGCATGGAGGTCCAAAAGTTCGATGTGCTGTAGGACTTGATTGATGCCGTGTTGGAGTGTTGCTTCAATGTGTTGGTCGGAGCCAGAGTGGACCCAAAGGGCAATCTCAGCTGCGTACAGTGTGCTGCGTAGCGTGGGGATGCTGAAGAGACTGCGGGCAATGGGATTAGGGTGAGGCTCAAGAGCATGGGCGAGATGATCGCTCCTTGTGGCGTTCCGCGGTCTGGCATATGGAAAGGATCAAACTGGACATGGCCCGAACGGGTGGTAGCGGTACGTTGTGCAAGAAAGTTATAGATATAGTGGTAGAACTGTAGACCTAGGTTTTGGGATGAGATTGCCTCATGGATGCTGTGGTGTGAGATATTGTCAAAGGCTTTTTGGAGTTTCAGTGTGAGTATAGAGGTGCAATCTCGTTGAGGGAGGTCTTGGTGGAAATCGTGGTGATACTGTACAATGTCGTCTTGCGTGGATAAGTTGGGTCGAAAGCCGATCATGTTGGAGGGTAGATTTTTGTGTGTTCAAGGTGCGCATTGACGCGAATCTGCAGGACGTGTTTAAAAAGTTTGCTGAGACAGGACGTAATGGAGATAGGGCGAAATTTGTGTATGGAGGCGGGTTTTTCAGGTTTGGGGATGAGGGTGATGTTGCAGTGTTTCCAGGTGGAGGGAAGGGTGTTGTTAAGCCAATGTTATTTGAAGAGTTGTAAAAGGTGTTGTAGGACCTCCTTATTGAGGTGACGAAAGACGGTGTTGTGATGCTGTCATGTCCTGGTGTGGTGTTGCGTTTGAGGGCTTGCACCGCCGCGTGTAGTTCTGCAAGGGTAATGGGCTCGTCGAGCTGTGGATTGGGGTTGCCAGTGTATTGTGGAGAACCAACAGGGTATGATGAGGGAAGTGGGATGTATATGGAGCGGAGGGTGTTGCATAGGGCGGTGGGTGAGAGTGGAGTGTCCGCTATAATTTGTGTGATTTGGTGGCGAGATGGGGTCTTAGTAGTGCTCGGGTCCAGTAGGGCACGGAGGATGTGCCAAACGTTCTTAGTGGAGAGCTGGCCTCGCATTTCGTCACAAGTGTTGTTCCAGATGTTCCTGGCTAATTTGAGCGCGTGCGTCTCGATCTTAGTGAGAAAGGTTTGTAGTTTGAGGTGAAGGTTGCGTCGGTATCTATGTTTCCGCCAGCGCCGCTCTAGGCTGGTTTAGGCCTCCCAGATGTTATGGAGATGGGTTTCTACATATTCCGCTGGAGGAGCAGGGTCGATAGTCTTGGGTGCAATCTGTTTAGCTGAGCAATGGTAGGTCGTCCATTGTTCTAGGTCGGAGTCACAGGTGGTGGTGGGTGGTAGTGGCCATTCGGTGCGGAAAAGATCCCAATCTGCTTGTGTTGGTGGTGGAAGTGGGGGGTTGTGGAGATGCCTTTGAGGGTAACACACATGCTGATGATGTGGTGATCTCTGCCTAGTGTGTGTAAAGTTGTGGAGGTGCGATGGGTGAGTTGTCCGGTGCTAAAGCCGGAGCTCATGGCCGGAGCTCATGATCATCGACCGATACTGTGCCAGATGATGACAAGTCCTACACGGGTACAGTTCCTTTTCCTGGTGGCACGCGAAGGTCGTCCTCCCTGACATGCCAATGCATGTCAGGGAGGAAGGGTCGCCATGGAGGGTGAGGTACAGGGAGTGGGTAAGTTCAGAGAGTAGGCGGTCTTCGCGAGTGAAATAAGAGCAGCCCAACTCTATGTTAGGGGCGTTGAAGTTCCCTGCAGTTAGGAGGATGTCGCGTTTAGTGAGAGAAAGTGCCTGCTGAAAGATGTATTTGCAGGGTGTGTGTTTTATTTACCAGGGCTATAGATATTAAGAACGTGCAGGCGTGTGACACGGGATTTGGGAAGGTGGAGTGTGGTGAGTTTGTGTGGTATCGGTGAGGCGAAAGTTTGGTACTGGGGGACAATATTGCGATGTACAAGAGTGGCTATCTGGGGGAAACCCAATGGGGAGTGATATACATAATCTTTGAGTATGGGTGAGTGGTATGTTTTCTGTATTGCTATGAGCATGAAGGAGTTGGGTATGGCTGCAATGTGTGCTTGGGTGTTACCTCTTTTAGTTCGAAAACCGGGGCAGTTCCATTGCCAGATGTATCGTGGAACTGCCGCGGTTGATTTGGGCAGAGGTCTGTTGGCGGTGGTTATTGAAAGCCGTTTCTATTTCGGCGCTAGCGTTGGCTATTTCTGCGTCGCCTGAGATTTCTGCGTTGCCTGAGGGTGAGGGTCAATAGTGGGGGGCAGTGCTCGTTTCTTATTTGGGGGGGAGGTGGCTAGTTGATGGCTAGCTGGAGGGTTGTGGGTGGTTTGGAGTTGTTGTTTAAGTAGACGGTTTTCCACTTGTATGCATTCATTATCTGCGCGAAGGAGGGTGATAGTGTGAAATAATTGCTGCATTTCCTGGCGCATTTCGCACTGCCATGCGGAGGGCGGGGGGGGGGGGTGAGTTGGGGGAGTTGGGAGCAGAGCTGTGCGTACCTGGAATGAGCGGCTTGGCTGTAGGTGAGTCCGGGTGTTGTGAAGATCGTGGCGATCTGGGCAGGTCCGGTCCCGGGGTTGGGGGGGGGGGGGGGTGGTTGTATGTTGGATAGGATTTTCGGTAGAGTGCGGCGAGGCTGGAAGCATTTTGGGCATCCCGATGCACCTGTCAGGTGGTCTCGTCCACAGAGGATGCCGCGAGGCTGGCAGGGGTGATTTGTAGTGGGGCCCAGTGTGCCACAAAGAGTACAGTGGGGTTTTGGGAGGGTTCGGGGCAGACGTCTCGCCTGTGGCCAGCGGACCAACAGGCCATGGATGCTTCGGTTTTCCGCTTGTATGTTTAGCAGCGAAGAATGACAGCATGGTACCGCACCCAGAAGGGTACATCCGGTCACAAAAAGAAGACTCGCACGATGCCCCTGTTTTTGATGCAACGGGCGATGGGGACGGTTATGGTGGGGCTATGACGCGTAAGGCTTTCCATGATTAGTGGTTCAGAGTCTTCGGATGGGATTTGGAATATTGCTCTTAGCGTATTGATGCTGGATGGAGGCATGTGGTTTTGGACGGAGTAGTGGGTAGCGTTCCAGGTGACTGCCTTGAGGTCCAGGTATTGTTGGTTTCTGTGTTCATCGGGGGTACGTACTACGATGAAGTTTGAACGGGTGTTTATGCGTACTTGGCCTTGAGGGAAGTCTGTCATGTTGGTTTCGTGGAAGATGCAGTCGGCTAGCTGGGCTGCATTTGTTTTTCTGAGGTTCAGACCGCTCTGAGGACTAATGACAACCTTGAAGTCACCAGGGGGGAGCGGGTCTTTTGAAGGGGTGGTAGGTTTCTTGCGATGTTGTCGGCGTTTTTGTTTGGGCTTGGTGGGGTCAGCAGCGGGTGTGGTGGTGGCTGAAGTGGCGGTGGTTTCTGCGATGCGGGAGGGGATTGTCTTCCATCCAGGTTCACGCAGAGTGTCGGGTTCAATTTCGTCCCCTTCAACCATGTATTCGACACCCGTTGCCGTGATTGGAATGGATGTGTTAGCCGGAGAAGTTTGGAGCTGCTGCGACAGAGGGTTGGTGGCAGGCGGTGGCGGAAAGTTTCAAGTTCGCGCTTCGGCTGCCGGTCGGGAGGCGCTGATGTCGGTGCGTTGAGTGGAGCGAACCGCAGTTGCGCAGGTGGTTGTGCCTGTGTCGCTAGGGGTGCTAACGCCGAGGCGGCAGCCACCTCGCCATGCTAAGGCGACGTTAGGCCTAGTGATTTTCGGTGATAATTCGGTGATAATTCACGTACTCGGTATCGGTGTGCGAAAATGTTGGCACCGATGCGGTCCTAGTGACGTTAGGAACATATTGGTATAAATTCAGTTGGTTTGGTTGCGGTGCTACAAGGCTATAACCCGGTGGAAGCGGAGCCAATGCGGAGCACGTCCAGCCAGGGCGCAAATCGCTTCTTCTTTTTCTTCCACTGTTTATGCGTATAATGGTCCACAAACTGCGTTTTCAACGTTTGACGTTTGGGTGTTATTTATTCTATATTATGGAGTGAATGAACTGAGTAGTCTAGAATTGAAGCAACTCGACATTACTTGACACTTAAGACAGAATAGCAGGCGAGATGTGTTTCTCACCGCCAAGAGAAACTTTGCTGCAGTGCTAAAAAAAAAAAGCGCGGCCAAAAATCGTGCTTTCCAGCGGCTTCTTGGGCGCTAGAGCCGAGCTCTTGGTGTTAGTTATTTACAAGGTCGCTGACTTGGGAAGCTCTGCGTCAAAGCTATAAGGAAAGCTCTGTTGGAAGTGACGCCGCATCGAATAATAGTTTTGAACAATAACGCACGTGTTCTCGACGACAGGCTACTGTTTTCATTTTCAACACTTCTCAATCCATTTAAACATAAAACAAAAAAAAACAAAAAAACATTGTCTTATTCTTTTAGATTATGTCACACGTTTAAAGTTTGAAAAGATGCCTTTCAATACATGCATAAATGATGAAAAAATGATATCAGGAATGTACGAGTTCTCACTTTCACTTGTGGATCTTCCTTGATGCAACTCTCAATGAGAAAACAAGTTTGTTGCTTTTACATTAAAATTTTAAACCGTTAAATAGACTAGTATTATTACACACCTTCAAGCATTGGAGAACCTATGCACGTTCGGTATGCTTTTTACAATATAAGCCCGCAAACGTAGTTTGATACAAGGTTGACTTTACAGAATTGGCCTGTTTGCTTCATCTGCGAGGTTTGGGCAAAGGGGAAGCTGTGCAAAACTGAAATGTTTACCTTACATTGTTGTACGAAAACAAATGATCGTTGTTATTTGCAGCGTGACATCATGTGCCTAAACTCAGAGCTGATCTACGGATTCGGCAGAACATTGGGCGTGTTGGCTGCCACGATGTTCGGTTCGACCGTGGTTACGCCGGGAGCTAGATTCTCACCAAAAGCTGTCCTGGATTCCATCACCGAGCACAGGTTACACAAGCCTTCAATATATTTTCGATTATTATTATTTTGGTATTGCAAATGAATAACCCTAGGGCGTCAGTGATATTATATCCAAGCTACGGACCCATGCTCTTAACATTCAACTTATTGTTAACTATGGGAATCTAGCGTACATATTTCTTCTTCTTTACTTTGAGGCAGAGTGAAATTAGACGCCGATGAGAGCGAGACAACTAGTCAAGGACGCCATTTCTCGTCAAGAGGAGGACCGTGTTCTTCAGTATCAGTTCTGCCGGTCTAGAGTGCAAAATATGTCTTAGTTTGTGAAGAACATACTAATACTCGCTTATAAACCGAAAACTTGCTCTAGAATGTTCGTGCATCGCTTGCCTATCTCCAAAAACACGCTTGTTATTCCAGATGCACGATCCTCACCGGTTCGACATTCATCTTCTATGAGATCCTGCGTGAGCTTGAAGAAGGAGCATACGACGTTTCTTCTATCAGAAAGGGTATGAAAGTTTGATTTAACAAATATCTAGCGTCTCACTTTCCGACACCGCCTATACTTAGGCTCACGTTATCACAGAATGCCGTGAACACCACAAGTTCATTATAGGTGCTTTTTATATCACATCGGTTTGATTCACATTCGTGCTGCTCGTGGAGTGGGAGAAAAATTGAAATGCACACTCTATCTCTTAAACCTTTGTAGCCTTCCTTGCAAGAGTAAAAACACGAACGAATCTGTAAATATCGTTCCTGAAAGGGCTACTCCACACGTTTTTTTCTTCTCGTGTTTTCCGATTTTGTTTTCAATTTGTCTAAACGCACAAACAAACATCGCTAAATTGTATCCCAAATATTATATCAAAATATTGCTTCTTCGCGAAGGTATTAAATGCACAGTTTTTGTCCTCATCGTGTTTTTTTTTTTTTTTTTCAAACTGAAAGTCTCTACTGGCAACAAAGGAAAAGTGACGTATCTGGAAGGGACAAGTTCTCTCTTTGGAACGCAGAATTTGTTCCTAACTGATTTGAAACAGTTTCATGTTGTCAAGAGAATACTTTGGAAGCTCACTTTATTACAAGCGCTCCAGCACGGAACAAATGATTGGCATATTTTATATTTTAGATTGCTTGCTCAACTGGCAAGCCGGCTTGCCACTGACCTCACGTCACTGAAAAGTGCGGGTATATTTGAATGTGGGCTTTTGCGTCATTTTCATTTGCCGATTTTAAAATAACTATTATGAATTTCGTGATACTAAATAGCATACCGGAAAGAACAAAGGCCGGGAGTAGGAAAATATAGTTAGTTGAGGTAGCTCTAAACACCTGTGGAGTACCCCTTTAAATAGTGAAAAAATTGAAACACGCGAAAAATATTTCACGCGCTTTTAGAGAACACAGCCTATTTAATGCAAGCAAACTGCAAATATGGTTTCGTGTAATAGCATGTTTATGGTGTTCGTATCCCATATACCCTCGTGTTTATACTTTAAAAGGGCTGTCTAACCATTTGCTGAAATGTAGATGCTTGTTCATTTGCACATGTACTCCTGCCTGAACTCAACCTCATATGCAATTTTTCACTCGAATATAATTGTAGGAATAAAAACGGTTTCAAGCTTTTGTTGTGTTTCGCTGTGTACTTAGTACTCTCAGAAATACGGGTGTAGACAGGTACACCCTTTGTCATATATGTAACACTCCAAAACTACATTTCGACGTTCAGTCCACTGACGTTGAGCTGCCGATGCCCACTTTTTAGAGCGGCTTGATGGCATTTGGATATAACGTATACAATAGCAATTCTGCGTATCAAAGACAACAACAACAAAAAACACTGTGGTTTTTCAGCAGGGCCGGAAAAACCTTGAATGTCTTACAGTAGCATTTAATGCGCACATTAGCTATTTTAATAAGTTGTATCGCCCGACCATCAAGTCGCTCGTAAAATTTCACGTCGACGGTTCGACGTCGGTGGACCAAACGTCGAATTGTTGTTTCGGGGTGTTACATATGGGACAAGAGGTGTACCCGTCTACACCCCCTATTTCTGAGAATGAATGTGTAGATCATGAGCACCACATTCTGCTGTTTAAATTGAGATGATTTGCATTCTCACAATCGGCTCTCATTCCAAGCAACACCAGCTCGCCTTGCTTTTTTATGCTGACTGAAACCTTGTTCCTTTCTGATTCGATCTCTCAATATCATGACGAACGCGCTGATTATCAGTGTACCACTGGTTCTGTTGAGCAACATCCCCTTGGATCCGCTATTTTTTTTTTTTGCGACGCGATGTGAAGACGGCCTGAGCAGTTCCAGCGAGCGTCTGAATTCTATTTTAGAGCGGAGCAAGCTAGTGCATGCACGTATCCACCGGGGCAAGTGCAAATCACGCTACCCGTTGTCTAATACCGCAGGCGCGGAACAGCCCATGAGCCGTGCATGCGCATGAAAAGGGGAGGGGGATACGCGATTGCAGGTGGAGGAGAAACGTAGGAGGGGAGAAGGAAATATTTACGAGTTACGGAAGAACATGCTCCAAGGTGGCTACCGATATCAAGTCTATCGCATTTTAAGATAGAAGACACAACGTAGTATCAAAGTGTGGCCTAAACAAACCATGCTTAAGCTAATCGCTGTGTCAAGTGAATGCAGGACGGTATGTGATTGCGCGGCGTCTGGTAGGATGAGGCCATCCGTCGAAAGTGTGACATGCCGCGTCGGGCATTTAGTCGTGTGCGTGCCTTGGTCTTTAAGCGCAAAACACCTCATGAACAAAATGTCCCACTGGCCGGAGCACTTGTTATTAAGGCTTGCTTTTTTACTGTATTATACAAAAACGGGGAAGCCGATCCCTATGAGCCGAGTTGCTCCTTCGTTAAAATAGTGGCGTCGCTGCGGCATTAACCACCCGCATGGGTTACGTGTAGCTGCACAGACAGACATACCTCTGCCTCAGCGACGTACAAGCACAAATAAAAGATTATAGCGGAACTGAAAATAAATCTTTAATGGGGCAAGCTTGCCCCTAATACGTATACAAATGGCCACTTTTCATTTAGTAAAGAAATCAAAAGAGAACTGACCCCTGTTCCTGGCCGGCGGCGATTTTTTTTTAGTTTTCCGTAGTCTGGAATTCTGTAGAACAAAACCACTTTTACTGCGTTGCGGTTCATTCAGAACCTAATAGGGTCACGGAGCTATGTGCTGTCGGTCGTGATAGCGGAGGGGGGGGGGGGGGGGGGGACGGTTATGGCGTAGGCTCGAATAGGGTACATTCTCGCTACAGAAGAAACATGAAGTTCCACCAGAAGGTTTTGCAGGCTCAGGACTGCACGCGCTCCGATGGTTTTTTGTTTTGACCATGACTGTGCAGTGGTAGTGATGGGGGACTGTTCAGTGATACTCTTTCTGGGGACAAGTCTAATAAATGTTTAAAGCACAAATCTCGCCTAGGTGAAAAAGGGCATCCCCTGCATAGTATATAAGAAAGTAGCATTGAGTGGTTTACAAGGGAAACTCCACCTGTTTTATTTAGAACAAGTAAATGCCTACCAATATACCGTAAAACGAGAGTCAACCAAAGTCCTTGATTTTGCTTACTCAAGTGCTTGATGCCCAGTGTTCCATCACAAGATTTATGTAATATAATATAGTTTCAAATACACGGGCATCGACGACGGTTTTCGCCACAAGGTTTTCTTCGTAGAGCTCCGTAGAATTCTGAGTCCGTCCTCAATACTTCACTAAAACTGCGGTTCATACCTAAACGATTTCGTTGTGGCTGCGGGCTCTCTGGAGTAGTCGCGAGCTTGTTCGTCTTTTCAGAGCGCAGTTCTAAGGTACCCATTTCCGTGTTTCGCGGCGTCGGTGTCGGCGTCGTAATCTGACGTCACGGGACCTCAACACAAATTAAACTATCCACTTAATTTAGCGAGAAAATTCAGTATCTCCTCTAGATTTAGTGTACAACTTCAATTTCTCTCCTAGATTTAGCGGGAAAATTGACGTCACGTTACCTCAACACCATTTCAATTTCCCGCTACGTGATCTCAACGCAAATTCAATTCCCCGAAAAATTTTGGCGGGGAAATTCAGTTTCTCCTCTGGATTTAGGGGACAGATTAATTTTTTTCCGCTAGGTTTAGCAGGAATATTGACGTTTCCTGACCTCAACACCAATTCGCCTATAAATTTATCGGGGAATTGAATTGGTGTTCAGATCACGTGATATCTGAATTTGTTTATAGGTGACTTGACATCAAGTCACGTTGTCATTTTCCGCGCTAAATTTAGCGGGGAAACTGAATTGGAGGAGGGTAAAGGAGGGGATGGAGAAGGAGGTCAAGGAGAGGAGGAGATGAGGAGAGAAGGAGGAGATGGAACAGGAGGAAGGGAGGGCACGAAAGGGAGGAGAGGCATACCCTCCCCTCCCATACCCTCCCGTCCTCCTTCTTAAGAGCTGCGCTCTAATTTCACGTTACAGTTAATTGTAGGACTGGTAAAGGCCAGTGGGTTGAACATGAATGCATAAAATTGAGAGGATGAAACATGGAGCAAAGGCATAGGAGAACCACGTTCTTTCGTTTAGCAACGACGTTTAAATTGGGCAGAAACATTGCACCCTGAACGAGACCCAGACTAAGATAGGGTGATATGGGGGAAGGCGAACTGGGAGATGGAAAGGATCATAAGGGGGAAGGAAAACTGGCAGATGGAAAGGGAAAACCGTGAGGCACGGGCACAACTACCGTGAAGTGTGTTTTTACGGGGAGTGGCGATATTTTTCAGGTTCAGGCCTGATGAGTTCTAATTCCCGTCTTGATAAGTTTGCTAAAGCCGATGAAACTTTTTTTTTTTTTTTCGTTTTGGATGAGAAAGGATTTGATGATTTCACGTCCGTGCCAATGGCGGTGTCCCGCTTCCCGCGAAGTCAGGCGCGCATCCAGTGCATTCGTTCGCGTGAACCGCGATCGGATGAATCGGGTTGTCAGTTCTTGAAGTGGCTTCGTTTTCGTGCTCGTGTAAGCGGTCGTTGATAGACCGGCCGGTTTGTCCTATGTACGCAGTTCCGCATTTGAGGGGGATGGAGTAAACTTTTTCTGTGGAGCAGGCCCGGAAAAGCGTGGCGCGCTTTTTTACGCAAGCCCGCTTGGCTTCTTGTCGGTTGATCCTGTTGCACATGCTTGCCAATTTGAATCTATTGGAAAGACAACTTTCGTGTCATACTGTGAAGCAATGGATCGGATACGATGGGAAGCATTATGAATGTATGATATGCTGGCTATCCTTCGACTGAAAGGCGTTTTTGTAGTTGCTTTCGGGTTGATAAGCTAATGGAAAACGGACACGAGCCGTTACGCCGGATATCCGGAACTCAGGAGTCATCGAGTTTGGCTCTTTCTGCTATCTGTTGCCGATTATTGACAGGCTTTCATTTCAGCTGATGGGATTAGCGTCTTGATAACGCCTATCTTAACAGACTTTGAATGAGCACTCTCAAAAGGAAGCGCAGCCTTTTCTGAACGCTGACTGAACGCCCAGCAAACACCTTCTTTGTTTTTTTTCAATCGCATGTCAAGAAATTGCAGCCCTTCCGAAAATGGATCTTCCTTTTTGAATCTTAGTTTGCCTCCTGCGCTTTCGAACGAGGCCACGATCACCTCGGCTTTATTGGCTAGAGGGTGAATAATCAAGTGGTCATCAACGTAGCGGGCTACAGTGCATTCGCGCTAGTGTTCTTGAGCTTTACCTGTATGGTTCTATCGACATAAGACAGGTAGATTTCCCTTAATATGGGTGCAAGGCAAGACCCTATACACGTCCCGAATTTCTGTATACAGATTTGTCCTTTGTGCACAATCATTATTGATTTAAGGTAAAGTTGCAGAAGGTCGAGGAAGCCGGAAAGCGACACTCCGGATGAGTTTTGGAAGCTGCAGATGCCGTGTTCGGTGATGCCTTCTTCTACGAATTCGAGAAGAATTGGAATGTCTAGGTTTTAGTACATATCTTCTATATCTAGCGAAAAGAAGTCTAAATTAGGCGCATCAGTATGAACCGGTTCTAGGGCGTTAATAAGCTCCTGAGAATTTTTGATTCGAAAAGGTTGTGGAGGATGTACGCCGAAAAGGTGTTTCTGGAGAAACATGGCGAGGTACTTCTGCCAGCATCCAATCTCAAATACTATTGTGCGGAGGGGGACGTCCGGCCTATGCGTTCTAACGGCGAAGAATACTTGCAGATACTGGTCGGCTGGAGCTGTTACCAATTGTTTTATTTTCGGTAGGTTTAGCTGAACGCATAGTTTTTTCACTTTGCTGCAGAGAGATCCTTAAGGCCTCTTCTTAATGGCTGTGAAGTTATTTTCGACTGCGGCTTTGTCTTTCATTTTATACATTTCGTCATCAATTACTACGAAACCTCCTGTTTTATCTTCCTGGAGGCGCTTGAGGTTTTTTTCTCAGATTTCAGCTACTGCCGACCGAATGTTGACACTTGCCTTGGTCCGGGGGCTGGATTGTAGCCTACTGAACGGGTCGCTGCCCCCGAAAATTCCTGTCGTTCATGTTCCGGTATAACTGCTGCAACCTGGTGGATGGCTGCCAGGTGGTCGACTTTTGTGACCGGAAGATCTGGTGCGAACTTAGCTCCTTTTGAATGAAGAGCCTCTGTGTTGTAGGACAGTTTTGCATCTGTTATTTAGGTCGGTGGCGCGATCCTAATGCAAGGGGCTTGCGTACGGCTTTGGAGATTGAATGAGGAGAAAATCTTTTGTCCAAGACGACTCTAAATCTGTTAAGATATTTATCATGAAGACATTAATCACATAAGCTAAAACGAAATCCCGTCAACATTCGGCAACAGATAGCATAACGAGCCAAACTCGACAACACCTGAGTTCGGGATATCCGGCGGAACGCCTCGTGTCCGCTTTCCACCAGCTTATCAACCCAAAAGCATGTAAAAAAACGCCTTTCAGTCGAAGGATAGCCAGCATACCATACATTCATTATGCTCCCCATCGTATCCGATCCATTGCTTCACGCTATGGCACGAAAGTTGTTTTTTCCGGTAGACTCAAATAGGCAAGCATGTGCGACGTGATCAGCCGACAAGAAGCCAAGCCGGGTTGCGAGAAAAAGCACGCCACGCTTTTCCGAGCCTGCTGCACAGGAAAAGTTTACTCCATCCCCCTCAAATGCGGATCTGAGTACATAGGACAAACCGGCCGATGTATCAACGACCGCTTACGAGAGCACGAAAACGAAGCCACTTCAAGAACTGAGAACCCCATTCATCCGATCGCGGATCACGCGATCGGATGAATGGGGTCGTCGCATCGATGCAGTCAGGCCCGCATCCAATGCGATCACGCATTGGACGCGGGCCTTACCTCGCAGGAACCAAGACAAAAGGGGGACACCGCAATCACCACGGACGTGAAATTATCAAATCCTTTCTCATCCAGAACGCAGAAAGCAACGTTTCATAGGCCTCAGTAATTTTGTCAAGACGGAATTTAGAATTCATCAGGCCTAAACTTGAAAAATATCGCAACTCCCCGTAAAAACACACTTCACGGTAGTTGTGCCCGTGCCTAGTGGTTCTCTCTTTCCATCTCCCAGTTTTCCTTCGTCCCTTATTACACTTTCCATCTCCCAGTTTCCTTTCCTTCCCCCTTATAACCCTTTCCATCTCCCAGTTCGCCTTCTCCTTTTCACCCTATCTTAGTCGGGGTCTCGTTCAGGGTGCATTGTTTCAGCCCAAAATAAAGGTCGTTGCTAAATGAAAGATCGTGGTTGTCCTGTGCTTGTCCTCCGTGTTTATTTTTTTTCAATTTTATGTATAGATAATTGTAAATGTCTTTATTTTTTTGTTTGTTTTAACTTAGTCGTTAGACCAGTCTGTCTGTTTCTTGCCTCACATTACCTCTCTTCACTTTTTCTGAATGCCCCTTGGTGTTTGTCATTTCTTTTTGCAGCAATCATGTCCGGGTCGTTATGTAATCCTGCGATTGTAGAAAAAATGAGAACACGAATAAACGCCCAAGCTGTATACGTACGTAAAAAAACCTTTTAAAATCGAGTCTCTCTACTAGAACATACTTTTCTGTTTTATAGGATTGCTATGTTACGCCTTACAATGATGCGACCTTTCAGATCATGTACGGTGCCACCGAGACCAGTCCAATCTTCAGCTCCACGAACCCTGATGAGCCCACGGATCTCTGGATTCGTACAATCGGGACACCGCTGGACCACGTTGAGGTCGGTACTCACCGGTTTCTGCCCACGTTCGACTAGGAATAACCAGGAATATGAAGTGCGATCTTCACTCACTCGAATCTTCTGCTTGAGCTATCAACATTCACAGAAATGGTCTCTCTCTAGCCTGCTCTATACGAGAGTCACATTAAGGACAAAATGTTCGACGTTTCGTACAACGCGTCAAAGGGATGTACCAGTTTGGCGGTGCTTAGGAAAATGTAGGTGTCACGCTGATTGTATATCTCATGTGTCTCGCGCTTAAGCATTTATGCAAGTGTGAATGAACTCTAAATATAGCAAAATGTTTCTTGTAACTCTGACATCGTAAACACAAATCTTTGAGGAAAATACACATTAAAAAATTCCACAACACGCAGGAATACTAGACAAAAACTGTGAAGGGTACAAGAATATATCATGTTTTTTCAAAGAAGTTCTTAGCTGGAGTCCTCGGCACCAGGCCCCGAAAAAACTTTTGCTTCACCAAGCTAATTACGAGAAAAAGAGGCGAAATTTAGTCGCGAGATTTCTGTCAGACACTTTTTAAGGAGAGTTATGCGAACGGTAATTGCACCGGCCTCTAGTTAAAAGCATGTTTGTGTTCATGTTCCTTATTGCATCTATCATCATGTTGCTGGTGTTTTACAACGGACGTAGTAAACGTGCTTTCTGGCTCCGTTTTGCGTGTCCAGAAAGTTTAGCGAACCTTCCACTACCCGAATCGCCCAAGTTGCTTTCTGCTTGGTTGATTTTAAAATCTTCTCTCTAATCAAACTCTGCAATTTGCGAATCCCCCTTGAACAACAAGTTATTTCTATTCTTCAAGATGTGTCTCTTGACGACTCTCGTAGTGTATTCGTTTGATATTTTACATATTAGATAGTGTTTTATAGTCATGTAAAAGCACTTATTTAAACAAACAAAACTCTTCCTTTCATTTATCAACCCCAGAACAAGGTGCTTAAAAAAAGATGTATTATAAATAGAATGCAATCCTGAGGTGACGGTGACAGCGCAGGAAAAATCAATCTCACACCAGACACTCAGGAAGACAAGCACACGTGCTGAACTTACAACTCTTGTGTATTCGACTACTTCATTTTTCTCTTCAACGTCTGGGTTGACTTTTCAGAACGTGATAAGTAGAAGAAGTAGCACGAAATACAAAGGAAAATTCTAAAGAGAAGGCAGAAGAACAGGAAAAGAGAAGAAAAATTAAGAAACGGAAAAAATATCTAAACGAAACACTTTTACAAATCGTCCCACTCCCTCATCGCTATCATTTAGATAGAAATTGGAGCTCTTTGGTCGACAGCGCTATAGAAGGACTACTGACACACTTGTCCTTCAGCTGTGCTATCCTTTCCGCTTCCATTATTCCTCTAGTCAATGCGTTTCTACTCCTACCTATTACAGAACAATTTTCAAAATGTGCTACACATCTTGCCAAGGCAACTGCGCCTGAGCAACTCTCATTTGTGAGGCAAGTGTCGAGATAGGCTCCTGGGACCCGTGGAAAAAAGTTGCATATCGCAGCTTTTTTCCACGGGTCCCACCATCACAATCGATGGAAATAAATTTAGTATTATTATAAGCAGAGATGGCTCGATGCACTTCTTAGGGAGTAGATTTGTTATATCGGCACACCCCTCAAAAAACTATGCTACCAGTGAAGAAGATTGAATCATATTTCGTGCGTCAATCTCTATCTTTGGTACCAGCAGACAAAGAGGATGGATTTGTGATTATGCCACGGGACGTTTTTGGAACCAAGGCCGTGTTAGCCATTGACTCGGTTTTTCAGCGTAACATTAGTATCTCATTAACCAAGGTTAAAAGTGAAGCAAAAAAGGTATGTAGTGAGCTTGAGCTAAAACAAGTGTGCTCCTCTATTGAACGCAGTAGGCACCTTAGCTTAGAGCTGTTTTTCAGCGCAAAAACTCATAAAGTAGATTGGCCGTTAAGGGTGATTGTATCTGAGGAAGAGTGGTGGCAGAAGTCTGTTGCCATATTTTTGCAGGAGAAATTAAATCTCTTGCCGGTTCAGGATCCTTTTATGCTAAAAGACTCTAGCGAAGTGATAAAGTTTCTAACAAACTCTAATGACTGGCATCTAAAGGCCTTCTCAGTAGACATAAAGGACCTCTACTACTCTCTGCCGCACGATGAGCTGTTGAAGTGCGTGGAGGACTGCATTGACTCTTTTGGTGATATTGCTTTTCAGACCGCGTCAGGAATTTCCCAAGGTGGTTTCCTTGAATTGCTCGCCGTATATTTAAAATCTACGTTTGCGTGTTGGGAGGGTAAGACCTTTCTCCAAAAGGCAGGGGTATGCATTGGTTCATGCATAGCACCAGTTTTGAGTAACCTTTACCTCGCGCATCGGGACCGGATCCTTTCTCGTAGCTTAGATGCTTCTACTGTTGTGAAGGTGGTTCGCTTTGTTGATGATTTTTGATTGTGCTAGATTGTGCAGCAAATAACTTTAAAATATTGGTCTCTAACGTTCTTTCCTGCTTTAAATCCTGTATAGATCCACTAGAAATCACTCATGAGCTCCCCACAGAAGGTTCCTTGCGGTTCTTGGACCTCAGATTAATTTTTTCGGAGCATCATGTATGTTGGTCATCCGAAGCGAAAGGGAAGAAACCTCTTCTTAATTTTCAGTCAGCACACTCCAAGCTTGTTAAGCGAGGCATTGTTAAATTATGTCTCACCCATGCGCTTAATAAGTCTTGTATTCATTCACTTAAGGTTAACTTTGATGCTCAAATTGCCAGGTTAAAGTCAACAGGATATCCTAGTGCATTACTTACAGCCGCGGCAGAGAATTCATTAAACAGAATAAGATGGGGTGAACGACCAAAACTTAATACAGAAAAGAAAAGGACGGCCGTTGTTCCATATATACATAAAGTTTCGCACGGTCTAAAGAAGATAGGTAACCGCATTAACATTATTGTTGCTTTTTCAGCACCAAATAAGCTTCTAAGCCTGTGCAGGAAGGCAAACGGATCGGCACACCGGGAAGTTGGTATTTCGAAAAAGCACCAAAAGAGCTTTGTGAATTGCACAGAAGGAGTCGTATATTCTGTCCCACTCTCATGTGGTAGAGAATATATAGGCCAGACTGAAAGGTGTCTGAATGATCGTTTAAGAGGGCATTTTTATAACACCCACTGAGTCGTAGATGGACACTTGGGAATCTATTGTCGCGATTGTAGCTATCTTGTACATTTTGAAAATTGTTCTGTAATAGGTAGGAGTAGAAACGCATTGACTAGAGAAATAATGGAAGCGGAAAGGATAGCACAGCTGAAGGACAAGTGTGTAAGTAGTCCTTCTATAGCGCTGTCAACCAAAGAGCTCCAATTTCTATCTAAATGATAGCGATGAGGGAGAGGGACGATGTGTAAAAGTGTTTCGTTTAGATATTTTTCCGTCTCTTCATTTTTCTTCTCTTTTACTGTTCTTCTGCCTTCTCTTTAAAATTTTCCTTTGTATTTCGTGCTACTTCTTCTACTTATCGCGTTCTGAAAAGTCAACCCAGACGTTAAAGAGTAAAATGAAGTAGTTGAATACACAAGAACTGTAAGTTCAGCGCGTGTGCTTGTCTTCCTGAGTGTCTGGTGTGAGATTGATTTTTCCTGCGCTCTAACCGTCAAGTATGGTTCACCAACTCGCCCAAGCTTCCATCCTATCAAGCTATATTGTATTACAAAAGGAGCCATACAAATAGGTCATAAATATAACAAACATAGCTATGAGAAGTTATTTAAATACTCACTTGAATAAGTAACTAGGCAGTTCTTTTCTCCTCCCCTGGCCACTTAGCAGTATATTGGAGCAGGTGCGGCTGCGTGCCCATATTTAATGATTAGACGATCTTGGCGCGTAATAAAAGTAAGGGGCATTTTTCATTTTATCAAAAGGGAAAGGGGAATGTGTAAGCGCACCGTCGGTGCACTTGGGGGATGATGAAGTCCTTTTTATGAAGGAGAATGGCGGGCACGTGTGAGGGTGATGACGTAGTTGAAATCTTGTCGGTTGGGTTGTATTTTTGTGTCTTGATTGGTTCTTTCCTCTCTGCTTCCTGTGTTTATTTACTGGTTCACTTGAAAATTAAACTTTAGTTGGTAGTCAGCGCTTGGTCCGTGCACTTCTTTCACTCGTCCTTTGTTAAAATGTTGCACTGTTTTCACGGTTGAAAACTTGCATAGGTAGTTTCATTGCTTCTAATTTTGGGTGACACACTTCCTTATCAGAGACAAACGTGCGTGCGTGCTTGCATCTGTGGGTGCGAGTGTTTTATTCTTGGATCACTATGTTACAGTGCATGAAACACTTCTAGGACATGCGTGTTTTGCCTCCTATTCGGCGAGAAATCGTTCCCAAACCCGTCTTTGGTGCATTAGACAGTAAGGAGGGGAGCGGCCGCCAGAGGGCAAGACAGAGAATACGTACGGAACGAGTGACGACGAGGCAGCCAAGCTCTCGCCGTCATTTATTAAGTTCAAGGGAACACAAAAAGCGTTGTTACATCTGACAAGTAAACAAACACACTTGGTGCGTTAAAGGAACACGGAAGTAAGTCCTAAATGGGTAGCAATATCATCGCAGGAACCGGTCCACCATAGTGTCGGATATTGCAATCCTGGTGGTTGTTTGCACGTAAGGGTCGAAGTCGTCGCGGCGTCCAATATATATATATATATGTCCTAGAGGCCTGCAGGACGGTACACTTTATTCAATAAAGCGCAGTCACGGTCGTTGCGGAAGGTGAAGTAAAAAGAAAAGTGAAACACACGTCATCCAGCAAGCAACAAGAGGATGAATTCCTTGCACTTGTGCAGACGGTCGCGAAACTTCAGAGTAGCCTTGCTCTTCTGCAACAAGAGGTAAACCTACTAACACAGAAAAACATAGAAAGCGAAAAATCCGCTTCCGCTCTAGAAGAACGCGTTATCAACCTAACAACTGAACTCGACTTACTAAAGCAGAAGGAAATCGGTAACGTCACACCTACCGAACCTCAGCTTACTACAGCTCTAAACGAACTTTCGCAGCTGAAAACTCGTTGTGACGACGCGGAGGGCAGATCCCGTCGTAACAACCTTCTATTTTTTGGCGTCACTGACACCGATAGGGAAACGTGGGCCCAGTCCGAGGGCTTGGTAACCGGCCTGTGTTCCAGTAACCTAGGCGTGAATATCGAATCAAGCAAAATTGAAAGAGCGCACCGCTTGGGAGCGTTCAATCCACAGAAATGTCGCCCTATAATTGTGAAGTTGTCATCATTTAAGGATAAAGAGGGCATTCTTTCGTCGGCATTTAAGCTCAAAGGAACGCGTGTAGCCATCAGTGAAGATTTTCCCATTTCTGTCCGACTTGCGCGCCGTCACCTTCTTGATTTTGCCAAGCCTAAAGGCACGACTTACAAGCTGCGTCACGATAAGCTGTTTTTAGATAATAAGTGCTATGTATATGACGCCGCTCTTGGTGCCGTGAAGGAAAAAAGTGCATAGAAATGCCAGCGTTCATTTCGTTTTTCGTCACCCAATCAACCTGCAAAACGCCGTGATATCTGTAACAAACCTTCTTATCATTCTATTTTATTTACTAATATTAGAAGCTTGATACCAAAAAGAGATGATGTGATTTCCTTGGTTGAGGCATGCAACGCAGATTTCCTTGTGCTTACCGAGACGTGGCTAAGCCCCGATATATCCGATATTGAACTTTTTCCTTTGTGTCCAAACTTTCGTGTGTATAGGTGTGATAGATCCACTAGGAGGGGGGGTGGTGTGCTTTTAGCTATAAATAATCACATTCCGTCCCGGGTTATACCAATTCTTACTGACTTAGAAGTTGTATTTGTGTACGTCGCTACGACGCCCCCCGTAATAGTGGCTGTGTGCTATAGACCGCCAGATAGTGATAAAGAATTTGTTAACAAGCTATATAAGTGTATTTCTGAAATCACCACTAAATACCCTAACGCCTTTGTTACTCTCTTTGGTGATTTCAATTACCCGAACGTTGACTGGTCTGCCCTCTCTTCTAGCTGCGCATTGTCTCAAGAATTTATAGACTTTTGTTTAGATTTCAACTTTACAAATGTTATCACTCAGCCTACTAGGATTACTAATCACTGTAGCAATATACTCGACTTGTGCTTAAGCCAAGACCCCTCACTCTTCAGTAACATCACATACTTACCCGGCATTAGTGACCATCACGTCATCGATTTAACTCTCTCTCTCTCTGCTCCTCGTAGATCACATTACTGCAAATTCATTCGCAATTACGCGAAAGCTGATTACGCATCAATCAACTCGAACCTCGAAGATTTTTATCATACTTTCTCAGTTAACTTCTGGGAAAGAACGGTTAATGAAAACTGGACTCTATTCAAAGATAAAATGATCTACCTAATCGAACGCTTTATTCCACTGACCCGTATTATATCTGACAACACTAACCCTTGGTTCAATAAAACAATTCATAGTCAATCCAATAGGAAAAAAAGACTCTATAAGCGGACTAGGGCTGTCAACACTACGGCTTCTTAGAACGCCTACTACGAATGCGCTAGGGCTTATAAATCAGCAATAAATCACGCCAAAACCAAATTCTATAGTATCGACCTCCCCAACATAGTAACCACGAAACCAAAGAAGTTTTGGAAAATAATCAATCCGGCACTTTCACTTCCTTTGCAATTTGTAGATGACGACGGACTTCCGCTTTCTGATAAACACGGCGCTCTTGCTATTAACGATTTCTTCTGCTCCATCTTTACTAACGAGGACTTACTAAATATTCCCGACTCGTGCCAATCCATTCACCCTCTCATGGATCCTATCATAATTGACCGTACTGGAGTACTTAAGGCTATAGATCAACTAAAGGTGTCCTCCAGCTCCGGAGATGACCAAATTAACTCTAAGGTATTAATAAACACTAAATACATTTCTTCCACTTTCCTCTGCAACATATTCTCTCAATCTCTTAAACTCTCTGAAGTACCATCAGACTGGAAAGTTGCTAACGTCATACCCGTTCATAAAACAGGCGATCGCCAACTAATCAGCAACTATCGTCCCATCTCGCTCACCAGCGTTTCATGCAAACTCTTGGAGCACATTCTCTATTCTAACATAATAAATTTCCTAGACTCTCATAACCTCCTTTTTAAGCACCAGCACGGATTTCGCAAGTCCTACTCATGCGAAACTCAGCTAACAGCATTTCTAACTGACGTTTACTCAAATTTCGATTCCAATGTTCAAACTGACGCCATCTTTATTGACTTCTCCAAAGCATTTGACAGGGTCCCTCATCAACGACTTTTAATGAAACTAAGAAATATTAATCTTCACCCCTCAGTAGTCAATTGGATTTCTGAATTCCTTACTAATCGCACACAGTACACTTCTATTAACAATATAAAATCTACCACAAGCGCAGTAACGTCTGGCGTCCCTCAGGGAAGCGTTCTTGGCCCCCTTCTTTTTTTAATCTACATTAATGATCTCCATCATTGCATCACTTCTGAAGTACGTTTGTTCGCCGATGACTGTGTCATATATAGACCCATTCATTCACGCCACGATCAGCTAACCTTGCAAAACGATCTCCAACTTATAATTCAGTGGTGTCATAAATGGCAAATGGCTTTAAACTATAATAAATGTAAATCGCTATCTTTTTCCCGCAGTTCACATGTTCTATCCTCCTCTTACCACTTTTCTGGCATCCCAGTAACTGCTTGTTCATCGTATAAATATCTAGGAATTCATCTGACATCTGACCTGTCATGGACCACTCATATAACAACTGTCATCGCCGATGCTAACCGCACTCTCGGATTTCTTCGCCGTAACCTCAGACAAGCTACATCCCCCGTAAAACAACTAGCTTATACTACCTTGGTCAGAACTAAACTAGAATTCGCTTCTTCCATATGGTCACCGTGGCAGGCATACCTAACTAACAACCTGGAATCCGTTCAAAGCAGGGCCCTCCGTTTTATTTATTCCGACTATTCCCCATACGCAAGCATATCAGGACTTGGCCAATCAGCTAACCTTGACACTCTTTCTCACCGCCGCAGGGTGTCTCGTCTTTCTCTTCTTCATCGGATCTTTTATTACAACAGTCATCTCAGACAAAGTTTGTTATCACCTCCTTACCGCATTTTCCCTCGTCTCGACCATTCTTGTAAACTCCGTCCGATTTCATCGTCAACCGTCACTCACCAAATGTCTACTCTACCATTGGCCATTGACGACTGGAACTCACTGCCTAACGTAATTGTTACCTTATCTGATACTAAGAAATTTTCTGCAGCCATTAGCTTATTTTTTCTAACCCATCACTAGATTACAGCGTGTTTTTGTAGATAAATTGTTTTGTTACTTGTTTGTTTTTTAAGTGTTCACTCCCTTGTGTAATGCCCCCTGGGCCTTCAAGGAATAATAAATGATGAAATGATGATGATCCAAATCGAACAAATCAAGTCAGATAAGGCACAAGTGTGTGTCAGACATATAGTTTTCTAGCGATATGATGCATACATAATATAAAAGGAACACTTATCCAAAGCGTAGTAAAAGAGAACCCCAAGTAAATTTAAAATGTCGTGCTCCAAAAACGAATTAAATTTTATGTATTTTGTAAGCGTGTCATTAGACACATGGCGTGCATATCTGTATGAATACATAAAGTGTGCCGAAATTTATGTGTTTCCCAGATGAGATTTTGAAGCCCAGCGACAACAATAGCTCTTCACAGTCAAAAATGGAGCTTTAGCTATAAAAACGGCGGCGACCAATGCGTCTATCGTAAACATTACGAATAAACTTCCACTGGATCTTATGATTAGCAATGGGTAAAAATCACAGAGTTCCGAATTACGGTTGCTAACTCTAATGACTGCTGGACAAGTGAACAATAAAGAGAGTGAATGCACTGAGGTCTGATAGATCTTCCTGTTATCCTTTATTCAGCACCAAGGCAGAGTTGTGCCTGTCTTGCCATGTTAAATACATGCGGGTGAAAATCCAGCCTGGAGTCCACTTGAACACCGGGGTACCGTACACGAAACACGCGTTTTATTTGACTACCAAAGTAGAATATTGTTGTACATGATGCAGTCGTGTTTCCTGCTCATTGACATTACCGTAGTTTTCTTAAGGTTTAGTTGCAGTCTGTGTTGCACCGTTGCTCAACAGAACATACGTCATTTTGTAACAAAAAGCAGTCCAGCACATTCTCAAACTTTCTGAACAATTTCAGGTCATCGGCGAACAATAATCATTGAAGTGTGCACCGGCGAGAGCATGTCATTAATGAACACTAAAAACAGCTACGGCCCATGGTTGGAGCACTGGGGCACACCCGGTAAAGATACGAACGGCTGAGACATAGAATATGAAACACCTTACTCTATTCTGGTGATTTATCAAGTAACATGCAAACCATGAACAGTAAGTCGTGCATAAGCCACACGTATTCAATTTGGACAAAGCTATGTCATGTGAAACCTTGTCAAAAATCTTTACATTTTAAAAATAAGTATTCTACTTGACCGCGGCTGTGCAATGAAGGCACGCTAAACCAGTGGAACACACTCGCATTAGTTTTGATAGGCCTGCCCGCC
This sequence comes from Ixodes scapularis, assembly GCF_016920785.2. NCBI lineage: Eukaryota > Metazoa > Arthropoda > Arachnida > Ixodida > Ixodidae > Ixodes > Ixodes scapularis. The sequence continues at coordinate 44,272,724 of NW_024609879.1, read as the reverse complement.
AGGAAGCACTGGTGCGATAATGATATTTTCTGTCTAAAATATAAATCTATGCATTCATAAAGGACAATTGCAAAAACGTTTAAAAATCTGCACAAAAGTTACACTGACGAAAGTAGTTTATATCACAGGGATTTCCAGACTCCAACAATGAGACAACCAGACACATTTTACACCTAGAAGGAAACATAGCGCGCTCTAATAACAAATTGTGCATATGAGCTAGCGCTGAAACCAGGATTTCAGCGCTTCCCTTGGTAATGAACTCTGAGGTACCGTCGCGGCCGGTAGAAAGCTTTGATTTCAGCTTGCGCACAGCAAGTTGTATTTCGGATTTTGATACATATTCACAAAGTAAACAGTCGAAATTCCTTCCAAAGGTTCAATCTATCGGGCGTGCTGTCTGACTGCGGAAAAGAACTCAAATGACGAGCGAACGCCTCCCATAGATTTTCCGGTGCGCAACAAATTTTACCATCGGTTTTCAAAACAACTGCGCTCATACTATCTCAACTCTTTGTTCGTACATGATGCCAAAAACGATACGGTTGGTTTTTAAAGAAAACTTCCGTACTATCCTGGTAAAGTCCCTCGTCACGGGCAAGAACCTTTTGACTATTGTTCTACAGAGGGAGAATCTGTAATGCCAATACTTGCAATTCCGCTTCTAATATATTGTATGGTAATAAAGTTTCTTGGGCATATAATATTTCAAATCTGTTGAAAACCAACTGGAGAATTTTGACTTCTTTGGACAGCCTTGAGGTTGAAATTGTTTCATGACATCTTGTACAATCGGCATCAGCATATAATGATGGAAAAGTCAACGTTCGTGACGCTAAAGAGACGAGACCAGTCATGGCCATACAGACGTAATCGCCGTAGGCATATCTAAACCTCGGTAACCTTTGCACGTTCTGCGCTCGGGATGACAAGAAAAGGACAAGGAAAACGGCGGATGAGACTTGTCAACTGGCACAAGCGTGTCGTATGCGTGACTCACATCAAAGACAGGAACATTAATTAGAAACAAATATATAGCGTTCCCGGCAAATATTTGATTGTGTTACGCTGATACAGTTAATTAAAAAAAATGATGAACTTAAATACTTCATTTTTTGCTTTCTCACGTACCACGGCAGTGCAGTCACATTGGAATCAGCCTGCTGAGCTTACGAAGATTAAATTGGCCATAAATGTGTACTTTGTTATTTGAAAAATCAATTTTGTTTTCGAGGTTTGCAAAATATTCTGTTAAAATGAAAGACGTTTACAATGCTCCATAGTACGAAATTGAAGAGAAGCTCTCAAAGAGAAAGAGGGGAGAGTACGGAGAGAAAGGTAAGCCCCTCCTCCTCCTCCGTACCCTCCCCTCCTATCCCTCTCCTGTCCGCATCCTCCTCTCCTCGTCTCCTGCTTTTCCCTCTCTTCCTTACTACTCCCCTCATCCTCCTCCTTTCCCCCTCCTCCGTACCCTCCCCTCCTCCTCCCTCGTCCTTACCCTCCCCTCTTCTAACAGTTTTCCTGCTAAATTTAGCTGGAAGATTGATACCACGTGACCTCAGCACCAATTCAATTTCTCTGGTAAATTTAGATGGACAAATGTCATCCATAAGCAAATTCAGTTTCTCCATTAGATTTAGCGGTAAAATTGTCGTCACGTGACCTCAACAATGATTCAATTTCCCTCTAAATTTAGCGGGGAAACTGGATGCGCAGTATTGAATTATGGGGCGTCACCGACCTAGACACCAATTCAGTTTCTTTGCTAAATTTAGCTGGGAATTGAATTGGTGTATAAGCCTATGATGTCCCATGACCCAACGCGTGCGGGTTATGCCGATGACGGCGCCGACGCCATTATACGCGGTAAAAGGCACCTAAGAGCTGCGCTCTAAAATGTGGGTTTCGGAGTTACGATAAAGTAATAACAACCGATGCGAGAATTCGAGCCGTCTGTCGCTGGCACCTCAACCCAGAGGCCCCATTCTTCGTAGGTCTCTCCTTCTGACTACCCGAAATATGGATTTGCAGTCTATGACGACACTGCCCCCCCCCCCCCCTCCTCCAATTTAACCGTCTCTGTGTAATTTCAGTCCCTTCTAAACATGGAAAGACGACCAGAGAACTGCGACTGGTTTGTGCAGGAGGACTTTAACCAAGTTTCGGTCAAATAAATAACATCATATTCCCAGACGTAGGCACTAGCGGAAAACGACTTTTTGTTCTGAGGCTCCTTGTATTTTGGTAATATAAGCTAGTTTTGCGCGACGCCATTGGGGTCCTTTAGGGTGACATCAGACTTCGACGAACCGCAAAGGCGGCAAGCTGCCGTAAAAGGGACGGACGATGAAGCCAGCAGGCCGCACCTCGGGTTTGTTCAACATTTCAAGCAGTCCTTCCACCAAGCAAACGTGGAAGGAACTGTACCAGGTATTTTTTTTTTCAATCTCGTAGATGTCACCGTTATGTCTCCGATGAACCCCACCAAGAGCTCTTGTACCGCGGACGCCATTGTGCCGGGAGCCACACGAGACACAAAAAGGCCTTTGGTTGCCGGCGCTTTTGGAGCCACTTGGAGCGTGCACTAGATAGCAGTGCCAATCGTAGCTGGAGGCCTTGTGGGATTGCTCACCGCTTGCGATGTGGGGTGGTGGACCTTGCGCAGAGGACGAGCAGTAGAAGGCTACGACCCTGCGCCCTCACCCGAAAAGCCCCGTCTAGTCGCAGCGACACATGCGAAGCTTTGCGCTGGCCGTGCCGATTAACCGTTAAAGTGGAGCGGCTGAAAATCCGTTTGCACGCATCACGTTCGCGCTAATCCCGTATTTACACGCAAAGAGTCACATCCTTAACCGGTAACTGTCACAATTCAAAAATAAGAACGTGCACCTGAACTTCAATCTTCTGCATCAGCTTGATGACGTTCGGGGACACGGAGCCGCCAGCAGTACTCGCAGGCTCTCGCCAAGACAGAGCTTTTTCAAAGGGCGTATCCACGGGGCCGTTAGCAAAGGCAAGGTCCGTTGCACAGGGGATAGGCCGCTTCACGCACTTGACATATTTGTAGCTACTGAGCCCAGACTGCATCGGGAAGTTGTATTGCTGGGCTCGAACGCCCAATCATTTGGAATGGAACCGGTGTTCACGCAACACGCACGGTAGAAATTGGTGTATACCACGTATGGGCTCGAAGCAGCGCGCACAAGCATCCGCCTTCGCGGCAATCTCATGACGATATGAATGAGCATCAATGTCCATTCGTTGTTTGGCTCCAGGGTGAACGCTACCGCAGACCAGGCGTCTGCCCAATCTGCCTCCGCTGTTGTGGTGCTGTCAAGCTTGCGGCAGAAACATCCTGGTACATGAGCAATATAATTATGCGATAATTGCCTATCACAAATAAACATGCGCTAATTACAACAATCAGGGATTTGCTCACAGCACAATCCCTGACCCTTAAGGTTTAGGTAAGGTTTGTTAAGGTTTAAAGTTGAGGAAAATACGAGGTGCTGGTAAAAATCAGCTTTTAGTGATAAGTTCAATTTCTGATCCTTTTCGTTACGTTCCGCTCATTAAATACAGCATCAAAAAGGATGATCAGAAACTTTATGATGATCCATCAGACTGATGGTCTTCTGTAATTTGGGATTTTGATGTTCTTATGGTTTGGTGGCCTCATGGTATATGGTCTGATGGTTTGATTGTGTGATAGTCTGATGGTAGATCGTATTTTGGGAGATCTGTCGGTCTAATGAATTGGTTGTCTAGTGCTCTAATGGTTGTATAAATTTCTAACCACGTTTGTGTTCTGTACGGACAGAATACAAAGATTGCATTACAGACTTATATAAACGTTACTTCGTGCCTGTCAATGTGGAAGAAATAGAAATACCCGAAGCGTTTGCATAATTATGGACGAAGAGCGTGCTGGTGCGGGTGGAAGTGAAGAAAGAATAAAGAGTTCAAACGAAGACCACATGTCAAATGTGTAAATAGCGCGAAGGACGATGAAAGGTATGGTTTCGTCGTCTTCGTCTTATATGTTTCTTCTTTCTCTAATCCTGGCGTTAGGATACATTCTGGAATACCCATAGGAACCCGATAGCGAAGTTTGTATGTTAAAAATGGCATGCCAATGTGCCTATTTAGAAACAAATGCACGGTCAATTGTTAAACCGCCTAAAAAAAAACGGAATGGAAAATGCACTTAATTCACTAGGAATGTTCCAGGCTCTACGACGTGCAACTTTATCGTTGTCCCGTGTGTGGCAGTCAACATTCTTTCATCATTTTCTATGCTGGGCAAAACGGTATTGTGCGACAGCGTGCAGTACGCTCAGCTTTATCCGACGGCGAATGACATAGGACTCGTCCTACGTAATCGCAATTTCGTAAATTCGTCTTCTGCTAACATTGAGCTCACACTACCTTTTGAGAAAAAAACGCCACAATAAAAGGGAAGAAAGTAGGAGAGACAGCTCAAGCGCTACTTTCAACTGATTATTGAAACAGCAGAAACTATTATACAGGCGATCGGGCTTGTCAAGCAGGAGTGCATATTTTTTATCTGTTAAACAGACATTCGGGGCACTTATGCATATGTCAATCCTTTACATTCTGATGTTGAATGACTCGTACAATTCTCTCAAGATTTCCTTTCTTAACTTTCCAATATTTTCCCCCATTTTAGGGCTACGACGGCATCTATTACAATACATAGTCAAATTAAATTCATTTTGATAGATGCCATTGTGCGTCTTAGATGGAAGAAAAATCAAAATTTCTGGCGAAGTTAAGTAACAACATCTTGAGAGAATGGTATGAGAGATTGAGCATCAGAATAAAAGGGGATGACATACACATAAGTGCCCCCACTTTTTATTTGACAGATAAAGAATTTTAATTCCTGCTAGAGAAGCCTGACTGGGTTTAGAAATAGTTTGTGTTGTTTCAATAACCAGTCAGTTGAAAGTAGTGCTTGTGCTGTATCTTAATTTATGTCAGTGTCTTGTAGCGCCTTTGTCAGAAGGAACAATGTAGCAACTAGCTCATCTCTCACTATTGATTCTTCACACTACACGTCAGTCTAGAAACTATTTCCACCAAGCAAGGTGTGAGTTTGACTCATTCTTTGCCACTTAGATTGTAAACATTATTTACTTGTCATACAAACCCGATGTGAACTTTGTTTTAACAACGAACGAGACCACAATTTAAAACAAAATATGAATGGAAAAACATATCTGGGTTTATAAGGGGTCTTTGTGGCCTATGTAGTATATAGGGCAATCATGAGGCGAATTACTACGAATTGAACACCCAGGCTATTGTGCCATCCAACCGTCAGCTTTCCAACCCGGATGTAATTCACGATTGAGCTAAGATGTCATAATCTTAGTGTCCCCTCTGGGCCACTGCAGGAATGTCCCGAAGATGGTCAGGTTCTTGATGCCACCAAATGCTGTCATGAGAAAAACCATACGTCTTTTTGGCGTTGCGATTGTCTATAGAGATATCCTGATTGTCTTGTCAAAACCTGGCAAGATCAAATAATTTCGATGGTCCATCAGCTAACACCAGACACGGGTTTACAGTCTGTGAGTTACAACCAGATGCCTTTAGTGGTCCACCAGTCATCATCAGAAAATGTTTGATGACCTATGAGTCATCGTCAGTAAACCTGTCACACCATCAAAACAGTTTTATGAACCATCAAGAACGTCGGTTGGTTCATCATGAAGGTCATTTTGGCCATCAAGAAGGTACGTTGAGCCTTCAAGGAGATTGATGGGTCGTCAAGAAGGAATGATGAGCCATCAAGGAAGTTTGATAAACCACGAAACACCTTTAATAGGCTTGTTTTTATCAGGAAGCCCGGCGAAAGAGCATTTACTACAAAAGCTTTATACATATTAGATATTAGCACGGGAAGACCAATAAAAATTATGATATGGGTATAGAGGACCTATATCCAAGCTAGTTTTCACGCATGCATAACGGACCTGCACTCGTACAGCACCTCTATGCATGTAGTTTCCAAATCACCTGTATGCATACATATTCGGTGTGCATATAGTATTTTTTCTTTATGCACAAACGAACCTGTACGTAAACAGGTTCACCTGCTCAATATATGGCTTTAAGCTATCTAGGTGAAATCGATTATATATATGATCTGCATCGAACAAAAAAAAATAAAAGCCAATCAACAATGAATTGTGCCACAAAGCTGTAAAGACAAAAAGTATTACTAATCGGGCTTTCATAGTTTCTTAAATCTACATCTGGAGTTCGTGATTTTGATCTAAACGTAAACTCTCCAGAGTCACATTTTTTTTCCTTCATCTTTGCTATGTTGAAAGAACCAAAACAATTGTTTCATACTCTGGCTACTCCTCAGCATGGTTTCTCGGCTGGAACGACGCAGATTTCACACTTTTCAAGTTCCTAAGCCTAACACTTTTTGCTAAATTGTATTGAAAATTTTGAAGAGTTTTTACACTTTTACATTTCAATCTGATGTCCTCGTTAGATCTCTTGAACCTTTTAAAAATGACGGCCATTGCGGAGCAAAACATAAACACTTGCATACATTTTTGGTCGCACGTGTTTTTATTTCTTTTAAAACCCACATCCAGTCAGAAGAGCCAAACGACCGATAACTAACATTTTATATAAAGTCCTATGAGAAAACGTTTTGCGAAAATATCAGATGTGTTTGTGGACCTTATAATTTTTTACACGCTTATCTACTTTAACGTTTTTTGAAAAGAAACTATATCAGTAGGGTCGTTAGTTGAGACTTCTGTAATTGGCTGTGCCCTACACCCTTGGTGGTAGAATTCGTTCATTCATAGCAGAAATTTAATAAAAAAAAATGAAAATAACTTGATCTACAATTGGAACTGATTGGTCCTTATATGCTTTCCGGAATAATATACACTTAATCTCGTGTTTTCCCAAGACCTAATAAGATTGAATTTCAGAATAGAAATATCTGAGCGCCTAAATTTTATAATTTCTACGATTTCTGAAAACCGTAGGAAACAAACTGAAATGAAGTGGGTTCAGCGAAAGGCCCAGACGACATAACAATGTGACTCATAAAACCTGGAGAAAACGAGCACAGTAAAGTTGCGACGTGTTAGTAACCAAACAATCATTGAAGGAAATGTACTCCACGATTGGAAAGTAAGCAAAATGGGAACTACATATATATGGCGTCCGCGAGAAAACCGAACCCTGTTTTTCGCTTTGTAATTGTAGACTGGATATCAAGGAGAGCTCGAACTCCGTCAGAGCGTAGCCCCGGACGTTTAGCAAGATGCCAAAGATTCAGCACTAATAGTTATCTCGATCAAAAATTATTAGTGGTTTTCTGAAATTTTCAACGGGAAAATGGAGCACATTTTCACCCGCTTTCGATTTTTTTTTTGCCATAGAGCTTCATGTAATCGAGAGCTTCGTCGGTTAAAATATTGTTTCCATATAAATTTTAAAATTTGCTTGTAACGTTTGAATCAAATAAAGGTTGGTACTGAAACTTTGGCATCTCGCACTAACTACTGGGGCTACGTTCTGACGGAGTTTGAGCTCTCCGCTATGTCTGGTTTATTTCTGCGGTGACAGCCATAATAGGGCTAATAAAAATGACTGTTATTTCATTAAGTTTAGAAACCCATGGTACACCAGCAAACTCATCAATATTGTCACGGGTGGTGATTCGTGACCAATAAACGAGAAATAAACAGAAATAAATAAACGTTTAATGTGGCGAACTTGTGCCAAAAATAAAGAAGGAAACAGAAGAAAGCAGAGCGTCGCGGGCGTCGAAGTCGGCGTGTCAGCAGAATCGAGCGCTGGGGCGAGACTGACTCGACAAGGTCGCGGGCGGCCTCTTATCTAGAGTGCGTCGCTATCTCGAAGATTCGGCGAAAACGGTTCGAGCGTCGCGTGATCGGGGCGAGAATGAACACGCACTTTCTAGAAAACAAAAGCAGGATAAATGATAGAAGTTACGGGCGGTACATGAATAAACGGGAGCTTTCTGGAGGACCGCGACCGAGCGTTGCTTTCTCAGCCTTGCGCGCGGCATTACTCCCCCCTTTAAAAGTGCATCGCCCCGATGCAGTGTAAAACAAATCAAAATAAAAAAGAACGATAAACTAAAGAGTCTTTTGGAGCACAAAAGGTCCACAGTCCTATCGAGCGTAGTACGGCTTCAGGCGCACGACGTGGACGACCTCAGGTCGTGGTGGGCGGCGTGACGATGTTCGTGTTCCGTCGGGCATCACCTCGTAGTTCAGATCCCCGAGTCGACGAAGCACTTTGTAGGGTCCAAAGTAACGTTTCAGGAGCTTCTCGCTGAGACCGCGGCGGCGAATCGGTGTCCACACCCACACCCTGTCTCCGGGCTGGAAGTGGACGTCCCGACGACGAAGGTTGTAGCGGCCAGTGTCGACACGTTGTTGAGCCTGAATCCGAAGTCTGGCGAGCTGACGGACTTCTTCTGCCCTTTGGGCAACCACCTGGGCGTCGTCACTTGCGTCGACAGCCACTTCGTGGGGTAACATAGCGTCCAGCATTGTCGTTACCTTGCGCCCATGCACCAGCTGAAAGGGTGTCATTCCGGTGGTCTCTTGTACGGCCGTGTTGTAGGCAAATGTGACGTACGGCAGCACCTCGTCCCATGTCTTGTGCTCCACGTCGACGTACATGGAGATCATGTCGGCGATGGTCTTGTTGAGTCTCTCCGTTAGCCCGTTGGTCTGCGGGTGGTACGCCGTGGTGCGGCGATGGCTGGTGTGGCTGAGACGAAGGACTTCTTGCGTCAGCTGGGCCATGAATGATGATCCACGGTCTGAGATCAGGACTTCGGGAGCGCCGTGCCGGAGGACGATGGATTCAATGAAAAACTTGGCAACTTCCACAGCAGTTCCGGAAGGAAGGGCTTTCGTTTCGGCATACCGCGTGAGATAATCTGTGGCGACGATGATCCAGCGATTTCCCGACGTCGACGGCGGAAAAGGGCCAAGTAGATCCATTCCGATCTGCTGGAAGGGTGCTGTTGGCGGAGGAATTGACTGCAAGAGTCCGGCCGGCCTCGTCGGAGGTTTCTTTCGTCGCTGGCATTCATGACATGATCGCGTGTACAGGTGGACAGTTTTGGGGAGCTTGGGCCAGTAATACTTTTCACGAATACGTGCCAGGGTCCGGCTGTAACCAAGGTGTCCGGACGTCGGGTCGTCGTGGCAGGCTTGAAAGATCTCCTCCCGAAGGTCGGTCGGGATTACCAGCAGCCATGGCGAGTTGTTGTTCCCGAAGTTCTCTTTGTAGAGTACACCTTGTCTAATGGCGAAGGTCGGCAGCGCTCGTGAAAAAACACGTGGCACGGTACTCCCGCGCCCTTCCAGGTGCTCTATTAGTGCGCGCAGCTCAGGATCGTCTCGTTGACGCCGGGCCATGTCGTCGATGTTCACTGCGCCCAGAAAACACTCGTCGTCATCGTCGTCGCTGCTGCTGGAAGGTGTTGCGACGGGAGCTCTGGACAGGCAGTCGGCGTCGCTGTGCTTGCGGCCTGACTTGTAGACGACGGTCATGTTGAACTCTTGTAGTCGGAGACTCCACCGCGCGAGGCGTCCTGACGGGTCCTTGAGGTTCGCAAGCCAGCAGAGCGAGTGGTGGTCCGTGACTACCCGGAACGGGCTCCCGTATAAGTACGGACGAAACTTCGTGATTGCCCAGACGACCGCAAGGCATTCTTTTTCAGTCGTGGAGTAATTTCTCTCCGCCTTGGTCAATGTCCGACTTGCGTAGGCGATGACTCGCTCGGTGCCTTCTTGTACTTGAACCAAAACCGCGCCAAGCCCTGCGTTACTTGCGTCCGTGTGAATCTCGGTTTCCGCATCCTGGTCGAAATGTCCAAGAACAGGAGGAGTCTGCAGTCGTCGCTTCAGCTCGTCAAATGCCTGCTGCTGTTCATCGGCCCATTCGAACTTCTCGGCGTCCTTCGTGAGGTGTGTGAGCGGTGCGGAAATTCTTGCGAAATCTCGAACGAAGCGCCGATAGTAGGCACATAGCCCAAGGAACCTTCGGACGGCCTTCTTGTCTCTTGGCGCTGGAAACGCTGCGACGGCACGAGTCTTCTCGGGGTCTGGGCGGACACCTTCGTTACTAACCACGTGGCCGAGGAACTTCAGTTCGTCATAAGCGAACCGACACTTTGACGGCTTCAGGGTGAGTCCGGCGGTCCGTATGGCTTGGAGAACTGCTCGGAGTCGTCGCAAGTGCTCGTCGAAGTCGCTGGAAAACACGACGACGTCGTCGAGGTAGACGAGACAACTCTGCCACTTCAGTCCTGCCAGTACGGTGTCCATGACACGTTGGAAAGTTGCTGGCGCCGTGCACAGTCCGAAGGGCATCACTTTGAACTCGTACAGTCCATCCGGCGTGACGAAGGCTGTCTTTTCTCGGTCCCTTTCGTCGACTTCGATCTGCCAGTAGCCGCTCTTCAGGTCCATCGATGAGAAATATCGAGAGTGGCGCAGCCGGTCTAGAGTGTCGTCGATGCGGGGGAGTGGGTAGACGTCTTTCTTCGTCACCGTGTTCAGCTGCCTGTAGTCTACACAGAACCTAAGCGTCCCGTCTTTCTTCTTAACCAGTACGACTGGAGAGGCCCAAGGACTGCTTGAAGGTTGAATTATGTCGTCGTTCAGCATTTCTTGAACTTGCTCCTGGATCGCCTGCCTTTCCTTAACGGAGACTCTGTATGGCGATCGATGCACAGGGCGCGCGTCGTCCTCGGTAACGATGCGGTGCTTCGCAACGGTGGTTTGGCGCACCTTCGACGACGTGGCAAAGGAGTCGCGGTATTCGGCGAGAAGGTTAATCAACTGTCGTCGTTTCGGGCCCGGGAGTTTAGGGTCAATGTCGAGCTGCGCTGGCGACGCACTGTCTTGCTGAGGTGGCGAGAATTCGTCAGTAATGGCGGCGACAGCGGCGGAGTTTTGGAGTTCCTCGACCTGGCCCACGGCTGCACCTTTTGTGAGGTGTTGCGCTTCGTTTCGGAAGTTCGTGACGAGGACCACAGTGCGGCCATCCTGAAGTTCAGCAACTCCTCTTGCGACGCCTATTCCTCTTCCCAGAAGCAACTGGAGGCTTCCTTCGAGCAGAACTTCGCCGCAGAAATCTTCGGTGATCCCGACGGGTACGAAAACACTCGACCGCGGCGGTAAGTTAACGTGGCTGGCGAGGACTCGGACCGCAGATGACGTCGCTTTGGGTTCCTCCGGTGGTGAAACAGGCTTTCGCAGCGTCAACCGGTTTGCTCCGAGGTCGATGACGGCGCCATACTCGCAGAGGAAGTCCATTCCGAGGATAACGTCCCTCGAACAGTCTTGCAGAACGACGAACTTTACAGGGCACGTCTCACCGTGGATCTCGACGCGAGCGGTGCATCGCCCGATTGGTGTGATGAGGTGCCCACCGGCGGTTCGTATTTGAGGTCCATCCCACGGCGTCGTGACTTTTCGAAGGCGGCGGGAGAGCCTCCCACTCAAAACTGAGTAGTCTGCTCCGGTGTCCACGAGTGCCGATGCGTCGTGGCCGTCGATGATGACGTTTAGGTTGTTGGACACCGTTTCAGGAGCGTCGTTTCGGTCTTCGGTAGCGTTCGAGTGGAGGCCCTCCGACGTTCGTGGAGGATCTTGGCGTCGGTCGTCTTCGGCAACTCCACCTCCAGGGGTTGCCGCGCCTAGTTTCCCCGGCGTGGAGCGAGGGGCGACAGGCTTTCACGTCGGGGTCGGTGCATCGGCGAAGCTGGACGTCGTGGTGAAGGCGATCGGAACTCTCGGCGGGACGCAGGCTCGGGGGACTGGGGTCGTCGCAAGTACTCGTCGATCTCCCGAGGGCGTTCACCATACCTGGGACGCGGGTCGCTTGGGTGGAATCCGCGCAGCCCGAGTCGTCGGTATGGGCATCGGCGGTACACATGGTCAGCTTCCCCGCAGTGGTAACACAGCGGGCGCCGGTCGGCCGTCCTCCAGACGTCTGTCTTCCTCGGCGCAGATCGGTCTGGGTGAACGTGCGCTTGATCTTCCTGTCGTCGGGGGTAATGCGGCGTTGGGGCGTCTCTTCGGGGTGGCGACGTGGCTTGACGGGGGGCTTGCGGCGGTCGTCGGGCCATTGCGGCGTAGCTCAACATTGGTTCCTCCGGTGCCACCGTGGTGACGGGAACCTCTGGTTGGAGCGCCCGACGCACTTCTTCGCGCACAGCCTCGGCAATGGAGAGTGTCGCTGGACGACTTGCGGCTGGCAGCAACTGGCGGAGTTCCTCCCGTACGACCTCCCGGATAATTTCGCGGATGTCCGTACCAGGAGCGTTCTCGCCGCCAAGCAGCGCGGTTGCAGCGACACTTGGACTTGGATGTCGCTGGTAGTGGGAAGCGCGCGCTTGGAGGGCGCGCTCGATGTTTGTCGCCTCGGTGACGAAGGCTTCGACGGTGACCGGCGGGTTGCGCACGAGGCCTCCAAAGATGTCGTCTCTCACCCCGCGCATGAGGACCCGCAGCTTCTTGTCGTCTGTGGCTCGTGGGTCGGCACGGGCGCTCAGGCGGAGGACATCCTCTACGAAGCTTGTGACGCTTTCGTCGGGGCCCTGCGTTCGAATTCGGAGGAGATCTTCTGCCTTCTCCCGTCGGTGTAGGGTGGCGAACGTCCGCTGCAACTCGGCCACACAGATGTCCCACGACGTAAGCGAAGCCTCGTGATTCTCGAACCAATGCCTCGCAGTACCCTCCAGCGAAAAGTAGAGGTTCTGGAGGCACTGCTCCGCAGTCCATCCGTTGTGGCGCGCCACACGCTCGTAGTGCTTGATCCAGTCTTCGACATCCTCGTGGATCTCGCCGTGGAAGGGTGTCGGCATACGGGGAGCGGCGGGCAGGTAGACGATGGCAGGAGCGGCGGGCGTCGGCGACTGGTTGGCCATCGTCGGCTTTGTTGGCTGCTTGGTCCTGGGCGGCAGAAGTTCGTGTTCCGGGGGTAGACCTCGGATGCGGCGACTTGACCGGGTCTCGATCTGGTCTTCGTCGGGTCCTCGGGAGGCTGGGTCCGGACTTGTACTGCGGGACCTCGGAGGGGTACGCGGCAGGGGCATGCGTTACCCCGCACCTCCACCAGAATGTCACGGGTGGTGATTCGTGACCAATAAACGAGAAATAAACAGAAATAAATAAACGTTTAATGTGGCGAACTTGTGCCGAAAATAAAGAAGGAAACAGAAGAAAGCAGAGCGTCGCGGGCGTCGAAGTCGGCGTGTCAGCAGAATCGAGCGCTGGGGCGAGACTGACTCGACAAGGTCGCGGGCGGCCTCTTATCTAGAGTGCGTCGCTATCTCGAAGATTCGGCGAAAACGGTTCGAGCGTCGCGTGATCGGGGCGAGAATGAACACGCACTTTCTAGAAAACAAAAGCAGGATAAATGATAGAAGTTACGGGCGGTACATGAATAAACGGGAGCTTTCTGGAGGACCGCGACCGAGCGTTGCTTTCTCAGCCTTGCGCGCGGCAATATTATAATTGTCCCAAATATAAAACTACGATTGATACTAATGTTAAGTACCATTTTGTGGACAATGATGATTACGCGAAGATAGCCAATACATTTAACAATAGGAAATTAAGACACAGTATCATTCCAGTAGAAATATTAGAGTCAGTCAAATGGTCTCACAGCCAAAATTCGGCATTTATCCCGGCATGACTGAGGACGATTCAACAAGCATTTTAAATTCAATACATATAATAAAGTATCATTAAACAAAACCATACGCGTACGATACATACGATATAACAGGGATACGCTTGAAAAGGTATTGTTGAAAATAGTGCTTGTGTCTTTTACATTAGAGAAAATTCCAAATAGACATAAAGTCTAAATAAGTTTGCCCGTAAACAAAGATGGAAGCAAAACTAAATTTGCGATCTACAAGCCAATATATATTTTTGGGTTTTTATGGGAAATCAAACACTTTTTTTGCGATATTAAAAATTGGGCTAACTGATACGCGAAACCACCGAGCGGAAGAAATAGGGCTCAAACCAGAAGAAAGCGTAGATTGAACTGTACAAAACTAAGCCCGAAAACAAACCTCGGCTCACAAAGCTTTCACACTGTAAATATGTCAGGCAAGTGGCATGGTGTGCAGAGCAGAAATCAGAAGTGACCAAGGTCCCCTTCCACGAAAACAAACCACTTCGAAGCTCCAGGCTGCCTGAACTGCAGCGCAATGTATGCACTTCAAACATCGCGAAGAAGCTCTTGTTTCCGTTCGTGTTTATGGTGAATTGTGGAAGACAGTGCCTCTCGACCAGTCACCCAAGTATTTTTCTTTGTAGGGCGCCTCAGCTGCAAGGGTGATTTGGGCCAACTAGAGTGCATGTAAACGAGTAATAATAATAAAAAAAAACTCGGTTATGAAATATATTTAATTACTTACGTTTGGAAAGGGTAATCCTTAAGCATTCCACTTCCTCTTTTATTTTTTATTTCCTGTCAAATTAGTAAAAATACGAAAAAACAATAGCGAGTAAACACGCACTATTAACCGGCAAGAGCGCGGGGCTTCAGCATACTTTACGTCCAACTCAACATAAAAACCAAGGAAAAAAAACGAACTTCGACACTCAACAGGCGCCGGTGGTTGCCGAGGTACCGGCGAATAGGCGAGCGTTTCTTTTTTTCTCATTTCCACACGGGACCAAGCAGTCTGACGTGATTGTTTACATTCGAGATTAGAACAAATTTGACATTTGTTCTAAACCATTTGTTTAGAACAAATCTGACAAAAAGAGCTCTGCTACGAGTGAGCGCACCAAAACAGGCACTGTTTTGAAATAAAACTAAAACGAGTTTGAGGAAAAAAGAACATATCTGGAGACTTAACGCCGTTCCACCTTTGTGTCAGTTGGTGCATTGGCTTGGCGCGCTCCGGAGGAAGGTCGTTTCATGCGTGCTTTTAACGTCCTTTTACCTATTTTGTCTTGTGTTATATATGAGTCGTGAACTGGGTTGCAAATTATGCATATGTAACTCGATTATTTAGGCCTTATATGTCTCATCGTTCAGTCGACTGAGGGAAAACGCGACGGCGACACGAGAGGTAGGGAAAATTTCACGTGACCACTCAGTGGATGACTAAGCGAATTAGGAGGATAACGCAGCACATTGGAATGAATGACTCAGCACATTGAGAAGGATGTCTCAGCACATTAAGAAGGACGACTTAACACATTAAGAGGGATGACTCAGCCAGTAAATCATACGTCTTTCTTTAATCTATCCGCCCTTGGGCTTTCACCTACAAGTCAGCTTAGGGATAGCACAGAGACCCTATGCATTTTCAATCGTGAGTATACTCACTTTGAAAAAGCTTTCTGACGAGAAGCTTGCAGTGTTTGAGCAACTGTTTCAGCGCGTTTCTGGGACCCAAAGTTTACGATGCAACTCCAGTTTGCCTGATTTGTTTTGAAGCACCAAACTCATGGCTTACTAATAATAAAGATAATATATTTTTCTTTTAGTCTTTTTCTTCGTGTAGTAGTTCTGTGCTTAGTAACGTTTGACCTGCATATCCGCTTGAATGTAAATATCCATTAGATAATCTGCTTAACGTTGTAAGCGGGCATGTTGAAGTTTGCGTGGTGATAGCGAGTTTTCGCAGTGTTCTTTTGTCACACATGTTCTCTTGGTTTTTCCTCGCGACAAGCTTTAATGCACGAAAGGCGATATGATCATGTTTAATTTATGATTCCTTAGAAGCCCTTCTGCGCAGGCATTACGTAAGGGGAATGTGAGGTACCATGTTTGTTTAAGCCTTCATGCAAGCGGAAAATGGTTGCGGCTTTCTAGCCGTTGACAGAGTCACATGATCACTGCGGAATACTCCCAAACATGTCAGAAAAAGTGGCGATCCGGAAAAGTTAAATACCCATTTGACTATATTTGCAGTGTTCTTCCGTGTATCCCCGACAATGTAGAAAGTCTTCCGACGATAATATAAAATACCTTGTTTTTACTGTTTCATCCTATTCACTGAACGCAGTACAAGGATTGCTCGGCAAATAAGCCATCTATTTTTTTTGTTCTCAGTTAGGCGAAATAGATGTGACTTTTGGGGGTCGATGCAACGTCCAGTCAAGGGCGAAGCACGTAAAGGTTTCTAAAGAAAGAATCCAACATGAGTTATTGAATAGTAACATACGTTAAACTTAATTTGCGTCGAGTACCCATTACACCATAGCTATAGCAAGAGACAGAACTACTAACAACCATAAGAAAGGAGGGAGTTACTTACGAGGTAACTCCTTTAGTTATTATGGCTGCACAAATGTAATTAGTATTTCTTAGTTAACGAAATCCCGTTTGCATAAAAGAAAAGTTTTCATGGTCTTGGCTTTGAGTTCACCAAAGTGCTTTATATTGGCTAGAAAACAAAACTGACTCTCAAAATTATTGACTTACAACTCACCCTATTTGCTTCGGAAGATATCTCCAGTCTGGCAATAAGGGCGGCCACCAAACGAGGCAGTGGATGGGATGGCCACGTTGTACATGAAAACCACGGTGCGCAGTGTTGATTATTTTAAGGCGTACATCAACGATGGGCCTTTCCTAGTTTGAAGTATCATTCTGAGCTTGGGATTGGAGCAGAGTATTTGCTTGTTTGTTGTTGATTTTCATACCAAATGTGGGAGGAGTTCCTAAAATATCTCCAACCCTTCTAATCCTCAGACATCCTTGGTTCTTGTAAGAAAGGGCAACGCTTAGAGGTAAGAGGTATCCCCGTGCAGGCACCGGCTTATTTTCTTCTGTTTTGCTCCTTTTCCCGCCACCACCCAATTTGTTAACAGCGGATCTCTTAAGGGATAGATTGTTCAGTAGCGTGTCTGTCAGCAAACAAATGATGACACGAAACTCTGGACAGCTACCACCATCTACAGGCGACGACGACAACCAGACCACCGGCTTGCCAGTTGTCTGGTTACTGCTATCGCTCATAGATGGTAATAGCTGTCCAGCCTTTCCACTCTGGCTTGCTGACTTGCGGCAGGCCATTACTCCATTCTTATTACAGTACAACTTCGCTCGTCTTCCTTCTCCAGAGTGGGAAGGCTGAAAGTTTCATAAAATATGCGTCTTTAAAAAAAGCCAACGCATTATGTATTTGCTTGCGTTTTGCACACAGGTTTATAAAAACGTAAAACTCAACTAGGAAAACAAAAGAAAAAAACTATGACCAGCCTGAACGCGGAAGGTGCATTTTGGTGCCTTCTTTGAACGAGGATGTGCGTGGGTAATGTGCGAGAGTTTCTACAATTGAAGGGCGGGGAGGGGAGGAGCGTTTTTGTTCAAATAGCCAAAGTATAATTACTGTGAGATCTGAGCGACACAAAAAAGCCTAATCCGGCGGAAACTCCAAAGCTCAACAACCCTATAGTCGGTGACAGTTTAACAGTTCAGTGAAGCTCATCCTGCACCTTTAGCCTCTAACAGAGCGATCGCTGGAGAGGAGGTGGCCTTCTTTCTATCATTCGCCCTGCAAAAGTGGAAAGGGGTGGGAGGAGCTTCCTCTGACCCTTTAGCTGTCACAGATTATCATATATTTCCTTGAAACACTCGGCACCAGTGAAAAGGGAACCTTTTTCGAGCCCACTCAGGGGGTTTGAGGCTGGGCTCTCATCGGCGTCTTTAATAACCCTAACCGAGTGGACTGTTAATATGGATTGGGGCAGCCTGCGTGAGCGCAATTTCAGACTCAGATTGCTACTTAATTATCGTCTGTTCCGCTGTATTAGCGTTTTATGATGTATGGATTGCACCACATTTAAAACTTAGGTAAACGGTAAACTATTTTGAGGGTACATGAGTGGGAGGGCGAATGCGACTGGAAGGCTTTAGTCGGTGATAAGTTTTTGTCAATCCACGAAGCGCTTAGCTCTTTAAATAATTTAGAACAAAATATAGCCGAAAGGCGTGTATATTTAACGATCACAATTAACGCGATTACAAATCTACGCTAACGCACTTGAACATTAATATAGCCAATTTCAACATTCTACGAATATATTGTGTGTACTACATGATGCAACAGTATCGACCACACTCACATCTCTACAACGAGAACAAACTCAAGAGGACCTTGTTTCGTCCTATGTTTTGGGGAGAGCTTCCTTTTTTTTCACAAAACAAGCACCACGGTAAAGAAACGGGCACAATTCGTTCGTTTCTGACCCCAACCCGAACAGCTATATTTAGTGCTGACTGAGAATGTCTCTGCGCGGATTATCTCTGAGGGTGCGGACAGCGGTTGTCATTATAGGCAAAACCACGTCGAACGGCCGTTGCACATTCTTCCTTTTGTTTGCCTTTAATGAAAAGAAGAGACGCTTGAGGGGCGTGCACTTAACAGCCTTATTTCTCACAGTGGAAGATAACATGAAAAGGGTACAAATAATACACAATTAAAATTAAGTGGACACTTTTAAGAGAGTGGAAAACGTGGAATGCTAAAGTGCAAAACACAGACGTAAACTCACCCTGAGCAGGTTCCAACGTTCCAAGAGATTGGCCGAAACTTTCTAGTTGATAGGAGGAGCGAGAGTGGCACCAGCTGCATCATCACCAACAATATGGCGGCGGCCTAAGAGCGTTTTTTGGAAAGGTGTATGGGTGATGCTTTGGGGTTTCTTCCCTTTCTGCTCCTTTTCTCTAATCCCAAATGGGTAGGTGCGGCGCCGAAAAGATTCTTTCTGTGATGAGTCAGCACCACTTGAAAACCCCCGAAACACACCTTCACCTTCGTATGGGGTTGCAACTTACATTGAGGGCAACTCCGCCCGGTTGCAACAAGGCGAAGACAAAGAAGCGCGAAAATATATATTTCTTCTGAATGTTTTCTATTTAGTGGCCTCTCTTATTTAACGAAAAACCAACGGGAATGTAGTTATCTGATCTTATTTGGTTCGAAAACGTTTTTGACGGGCGAACTTAACTCTAGATTTAAAAAAAAAATTATCGGTGTAGTTTGAGTGGGAGTTACTCGAAAAAAGCGTTTAAAGTGAACTACTGCTTGCCAAAATAAACATAGTTGAAATTAACTAAATTATTCAAAACCACGTTAACTTCAGTAGGGAAGGTGACTGAAGGAAAACTCTGGCGCATAAAGTCCCTCATGATAAGGTGGCTATAAAATATATGACGGTTTCCATCTCTGCAGGTGAAGGTTGTTGACGCCGAAGGCAGGATCGTTCCCGTGAACACAACGGGAGAGCTGTGTACCCGAGGCCCCCACGTCTTTAGGGGCTATCTCAACGATGACGCCAAGACAAGTGAAGCTATCCGAGACAACTGGTATCACACGGGGTAGGAAAGGCAGCAACGTCGGTCGGATGGCGAGAGCTAGAATGAAAGCGTTGGCAACACAGAACAGAAAATACGGATAGTTCCCACGGCGCAGCTCCCAGACACCGACTGCTAAAGGAGATGTTGCGAATCGACAAAGCGAACCGACAAAGACTGAACGGAGAATGTATATTTATTCCTGAACAAGACTTAGCAGGACGCTGAAGGCTGTGTGAAACTGCGCAACGTTGTAGTTTATCCGCAATGTTTTCTTAATCAATATTTCCTTGAATTAAAAATAAATCAAGGCGCCATTAAAATAAAATAATGGTGCCCTCTTGGAAACTAACTGGTATCACACGATAAGTTAAAATGCATGTGACACTTTCATACCTAGGTGCAAATATTCAATTATAACAGTACAAGCATGTGCTCTTCTCGTTGGTCGGACAGAGAAGGCTAGCAATATTGATTTAAGATCTACCATACCGGAAAACCTATAGCGCAGCCAAGATTTCTGCATGTGTAAGTGTAGACGAGCATAGGGTTACAGTGGCTTTGCCCTGTAGAATATATTTTAGCATTTCGATATAGTATTGTGAATTTTTATGTCAAAAGTTAAGATATATTAAACGGTTTTGTTGCCATTATATATTGGGACGCACAAAGGTTCAAACGCAGGAACAATCCATTCTGTGCACCACAGCGCTCTCATTACAATAAGTTTTTTTTTTTATGAAGTATTTACAAAATATATTCCAAACATAACGTTTCCGTATAACTGTAATATATATTCAACATTTAGGGTTACATATAATTGGCTCGGTTCAAAAATAACTAGTTTTCAAAAAATGGCTTTGTTTTCCATGTGTTCCTGGTAACCTCCGTTGGTTTCTAATACAGTCATTAGTTTACGGAATGCCATTTTGGCATCGTCTTGTCATAGATATACTTTTAATAAAAATATAAATGATTGGCCCCTGAAATGCTCTTGTGCTTTCAGAACAATACACTTTTTCATAGATAATTGTTTCATAGTTCATCATTTCATTACTTCCTCCAGAAACTCGTGTTTAAAAGTTTTGTTGTAGCCCGATTCCTGGATGATCCTATCTTATACAAACTAGTGTCTATGGTACGTGCACGCCGCTGTTCGCTAGCTCGTTCTGTTTCTTTTGGTAATATTTTTTTTAGGTAGAGTTATATATATGCTGAAGAGATGGTGGTATATTTATGGTAAACAATTCGCTGCGGCAGCTAAAATTGGGTATCCCACATCGTAGCACCTCCTTTTATATGCTTTCCTTTCCCTGCACCCAGAGCGCCAGGACTGAATTGGCGCTTCCGCACGTATTGGTTCTTCTACCCGACTTTTTAGGAAACTTAGAGTCATTGATTCTGAAGCAAATGCAGAAATAAGAAATATAAGTTCTCAAGTGCGTGGATAAAAAACGTTTACCACGAAATAATATATCCCCTAAAAACAATTTTAGAGCAATATTTACGTTGCGAAACTAATTTGTGTGATTTCCAAATGCGTTTTTATTTCGCAGCTGATGACTAGAATGAGAAGCGCATTCTAAAACGCTTCTTATTCAAAATATGCCAGGAGGTGTAACTACTGTTCTAAAATATTGCATTTCAGGGGAAATATTCTTAGTTACCTATGGGCCTCAACCTTTTCCTTAAAAGTAAATGTTAGGATCTCGAGTGTTTGTTTCGACATCGCATTTTGTGCTTTTGATCGATGTTATTTTGTTAAATTCGGTTGAATAGACGAAATGTTATCTGTAATGCCCTCGAGACTCCATTAAAGTTGAAATAGATTGAAATGGAATTTCTGTGCTCAAATATTTGCTTTCCTCATTGAGCACCCGTTCGCAGGGACGAGGGAACAATGGACGAGGACGGTAGGCTTACTTTTGTGGGCCGCGTCAAAGAAATGATCAACTTCACGGGTCTAAAAGTGGCGCCACTGGAGATCGAGAATGTCCTGAACTCGCACCCTGACGTGGAGGAGGCGCAGGTATGTTTCCAAATGTACGGTAGACGGTGCGAGACGTCTATGCGTAGACCCATTACTTGCAGAGACTGTATTCTGACCGTGCCGCCTCGACTCATTTTCCTGCGTTCAAAGCAAGCCGATAGTATTTTCGGTTACACTAACTTGCTCTTTCTAGTTAAATTAATTCGAAAAATAACGTCACGTTTCCCGAGGTTTTATTTTCACCAGTGACAAGAAACCATGCTTCTGCACTTTCTCTATCTGGAAGGAACACATTTAATGCATACCCACCAGATTCTACTATGTTCGTCAAAAGGTCCCGGTTACCTGCTGCTCAATATGGCGACGACGTTCGGAATATTGGAAAGGTCAACACCGTGGCGGGCACATTGCAGTATCGAAAACGCAATATTATGAGGAACAAAAACAACAAGAACGAACTACGTTGATTTTAAGAATCAAGGGTAACAGAGTTTTCGATATATCAACATAACATTCTACGGAGACATGATAAATATATTTTTGTCATGCATGGCACATATAAACGGTGTTAGAAATTCACTGTGATATAATAGGTTTTTACTATTTTTTAAAACATGTAGAGCGTGCTATGTTTTTGGAGTGTTGACTATCTCTGTGTGAAGGTAGCAATTTGGGCCAGTTGGTTGACGATCACTTAAAGAAGCGCAAAATATACAAGGACGAGGAAGTAAACAGACAAGAGCGCTCTTGTCTGTTTACTTCCTCGTCCTTGTATCTTTTGCGCCTCTTTAAAAGTATCTGTGTGTGTTTCTATATGACAAAACAGATTTGGGTAATTTAGCATTAGAGTTGTTTATATTCGTCCAACATTTCCTTTAATATAATGCGAGTTTATAAGCGTGTACCGTAGGTTATAGGTGCTAAAATGTAATTCTGCACACTTTATTTGAATCAAACAAATTATTTAAGTAAGTGAACATGCCTAATGGGTGGTGCTTAGTGTTTCTCAAATGGTGGTGCTGTATGCTGGACGTAACCTAAGTTGTCTATAAACCTAACGCCCTTCTTTTGTAAAAGGAAGAATTCTTTTATCTTCCCATAATTTTTCCCCAAAGTGGGAAACATGTTTCTACAGGGATTATACGATATAGACAATGCAAATTAAGACGCTTTGGTAACAGATGAATTGCTTTGATCAGGAATTCAATTTAGGACGACATATATTATCCAAATGATATCTGCATGATTGCTTGAGCTTATTATTTCCGCAAACCAGGCTACTAGAAATTTGTGTGGCACAGTGCATTCTGTTCTTGAATTTAAGAACTATATATATAGTTTATGTGGCAGTTATTTGTCTCAAGAATATATATTTTGTTTTGTTTGTGTTCAACTCAATTTGATTAAAATACAGCCGTGATGATAATTTACTAAGCCAGTTGTACAGAACATGTTTAACTTACTTATATTGGGTTCCTCTAAAACAAAAGGTATGTAATCAGCATAAAAAAATATTGTCGGGAATAATTGGTGCATTAGCTAAGTCGTTGATATAAAAAAGGGCAATCGTCCTTGGATTTTACTTTGCAGAACACTAAAGTGTATTTAAGCAGTTTCTGACTTGCAAATATTGATAATAGTACATTCTTTTCTGGTTGATAATGATTTTTATTAGGTTGAAGTATATTCCTCATATCCCGTGCCCTTTTAGTTTCATATAAAAAAAAAAGATATTACGGCTAATGAAGTCAATGGCGTTCTGAAACTATATTAATATTCAGAGTGTAGGAAATCGGGACAATACACGTTGTTCATTCCTCATGGGAAACAGAGATGATTTTGTAAATTTCCCATGTTGCATTTCATACTCACAGGGCGTCATAGTGGCACTGTCCAAAATGCTTAGAGCTGCCTTGTCTAAAATATTTCTCAGTATTTTTACAAATAATGGTGGTACTAACATAGGTGTGCAGTTTTTGATATTGTTTAGTGTGTCCCCTTTCTGTATAACAAAAAACCTCGTTTATTCTTCAAGTTATGAGAGAATATATAAGTTTCAATAATTATCTTACATACGTAACGCCATACATATTTAGGGAAAATAAAACTGAGTATAATAGTACCTAAAACAACATATAGACCGGCGAGGCCTCTGCTCCAGTATCACGAGCGAAAGTGCGTGCGTGAGTCAACTTCGTGCTCTCGTTGGGGTCGCGCCGCGCGCCTGGGAGCCTCGTAGACTTTGGGTAGGCGACGCCATCTCGCCTACCCACGCGCAAAAGGAAAACATACCAGGTGTTCTACTGCAGTAACAAGGGCTACCGTTTGCCCATCATAACCACGTTCAGGCGGAACTGCTCCTTAATGGTGGAAGCATATTGTGGAGTTCTGGCGTATTTGTGGCCGTTGAATTGAGAGCGTCGAGTATATTGTAAAATGTTTGGTAGCTAGTGTTATTTAATATTAAGGGAATACTAGCAGCCACCACCATAAAATACTGTTGAAATTTTCAGCCAACGACTTGTGGGTATAGGTCTAACCGTTTCTTATGAGTTAAACCGGGATTGACTGAAACTTAGTATTTCCCAGCGTTCGCTGATATTTTATTGTTTTTGCATAGAAGTAAAATTGTTTTGTGATATCTAACCTATGATTTCCTTATATATGCCGCCAGCTTATTGCGTCGAATTTTACGCTCGTTAATGAGTACCACCTTTGCGCCTCCGAGGCAAAGAGCCGGCCTACAGAGCTCCCGGTGCTGGGTTCGAATCCCGGACGAGGTGCCTGCGGTCTGAGGGATGCTTATTACGGGGAAGGGTGCTGCTTTAACAAAGCTTTCGGGTGCAGGTCAGAAAATCCACAGGTGGTCTAAATTAAGCATCGGTCTTCCGTTAGAGCGTGCCAGATGCGCTTCGTTGAAATCGGCAAAGTTTATTTGATATTCTACTTAGTGTTGATATCCCTGTTTTTTATATTCTGTTCAATAGTTTTGGTAATTATTTTTCGTGTGTGTCTATAAAATACTCAAAGGTATCTTTAAGTTTCTCTGCCCTTTATTTTAAACCAGAGGAAGAGCTCAGTCATAATTTTCGCGTATCTTGAGCACATTAATCGTGCGTCGTTTTGTGAGGGTGTGTCTCGCTTATTCTCCGAGTTGTCATTTAAAACGAGTGCGTGAAAGGGTTATACATTTTTGGTATTGGTGAGCCAATAGTCTTTTGGTCATGCGCACTATATTTTATATTCCTCAATGGCTCATATAGAACAAAACACACTATAAAATTAAGCACCCATATCATCAGTGAGTAATCCAGTACTTGCACCATGAATTTCTCGATTGGTAATACAATGATCATTAAAAATGTCAGTATGTTTTGTCATTCTAGTAAGCATATTGCCGCAGGCGCAGCTGGCCAAGCAGTCAGCATGGCCGTGGCCGTCAGGTTATCGTGCTGGGCTCCCACGCAGAAAGCTGGCCTTCGATCCCTGGTCGATGATATATCTTTTTGTTGTTTCTGTGGATGACGCGTTCTGGTAAATTCGAGAACCCTGCTCCTTAATCGAGGTTAAACTGTTCTTCTCGGCGAACCTTGTGCGCCGATTGTTTCAGAAGCCTAGGCATGTACAGTGGTCATCAAATTTAATCGGAACGCGCGAACCACGGTTTTCCTGTTGGGAGTGCTATCCTGGCGGCAGTCGACAAAAACGGCTCCATGACGTGGCACGCGATGGAACAGTCAAGAAGACTTCGGCCAAGACGAGAGCGGCGCGAAGGGCCACTGCATGCTTATTCGCTTGGAATCGCTGAGGCACGCGCCTTGCGGCGGAGCAGGGAAGCAAACAATCTTCACTGTGCCAATCGTTCCGCAGGTTATCTATATCTCGCGAATTTTCGCTATTGAATTTTAAAACCTAATCACAAGGAGTATCGCCGTAGTTTGCTGAATTCTTACAGCACCAGCAGAACGAACATACTCGTCAACCCCTTTTTAATTAATATATCACATAATGGAGGTGCAGGCACTGTCGACCAAAGATGGCGAACTTTTCAGAGATCTGACCTTTGGTGAAATGTCATACCTGCTTATCTATTCTCTGTTCAATATATGCTCTTGAATGCGGCATTTTGTTTCGCCTATATTCATCAGTTACTCTCCGCATTGGGAAATCCGAAATATTTGATCTTATGCTCTTTTGCACGTGCGATGATCCCGCTACACAGGCCCATCGCGGGCACATAATTTGAGTTTATTAATGATATTCTTATTCTTATTATTATTATTAGTCTGAGTCTTCATTAACGCGCATGTTTACGCTTTTGTCACTCGTGCCTTGGCGCCTAGAAGGGGCGATACACTCCCGTAAAGAATAGAAAAGACGCCGGTTTCTTCGTGTTTTTTTGTTCGCTTGGTTGATTTAAAGCAACATTTGAAAACGAACCAAACTGGAATAGAGTGAATGATCTCCGACTGAAGGAGAGGCAGAGGAAGGGGGGTGGGGAAGTGAGGGCATTAATACTTTATGGACCCGCCTCGTTAGGTGATGACATCCCTCATTCTTCGAGGGAGAGATTGGAACAACAACGTCGGCAGCTGGTCATCTAATCGCAACATATGCCTCGCTCAGTGCAGCCCATCGGTCTGTTTTGAAGAGTCCTGCAAGTTCTTCTTGACGAGCGTTCGATTCGAGAGACTCCACACGTTCTCGATGACGTTCATGTTTGCGCCACCCGGGCGACATGGCAGCTGCCGGATTGCCGATTCGGAAAGGAAGTACTGGAGCTTCTTTGCACTGTGGACGGGACTACTGTCATGCTGGAGTCAAAATAGCCTATCAAGGAATGGTACGTCAAAGACCTATGGACGCAAGACCTCTCGCAGGATTTCGACACCTTTCGAGGCCGCAAATGACCCCTCAATCCTATGAAGAAGTCCCAGACCGGTGCTCGATGCGGAGCCCCAGACGAGAATAGAGGAGTGGCCACCGGCGGAAACCGTCCGAACGCATGGATCGTCATATCTAAAATCATAAACCCAAACAGTAAACAGATTTGCTGAAAGAAATGCAGCGTAACGTATGAAAGTGAAATTAATCTCACCTCCATCTGGCCGGCCTCCGCTCTTGTCGCTTCTGGTCCCAGCAGCTACTGAAACTTGATTCGTCGGTGAATAGTACCACCTCCGGGCAAAGCGGTGGTAGGAAGTTATCCGGGGCTTCTGGCATGTGACACTACATTGCAATCCAGCGTCTCTAATTCTATGTCACACAGTTGACGTGTAGATGCCGAAAGCCGCAAGGCGATTTTTGCCTCCCTGGCATTCATAAATGGATCATCAGCGACGTACTCGACGATATTCATATCGTCCTCTTCTGAAGTCGCACGTGGGCCGATCCACGTGGTGCATTTTCTCGGCGCCCTTCGTCACGATACGCTTAAATGGTGCGATTTATTGCAGAGAGTGAGAATTTGTCAAAATTCGAATTTTTCTTTGGGAATGGCCTACGCTTAAGAATGATACTATTGGTACCTGATTTTCGAATGGGACTCTTGGCGGCATGGCCAGTCAAAAGATTACGCGGTGCTTTTCCTCTAACTGTTTCGCTGTGAAGCTACGACAAGACAGCCGAATGAAATAAAAAATGACTAACGTTTTCGGCAGTCATTTATCCAACGCCGAGCGAGGGGACTGCTATAAGAGTA
Organism: Ixodes scapularis; assembly: GCF_016920785.2. Classification (NCBI taxonomy): domain Eukaryota; kingdom Metazoa; phylum Arthropoda; class Arachnida; order Ixodida; family Ixodidae; genus Ixodes; species Ixodes scapularis. The sequence continues at coordinate 44,245,638 of NW_024609879.1, read as the reverse complement.
GATTGTCTGACCGACCAAATTGCTGCGGTGTCGGTGGTCTAGCGGCGACATCTGTCTTGAACAAGCGGCCTCCCCTGCTTGGGCTGTTCCATTATGTACAACGTCATGGAGCCGTTTTTTGTTGGCTGCCGCCTGGATAGCGCTCCCACGAGGAAAGCCACGGTTCGCTCGTTCGGAATAGGCTCGCTGACCATTTTACATAGAGGCCTCCGCGTGGCGAACCGGAATCAGTGTCGCCCCAGCGCTCGATCCTACTGTTCCTCCGACATCAACGCCCGCGACCCTAATCTTCCTTTGTTTTGCTTTGGGACACGTTCGCCCCATTAAACTCTTGGTTTCTTCAGTTAAGTCGCCGATTCATTATTTGTCATTCGCGATAATATAAATTTCGTTTTGGAGAAAAAAGCCTGTAATATTTAGACAATTATTACTTTAAATCAATGTGATATTATACTGATGCTGGAATCGCCAACTCTGATGATTTAAGAATTCAAAAAAGCATCATATATCAATAGGTCAGGAATACACAAAAACACTCAAGGATCCGCTTGGAAACTTGGAAACAGCAGCAAAACCAATTTACTAAATTTTACAACTAATGATACCTCGTTGTAATTAACGCCAGTGAGCCCTGAAATAATTGTATAGCTTATATATCTACAAAAACAAACACACTCCAACTCCTTACCAGTTGAGGTAACATTTTTTTGTTATAATTGCTTAACATAATAGTTCAACAATCCCCAGTAATTCATATCTCAGCAGATAGCAGGCTGTAAAACTCATGAGTTCTAAAACTTGGAAACATTTTAAATGATTTACTTTTATTCTTATACTTGAATTTAAATTAAATATTTTTATTTGCTTGAATTGACTTCGTTGTTCAAGTTTAATCAATGACTCGCATTTTTTTATCAGTGAAGCCAGTGAAAAAAACTTTCCGTAGTCTCTACTGAGCCAGAAAACTGTTGAAAGTAGCAAGCTTGGATTATCCAGAAAAGTAGACTTCCACAGCTTATCTCTCAGGGATGTCGGATAATTTACTCAAGGTGATTCAAGCAGAACACCTTGCCCACATCAGTGGGCAGAGTAGCAGAAACACGTGACCCACGACCACGAGGGTAGAAAATTTTCACTTCTGCTAGGCGAGAGCAAAGGCCGTAAGGAAGGCCGCTCCCCAGATTTAGCTTGTTCATGCCCGGGAAACACCATGTCAGCAAATTCAGCTGCGACGTCAGCAGTGATCACACAAAGCGACTTTCAAACATTTCGTTCTTACACAACAAATCTAGAAAATCTATTCACCTTTCCAATGTTTCGAGTGCGCAGCGCAGCGCGTCACAACCTCCACCAAGGGGCTCAAATTTGGACATTTCACAAAGACGTCGGCTAAGAATCCGGCGACATCGATTGGCTGGCGCTGCGCTTGACTTTTGCGCGTCCAATCATGAAGGTCGAATCTCTCCAACGCTTTCGCCAAGAGCCCAGGTTAGAGCCCCAGGACGCGCGTGTTTGAGGCTTCAACTATCTTGTATTTGAACATGTCAGCAAGTTTCCGTTACTACAGTTACGTCGGGATCGCATGCCGAAACGTCTCTCCATTTCCGCTTCTTCCGTGACGATACGTCGCGCGTTTAGATTTAAGTCTAAAATGCGGTGTTTATTTAAGATCTGACTGGGTGAAGGCTTCGCAGCATCATACTCATCGTCGAGTTTAGGCTTTCCAAAGAACGGTCGAAAAAGGCAACCGTCTGGCCACAAGTCCGGGCAATCTAGTTCCTTAAAGTCTTGCACGAAGCATTCGTAAGATATTTCGAAAGAACGTTCGTGCAGAAAAAACACTGACTCCCTAAGATATTTGACACGGTTTCAAAACGTTCCTCACAGGTTGTCTCAGGATGCAACGGGGAAAAAAAGCAGCTTTTCATCGACATTGCTTGGTCATAACATGTAGCTTACTCGCCTTGCCCGAGCCGACAATAACCTAGATGCGGCGGCGTGGCTGAACCCTTTGAAATCCGTGTTCGTCGATCTCTGGTAGATCTTCCGTTTTGGATTCAAATAACGTCGCCATACACAAGAGGTGTGTAATGAGAAATTTGTATTAAATTAACTTTGTTAGAGATGTGGCGTGCTGAGGTTTGGCCTCAGATACCACAATCTACACATTGCTCTCTTGCACAAGTCCAAGTGGACATTACACCTTAGAACGAAAGTTAAATTGACCCCAATGTAGTTAGAGGATAATACCTTCGGAAGAGCACAGTTATCTGAGTTGTACGGGATTCACCAAAACAAACTGCTGCCTATAGCATAAATAGTCACCTAGCCACCGAACAAGGTTAACATTGAAAAAATGGTTGGATAATTATAAAAGACGTTTGGGCATTTTGGCATGTGACACACGGTCGAAGGCCTTAAGAATTATAAAATCAGGATTTCCCTTTTCATTAATCACCCCTGCAAAAGTAATGTACTTTGAAGAATAATGTAAAGTGATGCAAAATAATGCAACGTGATGTAATTGCATGACAGCTTTCACGCGTCCTGTACCTCTGGCGCCATTTTGGTAGATTTTGCTAAAGCCTTTGGTACTGTCCACCATCAAATATTACTCTTCTATAAATATAGACAAACATGTTATCAGTTAGATATATGCTTTTACCAATAGCGAGCATTCTGTGTGTATAGAGAGAACATCCCTCCCATCTCATTCAATTTCATTAAAACTCAGTCTACCTCAAGGCAGTATAGTAGAACTCCTAATGTTACTAATCTACAGTATTGACCTACCCCGTCTAATTTCGCCATCCGTTAGACTGTTTGCCTATGATTCCATTATATACCTCCATATTTTTCACCTCGGTTATCCTCAAGCTCTTGAACGAGTCATCGACATTCTGGCCGAATGGTGTCTAACATGGCAAATTAACATTAATATCGAAAACACCAAAGACGTTTCTTTCAAGCTCTCAAAAAACTTATGTTCTCTCATATTCTATTAACTCTATAGCAATTTCACCGCTCCTCTTACGAATACCCAGGTATCACTTCTACAGTAAACCTAACCTGGAATGCGCCCATCGATAAAAATTATTGACATACCATTTCGAAATCTGCTTTATTCAAAGGTACTTTCATCAGGCATGACAGGTTGTGAAAATAACAGCATACAAAGCTATCGTCCGTTCGAAACTAGAATATGCAAGTGAAATATGGGCTCCTCATCAGTGTTGCCTAGTCAATAGACTGAAACACTTTAAAACAGAATCGCTTGGTCCATTCAGCGCAACTATTCCTTCAAAAGTAGTGTATCCCACCTTTAGGCTTTGTCCAAACTAGCTTCCCTCAATGTCTGTCGCCACCTTGCTCGTCTTTCTCCCTTTCACAAGTTCGATTATAAAATGCCGTCGTTCATGCACACCCAATGCAAGACTCTCTCCTACATTTCCCTACGCCATGATTACTCGTTAATGATTGAACCAATATTCGGTCGCACTACTAGATTCAAGTTCTAGCATATTGGACTCTCTATTACAAAGCGGAATTCTCTTACTGACCGAGTTGCTACCAAATGTGATCTTTCTGTATTGGTGGAGAAATGCTTCACTCTGTTTTTGTGATTTTTTTATTTATAGGCTTTGTTGTTGCTACGCACAAGCACGTAGCGTCCTATCGAACACGTCTGTGGCCAGTGTTGGGAAGTACTTTAAGCGCATTGTACTTGAAGTACTACTTAAATTAGGTTTAGGAACCTTGTACTTTACTTGACGTACATTCTCTGAGTGCGTACTTGTACTTAAAGTATTTTTTTTCTGCTACTTTCCGAGGAAAGCACAATACCCGACTTCAAAGTGCTATCCCCAAATTTGGTTTTGTTAAATTTGTATCACGAAGTGATGCCTTGTCAACTCCAAAGAAAAACTGGGAGGGATATTCTACTCTCACCAGAAACGTGAGCTGACGACGCATCGTCCCGTTTATACTGGGAGCGGCTTTCCCGTAGGTTTTATAACTCTTGCTACTTCTCGGTCGGTCAGCGCAAGCGAGGAGGTTTAAATTATTAGGAGAGAAAAATTAATCATAATGTAGCACCTAAGTCTGTAATGCGAAAAAATTTAATTTTCAAGTTGAAGTATAAGAGACAACAAAAGAGAACGTTGATTTGAGACATTCTCTTTTGCTAATTAAAACTTGTTGTTGACCTAGTTGGTTCATGATGCAGTATAGACGTTTTTGCGCGACAGAAGGGACAATCACAAGCGAGTAGACACGGACAAGCGCAAATTCTCTTTTGTCTTTTCCTTCTATTTGAAAGTTCCTTAATTTTTTTCGCACCCCAATCGCAGGTGTCACATCATGATTAATTATCACCAGCACGCTTGCACACTTATTTTTTATTTGATTTTTTTATTAAGGAGAGGGCATTTTTCTATGAGAGGATTGCTTGCGAAAGCTACGGTGCTGGCGTCATGCTCTCTCCTACTACATTTAACCCCGTTGAGTGCAACAATCCAGTGCAAGGGGCGCCAAATTCAGAAGAGGGTCTTCTGAGTTTGACTCCATTCCTGAAAAAAAACTAATCTGTGGCCGCTTGACTTTATCAAATATTCGCCGCTGTTTTTGAGGTCATGCTCCCTTGATTACCCCTGGGTTATGCATACCATTTAAAAAAGATCACTGTATAGGGGAATGAAAGGGCATCATGAGATTGTGTTAAAGAACTTGCACTTTACTTTGAAAGTACTTGTACATTGTATTTATAGTACTTTACTTCAAGTACGTTGCTCCCAGTGTACTTAATAATTTATTTGTAAGTAAAATATTAACTACACTGCCACGTAAATGAGACGTTATAACGTCTCATTTACTTTGTACTTTACTAGGAGTACCTTTTAGATGTACTTTATCCAACGCTGTCTGCGGCCTTATTTCCTGAAATCCGAATTTCGGTTCAGCATCCCTTTAAGCTGCTTGCATGCACGTAGCAACACGACTGTATGAAGCCGGCCTTTACACAGAGTTTAATGTGCTTAGGTTTATACCATGGACTCTCCATAAAAATTTTCGTCGCAATGTCAATATGGTGTCCACTTTTGTTGATGGCAATTTCTATGCAACGACATAAAAATCTAGCGGAGGTGTCATCATTGGACTGTTCGGTGTGCCTCGATATTCAAGTGGTTATATTCGGCTAGGCTAAAATATGCTTCTCCAGACTCAGGCTGTTTCTGCCCTTAGTGTTCTGTTATAACGCGTTTGAAGTTAAGTTACCAAAATGCGACGGTACCTAATAACTGTTTGCGGTACTGTCATTCTTGTCCTGATAGACTTCAAAGCAGAACGCTGACTGCAAGATATGCCTTTTCATGGTACCATGATAGGGATGTTCATTCTGAGAGTGCTTGTGGGACTTGGCAATGGCTGTAACGATCCTCGCTGTACTTCGATCCTGTGTTCCTATAGCTATGTCCTGCCTAAAACAGCGTGATCCCGGCAATCAAACTGCAGTCATCTGGTGAGGAGGCACAATATTTTTGATCAATCGAAAATATGCCTTTACTCATTGAAGACAAATACGGTCACTACTGGTGTCTGGGTGCCCTTAGGTCTGCTCTAGACGAAGCTTTGAAAACCTGTTCACGCATGCAGCCGAGAATACCCAGGACAGCCTTACAATGTTCAGTAGTGTTGCGATTATAGCGCGGAAAAGAAGGTACAGACGAGAAAGATGAACTTCTTACCATGTGGAAGATCATATGCCATAAAGCCATTTTGTGTGGGGGTTAGCACAAAAGTAATGCTTTTTCTCAAAATATTTTATTTGCCAAAATTACGGCAATTACATTGCCTATTCCTTAATATTTCGTTCAGGAATGGTTCATGTAACATGTACAATAGGTTACTTCGCTCACTGTCTTCTAAAATCAAATTTGTATTTCATTGCTAGTTTTCCACGTTGAATAAAAATGTAAAGAGCCAAAAATGAATTCTTTGCTTTGTGTCAAGACAATTTTTCACGTTGTTTCTCGGAAGCCACGTCTGCTCTTGAATCACAGGGGAATCGCACCAGAAGTGTCCAGTGTCCTCAGACATATTTTAATGTTAAAGTGCCTGCGCGGTTCAGCGTCGATTCATTTGGCAGTACGTGACACAGCGCCTTGAAACGCGAAATTTCGTCACGGCTGCGGATAACTCGGTGGACGTTTTACGTATTTCGAAGACGTAGTACACGAGAGAAAATCTATAAAAAAAGTTTTCCCCATTTTTTCATATTACCTCGAAACCGACGCCTCCGTTGCGCGAACGAGAACGTTGCGGTGAGACAAGAACGACTTCAAGTGCGCATTTACCTTCGTCGACGCTCCGAAATCGGGTCGACTATCCAATCCAGGTTTATCAGACTTTCAATATGCCACGACAATTAATTCAGTAAAAAAACACAGCCGACATGCGGCCGCGTAAAGGTCCGCACGCAGCGCATTTAAAAGCCAGCGCAGTCAAAACGCCGCGGTCGGCTAGCATACAGGCCTTCCGAGGCGCCTCCTGGTGACAGATTTCGGTGCCGCGCGCCGGCCGCCGCTCGACACACCCAACTCTCTAGCCACCATAAACGCGCGGAATAGGCCGCTCCTCCCCGGCCAGTCGGTGGGGGCAATTGTTCCGGCTCCGCGTTTCTTCGCCGTCTGGCGGAGCTGCTCTCCGCTCACCGGAAGGCGCACAATCCTAAACAACACGCGTGGTTGTGACTCAGAAAGCGCACCGGAAACACCGAAAACGTCACGAAATACGAAATTTCTGGGAAGCGCACGACCTACGCGCGAACAAAAACTCGTCGGCTTGGATCGCGCATAAGAACAGCGCTCTAAAAGCTTGCTTCAATAGCCTTTGGAACTTTATGACATCACACGTGACGTCACACCTGACGCCACTCAACCCGGGAAAATGCCTCCCGGAAACCGGGAGGCCATTTTTATGATGTGAGGAAAGCACGGAACGTGCGTTAGTGATCCATTGGCTTCTCCTAAAAAACAAAAGGAGACTCGCTAAAAAATGACGCCGCTTCATGATTGGTAGCGGACACGTGCATTGGCCGCCGCCGACGAGATCTGAACAGGAGACGTGTTTACACGTGCTCGAAGGCGTTAGATCTGATTATGTCGGTCATTTTTTTTTTCCTTTTCAATATGTTTTCTTTCAACCATGCTTGTCTGGAGAGGAGGGAAAAAACAGTTGTTAGTTGCGGCTTTCGTGTGTGAGTGTGTCCTTCATGCTAGATTGTAAACTATAGCAACGCACAGCAAAAAGTAATAAAAACCCAACTAGCCCGAACACAAGCTTTATTGCTCTTCAGGGCAAATCGAAGAGTTGAGCTGAATTTCCACGTTCCACATTTTTGGTCAGCTACGTAACATCGTACTGCAACAAAATAAAAAAGAACACAAAATAAACAAACATTTTAAGAGGAATGCCCTATTGCAATCAGGTCAAAAATAAATATAAAAATAAAATTAAACTTGCTAGCTGACTAATATCATCGAGCTCATTTTGTTCTACCGTCTTTAGCCCTACATCAATAAAAAGATGTTAATCAACTCTACTTTACATTTACAGTGATTCCTTCTTACGCATTGTTATCGGCGATCGGTACCCTTAGCGAAAAGTCGTTCAATATCAGTATACTGAAAGTATACTAATAGTGAACTTGGGGTATGTACTGAAATCGTACTAGTTTCACACTTTTATGAAACAAAATAGTATAGTTTTAGTACACCCCAAGTACATGTGTAGTACACCATAAGTGCACCTCGAGTGTACTTCTAGCATACTACAAGTGCGGGTTTAGTACACTGCATGTACGCTTTTAGTGTACTAAATGTATGCTACCAGTACATATATGCGGAGTGTCCCAGATAACTTGTACCAAACTTAAAAATAACACAAAAAAACGGAGCGTTCTACGGGAGTGAAACCAACTGTACGCTGTTAGAAAGCCTCTTTCGAAAGTGCACGAAATTGTTTTAGTGCGCCTATTTATATAAATAAGAATAACAAGCTAACGTTTGAAATCTTCGTTTAAAATCCGAGGTCTGAAATGGCAAGTTGTAGAGCGCATTAAGAAACACCCAAATGCATTGAACATTACTCCTGATTGCAAAATTTTGTACCTGGAAAGTATTCTCAACACTAACACTTCATAAAATGAATGAAATATTGAGCTCGCGCAAACAAAGTCGTTTATGCCGTTCAAACCTTTCAAAGCGCTCGCACAGACACCATTGCGATAGATTTGCTTTGCTCAGTGTGCTTCTCCGCATGTGCCAGTGCGCTGCAGAAATTAGTTCTGGATGAAATCCTAAGAATAGGGGGAACATAAACACTTTTTGATCAAATATAATCTAAAAATGTTCACGTCGAATGGCTTCCCAGGAGACTTCTTGGGTCCGGATGTACTGTTACACCGCAACAAAGCAGGCTCTCTTGAAATGACAAGAAAAATCCCAGCGCCCTGAACGCTGTTCCAACCAGCACTCGGGAGAGTTGAAAAGCCTGTCAAGCGCTGGCTATCGGGACAGGCCGCTTACTTACGGTGGCTTCATACCTGTCTGATCGATGCACCATCCAGCCACCCATAATAGAGATCAGTGGGCGGACGTCACTTTTACTCTTGTGATGCAGGTCCCTGCAGGTTCCCATAGGTTGCAACCTGCTAGCCCTACTGGGTAAGACCTGCAGCCCTGCGGGGAATGACAATTACACTTTTTTAGATGTAGACACCCACATTTTACGTGTACCTGAAAGAAGCTCTAACACAGAGCAAACAAAATGATTGGCCTTTTTTTAATGCCACCTTTTCTTTTGCTGAAAACACCCATACAAGTCATACGCTATTACACATTCAGTGATGCGGCTTAATTTATAAGCACTTTTTTTTATATAACTTCGAGTTTTTAGAGAAAAGATTCAATATAATGAGTCGGACATAAATGGTTGCTATGAACTATACTATATATTTACACATTATCTCATATCATAAAAGCACTAGAACAGGGTAGGGGTGTACTGCATCAATTATAAATTTCTAATCAATTACAAGTTGGCATTTATTTAATTTATTAGTATTGGCTATTATTCTTTGACAAAGAATAACTGGGCGAGTTGGTACGTTGGTAGTCTTTCAACTGCATGGAATATTCAGGCCCTTTTAACATTTTTTCATGCTTTTGCTTTTTCTAACTGCTCTGCCTTTTGTAGCGGCTTTCGCCGCCACTAAAAAAACGTGACATCCAAACTCACTTTATTCACAACACACAACCGCAAACTTGGAAAGCGTGCCGATTCGGCATACGCAAAGAGATCGTCCGTCTCTACGGTACAGGCATCAGCACGGGCAAGAAACCATGCTGCTCGCTCTTGTAACGTTTTTCTCGCTCCCGCTTTATGAAATAAATCGTTGGCGAGAGACTGTTGGGACCGCACGTCAGAACTAGCATGACCTGTAATTGCTTGAACTGCCGTCAGACTGTACTTGAACGCTCCGCAAAAGCGTCGTCGGGCGACCGTCGTAGGGACGGCGCCCAGGACAGGCCCTCGGTTGGCCCTCGGTTCCGCCGCACGCGAATCTTTCTCACTCCGCGGAGAGAGCCATAAATATTGAAAAAAAGCTCTTCTCAAATAACGAAATAAAACCGGGTAGAGCATAGTGAGAGTCAAGCATAGCTTAGCAAGCACACGGTACAAGACAAAGTTTGAAACAGCGGCGCATTTCGCAGAAACAAAAGAAACTTCCTCACCTTCGCTTGCACCAGTCGGCCATGACGGTCTGCCACTTGCGACGCTGCGTCTCACAGCTCTCAGTAATCGCTTGCTATTATTGAACACGGTATTCGTAAGTAAGCTATCTAAAATATCCGCTAAAACGGCTGAAACGTACAAAGGAAGCGATGCTCGAGCTCTCCGGAACTCCAACGGCGGCCGAACGGAGGCTGATTGCCATAGCGATGATCTTGCGCAGTTTTCAAAAATCTCTTATTTTTGTCCTTTTTTTTTTTGAAGACAAAACTAAGCAAATCAATATATTAATAATAATAATGTCCCTTTATTATATTCGCAAAAAATTAACAAAGCGTTTAGTCTATCTTAGGTTTTATCTAAACTTTCGGTTTTCTTTTTCAGTGCAAAACCGAAACTATCTCAAGCAAATTCTCCCTTGTCGCCAAGGCTTTTTTGGCAGCAGCATTAAACACTTGGTGCGATTGCCCTCGATCGCCTAGCTTCCGAATAGTGCTAACAGTTTTTACAGTAAACTTTTATTCTTCAATAAAGGTAACCAATACAGCTCAGGGAAAATGAAAGCTATCTTTGCAATAAAGGTAGACTTTTCAATTGCTAAATTTATAAAAATGACTAGCTAAAATAATTATTGACAAGTTAGATTACGCTACTTTCCGTGGCGTACAATGTAGCTAATTTTGTATATTTGTGCTTTTTTTTTTAGGCGTAAGTCCATGTTGCATTTGCGACGTAAGTATGCTCTGACAGTGCCGGTCGTTTCCCCGGGGAACCTTTGGACCACGTGGTTTGCAGTGAAATGAGAAATGATGCATCCCTTTGTCACATTATGTCAGGTATATCCGGTGATATTTTTTAATCAACTGGTTTCAGGAAAATTTGGGGCTCACTGTCATGTTGATGCACTCTTCACGTGTGTCGTGGGACTCGGCAGACATTACATGGGTGAATAACCGTGGCAACATTTTTTTAAGTAATTAAAATCCGTAAATTTACTTTTTATTATTGCTGTTTTAGAGGCAGTCGTTATTAGAGCCTACCACAATCAAAACTATTCACGAAACAGCAAGGGGCTTTCAGATATTTATTTATCAAATTTCGCACTTTTTTCCCTCAATTCAAGAACCACGCGCGGCAGGGGCGGGCAAAGTGGAGAGTCGCTTAGCGGTTTTGACATGACATATCGGTGATGGCATGTTTGTTTGTATTACCGAGAACTTCTCATACTGGAGTTCGATGCATTATTTAATTTTCTAGTGAAGTTACAACCCTCATAAAGTGCTGTCGCATTCAGCATGAACGAAGTTGCACTCTTTTGAAAGCGTGCCTTTGGTGGATGCTCCAGCATCATACTTCCAAGGGTTCGACTGAAGGGAATGCGTAAGAATGGCGTCCTGCGCTCTGTCCAGCGCGCTGTTTTTAATCAGGCGACGAAAGGCGGAGTTTTAGCTATGAATAACCCAAAACTCGTCACCTTTTCGCGAATTGTTTCAGTTGGGCTAGAGTTTACTCATAGCCCCTTTAAAATTGAAAATTCAACATGGTCAATTACACTGCCAATTAGAAAAGCTAATTAGACAACGTACTTTGACGTTCATTTACTCATGTAATGTCCGCCGAGCCCCACAAATAGTCTGTGAAAACGGCATCGGCCTATCTATCGCGTTTTTAGTGTCGATGTTAAAAATCGCACTATATATATATATATATATATATATATATATATATATATATATCAGTGTGTGGAACCGAAAAAAAAATACGGGTTCGGTTACGGTTCAGGTTCAGCTAAATTTATCTTGTTCCGGTTCATTTCCGCTTCGATTAATTCGATCCGCGAACCGGTTCGCGAACCGGTTCGGGGCGCTGAACCGGTTCGCGAACCGGTTCGGAAATTATAAATGACAAATTGCAACATCAAAATAAATTACAAATAAAACATCTGAAATCAGCACATACGAAACGGGATACATCGTAGTGTAAGGCTCAGGGATTTCTACCAGGAATGGTTTCTTTATGTGCACTCAAAGGTTACCTCAACGGCGTTTACGCATTCGGACTTCATCTAATTGGGTCCGACGCAGTAGCTGTAAAATCCGCGACCTCCTTGCAAACCCACTTACAAGTAGAACTCGCTAACTATCCCGCCACCTCGGCGTGTAAGCAATTGAAAGAACAGTGGGGAGAAAATACAGCTTTCTTTATTTGAACTAGCCTTCGGTAACTCAAAGTAGGCCCTTAACGAAGTTTTCAATAAACAAGATACGGAATATGAAAAACACTTCACCGAACGCAACGCCAGAAGGACGTAATAGGATAAATATTAAAATAGAAGAGTTCGCTGTCTCACAAATATGTTGCTTTTTAGTGCCTATACGAAACCGGATGCATTATTATAAACTCTACAGCCTTTCTTTTCTCATTCCGATGGAAGCAAGCTTCAAGAACTCGCGCGTTCTGGAAACGTGTCATGAAATGAGCACACCGCAGCATTTAGGATTTACGAGATTGTAAAAAAAATGAAATCCCGTGACGCAATTTTTTTTTTTTTGCACAGTCTTCCGATTTTCTTTCTTCCGTGCAAGCCGCGACCAGCGCAATACTGGTTCCTATGTCAAGATTCATGGATGCAGCGTTTATATTCCTAAGACTGAGTGGAGAAGAAAAATATGTAAGCGAGGTGTGTGTCAGTTGACGGCACTTAAAAAACAAATGGCATTGAGAGCACATTCATTGTCAACAGCGCGTGGCCGAACCGTTTTGACATGAGCCGGTAACCGTTATTTTTTTTTCTGGTTCAGTTCCGGTTCGGGTTCATCGCGATAACAACATAACGGTTCGGGTTCGGGTTCAGTTCCGGAAAAAAATACCGGTTCGGTTCCGGTTTTCGGTTCGGTTCGGTTCCGGTTCGACACCCTGATATATATATATATATATACATATATAGATACATACACGTTATTATAATTTGAGTACACCGACTGTCAAGCACTGAAAGCAGACCTTTAGTATACATAAGTGCACTTTCTGTATGCTGATCTTGAACTACTTTTTACCGCGGGCACTACGATTCTACTACATGTACTAGTTTTGTACGGACGAGTATACTTTAAGTCCACCGCCATTTTTACTGGAAATATACTTTGTGTGCACCTAAAGTATACAATCAGTACAAAGACCGCACTGAAAGTATGCTTTTAGTATACTTCAGTACACTTCGAGTGTACTGATTTTGAACGACTTTTCGCCAAGGATAGAATTGATCAATCAATTCGCATGCTTAGAAACACATCTCGTGTTAAAAATCGCTATTTCCTTGCTTTGGCGATTTAAATCAAGTTATAGATATTAAAAATCAAATCTAGTTTTATTAAAATGAAACTGATCTAAAGAAAATAAATATGATTTATTTGATATATTTAATGGTGATTTTATTCTACTCTGGGTTACACTTACATGAGCCTCTGTCATGATAACGCAATTAATGTAAGGTGCGGTCGAGCTGGACAATAATAGCGATAGTAATCTCTAGAGAAGGAGAACGAGCCATACAAAAGACACACAAATATCCGAGCACAAGCTAGGTGACTGGTGCGCGACTGAAAAATACCTCCTGGTCCTGGTATCAAACCATAAACCTGTTTTGTTTTTATTTGTGTTTGCCCTTTGTCCTCCTCGCACCCCTTCTCAAGGTAATAATATCATTATGGTCTTCTAATTTATGAAATGACTCCAGGGCTGCTTCAGTAATATTTTAGATAGATTATGAAGCCGTTTTTTGTGTTTCGAAATTTCTATACTCAGGGAAAGCTTTTGTTGGTATTTGCGAGAAGAGACGGAAAGCGAGTGCACAGTTTCATGCAGCAGTCAACCAGAAAGAGGGCAGGTGTGCCCGTACCTTTGACTCCATTACCAAGACAGTGACCCCAGAGTATAGTTTGAGCCTAAGATGTGACATAAAAGATGATATTCGTGATACTTGTACTTCACAATCATGTGTATTTCTTACATCCGTGCGCAAACTTCCGTATGACTTGTCGATAGCAACCAAACGAGTGCCAAGTTTCGCTAGGCCTACATCTAGCGATGTCTTCAAATGTTTAACCCTTTGATGTCCTCAGTCATCATGTTTCGCTTCTGAACAATCTGGACAAGCAATTTTTGCGTTGTTGTCCCGGGATTCAGTTCAACATGCTCAGACGAAACAAATATTGTTAGTGAGCATTCAGCAGATATAAACTCGCAATAAGCCCGTGAAATTTGCAGCACACAATACAGATGTAATGGCTTTTGAAACAGTCGTAATCAATTTTACTAACCTGTACAAAAAAGAGCAGATTAGCCATCATGAGGGCGACGTAGCTGGAAAGTGCAGTGGCGGTCTTCAGCCTCTGTTGCCCTCTGATATCCTTCGGCTCTGTCGGCAATGTGGTCGAAGTATGTCTGGCTACGTGTAATGATGCGGCGCTAAGTACCGCGTGAACTTGCTGCCAATATGCGGTTGCCTTCAGGAAGGGCAGGTTTACACGTGCACGTGTAAAGAGTCACTTCACAGTCGGTGGTGTGATATAAATAATTTCTTCACGATACGACTTGCGAAAGGGTAGTTAGCGGATAATACAATGTCCAGAAGCGGCACCTGCATCATAACGGAAACAGATGAGGCAACATTGGTGCAACGCAGCTTACAAACCAAGCAGCCTGGCATAGGAGATTACTGCACTTCTCGAATTTTACCCTTCCTTGAATGTGCACTTTTTATAACGAGCGACATCAAAAAAGGGATTGAGTTTAGTGCTCCTCCTTCAACCTACCCCACAGATTAACAGGCGTTTGATATTAATTCGATGGGCTATGGTCGCATCCATCGAAAAGCAGCGGTACTCCCAAAAATATATATTTTTATCAATTACATTGTGATACTCATGAATAATTTATTTTAAATATTGTGAACACCCGTATCATAAAGCATTGCTTCACGTTGGCTTCTTTGCACGGAGTGTAGCAAAATGAGTGAAAGAGACGTGTTGGTTCCTTAAATCTCTACTTTTGCAATATCTCTTTCTTCTTATGTGATCCTTTTTACGTCTTTCACACACCTTCCTATTAAAGATCACTCTCGTTTCAAATGCTTAAGTGGTCTGTCGTTCGTTCTCAATCTTGTAGTTATTCCGGGCACAAAGTACGTACTCTGAAACCGTTAGTTTTATGAAAATATTTTCTCAGATAATTTTTCCGCACAAACTTTTTTCTTCGTAACCGTCGAAACTTGATGTAATTAAGAAATAACTCTGCAGTGAATAGCATATTCTCGCCCGACTTCGAATCTCAAAACTAATATTTTCTGAGTAAGATCGTGCTTTATTGGCACCATTTCTTTTGTCAGACCATAAACCACTAGCTATTTGAGGCACAGTATAACATTGAATTTTCAAAACAATAAGGGAACAAGCCGGTGATACATTGATCAGGCATGGAAGGTATCCATTGAATGCAAGGCTTTTTATGGAGTTCGTCAGCGTTCGTCTCAACAAAGGTACATACAAGAAGTATTTGAACGATCACTAACTCCGTAAACGAATCGGCTCTCTGATGACCTGTCCTGGTGTAATTTTTAATCATTTCTGGTTGCATTTTCACCATCCTTGTAGAATTTAAATATTTATAGCTCAGAAAGCAGCGTATTGCAGATTGTTGCGAGACACAATCTTCGGCTTGAATTAGAGTTTCAACGAGTTTGATGTCTACATAAAGCGTCGTAAGCCCAATTATAATTATATATATTTTTTTCAAACTTTCGACAGGTGATTGGAGTACCGGACGAACAGATGGGTGAAACGATATGGGTTTGGATCAAAGTGAAACCAGATAAAAACTTATCCCCCGAAGACATCAAATCCTTTTGCAAGGGCAAGGAGGTATGTGGGTAGTTAATGCCTGTTGTGAAAGTCCTTCAGCCTTTAATACCAATTTGAACCCCTGAGAACTGGTTGCGTAACTCATCAAACAATTGTATACATACGTCCATATACTCGTCACACAGACAATCGAGTGTAGTCTTTAATTGCAAGAAAACCTAATTTAACTTACATTTGGAGGCTTTCATAACAGAGCGCGTAGTGCCACTCCTCCGACGTTCATGGGCACGCCCAACAATGGTGGCTGGGAAAATATACTTTCTACAGAACCAGCATATCATGACTTATTCTAGACCCCAGATTCTCGGGGTCTGGAACGCTCATGCTTTCTGCCATTATACAATGAAAGAGCGTTAAAATTGTATAATTGCTCAAGGACAACACAATTAAATATTCTATTCCCGTGCCACAAAGAAATACCAAGGCAGTGGAAAAAAGCTATATTGAGTTTTTTGCTTGTTTAGTGTGCATGCAATTCAAACGTGTTATATAATTACAGCTGCCCTGGTACAAGATACCGGAATATGTGCTCTTCGTGGACTCTTTCCCGAGGACTCAGACCGGCAAAGTTCAGAAGCATAAAATGCGCGAGGAGAGCAAACAACTCCTGAACTTGTGAAGAACAAGCCCCCCGGGAAAAACAAAATAAAGAAATGAATATATATATATATATATATATTGTAAAAACCTAATTCGAGTCGCATTTTTTTTTTCAGGTTACCCGTAAGGTCCCAGGTTTTTTAAAAGACTTCAATAAAGACATCCAGCACTTGTTTGACGTTGATTTAGATATAGTGCTTTCAGTACTTTACATAAAAATCTTCGGCCTGTCCACGGATGGGATGACATCTTTGGAATGCCTGCTTGATGTAAGGATTAAAATCTCTGGAAAAGCCACTGAATTTTCTGCGAAAAGCACTAAGCTCCAGTGTGGCTAAGAAACTTTACACACCGTCAGGGGCAACACAAAACATGCATAGTTCACAGCAGGCAATGCACGAGCAAACAAAACGTGTAAAAGTAATTCATACATGACCATAACTAGCCAAAATTAGTCGCAACCGGCGATATTCCAAGAGGGCTCATTGGGAATCCAAACAAATAACATGCAAGACGCAGGCCGACGCCTTTGCTCAGCGCCACAAGGAGCTGGTGAAAAAAGGTACAAGCATCTGGGTTAAGTACGACTGCCGCTGACGGTCGCATGGAGTAGCAGGTGACTATCGGCGGCGAGTGAAAACTCCAGCGTACTTATTTCGCCCGAGATCGTCGAAGTTGAGTCATACTTTGATCGGCACACTTAGTCTGCAGACGATAGTCAGTGGTAGGTCATGCCTAGACCTGCATATCTAGTCCGCATTCATGCTGTCTTGAGGTAAATTAAACGTAGTTAATCGTGCATTGCCTGTAGACGGCCGTCGGCAGGAAGTCGTATTTAGTTGCTCGTAAAATAATCGATTAATACTACAATTTCTCTCAATTAAAAATCATTCAGTTACATTACTTCATTACGTGGGAAGAAAAGTATTGGGATGTTACTTGAAATAGCAACCCTTACTTTTTCAACTAGTTCAAATTTTTAAACTACGTATTTTTTTCTTGGTTTGAACACGGGCCTTTCGTGTTGTTTATAATTTGACTAAATTTATTGGAAGCCCAAAATTACAATATACTCAACTTCTCAAATGCACCACTTTTGGTAAAAAAATCTTCCGGCTTGAGAATTCCTTAAATGTTTAGCTAGAAAGGAACTTACTGAAACTGATGGCATCGTTGGGAAGGAAAGGGCAAAATGGTAACGATTGGAAGTAATTTTAGTACATCCAAAAGAAATCAAATTTCTATTTTGATCACTTACTATTAAATATATTGAAATTTTTGCGAAATAACTCAAAACGTACTAATTGATTACAAGGGATTTGAGTACTTAATTCGAGTGAGTTTTCTGCATTTATGGCCGTATTAAGTTTAGCATGCTCATTCCGTAGGACACACTCGGCTCATGCAGCAAACTTCCGAATGACGAATTGTGTCTCTCCTACTTTGACTGACGATATCACGGTTCGGATAGTAACTAGGGTTTGTATTTTGTTGGTAAATACCGACTAACACCCCAAACTAACCCCCAAATTGGTTTAGTGTATATGTGAGAAAAGGAAAATGCTTTCCAACTGTCCTTGCGCTCGAAAAACCCAAGCTCCATTTTAAGAACTTTTTATTTGTAGCTTAATATAGTGACTTCCAGAATGCTCGTGACTTCAATTTTGGCTTTAATCGGCCATTTTGGCGCCGAAACAGATACAGAGGCGCCACCCCCATCTCCCCAGCGGACGCGCCGCGTCTTACTACCGAAGTTAAAATGCACCTAGGTCAGGACGGGCTACCTGAAAGCAGTGTGCTTTGATGGGCTAGTTGGTTCATGACTAAATGGAACAGCGCGGAACATAGGACAGAAAGAACAGGACAACACGAGCGCTGACTTACAACTGACTATTTAATGAGAAGCGAAGGAAGAAGAAGAAATAAGAGGCTTATTTTCAGTTTATTTCTTCTTCTTCCTTCGCTTCTTATTTCTTCTTCTTCCTTCGCTTCTCATTAAATAGTCAGTTGTAAGTCAGCGCTCGTGTTGTCCTGTTCTTTCTGTCCTATGTTCCGCGCTGTTCCATTTAGTACCCGAAAGCACCGCCGAGGCATGGTTGTATAAAAAAAAATATTAATTGTGCCGCACAACCTTGCAAACTAAAGATTTTAAAAACATCACGCGCCCCCCCCCCCCCCCCCCCCATTTTGTACTAAACTCTAATAAATTTCATACAAAAAGAGTTTTTTCGGTTCGTTTTTATGCAAAAACAGGCTTTCTAAAAGCCCAAGGTAACCACAGTAGAGACAAGTGATGAAGAGTGGCGCTGTTGTCGTATTTAGATCGGTTTCGGTGGACGCCAACGGCCCAGGTTTCAACGGCGAGTTTCCCAACTGATTATTTTAGTAACGTTCGGTACACCTTATTAAAATAGCTAATCTACGTGTTACTGACTAGACACACACCCAAACACACACACAAGAAAAACTAATTGTTTTTTACACTACTACAAAACCTAACTTTTTTTTTTGCCTTTGACACGTACTTTAGCTCGTTAAAATTTCGGCAATCTCTTTGAAGCCAGTGCGCTCTACTTGGAACGGAACATTTGCGGTGCATTATATGGGACACAACGGTGTAATACCCAATTCATACCCTAAAGGTGCCTTTGCCTTACGGCCCTTAGCTGAACGTACCTGTAATCAACGGCGTTCTGAATCACACCATAAAGACACGGAGCTGTTTGAGTTGATGTCGATTGCATTTCTGATAAACCGCGAGAGGAGCACGTGGTAAACCATTATTCCTCGAAAACTCTGTGATGTGCAGTTTTTTATTATTCTCCGTGAAATATCACATTTTAAGCCTAAATAATATTTGTGTTTGTCTTTTAGCCACCTTATTTTTCTACAAGTCTAAGGGCGCACCTGAATAAGTATTGCTTTAAAACCTCCGACCGTCGTGTCCCCACTAGCCA
Organism: Ixodes scapularis; assembly: GCF_016920785.2. Classification (NCBI taxonomy): domain Eukaryota; kingdom Metazoa; phylum Arthropoda; class Arachnida; order Ixodida; family Ixodidae; genus Ixodes; species Ixodes scapularis. The sequence goes on along the minus strand of NW_024609879.1, from coordinate 44,226,371 downwards.
AAAATCACCTGCATTTACGAGTTTCCATTGCGATGTGCACGACCTTTTCCTTTTAGCAGCTCCATTTTTCCGCAAAGTTCTCACTGAAGTAGCTAAATAGCGCCCGACAGCAACAAACCACGTCGGAGTCTCACGGTCGCCCCAGTTACGCCATCGAAAGGGATGGACGACGACGAGCTTTTGGGTATGGTTTGGTGGCTTCAACAGCAGTTATTCCAGTTTAGCTAGATGGAGGAGCGGATCCAAGCAATGGAAGCAGAAGCGGACAAACTCGGAATAGGGCTCACAGTGGTCCATCGCGTTCGGGTTCGTAGCAGACATTGTTTTCCACGTGCCGCCGCTGCTACCTGCTAGATGGAGTATGGGCTCCTCGGTGATGTGTCGTCCTATCAGATTTGCGCTCGAAATCATTTCATAATTCGCTACTTATATATAGTATTCAGGTAAATTGTCAGCTAGAACGAGAGGGACAAACACAGACAGGGAGAAACAGAGACATACACACCGCTGACTATCAACTAAGACTTTATATTTCTTCTTCATCACTGTGTAGAAGAAATATAAAGTCTTAGTTGATAGTCAGCGGTGTGTATGTCTGTGTTTCTCCCTCTCTGTGTTTGTCCCTCTCGTTCTAGCTGACCATTTACCTAAATTATGTACCAACTAGCTCAACTTCAGCCTGTTATATAGTATTCAATTTTTTATAATGCTATAGGGAAGATATATTTCTATATCTGTGGTTTTTATCTTCAGATCATGGGTCCGAGGCTACTCCCTGTAAATGTAAAGGAAGCTTGGCAAGCTCCGTTTAACACAGCACCTCCCTTAGTGAACGGGGCTTTTATGCACCGTGTGATTACGATTTCCAGATCCTTTTTCTACAGGGACCTGTGCCCAAGGTACCGTTGCGCTGCCCTATGAATTCGGTATAAGACGATACACTTTTTTTCAGATTTTAGAGCGCACGTCTAACTCCGACGAAAAGCCCTTCCGCCGAATGTCTTCGGCTCAACAACACGTGAGAGCGCCTGTGGAACAGTGGCATTGGTCAATAACGTTGCGTGTGAGCGTACGGGAGTCCCATTAGCACTGGTTAGAGGGGCGGTGAAACGATTTTTTTACTTTCCTAAATACTACTCAGATTCACTCCCACGCTAACAGCCGAATAAACTTGCCTTACTTTTTCTTTCTAAGAAATGACGGCAAAATATTTTGAAAAAATACCAGCATTGTTCATCCCCTCATCTCGGAGTCAGAACAAACGGCCACGCAGCTTCGTCTCTATCCTATGCCGCAAACGGTAATCAAAGGCACGCGCTGGGGTCGGAAAAGTGGAAAACGCTTGCTCTACCCATTGTTAGAGTTCCGCTATTATCACCACTGCACTGAAAAAGAGGAAGTAGACGGCGTTTGGAAGAATCGGAAGCCTTCCGCACCTTGGAAAAACGATACTTTTTGCTTTTGAGGCCCCTACGCCGAAATATTTGTCTACGAAGGTCAAGCGGCTAGTTCCTGGACCCGAGAAACTTGCCGCTGGACCTTTGATGGAGTTCCTGGACCGGAGGAACTCCACCGTGCAACGTTTAGTTACCTTGGTTTTGCCGAAGCGACAGAACAACGTAGAGGCATTCTGGAGGATCAAGAAACTTGCCTTCATTACCTTCTACTTGCCTTACACACTTATGTCCATCCCTTATCTAAAGAAATTCTTTGACGAACTGAGTGTCTCTTTTTTTGTCGCTCTGTCGACTTGCCACCTTGCCCATGGTATTCCCTTATCACTCGCTTTGACCTCCATGTCTGCCTAATTCACATTGGACAGTTTTCTTCCAAATATACAGACTTAGATTCTACGATTGGTATCCAAATAATTCGGTAACTCCTATGGTTGCCACAGTGATGTTCCCAATTTATTTAGAAGGGCAGTACAAGGGTGATGATACTCATGGTTATGCTGACGAGCCAACCTCAAAAAAAGGATAAATTTCAGCTTAAACTTTCCAGATGTTGAACTCATTCCAAAGTTTCCGAATATCACAGTTAAAGGCATTTGCGAGAAAAGTTGCTACAAGACTGACACGTTTCTGAGTAGTTTTACGAGTCATTTTAGCATGGAAATGTGTTTTTTTTTGGGACACCCTCTAGTTGTTACACGTTTCTTGCAGTTGACAAGAGTCCCTGACTTAAAATTTTATGAGGGGCCTTTCTTATTGAATTGAGTCGAAAACAGGCCTACAGTGGCAAACAATGCAATAGAGCGATCGTTCCTAAAACCGAAGGAACAGGTGGCTTTATTTCAAGACCTTCTGAGAAGGCTGCGGACTTATGTCGAAATGAAAAAGAGGAACGATTGAGGGTTTATGCAGGAACTTTACTTCGAAACCTGAATTCTCTACGACACCCCGATATCGATGTTGCAGTACCGAACGACACATACGTGTGTACGTGAAGCCTAAAAAAAACCGCCTTTTCTCAAGAGACCGCTAACTGGCTTCTTCGACGACAAACGCTCCACGTCTGTCGTCAATAACCGTAACCAAGATAACCATATAACGGACACCCAGAGCAAGCCAATCCTGTCGACCGGGTAAGCGTAAAGTGTCCCTGCTACCTGTGGTTCGGGATTACCTCATTTATGGGGGGGGGGGGGGGGGGGAAGGGGGGGGGGTCACATTTTTTCACCCGGTTTTTATGTCTTATAACAGAAATGTTCATCCCTTGCTAAAGGAGGGGAAGAAACTGTTTACAATCCACTCAGGTGTTCACCTTCGTTTTTTTGTTTTTTTTTACTTAAACGCAGAATTCATTCGAAGTAATTATGATTACTTAAGCATCATTTTAGAAGGTTTTAAATTTCTTTTTTATGTAATTATGTTCACTCATACGCGGGCTGACGCGAAAACTGATATTCCAATTTTACAAATCGCATTCCGTAAACCCCTCTTCACAGCATGCAGACGGTGTTTATGTGTATGTAAAAACTAATTTTAACGGCACCAAAATTAGCGAATTCATGAAAATGCAACGCGATTTTAGTTTTTACGGCCAAACATTTTAAGTGCGTGTACTGCATAATATATCGCCCTCGGAATGGCAATATTTCTTGCACCTTAAGGTTCATTGACGATTTGTTTGTTTTTATTGATGAAAATATACTTACTTTGTTCTTTGGTGACTCTTAAATCACGATATGCTCACCTCATCAGCGAGGCAGCTAGAGTTTTTCTCCTTATATCAGTCGTCCGGATACCTCAACCCAATCTCTAAACCCACGCGAATAACTACTTAAAGGAACACTACTTTATTTGTTTCTAACAAATGCCGACGAATATCCCGTCTCATGGGAAGCACCATGAGTGACCACTATTTATATGCTTGTCGACTTGAAAGTCGGCATACAAAAGGGTGGAGACGACTGCCCAAGTCATAATCGAAATATCACTACTGAAGGTCTAGAGGCTTTTTAAGCTGAGATTTACCTTACTGATTGGAGAACGATGTTGTGTAGTTTTTAAGCTGACGAAGCATACGATTACTTTATTGGGAATTTTACAAAGATTTATTAGAATAGCTTCCCGGACAAAAAAAAAAAATAAAAACTTTCCCACACGAAGGATCGGAAGCCCTGGTTTATGAAGGAGGTAGTAAAAATGAATAAAAAGAAAGACGCCTTCAACAAAAAAATCACGAAATCCAGAAAACCAGGCGTGCTGGCGTTATTTAAAAATCGCTGAAATACTCTGACAAGTGATTTACGTAAGGCTAAGCGTCCGTATTTTTGTGCTGCCTTTGAAAATGAGCGAAGAATAGATATTACATGGAAGAAGCATAACCCATTTCTGTGATGTTTCAACGACCGCTCACCCCACGGCGCTGCGTGTCCCTCAGCGCGGAGCGTCCAAGGCAGACTTGTACGTAAGGCGTTACAAGTAATTGATTACTTGTAATCAATTACAGTTAAGTGTAATTTTGTAACGCTTCAATTACATTTGTCAAGCTGTAACGCTCGGAGTAATTCAATTACTTTTTTTCTGTAATCAATTACAAAATCAATTACACAATTACCAATTACATTTTTCATCCCACAATTTTTTTTTTCTCACAAAAATCAGCATAGTCACTCAGCCATGGAGCAAAAATGATTGACATTTTTTAACATCTAAAAAAAATAAAACTAGGATTAGTCGGCAAATCCTTTTTTCTTTTACGCCACGCTCTTCTACAAGCGCGCCACCAGCCTTGGCTGGGGAGTTCCGGATCTCGTTGCAGATTGCTGATAAAGTCGACGGGAAGCGGGAACTCGCTATTGACTTTTTAGTGGGCTTTGTTCCTTAGGTCGACGCGTCAGCTACACGACAAGGTCCGGGTCTGAAAACAAAAAAGGAAACAATAACCAAACAAAATTGTGTACGCAATATTTTACTGTGTATTTGTGTATTTCTGTCATCGCAATAAAAAGTAACGTGAAAGTAACGTGAAAACTAATCAATTACTTTGCAGTAATTGTTCAATTACTTCTGCGAGGCAGTAATCAGTAACGGTAATCGGTTACTTTTTTGACTGTAGTGATTGTAATTGTAATCGGTTACTTTTTTTCAGTAACGTGTACAAGTCTGGTCCAAGGTAACCAGAGGAGCACACGCGCCGACCTGAGACGAAATTTAGGCAGCAGACGAAAAAGGGAGTGGACGAGCGGCTTTTACGCTTTCGCATTCACAACTCATAAAGAATGCTTAGGTGTACCTCGATCTTTTTTCCTGTCACTAAAGATAGTCGTGAGTTGCTCTCTTTTCTATCCTGTTCTTCTCTGTATTTAGTCCGCTAAATACATCAATATATTAATATCTGGATATGTTTGTTCCACTGTTCTTACCTTTCTACTGCTTTTGTTAAAAAAAGATTGTAGTAGCGATTACAACTACAAAGTATTTGGCTATGGCTCCTAGAACTTTTAAAAGGCAATACAGGCTTATTGGCTAAACTAAAACGGCAAGCAAACCCAGGTTTTGTTTTAGACAGTAAAGTACGTCAAGTGGAACCCAATACACGAATGCAGCACAAGAAATAAATCTACTAAAAAACATGGTATCAAAACATAATTTTCTCTTTCGCATTGGGCAAAAAAGGCCGTCGTAGAAGGTAGATATGCAAACTTGAAAGCATAAAACAGCGAGGACAAGGACGGGAACGGGACATCCGTCATTTAGCAACAGCATAAAATGCCACAACAATAAAAGCGCCCCCAAAGTTTATAACGTTCTCAAAGAAGGAATGCAGATGATTGCTATAAAGAACAGGGAATTTACTGTTAACATTAAAGTTTAAAAAGCGCTGGTGTCACGACGAGGTATCACTTATCTAGTTATATCTGATTACTTAGAATTCGAACTTTGTCATCTTCAATGATAATGAAGGCGCAGATATAAGGTTGTTTACAGTCCCGAAGGGAAATGTACTGTAAATATAAAAGTTTAAAAAACTTTAGCGTTACGACGAGATGTCAGTTTTCCAGTCACCTCTGGTGTTAAGAATTATACCTTTGCCTTTGTCAATGATAATGAAGGTGCAGAAATGTTGTTGTTTGCAGTGCCCATGTCAAATAATTCAATGATTTCTCTCTCAAATCTGTTGTTGTGCCCGCCCAGTATTCTAGTATCAGACAAAGAAGGAGTAGAGACATCGCACGCGTGGCTGTGAATGACATTTAGTTAAAGGGATACTGAAGCGAAACTTGAAATACACCTATTATGGTCATAAGTAGGTTTAATATGATCAATGATATCCGTAAATCATAATCGCGCGTTTGTATTTTGAACGGATGGCTATATTTTTCACCCTGAGGGGCCCGATTGGGCGCGCGCTAAAAAATCAGCCATCGGAGTGCGCGATGCGTCTTGGGATATTGGGCGCATTCGTGACGTCACTTGTTCTAGACGGGAAAGGCTACGGCGTGGATGTCGTGGTTACGAGCGTTGCCACTTGGTGCCGCGTCGACGATTTACGACCTGCGACAACGTGGCCGTTTGAGATGTGCAAGGGCTGCACGCACGCTGCACCATGGCAAGTCGGCTACCACGGCACCACTGACAAAACCAGCTCTGGGTCCAGATTTTCAAAGCGAACTTACGACGAAAAAAGTGCGTACGACAAATTTGAAAGAAAACCCGTATTCTGGAAACGAAATTGTCGTACGTTTGCGCAGGTTACGAGAGAATCCTACGACAGCTCCGAAGCTGTCTTGCGCACTTTTTACGATCAAATCATCATGGCCGACAGCGTCGCTCAGTTACTTTGTAGCGACGACCAACGGACATTTATTTTTCTACGTGCTCTTCTCGTGCGTCCCGACTTCAACCAGCAAGAAAAAAGGAAGGAGTGCTTGAAACAGACCACGACGATCAAGAACGCACGATTCACAAACACCGAGAAGAGCTACAACGGCCACGATTCTACCGACCAAGCGAGCTCGGCACAATATAGTAGGCCTAGCAGCAACACCGACTCGGCGCACCACTGCTCCGGTGGGCCTTGGCCAAGACCGTCTGCCCATGACCGGCTGGCCTTCTGAATGGAATATGCACGCGCGACCCTTGTGGGGCCTTCCCGGATGAATAGTTTGATCCCTGAACTAAATTTCAGAGGTCAATCTTTTCCCCTTGTCATCTCGATCTGCTTGTTTTCCGAGACAGCTGTGATGAACGCTGTCGTCGAAAAGGGACTCTCATTGATTCTATCTCCTTGTTTTGTGTGATATAGAGCTCAAATAAACGCCATACGGATTACCTTCGCAACACGGTATGTACACTTTGTTATTAGTATGCCATCTTTATTCTGACACGACGCTACGTCACTGTCGAGCTATAGCAGTTCGTTGGAGCTACGCGATGTCGGTCCAACCTTTCTTTGCCGAGTGTCTTGTCAGTATCGAGTTGCAATCGTAAAAGATCGGTCCAGAAGCGCTTACCGAAACGCGGTCTAACAGAGCGAATCCAGCACTTCGATCAAACGCGCGTGTCCGCTCCGAGTGTGAACAGGTATTTGCGTGGCTCTTGCTGACACTCTCGTAGTTCAAACATATCTTTTTAACAGTGTTGTACGGAACGGCGTTCCAAGGAACGGCGTTCCTGGAACGCGTTCCTTTTCGGAGGAACGAAGGAACGCCGCCGTTTCATTTTGCATCAGTGGAACTGGAACGGGAACGCGTGACTTTTTTACTGAAACTGAAAAAAGAACTGCGTTCCTTTTTTTTCGTCCAGTGGGGTGGTTTGTAATTCATTTCTAAAAGGGAAATTCTGAAATGTATAAAAACAATATCGTTACGAAGAGCAGGTTCTCGTTAACTTTGTGTTACTTATCTTAAGGCACACTTGTGCAAGCGCGTACGACATTGAGAGACAAGACCTATTTTTTAGCAACTTATGACGGCGAAGGACCTGCTCCGCAGCAGCGCGCCTGGTCCTACGCCGTCATGAGAGGCTTAAAAACCGGCATTATCTCGCTGAGTACTTGGTTGCAAGTATGTGAACGACCCTTTAAGGCCCGTACACCCACTTGCAACCAAGCCGGACCGACCGAGACAAGACCGGTTTTTAAGCTTGTTGCGACGACTTAGGACCGGACGCGCTGCTGTGGAACTGGTCCCAACACGTCGCAAGAGGCTTAAAAACCGGTCTTTTGTCTCTCAGTTGTACTTGGCTGAAATTGTGTGAATGGCGCTTTAGGGTTTATTTTGTGAGGTTTTCTCTTGGTAACAGTTAAGTGCAGGAAAGCTAATGGACATCGATACATTTGTTTTCAGTGGCCGAGACTGCAGTACAAAAAAAACCAAAACTTTTAGTCGAAAGAAAAGACACAGAAAGAGGGACGTCTCAAACTCAGTTACTTTCTTTGATTCCACGAATCTTCATACACCAGAAATGAAACGCCGACTACAGCCATCACTGAGCTTTCAGAAAGAGACCTACAGTGACAAGAGAACAACAGGTGACCAGATATCAAACGCAACCTTGTATCCCGAACATGGGTCACTTAAAGTATACACAGGAATTAACCTTTATTCATTCTCCCGTTGTCCCCCACCTTAAAACAGAACAAGAAATCCAACCTTCACGAAGGACTTGCAGCTTTCAAGGCTGGCCTTCCAAAAACCCTACCTTCTTCTCCACTTGCTCGTCTTGCGGACAGAAGCATCGAGAAGCAAGTGTTGTTAAGTTCGTGCACTGTTAGCGAAAATGTAATATTACGCCTGTTTACACGCCATTTTCACTCGTTAGCATATTATTACACGCTCTGCTAGTGATAAATCGTCAAAAAATTACTTGGGGTAGTAAAAATTGGTGTTTCGGTTTCGGTTTACACGACTAGGCGTGTAAGCAACACTGAAAACACCCCAGCCCAACACCCCAAAACGTCGCCTCGAAGCCGTACGGCGGATGTAGCAGTCGAAGGTGAGTGCTTGATTTTTTTTATTAAGTTTGTATAGAATGTAGCACGTCTCAGATTTTTATTACGTGCCGTTCAAGAACGTTAGATTTGCTTTGAGCAAGCCGGCTCAGGTGTTAAGCCCGATTCACACAACCGGCGTTTAGCCACCCCGTCGATTGGAAACGACTCGACTGCTCGCCGGTTCTTTTGCGCGAGCTTTCGCTCGGGCGCTGTGAACCCTATGAACTGTGGTGCTCAAAGCTAGCACAATTAGGCACGGCTAGCGTCCCGGTGGAAGCTGCAGAGAGCGGAAACCGAAGACACCGTCGCATAAGAGTGGCGAAGCCGCGATCCTGCACTGATCGTTGTCTTGCCGCTCTCTCCGGCAATATCGACACTTCGCTGCTGGGTGTCTCGTATTTCGACGTTGTGGAGAAACTTGGCAAGCGCGAGGAGTCTCTATATCGTTTTCTCCGTCGCCTGCGTGGAGGAAACACGGTGGCGATAGAAACATATGCTCATGGAGTCAGTCACTCAACTTGGACAATCCCCCTGTTGTCCCTCAATCCTATGACATTCTTTGACTGCGTTTGTGACAACAACAACGTTTCCCCAGTGTGAAAGCTTTCAGTCACAACGGGCTACAAACTGTGTTGTGCATTGCATGTAGCCCTGAGGGAATTCTTCGCCGGAGACACCAGCACATTAGTTTCATTGGTAAGGTGACCGGCCACTAACGTGTTTGGCAAATGAAGCGATCACGGGTATGTAGAAATGCAAACAATGTTGAATGAATATTAAGGTGGTTGTAGCCAGAGCCTGCCAGTTGAAATTTCTAAACAGCAACCTTTAACAGTATAGTCTGCGGTAACTTCTTTTTGCACTTGGGATTGCAATTTTAAACACAAAGCCACTCAATATAACTGTCAAAAATCGTGTAAACAACAGCAGTCATCGTCCCCGGTTGGGATGAGCGAAGCCTTAGCTTGATGAAAAGAATGGCGGTCTATACTTCTTGGTTGTTTCAATCACAACCTCGCACAGATGAATACACAAACAAATCAAGGAAATATATCCCGCGCTGGCTTGCAAATCACAGCACACAAGCAGGGTACATAGCAGAGCAGAAAACACTGGCAATGAGCACACGGAGGCATGCAGCTTTCTTTCTTTTTCCCTCGGCGAATGGTTGGTTTGCTGCAGCATTCCGTAAGCACGTCGACATTCAAAAGTTGAGCCTGATCTGTCTTGCAGTGCCTTGTGGAACGGCAAGTATCGCCCACCATTCCACAAGGCACTGCAGGACTTGCAAATGTGTTAACATTGCTTTGCAATAAAGGCCATGATCGGGCAGCAGGTGCCCATCTAAAGCCATTTAATATTGATTGGCATTGAACTAAGCTTTGGGCTTCATCACGTAGCAAGCATGGGTGAGGTGTAATTCAAGAACATTTAATGTTCGACGAGTTTGATACTTTGTGGTGCTTTATCATCTGTTTCGGTGTCACGAAGTGGGGTTCAAATTAATAAAAATAATTCAATGATCCACTCTGAGGATAAACGAGAAATTACGGGAAAAGAACAAAAGAGCTAAGTTCGACCAGTGACTAGCGCTAGGTCCACGCCTGGTGTATAATCAGTAGAGAAAGACAATGACACAGGGAAGATAAGCAAACAAAAGATTAGATTTGATAAAGTGAAAAACTAAGCTGTACACGGCAATAGAGCACTCAACACAAACCACATTCCAGCTCAAAGCTATGGAGCCCTGCGAGCCAGAAACTAATACTAAAAAGACTCGACGCTCATAAAACCGGAATAAGCCAACAAAACAGTGACGAAAACCAGACACTAACAACGAGAGCAAACCGAGATGGAACTCGAACGTTGCCGTTACACACATGGGATAATCCCCCAAAACAGTCGTGACAGAAAGTAGCACTGCGTAAAAATCTTCCCTATGTTGAACAGTTCATACTTCAGAGCCAGAGGATGAAGTAGACAAGTCGTAGAAAACCAGGCTTAGCGTTCCGGTAGGTGCTGAGTCCAGAGTAGTGCGTAGTCTGGAGTTGTCGGCCGAAGAACGACGTCTCGGAGTCCGGCGGTCCGGTTAGAAGCTTGATGAGGTCAACACCGCACACCGCACAGCCACGCGAGCTTCAGCACAACAAATTCAAACACTTGCCCGACAGACAGGGCAAAAGCCAAAAATTACACATTCCAAGACTCATCTGCAGGGAGTAACCGTGTCGAGCAGCGGCCCGGCCAGCTCCGGGGTTCGACTACCTCCTTTGTTCCCGAACCCCCTTTTATAGGCTCGTCTACCGACCAGACTCCCGTTTCCCCGCCTTTTGGGTCAGTCAACTTCCCAGAAAAACAAAGCTGCCCGGCATCGACCCAAATGGCAAAACCTATTACATTTTTCTAACAACCAAGCCGTCCATTCCCCCGTACGAGTCCAAAAACATCGATTATCGCCGATACGTAGAACACGACAACCACGACAGGTGACAGACTGGGCAAAGCCGCTGCCTTCAAAAAGCACGCTAGCCAGCGTAAACATCTTTGTATCCCGGCGGCACCCCCTCATGTCAAATCGGCACCATATGCGAGCCAGCATACGCACCCCTCTGTCCGAGAGGTCAAAGCCACAAACTATGCGCCGGGATGATCCGCATTGCCCGTCAACAAAAACCCATCCCGCAAACGAGCAAACCTGTTAGGGACTTAGAAAGGAACTACGACGTGACGAACTGAGATTAAAAGTGGCAGCTGACCGTACAGACACTTAGAGTGGTCCAAAAAAATATCATAAAAATATTTAAAAAATAAAGAAAAGCCTGAATTTGCGACACCCCTCCCCACTTAAAGAATTTTTCACGCGTGAAAATTTAAACACAGCACGAATTCAGGCACATTGACGCCAAAGCAGCCGCTTCAAAATATAACGAGAAAAAAAACGACCACATATGTCTCCAGGCGGTAAAAAGCATATACACAAATGAACAAGAGAGAGCGGTCCAACGCCTCTGAAGTCAAAACCCTACAAAGAGAAAATAGCAATAATAAAAAAATGATAAAAAGAAAAAGAAAACTCTTAAAGCCGACCTAAATAATCGGCTCCAACGTTTTCCCTGCCCTTTATGTACTAAACTTGCTGTTCGATGACGGCTCATACTGCATATGGTAGCAGGTACTGCTTCGTTCGCACTGGCAGATCAGTAGAGGTTTTTGGTTCATATCCAAGGAGATCTGTCCTTCTCGGAAAGTCAGAGAAGATGTTATGGAACCTCTCTACTACGGCCTCGACATCCGTTTTCTGTTGAAGGCTAAGGCCCGTGCCAAACACAGCGTCTTTCGAGCTCTCACTTGCTTCCATTAGTAAAAAGAAATCCCGTTCGCGTTCCTTTTCTTCGTAAGTTACTATGTTGCAGGCATTGGTCACCCCTCCGTCTGTCGCTCTTCGTACTTCGTCAGCAGGTTGCCGTGAAACAAATTTGTCAAGTGCCCCAGATCCACCTCCTTGATAAAGAACTCGCAAGGATGTCTCTGCTTCTTGAAAGTCATTTCCTTGCCCTCGTTCAGGAAACAGTTCCAGAGGCCCTCATCCTTACGTTGTTCTGCCCACAGAGCTTCGGGACTGACGGTTTCATTTTGGATTTCTGGGACCTTTAGTTGCTTAGATCCAGCCGTCTTGCTGCTCTTCTTTTGAAGCCTGGTTTCCACGGCGGCACTCATGGCAGACTCGACTTCATCTTTCCTGTGGGCTTCGGTGGTGATCTCATCATCAGCTGCCTCTACATCACACTCGGGATCGGGCCCTCCCGGGAATGTTGCCCAGAATTATGTCGAGTAATGGACTCTCCATGCAGAGTGCTGTTACCTCGCTACTGAAGAAGGGAGTGCGCATCGACAGCCTGGCTTCGGGGAGTACCCTGACCGTGCCATCCACCAGGTAAACCGCTTTAGACGTTCCCGTGAGGTCCTCATCTGCGATAAGGCTTTTTCAAACGACAACGGTGTTGCACCCGGTGTCGCGGAGGATCGTGACGACCCGTTTTCCCACTTTTCCAGTTCGTACTGGTCCTCCATCCGTCAATGCTTCGTTTCGGCCGCAGTGATCGAACTTACGATTGGGAGTCACTCCCCTTTCTGAATGAGCCCGTTCTGAATGAGCCCGTTGGTCATCTGGGCGTTTTCAGCAGCCACGCAGCAGAAAGCTTGAGATCGCCCTCAGGGTCCTTCTTGGGATCCTCCCTGGTAGGAACTTGCGGTGTGGCCCGTCCGACCACATCTCCAGCAGGAGGAAGTCTTCGGGCCTTTCTCCCGGCAGTCAGCAGCCCAATGTCCCATGCAGTCGCAGAGAAAGTGTCTCAAGGGAGGCCGTTCTACTCCCGCAGGTTCCTTGTTGATGTCTCGTGGAGTATGAGGGTTCGGTTTCTTCTCTTCCGCCTTGAATCCAAGAGATTGGGCCCTTTGTGCTTCCAAAAACCGATCAACCAAGTCGGCCATGTCGTCCAGAGCCTTAGATCCTCTTTCCTTGATAAAGATGGCGAGCTTCAGCGAGCACCCCTTTATGAATTGTTTGGTGAGCACTAAATTCCGGGAAGTGTCGTAGCCCTTGATCGTCTCGGCAAGTTTGACCCAACGGTCGAATAGGCTCGCCAGGCGTGCTGCAAACTGTGCTCCCGTTTTCCCGCTTTCTGGTTTGGCGTTCCAATACTTTCCCGGAATCCCTCTGCAGTCAGACGGAACCGTCTCATCAATGCCTTCATAGTCAACGGACTCCTTCAGTGTGAGTCGAGAAATTACCGACAGTGCCTCGCCCTTCAAACACAATGCGAGAATCATAGCCCATTGGTCGCGAGGCCAAAGTTGTCCAAGGGCTAAACGCTCGAATCGAAGGAGATATGCGTCTAAGTCGTCCTTCTTCTCATCAAAGGCCGCCATCCAGCGTTGAGGGCTTGTTAGGACGGCGCTGTGATTTGCCAGAGCCCCATTCGTAGGGCTCGCATTTTCGACTTCTTTAAGCCGAATCTTCAACTCTATCATTTCCTTTGCCTTGACTTGCCGCTCGTCCTCCTGATTCATCGCATCTTTCACCCAGTTTCGCACTTCTACCCCCTCGTAGCCCAGCTCTCTCCCAAGCGTGGTTAATTCTACTCGTGACATGGTAGCACAATAACTCTCACACTCAAAGCAAGAAACAAACAATTACTCAAATCGCCCGCCCTCGTTCTTCCTCGTGGCCCTCCTCCGCAGTGGGGTCATCTCCCTAACCTTACACCCAGAGCCGTTATATTGGGAGAGTTTGGCCAGTGGGTGTGGCGACGAAGGCGCCAGAGGGGAGAAAAGTAAATGAAAGGGAGGAGAGTGCCGAAGGAGCGAGAGAGAAAGAAAGGAGCAGAGAGGAGACGACTGCCATTTTTTCGCAACGCTGTCGGAGACTGGTCGGAGAAGAGCACTGCTGAGGCTACGCGTCGTCTGCTACGTGCCGACTTCTTTTACTCCTGGATAAAAGTTTGTGGCCATACGTCGAGAAAACTTCATTTATTCGCTTTTTAACCCACCGAGGAATAACAGTATATCCTTCTCTTGCCAGAGCCAGTGATATAAAAGGAAATAATCGAGATTTAGATGCCGATCACATGCATTCCGCCGGGAGAATAAACGAAAATGGCGGCCCTCCCTACTCAGCTGCGAGCAGCCGGGAGTTCACGCGCATGCGCTCATGCCTCTTGCTCTGTGCAGCGTGCTGATTGGCTTGCTTGGGAGGAGAGCGTTACGGCGGCGAGATCATAGACTGACCAAGCTCTCCCCATATACGGCTCTGCTTACACCATGCCACTAGAGTTACTGTATATGCTCCGCTTGCGGAGCAGAGTACCGCAATGGTGACATTCTGGAGCCAAGCACTGCGGGAAGCCACGATCGGTTTTTGCAGGGGCACGAAGGCGCAGACGCGAGGAGGCGGCGTGCTGAGGCGTGCTGCGGCGCGCTGCGGAAGGAAAATAGTGCGGCGTGCGGCGACGAGCCGCGCATGCGCCGTAATCGTTGTCCCGTCGTTTCCTGTCTCCTTCCCGCAAAAAGCGCACCCGCGTACGCACCCGCGGGACCCGCGGGTCGCGTGTGGAATGAAGTCGTCAAGTCGCTGTTGCTGGGCCGCAGATAGCGTCGTGAGCCCGCCGTGTGCCCAACTTTTTGAGGACCTTTTCCCTCGAGCGATCGCAAGCAGCAAAAGAACGCAGGCCTGCTTATTTCCCTCTTGTGTTTAATTGAAGAGCAAGTGCCGCTGCTCAACCTGACTATTTTTTTCCAGCAGACAGTTTACTAGATATTATGTAGACGGAAAGGTGCTTTACCTTCGTGCGTTCCAATTATATGCGAATATGAGGAATGTCGAGCACCTGCACTTTCATGCTAAATTAGAGTACAACTTTTCTTTTTCTTTTTTATCCGAAGTTTTTGCCATTTCACGAATTCGAGACGCCCGAATTGAGAGCTCTTGGAGACCGGAATTTTCGCAAGCTTCCAAGTTCGGCTAAATTTTGAATTCGCTTGAATCGCAAACATTAGGGGCTCGCGAATAATAAATGTTAGACGGTGCTCCGAACTCTGGGAGATGCCGCAAGGTGCAAACTGCTAATATAAAAAAAGTCCACCGACGTTCCACTTTCATTGCGGATAAGGCTTTGAAAACGCTGTCCAATTCGTTGCAGGGACCAGAACGATGCCGAGACTGACTGTTTTTCTATTGACCAGTTTATTCCGCCCCGAGAATAAGGCGATACTAGAGCTCTGTCTACTTTCAGTGCGTGACACCAACCTACCATCTCACTTTCTCTTCTATTTTGAACATTTTGCTGAACCTATTAAACTGTTTTACTACCACCGACATGGCAGAAATCTTTTGGGGTATTGTAAAAGGGCAGACAATGATTAAAAATGATCTCCTTTCCATACGAAAAAGCCAGACGAGGGAGCGTCTCACACCTTGTCTCGTCGTCGGAATCCGGTACAAGCTTTTGCCACTGTCTGCGCGTATTGTGCACTTGGTAACACTACAGCCTGTCATTTTCACGGGGCTCTTTCTACGCGCATGCAAAATTTAATGCGGCAAACGACGTAGCGGCTGACGAAAACGCCGTCCCCACGCTTTCAAACTAGAGCTCGGCGACTCGCCAAGAAGGCCGGATGTGCCGGTCGCGTATCGGTATCGCGTATCACTCCGCGAGAGCCGCAGACGCGGGGAACGCGATCGCCGTCCGTGTCGTCTGCTTCACATACCCTGAAAACGAATGTCCCAGAACATCGCTCGCGTTATAACAAAAAGGGATTCTACTGTACCCAGTTGATACGCATAATGTTCAATGACTTTGGACGCTTTCGGTTTGTTCGATTTTGGTCTAGGATCTATATTTTGCGAACGCAAAGCGGAAAATAGGTTACCCCCGAAACTCAGCCCTCTGGAAGGCCACTTTCCCGCACGAAACTCGGCTCCAGTTCTGCGCACGCGACCACTCCTCCGCCAATCCGGAGATGGCGGCGAAAGGAAAAGGAACGCGCTACTCTGGCTCTGCAAGCAGAGCCTATACAGTTACTCTACATGCCACCGGCCCTGTTGCGGACGCCAGTTTGTCACGGAGTGGGGGTCAAATTTATAAAAATAAATTAATGATCCACTCTGAGGATAAACGAAAAATTACGGATAAACGAGAGAAAGAACAAAAGAGCTAAGTTCGACCGGTGACTAGCGCTAGGTCCACGCCTGGTGTATAATCAGTAGAGAAAGACAATGGCACAGGGAGGATAAGCAAACAGAAGATTAGATTTAATAAAGTGAAAAACTAAGTCGCGCACGGCAATACAGTCAAACCCGTATATAACGCACAGCATGAAACGCTCCAATCAGTTCGATATAGCAAAAACCATTTACAACGAACTTCCACGATGCGTTCGTTGTAAGGTGAGAGTTTCTTTTTCTCTCTCATCTCTTTTCTTCCACCTTGTAACAAAGTGCTGGAATGTTTTTTATTGTTTTTTTTTTGTTTTTTTTATTTTTTTGCATGCTTGCAGCCTTTGTTTTTTAGCCTATCTCCCCTTCCGAATCACTTCTCTTTGTAGGCTTTGGAATGAGTTTTTTTTTTGGGGTTTTTGTTTGAGTACGTGCAGTTTTTTCTTTTTAGTTTTCTCCCCTTCTTAATCGCTTCTCTTTGTCAACTTCGTTCGCGGCTTCAGCTTTTAGAACTTGGTTTCTTTCCTAGATTTTTTTATGGATTGGAAGGGACAGGCTAGAAGGCGATTGTTGGCACGTTTTTGGAACCCTTCTCGGATGGAAAAAGTTCGATATAGCCAATATGTTGTTCGTTATAAAAAGTACTTTTTACATGCATTTTTATTTATATTTTCCGTGAGTTCGATATCGACAATAATTCGCTGTATCCGTGTTCATTCTAAACGGGTTTCACTGTAGAGCACTCAACACAAACTACACTCCAGCTCAACGCTATGGATCCCTGCGAGCGAGAAACTAATACTAAAAAGACTCAACCCTCATAAAACAGGAACAAGCCAACAAAACAGTGACGAAAACCCGACACTAACTAACAACGAGAGCAAACCGAGATGGAACTCGAACGTTACCGCTAGACACATGGGATAATCCCCCAAAACAGCCGCGACAGAAAGTAGCACTGTGTAAAAATCTTCCCAACATTCAACAATTCATACTTCAGAGCCAGAGAATGAAGTAGACAAGTTCTAGAAAACCAGGCTTAGCTTTCCGGTGGGTGCTGAGTCCAGAGCAGTCCGTAGTCTGGAGTTGTCGGCCGAAGAACTTCGTCTCGGAGTCCGGCGGTCCGGTTACAAGCTTGATGAGGTCGACACCGCGCACCACACAGCCGCACACGCTTCAGCACAACAAACTCAAACACTTGCCCGACAGGCAGGGCAGAAGCCAAAAATTACACGTTGCAAGACTCATCTGCAGGGAGTAACCGCGTTGAGCAGCGACCCGGCCAGCTCTGGGGTTGGACTACCTCCTTTGTTCCCGAACCCCCTTTTATAGGCTCGTCTACTGACCAACCTCCCGTTTCCCCCCCCCCCCCCCCCCCCCCCCCGCCTTTCGGGTCAGTCAACTTTCAAGAAAAACAAAGCTACACAGCAACGACCCAAATGGCAAAACCTATTACATTTTTTCAGATAACCAAACATATGTACCCATCCATTCCCCCGTACGAGTCCAAAAACGTCAATTATCGCCGATACATAGAACACGACAGGCGGCAGACTGAGCAAAGTCGCCGCTTTCAAAAAGCGCGCTAGCCAGCGTAAACATCTTTGTATCCCGGCGGCGCCCCCGCATGTCAAATCGGCACCATACGCGAGCCAGCACACGCACCCCTCCGTCCGCGAGGTCAAAGCCACAAACTGTGACCTGGGATGATCTACGTCGCCCGTTAACAAAAACCCATTCCTCAAACGAGCAAATTCGTTAGGGGCTTAGAAAGGAACTACGACGGGACGAACTGATATTAAAAGTGGAACCACACTCCCCCTTTTTGACCGTACCGACACTTAAAATGCTCCAAAAAAAAGATCATAAAAGTATTTAAAAAAAATAAAGAGAAGCTTGAATTTGTGACACCCGGTTTCTCCATCTTGTGTTTTTTTTTGTGCTTTTTCTATTACAAAGCAAGACATTATTCCAGCCGTAGGCACCAGATGTAATTCCCGTCTGCGATCATAAGATTATAGGATCTTAACTGCCGGCAGCTAAGTGTCAATTACATCCGGTTTGTGCATACGGTGCAACATCTTGTGCTATTCAACCAATCATCACTTTACAGCCTGGGTATCTGTTCTTGTAAACGACAGTAGTGCTACATGTTAAACGGCTCTAAAGTGATAGAGCAAACTCACATCTCATTATTTTTTAGCTGAATAAACTGTTTGTTTGGTTATGCTTGTTATCCAATCTTTGTTTTAAATTTAATTTTCTCATAGAAACACCTTACATTATAGAAAAAAAAATTTTTATAATACGAAGGTGACATGACTGTTTCATCTTTGAAACTAGTTTGCCACAGCCAGTGTTATAACATGTATTGATTTTTTATGCAGTGCCTGTCTTTTCTTGCCCCTTGTGAGGACGACTGAGAAAGCGACTTTGCGCCACAACGACGGATGGCAAGTATCCCAAGTGTCGTCACCTATGGTGGTCATGTGCTATGTGTTCACAACATTGTAGGCCGACCGTGGAGCACTTTCAAAAGGGAACTTTCGCAGTGTGCACAGTATGACCGTGTACGATACGGGGCACGTACAGTCAGAAGAATTATGAGAGGGAACATGCGGGCGTGTGTCACTTGGTACAGGCGGAGCAGCCTAGCAAGTGTCATGCTTGTGCACTGAGGGGCCCTGGTTTGAAGAGCCGAGGCAGATGTTTCAGCGGCGGTGTCACCGCCCTGGCGGCTTGTCGCCGAAGCAGAAACGGGGTTAGCTAGCTTTGCTCGTGGCTGGCTTTGTGTAGTGTGTGTAGACCGGGAACGTAGGCTTATGAACTTCGGCAAGAAGAATACTACGCGGCTTTGGTGTTTTGGTACGAGCAACAAACGTGATACTATCTGCTACGACTAGCTACGACCACCCACCGCAGCGGTGAAGGCATCGAAGAAGCAGAACCTGTGTATTACGCCGTTGCAGTAACCCAACAGTGCTCATTTGTCATGGAGGGCTTTCCGCCCAGAGACTTTGCTCGTCACAGAGTGTTATTTCCCGTGTTTCTCTTTGTGTGCTCAGTGGCTGTACGGGCCTCATACAGCAGTTCTTCAGGCTCAAAGGTGACTAAACGTTGAGGGTGGATAGACTTGCAGCAATCCCCTCGGTTGGTGCGTGTGACAGAACCTTTGTACGGCATCACCGGGAGGACGCTGTTGTAAGTTAGCAAGTTTCCAATTGTATGTTCATTATGCTAATATTTGAAAAATCTTGTTTAAAAGGATGCTGGACCAAAATTTGGATTTCATAAAATAAGGCCACGAAAGCTTTCAATGGGAGCTCTACAAACTCCGAAACATCACTCATACATTAATATCTCAAACGGATGACCGTATTCTTGGAAAGGAAAGGGCGCAATCAAACAAGAAATGTGACATCATACTTCTCCCGGTACACTTTAGAATGAGGGGAAGCGGCCTCGTTTCTTTTATTCCCGCTTCGGTACACCTGCTTAAGGGGATGAAACCTAGAGGAGAGGGAATGAGAATCGCGACATCACATGTCTCCTCGGTCTTGTTTAATCCCACATGTTTCCAAAAATACGGCAATCCGTTAGAAATAATGCTCTATGTGTGATGTTTTGGGGTTTTTTCAGCGTCCCGCCTACCGCCCCAGTGTTGTTTTGCAAGCTTAGAATTTCGGTTAAGCATACCTTTTAATATGAATAATTGTGTCATCAGAATGTTAGAATATGTCAGTTCTACACAGCTACTCTCAAACATTTTCGAGTGGTCTCGCCTGCCAGATTCAAAGGGGGGGGGGGGGGGGGGGGGGGGGGCAACATGTACATGTTTTTATGTCTACAGCACAAATAGTTCCTATCATGCACTGTAAATAGCTGTCAATTGACAGACTGGGTAAAAGAGTGAGCACAAACAAGTCCAACTACCAACAATGCCGTCCATGGCGAATCTTGGACAGCATGTCTTACGTTATGTGGCCTCAGCGGTCTTTGTATAGTTCTTGTCATTGTTTCCAGTAGAGCAGCTACCGATAAGGGGGGTTGCGAGGACGTCAACTTTGAAATGCAGTTTCTTCACATAATGTTTGCATTTTGGGAAGTTTCTACACATATACCTTGAAGTCGCTATTGTACGGATAAAACAACTTTGTAAAAGTGTCTATGAAAACTTTGGCAGGGTTCTCTTTAACGTGCCTGACTTACAACAAGGCTGTCCTGCTTGAGAAATTTCACTGGTGGGAAGCTTATTTTCATATAAGAATGGTGTAATTTTTCACAGCGCTGTATGAATGCAACAGAAACTCCAGATGTGTTCAATAAAAGTAGCATTTGCTAATATTGTGTTCTCTGTGCATCTGATGCTCTAGGTTGTATTTGTTTTGAATGCTTGCTACGTTTAGGCTATAAAAATAGTCTAAATTTTATGAGCATTCAAAACCAGTTTAACTTAAATCCGACAAGCTTATTGAGAAAGAAGTGTTCGGTCTGAATAAAAGATTCCAGAAATTACACTAAAATAAATTGCTACTTGGGGTAGCAAAAATGGTGTTTTACAGTCGACTCTCATTTTTTCAAACTCCAGGGCCCGTTTGCTCGAAGCGCTAACCGCGGCTGAAGTTAGCCGCAGTACCTAGGAGAGGGATTTTCAAATCACTTGACTGGCTCGGTAGGGATGCGGGGAAGCGTGGCGGTGCCCCGGTGAGTGAGCGCCGCACGCTTTGGAACTAATATGTCGTTGTAGCTGCAATACCGGGCGCGTTAGTCAGCAACGAATGGTGCAGGAGGCTTTCGCTTTGCCTTACCTCACTTCATCACAAAGCATGAGCAAGGCTCTCGCCGCATTTTTTAGATAGTCTTTCGACTCTGGCCATTCCTAAGCCTAAATGAATGCGGTAATTGTCAACTTGGCAACATCTTTCGAAAGCGGATTGTCTTGACTCAATCGGTCGGGTATTGATTGCACACAAAAGCAGACAGCATCCCTATAGACCTTCTTCTAAATTACCCAAGCATCAAGAAGAACGCTGGAAGTGTAATTCTGCGGTCCGCGCGCACTGGCCTTCCTCTTATAAAAGATTCAAAGTAAATAATCATAATAAAGCTTTGACCAACGCACGTGCAAGACACAATTTGTTTTAGACTTTTTGCTTTAGAACAGTTACTACTTCAGACGCCAGCACGTGCAACGCGTGTAACTACACTTGTAGCATGCACCTCGGTGCTTGGGAAATTTAGAGAAAGGTCTATTATGGTCTATTGGGACGCTGTCTGCTTTTGTGTGCTATTAATACCCGGCCGATTGAGTCAAGGCAATCCACTTTCCAAAGACATTGCCATGCTAACATTTATCACGTTCATTTAGGCTTAGGAATGGCCAGAATCGAAAGACTATAAAACAATGCGGCGAGGTCATATGCTCATGCTTTGCAATTTAAATGAGGTAAGGCAAAGCGAAAGCCTTTGGCACCATTCATTGCTGACTAACGCGCCCAATATTGCAGCTACAATGACATATTAGTTCCAAAGCGAGCGGCGCTCCCTTACTGGGGCACCGCCATGTTTCCCAGCATCCCTGCCGAGCCAGTCCCGTGATTTCAAAATCCCTCTCCTAGGTACTGCGGCTAACCTTAGCCGCGGTTAGCGCTTGAGCAAACAAGCCCTGGAGCCACACACTTTAGTTTGAAATATCAGAAGATTGAATTATCAAAATTAATCTAAATATTGTCACGAATAAAAACATACTTATTTATTAAACTTAATATCAGTGTGAAATGCGCCGAACTTGTGCTGAGAGACATAAATTAACAAAGACCTTTGATGGTGTCGGAAGGACAACTGCCTCAAGCACCCATGCGAAGGTACTTTTGTAAGCGCGTGGGTATCTAGAAGTTTCTGAGCTCGAACAAAAAAAATTTAGAGTCATCTCATCATTCCAGTCACGCAAACAAAGGAAAGAAGGGCATGCGCTGGCGGGGTCAGCGGCATGAGAGTCGATCACGCTGGTGACTCGGCTATTTGCACGTGGCATTGTGAAAGACTCGTCTCTATGCAACACAAAATTAAATTAACAGCTTAAACAAGACTAGGTCACAATACAGAGTCACGTAAATAGCAGATTTTCACAGTCCTACCGAGCATACCTAGTTCAGTTGAGTCGGAAGACGTGAATCGCCTTCGGGTCGCAGAGGGCAGCGTGACAATATTGATGTGCCATTGGCCAACGACTTACAACTTAGGTCTCATGTAGCGAATAACCTTGAGGTCAAAGCACCACTTTAACAGTTCCTTGCCGCGACGATGAATTCTTGTTTAGATTCACAGTGGGTAGCCAGGCCGAAACTGGGCGTCGTGGCGACAAAGATTGTATCAGTCATCGTCAGGTAGTTGTGGCTTGCATCAAAATGCGACCAAGCTGGCAAACTTCCTCCGTTCGTTGAGTGACATACCAGGCGTCGTCGTCCTGTTCGTCTTCGTGGCAGATACCACACTTGCCGTAGGTATCGTCATCGGGTTCATCATCAAGGTCGCCGTCAAGTTTGTAGTCGTGGTTGTCGTTAAAGGGCAACTCCGGACCATACTTTCAACTTTGGGATTATGACTGTTTTTAGTGCAGTCAGCGTCCCTGAAATGCAAGGTGTAATTTTTTCCTCGTTATTGTGCGTAGTGTAAAGATATGGACGCCTCAAAGTTTTGTTTGCGGCACGGCCAACAAACCGAAACTAGCCGCTCGAGGCCCTGGCAGCACTAGAAATCAGCCGCTATGTGAACGTGACGTCAGGATCGTTCTCGTTCAACGAGTACGCAGGCCGAGCAGCCGCTACTTCTGTTGCGCTAGCCGTCTAAAGGTAGGAGGTAAGCTGATTTTATTTTAATTCTGTATCCGTGGTAGTTATCAAGCATATGTAGTGAGAGTTAGTGCGTATACCCAAAAGCTAGCAACTGGAAAACCTGTAAACTCATACAGTGCCGTACTCGGCGGCCGCTGCCACCGTGCGTGCGCCATGCCATACTTGTCGCTAGTATACGCAAAAGGTAGCGACTGGAAAACGAGTGAACTAGTTCAGTACCGTACTCAGCGGCTGTCGCCGTGTGTGCGGTCTTCCGTACTCTGTCGCTAGGCCTAAATTGTCATCGGGGCTCCGTGGATGGAGCGGCATTGCTCTACGACGCGCTGCCAGTGAAGTACACTACTGGGGGCCCTCTCGCTTTCGCTCTGCGGGTCAGTAACAGACACAAAGCTTTGAGGCTTTCCGGCACGGGCTGCTGCGTTAGGGCTGTACATGTCTGTTTTTGCGTTCTTTTTTCCTTGGGCGCGTAAAAGCCAAAGTCCACTCGTCGAACAGCGTTTACCCACACCTTCTTCAATTCTGGTACGTTGGAAACTTGTGAAAAAGCACCTCCGGGTTGTGCAGCGGGTTGTTTGAGCAGCCCACAGCACTACAAGTTGTACTCGGCATCCTTCGAGGAGCAGCTGGGCAGTCTTGAGCGCTACGAGTTGCTCGCTAAAACCAGTCTTTGAGTCCTCACAAGCAAATAAACGAAAGGCTATACCGAAGCTACACGGGCTACAGATGAAAGCAACGGGTAAACATGACAATCACAAGTCCAAGTAGTGGTGGTAGCGGCTCAAAGAAGCGCACTCCGCGTAACGCTCGGACTGGAGGAAAAAAAGAGAACGATACTGACGTCACGGCCCAATGTTGCTTCAGTGATCGGCAACCCGCTAGCCGCCCGCTAAGGTGCAGCGGCTCGCGGCGGGTCACATTTTTACTATCGGCATTAGTTGAGAATGCGGCGTCCCACGGACGTAGTATTTTGGCTGGGGTCGTATTTTGTGTCACTACAGCGATGCCAGTAATTTCTTTAATCTCGAGTTTTGGCCGGAGTTGCCCTTTGAAGTCATCGTCTGGATTGTCCTTGGGTAACTCTCAAAGCCGTAGTCGGGATCGTCTTCGATGAAATTGTTTGAGTCTTCGCCTGGGTCATCATCAGTGTCGTCATCAGTCTCGTCATCACGGTTGAAGACTGTTTGTCATCGAGGCCGTTGTCAGGTTGGTTGTTGACATTGTAGCCGGGTTTGGTCTTTGGAGTTGTCGTCCGTTTCATCATCAGCGTAGAAGTCGTCATGATGTTTTCGTCTAAGTGTGGTAGCCAGGGGCTTTGTCAAGTTTATTGTCCGGGTCGCTTCCGAGGCCATAGTTGAGGTCGTCGTTGATGTCACAGTTGGAGTCGTCCTCGGATGATTTCAAGGACGTCGCCTTTACAATCGTCGTCTTCAGAGTTATCGTGTTCACAGATGGTACGCTTTATGGGCATAGACTGCGTTACCCTGCACATCCACCAATATGTCATGAACAAAAACAAACTTGATTAATAAAACTTCAGATCAATGTTATATGCAGCGAACTTGTGCCGAGAAACATAAAGTAACAAAGGCCGCACATACTTTGACAGCGACAAAAGAACGACTGACTCGAGCAGCCATGCGAAGTTCTTTTTGTAAGCTCGTAGGTATCTAGAAGGTTCCGAGCTCGAACAAACAAGATTCTCGAGTCATCTCAAACGTTCTAGGCATGCAAACAAACGAAAGATTCCCCATTCCACCCAACTCCATTCCAGAGAATTGGAATTTTCTAATACTAATTCCATTCCTTTGAACTCCTGGAAAGGAAAAACTGGGCCCATCCCCACACCTGGAATGGCTGAACTGCTGCATTCCATTCCTCTCAATCCCTCCCAATTGTGAAAATGCCACTTGACAGCTAGTACTAAGTTACCGGAAAATAACGTCAGCGTAAAGCTGACGTTGTGAAATGCGTAGACAACTGCAAAATTCAAAACCCTACCCGCAATCATTGATTTTACTGACTTGAGCGTTGGTCACACATAGCACTAGTGGCAATTGGTATGGGGGCACTGCAGATATCGATCGCACCACCAGGCGTAAAAGCCTCATAACAGAGAGGAAAACTAAGTCGCCCATCTTTTCCACAAAAGAACCGTATATGTCCTCCACTTTTACGAGATACATAATAAGTGAGGAGTCACGGGTATTAACGAAATGCGGGCGGTGTGACATTGTCCCTGCCTGGTGGCCTGCAACTGGTGCTGTAATCACACATGGTCCCAACAGCCTTTTGGTTGCATCTCGCAGCGCCAGGAACGACACTTTGGCTGTGTTCCAAATCTTACCCAAATGAGTCCGAGTTACTCCGGTGGGTTGTGTCACGTGACTACACAGATTGAAAAGTGCTGGGCACGGGTAGGTTTTGGAACGCCGAGGTACAAAACCCTTACCCTGGGGTAAGATCGAGTAAATTGCCCTTGTCCGTCTACAACTCTACAGTTTGGGTTGCTTCACTGGGGTTGCCACTTTCATCCTCGAAGGAGCATAAGCAGTCAGATAACCAAACCGTCAGTTACCAAAGTGCAATAATGCCGTTTCGAAAGCCCCTTTGACGGCATCGACGCAGCTCGCATTACAACAAAGCCTATTTCATTCCTACTCTATTCTGGGCAAAATGTAACTACCAATTTCATTCCCATTCCATTCCAGTGCTGCCACCATTTTATTTGCATTCGATTTCAGGGTTGTGGAAGTGCGGAATCGTTCCAACTCTGGAGTGGCAACTCCTCAACACTGGTAATAGTCACCGAGGCACCCAGTTCAGTGCGAATGCTGTCCTCACAGCCCATCCAAAGCTGTTATTACTGTAACAGACTCCAGTACGACGAAGTAGTTGAATTCGGAAGCCTGTTGTGGAGATTTGTACCTTGCATTGTTTCCGGTATTTTGTATTTCTTTTGCATTTTATAATGGATAACTCTTCTTTGTTAAGAGGGTAACAAGTGTTGTAATCTCGGTATTGTTGCCAAACCTGAAGGTTTTATCATCGGTGCACTTTTAAATAAATATATGCCACAGCCGCAGCTCAGCGACGAGCACTTACACTGCGACTAAGGTGTTTCGTAAGTATTTATTTTGATTGCGCGATAATGATGTTTGTCTTTTGTTAGAATTAAAAAAAACCAAAACAATATTCAACATGATGGATAATTTTGGACACCCGCGGCATGTGTGATCTGAGCATTTGTTCTTTTCATCTGAAGTGTGTCTCTTGCTTACTACCTATAGAGTATACGATGTTGTGGACGGAAAAGATGCTGCGACCGACTCCTAGCAATAAAAACATTCTGTTTATTCTCATGTCGTTGAGCTCGTGGCAACGAGTATGAGTAGCATTGTCATCTTTCGCGAGGCCAAGGCTGAACCGATAGACTGCTGCAGAGCTATCACCCTCAGCTCTGCACTGTGAGGAATTGCACAATTTCGTTGAAGTGATTGCGGCTCCAGAGAGGTGTTGTTGCTGTTGACATGTACCGCAAGCAGAATGACATACTAGAGAGCAGGAAAGAGAGCGTTCGGAAGCCGTGCATGGTAGTCGACGCCGAGGTCAGGAAATGAGGCAGCAGACGGGGGAAATCGACACTGTCGTGCGTTCAGTCCGGCTCGATCAGTTTGGAGTGTACAGCCTCGGACTGAAAGGGGGATGCCGGCCGACTGCGGGGCCGATGCAACATCCCCTAAGATGAGGAACCGAACTGAGAGCGAATGCCTGACGTGGCAACGATGAGGAGACCCTGGTCGGCTAGCAACATGCCTTGTGAACAGTGTGAAAATGTCGATGAATATTCACTTGCCGAGCCGGTGGGGCAAGCAAGGTGGTCGCTGCCCATTGCTGGGAGATGCCGGCGCTAGATGCGACAGAGCAGAGCGGTTGCGGAGGCGCTGCAGATGTGGAGGCTGAGAAAGTTGATTATGTGCCTACTGCCTTTTCGTCCGAAAAGGCAGAGCCGTTGCCGTGCCCTTGGCCACGAAGAACATTCCCCTGGATAACAGGTGCTCGGAGTCAATCATTATGTCCAGGTCACCAATTTGTAGCACTTTCGATCTTGAGGATGGAAGAGACGGTGCAACAGACTCTGAGTTTAACTGTGAAAACATTCTTTTTATTCTCGTACTGTCAAGCTCATTCCGACGAGTAGCTTGCTTTTATACACTGCAGTCATTAGCCTTATAGTTGATCTAAGTATTTTGCAACACCATTAATACGGCAGATTGGGCGAGTTGGTACGGCATAATTACGAGCCAGCGCACAGGTAGACAGTTACTCAAAATCCAAATACACAAAAATATACACTCGCACAGCACTGATGTGAGTTTTTTGTGTTTGGATTTTGGGTAACTGCCTACCTGTGCGCTGGTTCGTAATATTGCAACACTGCCGTCTTTAGGCGGTGTGGAGGCTGAACGGATGGACCGCCAGAGGCCCATCTCTGTATCTGTTTCATATACTGAATGCCTTTTTGCACGGCTCTGTGTTTACCTTTGTCTTCCAGATTTTTACTGCTCACTTTTTTTAAAATTTTATTTAGAGGATACTACAGGCCATTGAAGGCCCAAGTAGGAGTGGGTACAACATATGCATTCACACACCTACAACAACAAACAAATATAACATGACATTAAGAGGTTTACAACAACTAACCAGCAAATATACAGGATATATATATTTAAAAGGGGGGGGAGGGGGGGGCGGCAACACAGCATGCATCAAGCAGCATGGAATTCAACCATTTGTAATAATAGATGTGAAATTTAAAACTCATATTTAAGATTGAACATTATCAAACAAATGTGAATTTAATTAAGCTATAAATTTTATATAGACTTACTTTTTATACAATCTTGTTTAGATTTGTCAGGATACAATCTGCAAGTACGCATAAAGTAACTGGAACGTTGAAAGAAGCAAATTAGAGATTGCAAAACCTACTTCTCAATAGATATTTTTTTCCCAAAGTATTTACATGATAGTGCAGCTGAATTAAGGCTGCTTTTTCAGTTTTTTTATTTGAAATACCTTAAAAATACATTGTTTTCTAAGATTTTTTTATTATTATACTTGGAAAATTAAGTTACCGATTGTGTTCAGTTTATTCTAAACTATTTATATGAAATGCCAGAGTGCTTTTGTGCATAACAGTGGCTAGATAAGGTTTTTATAATTTCTGATAAAACAAACTGACTAGTTTCTCTTTAGTGACAGTTTCGCCAAGGTGACAACAGAACAAGTAACGGATCCCGACGTCAAACTGCAGGAATTTGAGATACATGTTTTCTTAGCGAATGCACGCCACTGTTGTGACATATTTGAATATCCTTATCGCTTGCTTGGGCTCAGCTGGTAATGCAGGTCGGCACTAGCGTGAGTATAAAGGCTGAACTGCGTAAAGCGATTTAGCGAGCGACGGCGACAGCGACGTATTACGAAGATTTCTTATTATTGCTCGTCGCGTCACTCGGTTTTTGGATTTCTAGAAAACATCGTTCCGCTTGCATGCGGCTTGCGTCGTCGCGCGAGTGGACCGAGCGTCAGCGAAGCGGGTCGCCGTTGCTTTTCTCGTCGCTCGCAAAATCGTTTACATTCGGTTTATACTTCACGCTGTCAATAATATCGACTCGAGCGCGCATAATTTCATTTCCACGGGAGCGCGTGTAAATCAAACCCTAAACCAAGACGGGGGCTGCAGCCAGAAGCTTTGAGAGCGTCATACAATGGATTATAGTTTGACAGAAGCAAGCACACACTTCGCTAGCGCATTCCAGCCTTGAGCGCTCGAACTTCCGAAAACGAAACCAGATTTTGCTACATTTTGGCTAGCTCGAAACATTTTTTTTTTAATATACGGTGTTTTTTAGCCATAATCTAGACTAAGAGAAATGTGTAGCTTCCCAAATTATATTTATGTCACCGTACTATATAAGTAATAATTGTGTAGTATCGTTACGTTCATGTAAAATACGGTGGGGGTCACCGGACCTTCGTCTGAAACAAAAAGTCTGCTATATATACCGAGCGGGTTACTAATGGAATTGAGTAGGAGTGTCGGGTCTTGTGGTATGTACTGTGATGTATGTGTTGGTATGCCGCCGTCCGTGTTCGAGCGTGTCTCTTCCAAAAATGCCGAAATGCCCTTCATATTTGTAGTTTTCCGCATACTCACTAGGTGGCGCAAGCTGCCGCCCAATTTTGTTTTAGCTTTGTTCGTACGTAGTCCACTTAGTGTGTAAGGAAAACCACACCACTATAGCTACGGTCTAGTAGAAAAGTAACCGCGTGTTTAAATGGCGCATAGCGCCGGCGTTCAGTTCGTCTTCGTTCGCTGGCCGTTTCGGTAGCTGATTCGTACCCGGAAAGCCGCAAAATTTGCGTACACACGAGATATGAGTGGATACGTCGAAACGTCGCGTACAACTTTGCTCGCGGTAAAGAGGTGAGCGGGACGTCGGTAACGCCGGTCGGGTCGGGTCGGTGTCGGAGATATTCGTCGTCGCTCACGACAAACGGGCTTTTTCAATAAAGTTCATGTTTGTGGTCGCGAAAAGATAACTCCTGTGGAAATTACTCGGCGTCGGTGACAATGCAACCGGCTTGAGGCCTCGGCGATCGGCTGAACCGCCACGCGAACGGGACCTGCTCGATGGGGAAACACGCTGCTGGATGCAGTCGATGGTCGCCCCCACTGTCGCGTAATCACCGTAATGGATACGGCGTCGGCACTTGGGGGTGAATGCCTGCGGTAGTTCAGCACGTATGGACGATTACGAACGAACACGTGCAAACTACGCTTTCCCTGCGGCGAAAAGCCGTGTAAAGCGCTGGGCCTTGCTCGTAGAACCCATCTTACGTCAAACGGCCGCCATTGTAAAAAAACACCCCTAGACGTGTGATCGCAGAACGAAGTACACGTTCAAAGATGTTCATTTTACATGAGACCTCGGGTGCAAACGAAATACACTGAGCCTCGCGTGTAAAACGAACACCCTTTGGGGAGTCCGCCCTGGGACAACGGTTTACACGTCCAGGGCTGTACTTTTTCGCTGTGTGTGTGTGAGATTGTTTTAAAACACGCGTGCAACAGTACATTTGGCTGGTCTGAACTGCCCACCACAAAGATGAATATGGCTCAAAGCTGAGATTTTAAAGTGCAGCTTTTAGGGGCCCGTTTCCAGCCTGAGCGGCGTCGGCGTCGGCGTCGGCGTAACCGGGGGGGCGGGGGGTCACGTGACCCCCCCCAGGTCAGGTGACCCCAGCCCCCGAGATCACGTGACACCCCCCCCCCCCCGAGGTGACGTGACCCCCCCCCCCCGAGGTCACGTGACTACCCGCAGGTGACGTGACCCCCCTCAGTACCCTTTCCTACTCCTCCTCAAGAGCTGCGCTCCAATTCGGCACAACAGGGATTTGTAAACGGCTTTCATTTTAGAGCGCAGCTCTTAGGGGCCCGCTTCCGGCTTGAGCGGCGTCGGCGTCGCCGTCGCCGTCGCCGTTGCCGTCGGCGTAACCGCGCGGTGCATTATGGGTAAATTTCCCCGCTAAATATAGCGGAAAAATTTCCCCGCTAGATTTAGCGGAAAAATTTCTACGCTAAATCTAGTATAAAAATTTTCCCCGCTAGATTTAGCGGAAAAAATTCCCCGCTAAATGTAGCGGAAAAATTTCTCGCTAAATCTAGCGGGAAAAATTCCCCGCTAACTCTAGCGAAAAGATATCACCGCTAGATTTAGCGGAAAAATTTCCCCGCTAAATCTAGCGGAAAAATTTTCCCCGCTAGATTTAGCGGAAAAACTTCCCCGCTAAATCTACCAGAAAATTTTTCCCGCTAAATCTAGCGGAAAAAGTTCTCCGCTAAATCTAGCGGAAAAATTTCTCCGCTAAGTTTAGCGGGAAAAATGCCCCGCTAAATCTAGCGGAAAAATTAACCCGCTAAATTTAGCGGAAAAATTTCCGCGCTAAATCTAGCGGAAAAATTTCCCTGCTAGATTTAGCAGAAAAAATTCCCCGCTAAATCTAGCGGAAAAATTTTCTCGTTAAACCTAGCGGAAAAATTTCCCCGCTAAATCTAGCGGAAAAAATTCCCCGCTAAATCTGGCGGAAAAGTTTTTCTGGGGGTCACGTGACCCCCCAAGGTCACATGACCCCCCCCCCCCCCGTCCCGAGAACAGGTAACCCTCAGTACCCTTCCCTCCTCCTCCTCAAGAGCTGCGCTCCAATTCGGTGTTACAGGGAGTTGTAAACGGCTTTAATTTTTTTAAACGTGAATACATCAACAAATGAAACCTTGCTTCTGCTTGTCTTCTTCTCCTGTCCTTCCATCACGGCATTCAAATTCGCTTGTTGCCTTTTGATGGGATATATAAAAAAATAAGAAAAACAACTATGTTTGATCCAATTGAATATGGTAGTTGTGGCCACGCGCCACTATGACATCTCTAGAAAAAGAAGAGAAGGTCGAAGCGCGAGGGGATTAGAATAAAAAGCCCAGTTGGATTTCGGACATCAACCTGGTCGGTCGTCTCTATAGATTTGGTGACCCGGACGTGATCAACCGAACTACTCTATCATGACCGACGAAGGACAACCGGGCACTAGCGGCACGACCGGCCGCCAACCAGGCAACACCGGTCCACCCACCCTTCAACCACACGGCGACATTGACGAAGCAAGCGGGGCTCAAGTGACCGGAACTCTGCCTCTGCGGTTACCACCATTCTGGCCAAAAAACCCTCAGGTTTGGTTTACGCAGGTGGAGGCGCACTTCCATCTGCGAAAAATCACTACGCAGATATCCCGTTTTTTCCATGTCGTCGCCAGCCTACCACCGCAGGTTGCAGACGAAATAGACGACGCGCTGTCGCAAATACCACCCTACAACGTGAACGACCATCTAAAGTCTGTCCTCCTGACTCGGACAATGGCAACAGAGCGCTCACGGATCCAACAGCTGCTGACCGCACAAGAGCTTGGTGATAGCCGGCCGTCGCAGCTCCTCCATCAGATGCGTCAACTGCTCGGCTCACATAACCACGACGGTCATGACGCAATCCTGCGTGAGCTCTTCTTACAAAAGCTACCAGAAGGCATGAGAATGATCCTAGCCGCTGCAGACGACATATCGCTGGATCGTCTCGCAATACTAGCAGACCGAACCGCTGACTACTCCGCTCCGGCTGTTCGTGCAGTCACAACACCTGCTTCACAATCGTGGGAAACGGCCGCCGCCAAAATTGAATCGAAAATCGAGCAATTGGCTGCTGCCATTGCCGCCTTCGGACCTGCCCAGGACCGACCAGATCGATCAAGGCCGCGCAGTTCTTCTCGTGGCCGATCGCCCTCTCGCCGCACTACCAACTCCGGTGGCCTGTCCATCTGCTGGTACCATCGCACCTTTGGTGACCAAGCAAGACGCTGCACCCACCCCTGTTCATGGACGGGAAATGCCGAGGTCCGACACTAACGGCGGCGAGTGATCCCGGCCAACCCAGCAGCCGCCTGTTCTATGTTCGCGACACTCTCTCAGGCATCCTGTTCCTCGTGGATACTGGCGCGGAGGTCAGCGTGTTACCTGCTTCCCCTGCCGACCGCAAGCTACAACCGACTAGACCGTCTCTTCGGGCAGTCAACAGCTCCGCAATAGCCACATACGGTCAACGTTCCCTGACGATTAACATTGGGCTCAGGCGGACGTTCAGATGGGTATTCGTCATCGCGGACCTACAACAGGCCATAATAGGCGCTGATTTCCTGGATCAATTCGGAATTACAGTCAACATTAGCAGCCTCACACTGTTGTCTGTTCAGGGTATCATATCAAACCTGAAAGTTTCCCCAATACGACGTTCTTCGGCTCCATCAGCGTATGAAGCCATCCTTGCCCAGTTCCCATCTATCACAAAACCATGTAACATGGAGTCTTCTGTAAAACATGGAGTCATGCACCATATCACCACAACAGGTGCGCCCGTGTCTGCGCGACCTCGTCGACTCGCTGGTGAGCGTCTGCAGATCGCGAAGAGAGAGTTTGAACACATGTTACAGTTAGGCATCATCCGGCCATCTTCTAGCAACTGGGCATCACCACTTCACATGGTCCCGAAAAAGGATCCAAATGACTGGCGCCCGTGTGGAGACTATCGGGCACTCAATGCTTCCACAGTGCCCGACCGATATCCTCTCCCACATATACAGGATTTTTCTGCTAACCTCTCTGGAACCATAAATTATTCCAAGATAGACTTAGTCAAGGCGTACCATCAAATTCCTGTGGCGCCCAGTGATATCCCTAAAACAGCTATCACCACCCCATTCGGCCTTTTCGAATATATCAGAATGCCCTTCGGTCTGAGGAATTCGGCCCAGACATTTCAAAGGTTCATTGACGAAGTCACCAGAGGGCTCCATTTCATATTGGCCTATGTCGATGACATCCTCGTAGCCAGTTCAACCCCGGCCGAGCACGAACGACACCTCCACCTGCTTTTCGATCGACTTCAAAAAGCAGGCATTGTCGTCAACCCAAGCAAATGCCAATTCGGGGTCAACGACTTGGAATTTTTAGGTCACCGCGTCACGCCCCAAGGAATCTTGCCTCTTCCAGAAAAAGGTAAGGCAATCCGTGAATTTCCTCGCCCCACTTCTCTCCGAAAACTTCAGGAATTTCTGGGCCTGGTCAACTTTCACCGCAGGTTTATACCTAACTGCGCCGGCCTCCTGCAACCACTAACGGATCTTCTAAAGACCACAAAGGGCCCCCAAGCGCCTCTACCATGGAGCGAACACGCTGAATCAGCATTTTCATCGGTAAGGGACGCTCTGGCAAGTGCAACGCTTCTTGTTCATCCGCGGCCAGACGCTAATACTCGCGTTATAACTGATGCGTCAGACACTGCTGTAGGCGCGGTGCTACAGCAATATCTGGACCGCGAGTGGAAGCCCATAGGTTTTTTCTCCCAGAAGTTAAAACCAGCAGAAACACGCTACAGTACATTCGGGCGAGAGCTGCTAGCCATATAGCTAACTCTGAGGCATTACCGATACTTTCTCGAAGGAAGACAGTTCTATGTCCTAACAGACCACAAGCCGCTGACGTTTGCTTTTAAAGGTAACCACAACGCCTATTCTGCACGGGAAATTCGACACCTAGCTTTCATCTCAGAATGTACCGTCGAGCTTCGTCATATCAAAGGACAAGATAACGCAGCGGCTGATGCCCTGTCACGTGTCGGAGCTATGTCCTCGCCCTGCGTAGACCTCGACCTGGAGACACTGACTGCAGCGCAAAAGGAAGCCTCTGTACTTCAGCATCTCCGAAACACATCCACGTCTCTGCAGCTGAAAGAGATACTCTTCCCACAATGTCCCACAAAAGTCATCTGCGACATATCCATGGGGACCAACCGACCCTACATTCCTCCCAAATTACGTCGACAAATTTTCGAACAACTCCATGGCCTCAGCCACCCGGGCGTGCGAGCTACGCAACGCCTTATTGGTGCACGTTACGTGTGGCCACGGATGAACACTGACGTTCGAGATTGGACTAAACAGTGTCTCTCGTGCCAGCGATCAAAAATTACTCGACATACCAACACACCTCTCATGCCATTTCGCACCCCGGATGCCCGCTTCGATCATATCCACGTTGACATTGTGGGACCTCTTCCTCCATCCCGCGGTTTCACCTACATTCTAACATGTGTCGACCGCTACACTCGTTGGCCGGAAGCAGCGCCGATTCCAGACATTACGGCACAGACAGTTGCGGCGACCTTCGTTAACATATGGGTCAGCCGTTTTGGGTGTCCATCCATTGTCACAACAGACAGAGGTCAACAGTTCCAGTCCGCTTTATTCTCATCATTAACACAGTTGCTAGGAACTCGCCACATCCATACAACGGCCTACCACCCCTCTGCCAACGGCATGGTGGAATGCCTACATCGGCAGCTCAAAACCGCCATCGTAGCACGTGAAGGCCGAGCTAACTGGGTAGACCACATACCCATGGTGCTCCTAGGTCTACGCTCTTCATTCAAAGAGGACCTCAGCTCTACATCAGCAGAGCTGGTGTATGGCTCACCATTACGTCTACCGGGCGAGTTCTTTGTTGCCACACCGGACCACGGCAACGCCCCTACCCCTCACCAGTATCTCGATGAGTTACGAAACTTCATTCGTCGCTTGCAACCTGTGCCACCACGCCAACCAGCTCATCCAAAGGTTTTCACCAGCCAAAACCTTACCACTTTTGCCCATGCATTCTTACGCAAGGAAGGAATTAAGAAGGGCCTCACTCCACCGTACAATGGTCCCTACAAAGTTCTGACGCGGACTTCCAAAACATTCACGCCGGACATCAACGGTCGCGAAGAAGTTGTAGCGGCCGACCGCATAAAACCTGCGTTATGGATTGCGCTGGCCCCACACTCGCCAACAGCGTACCACATCTTCCTGGTCGACCCATCAAGCAGGTTTCGTGGCATTGATAGCATCGCTTCTTCAGCTCGCAACTTTGGGACTCCATCGTTCATAGCCCACGACATGGATTCCCCCTAAACACCATGCGCACCTCCCTCGCGCCACCTTCGCCAGAACTGTCCTGCCTTCATCAGAATACAAGCCTATTAGCCTTGATTCCTGGGGGGGAATCCTGTGGCCACGCGCCACTATGACATATCTAGAAAAAGAAGAGAAGGTCGAAGCGCGAGGGGATTAGAATAAAAAACCCAGTTGGATTTCGGACATCAACCTGGTCGGTCGTCTCTATATTAGTCATCGAAATACAAATGTAAGGCATATGTAACCGCACGTTCCACTTTTTAAACTGTAACTGGAACGAGTTCCTTTTTCACGAATGGAACTTGTAACGGGAACGTGTTCCGAAAATCAGAAGGAACGAGGAACGAGCTTTCGTTCCTTGTTTTGAAGAACGTGTACAACACTGCTTTTTAACGTCGGCTCGAGGGTCGCGACTCGCAGCAAGTAATACCGGCCGTGCCAGAAGCATGCTCGGGTCGTGTCGTGCAAAGTGCCGCAACGAGAACGAGCTCACTGTGGCCAACTACGCTTTGACTTTCTCCGCCAAGGCTTTGCAAACGCGTTCAGGCCTAGGCTAATTCTACCGGCACGCATTATTGCCGCAGAACGGCGCTGCTCCTATGCCAAAAGTGGTGTCACGAGAACTTTCCCACCATCCACCAGATGTGAATTTGAAATTGTTTAATTAGGTTTAAAATTAGTTCTCCTGTGTTTTGCAGCGCGATATTCATATTTCCGAGGTGGTGCCTGTCCCTAGTTCATATTTATGCAGAAAGATCGGCGCTAAAATTTCGTTTTCGTACCTCTTTAATCCGACTCATTTGAAGCCTTTCATGCTTCCAAGTTGTGTTCTCCGAGCCGAAGGTTAGCGCATCTCCCAGTCTGTTCAGTGTACTGACTGCCACAGCTTAGTGGAAGTTAATAAACCTTTCTTCACATTCTACGGACTTGTGGGCATGCTTCACATTGCACCCTCTGAGACTGTCGCTAGCATTAACCTTTTTACACATGTGTTTCAGGCGCATACGACAGAAAAAAATAACACTTGTGTCGAACTTGGACGCCGTAGATATTAAACTGTTCGCGGAATTGTGCATGTAAGGAATCACAGGGAAACGACCTTTTTTTTTGCAACAGTTTTCGGAATATGTGGTTTGAGAATAAATCTCTCAAAGGTGGAACAAAGTGGGTCAGCAGGAAAGCCTGCTTGAGGTTACTTTCGGAGAAATGCATGCACGACTTGGAGAATGAGGACTTGAAAAGTGACCTTACTATACCATGCTTGACTGTCTTGGAGTGGGCACTGGTGAAAGGGAGGACTGCCTTCTCCGATCTCTATTGGAAGGCCCAACAATGACCTGAGGAATGAGGATGTAACCGTATATCCAGGAATTGTAATCCTTCCTTTGAACGATTTTCCCAGGTAAAAGTTAGTTCTGCCGCACAGTCTTTCAAAGCTTCAAAGATGCTGTCAGTGGATACAGCGTCTGAATAAATGACAAAGCAATCGTCAATGTACATACATACTAGGCAAACCTAGAAGGACTTGTGCAACTGATCGTTGATATAGGCCTGTCAACAAAGAGAAAACAATATTTTACTAAGGACAGGTGCAAGGCGAGAGCCTATACAAACGCCCTTCTTTTGTCTGTAAATATTTCCTTCGTATTCTGCTAAAGTGGACTGCAAGTAAATATTTATCAGGCCGATGAGGCCCTCAACCGAAACGCCGGAAAAATTTTGAAAGTCGCAAATTCCGTGTTCATAGAACGCATTAGTCACCGAATCCACGATGAGTTTTGGTTCTAGGCTGTAAAACATATTGCCGCGAGCGCAGCTGACCAAACAGGCAGAGCGCCCTTGGCCTAGCGGTTATCGCGCTTGCCTTCCACGCAGAAGGCCAGGGTTTGAGTCCTGGCCGTGGCTACACATTTTTATTGACACTGTAATGTGATGCTCTGGTGAATTCGGGAACCGTCTTGCTGATTCGAGGTTAGAATGTTCTACGCGCCGAACCTTCTACGGCGAATGCTCCTGAAGCCCACGCGTGTACAAAGGCATCTTAGCGTGGTAAGGCGGAGTCAGTCTCGCCCCTGCGCTCGATCCTGCGGTTTCGCCGACATCGACGCCCGCGACGCTCTACTGTTTTCTTCTGTTTCCTTTTGTTTTGGGCAGAAGTTCGCCCTATTAAACGCTTAGTGTCTCCAGTTATTTTTGCCTCATCAATTGTCAATCGTGACAGTATATTCAATGTGTAAAGACTTAATTTGAGTGCGGAATGGAACGAAAATAAAGTGAATTGAAGCGGGGATTAATTCAAAGGAGTTCTGGACTTTGAAAGGCTGAGGGAGGATGATATTAGATATTTTTTTGTAGATATCGAGCCAGAGGTTTTTTCCCAACTGCCAATTTCTAGAATTATGCTCCTGAAGGGAACCCCGTACTTGTGAGTCGTCACAGTAAAAATACAGACAAGTATTGTTGGCAGGACTAGCAATGACGCTCTTTAGAAAGGTCAGGTTCAAGGAGGAACACGGTTCCTTTGCCCTCTAGCGCAGTCTACCCGGTGGTTTAGATTTTAGGGGCTAAACATTTTTTTAACAAGGCATCAATAACCTTCTCATCAAAATCACCTTTCTTCAAAATTACAAAAAAAAAAACACATTTTTTTTTCGATTCAAGTAATTTTATGTGTTCTTGACGAGGTTCTTGCAGAGCCGCACATAGGGAAAATCTGCTTGGCCGAGTGGGTGGATGGTGACACACTGCGCGCACTGCAGATGCCAGAAAGTCTTGCCGTTGATTTTCAGGGCCTTCCAGCAGAGATCGGAGAAGCCATCCTGCCTTTTAATCAGTGTTCACTCCAAGTCAGTTAAGCATGGCATAGTCAGGTCACTTTCAAGTCCTCATTCTCCAAGACGTACAAGCATTTCTCCTTAATTAGGCTCAATTTGCAGCAGCAGAGGTTGGAAAAAGCAGGCTCTCCTGCTGACCTACTTCGTTCCACCCTTGAGTGATTCATTCTCAAACCACAGCTTCCGCAAGCTGTTGCCAAAAAGAAAGGATGTTTCGCTGTGATTCCCTACATGCAAAATTCCGCGCACCGTTTAAGATCTATCGTGTCCACCTTCGACCCGAGTGTTGTTTTTTCGTCTCGTATCCGCCTTAAACGGATGTGTAAAAAGGTTAATGGGAGCGACAGTCCTAGAGGGTGCAATGTAAAGCACGCCAACAAAGTTCGCAGAATGCCCGAAGAAAGAATGGCTTATTGAATTCCACTAACCTATGGCAGGCAGTGCATTGGACAGACTGGGAGATGCATCAACCATCGGCTCAGAGAACACAACTTGGATGCATGAAAGGCTTCAAATGTGTCGTATCACCCAATTGTCGTTCACAGCCGCTCTTGCGATGACTGTGAAGCGATATCTTACATCGCTGGCTACGCGCCAGCATATCGCTGCGTCATGCTGCCTGGGCAGACACTACAAAAGGATTGAAAAAGAATAAACGGGGGCTTTTTGGCTCTGCACAGAACTTCTTGCTGGTCGTTCCTTCGTGGCTTCCGTCGAAACGGGACATGTTGTCAGGAGTGGGGTCCGTCTGACCGGGAATATGCACGAAGAGCAAGCCATGGGGACGCCGGTACTAGCTCAAGGGGGTCTAGGACTGCAACCACCACCTAAACTGAACTTTGAAAAAGCGTCAGAATGGCCAGTGTGGATTCAAGAGTTCGAAGACTACCGGCTCGCAAGCGGTCTCAACGAAAGAAGCGGCCAGGCTCAGGTCAGAACCCTCCTCTATACCCTAGGAAGGCAGGGACGACAAATTTTTGCAACCTTCGGCCTGAGCGAGGAAGACTCGAAAGACTGCGAGAAAGTCCAATAGAAGTTTAATGAGCACCTCGTGAAAGAAAGAAACGTCGTCTACAGAGCGCCTGCTTTCATCGGCGTGTGCAGAATCCAGACGAGACTATCGACCAGTACGTGACAGCGCTTCACACCCTAGCAGACCGCTGTGATTTTGGGGACTTTAAACAACGAATGCTGCGTGATCGACTGGTTGTCGGCATGCGGGACGGAAAGCTGTCGGAAACGCTTGAGATAGACTCGCAGCTTACGCTTGCTTCTGCGTTGGCGAAAGCAAGGTTGAAAGAGACAGTACGACAGCAGCAACGAGAACTGCGTCCCGAGGAATCGCCGGTAACATCCGAGGACGTGAACATCGATGAAGTAAGGCGGTACAGTGGAACATCGTGGCGTCAAGGAAGTGAAAAACTGGCGTCTTCTCGGAAGGGGCCCTGTTCGTCCTGTGAAGGGAACCAGCACCCACGGTCAGCCTGTCCAGCGAGAGCGGCCAAATGCTTCAACTGCAGCAACCGAGGCCATTTCAGCAAGGTTTGCAGAACTGGAGCGGGGAAACCGAAAAAGGTACGAGAGGTTGCCCTTGAAGAAAAACCTGTATATTTGTGTAAACAACCTGCAGATACAGCG
This sequence comes from Ixodes scapularis, assembly GCF_016920785.2. Taxonomy (NCBI): domain Eukaryota; kingdom Metazoa; phylum Arthropoda; class Arachnida; order Ixodida; family Ixodidae; genus Ixodes; species Ixodes scapularis. Next base: position 44,186,271 of record NW_024609879.1, on the reverse strand, counting down.
GCCGCGAAAGCACGGTATGTGCAGATAACCGTTAATGGTGTTCCTGTTTTTGCAAAAGTAGACTCGGGTGCCGAAGTGTCTGTTGTGCCATGTACAGCTGCAACGGAAAAAGAGTAGCACAAGTGAGCGACGACCGGAGCGGCAAAATCGCGACACGCGGCGCTATTGTTCCAGAGCGCGCCGATAGCGAGAGTGCCAATCACGTTCCATGTCTCAACGGGGGGGGGGGGGGGGGGGGGGGGGGGGTTGGCCGGCAAAAAACAGCCCATCCTAAAGCCCTCATTTTAACAGCTATCTTATCTTTCCATTTTCTGCCGGCCACCCCCGCGTTGAGACATGCAACGTGACTGGCACTCTCGCTATCGGCACGCTTGGGAACAAGAGCGCCGCGTGTCGCGATTTCGCCGCTCCGGTCGTCGGTCACTTGTGCTACTCTTTTTCCGTTGCAGCTGTACGTTTCCAGGCATCCCGACTAAGCTGGATCGAGTCGAGGAAATCTTGGTGGGGGCAAACGAAAAACGATTGACGGTCTTGGGACAATTTACGACATAAATACAATAGAAAGATAAGGTGTCTTGTCAAACAGTGTATGTCATGAGCCCTTTGCGTGAAGTGTTGCTAGGCCTACCGGCAATTTTGTCCTTGGGGGCCATTAAATTTCTAGATAGCATCGGCAAAAACGAACGCTACGACGTTTTGTATCCGCAGCTGTTCAACAGCTTAGGTACGCTTCAAGGGGAATACACCATCCAGCTCACCCCGCACGCCGCACCTTGCGCTGTTAACACAGCCACGGTGGGTTCCCATTCCTATGATGGAAGCTGTAAAAAGCGAAATAACCAAAATGGAAAAAAACTAGGCGTAATACGTAAGGTGGAAGGACCCACGGAATGGTGCGCAGGAATTGTGCCAGTCCTAAAACCGTCAGGCGCGGTTCGTATTTGCGTGGATTTGACGCATTTAAATAAAAGTGTCCGCCGGGAACGGTATGTGCTGCCAACAGTCGAACAAACACTCGGCCTGCTTGGTGACGCATCGGTTTTTTCAAAGCTGGATGCAAACTCGGGTTTTCACCAGATTAAACTATCGGAAGCATGCCAAGAACTGACAACGTTTATCACGCCATTTGGCAGACACTGTTTCACAAGGCTGCCCTTTGGAATAACGTCCGCTTCAGAATATTTTCAAAAACGGATGTCGGAAATTTTAGAAGGCCTTCCTGGTGTGGCCAATCTAATGGACGACAGTTTGGTGCACGGAAAGAATCAGGCGGAGCACGATGAAAGACTAAAGAAAGTTTTCGACAGGCTGGTGGAGTTTAATGTTACGCTGAACAAAGAGAAGTGTGGGTTCAACGTCAGGGAAGTCACATTTTTGGGCTACAGCATAAGCGGAGAAGGCATAAAACCCGACGCAAATAAAGTTAGAGCCATCAAAGATTTAAAGTCTCCGACCAATGTATCTGAAGTCAGAAGGGTGCTCGGAATGCCAATCACTTAAGTCGCTTTCTACCCCACCTGTCAGCAAAAACAGCTCCGCTACAGGAGTTACTCCAGAAAAACACTGTGTGGGTATGGGGCCCAGCGGAAGAAATGGCGCTTGCTAGCGTTAAAGATATGATCTGCTCCGCGGAATGCATGGTCAAGTACAACTCAAGCTTACGGATAATAGTCTCGGCAGACGCGTCATATTTTGGTCTCGGAGCGGTTCTCCTACAAGAACAAACAACTGGTGAACGCCGGCCGGTGGCGTTTGTTTCTCGGTCACTTGCGCCTGCAGAAACGCGTTACGCGCAAATTGAGAAAGAGACTCTGGCCTTAACGTGGGCAGCAGAACGGTTTGACGAATACCTAAGAGGGCTTGACGCAGTATTCGAGATCGATCATAAACCTTTTGCTGGGGCAAACGCCGGTTGACATTTTACCACCTCGGATACGAAGGTTTCGCTTGAGACTCATGCGGTACAGGTTTAAAGTTGTATACGTTCCCGGCAAGCTGGTTGCCACTCCAGATACTTTGTCCCGTGCCCCGCTCGCCGAGACAGACAGCGTTCTTTCAGTAGCGGAAATTTCAAGCTATACGCAAGGTTGCTTGATGAGCCTAGAGGGAGGAGAGAACTTTTTGAGAAAAGTAAAAGAATATCAAAGGATGGACGAGGTTTGTGATCCTTTAACACGCCTATGTCGAGAGGGCTGGCCGAGAAAGTCGTCACTGCCTTGTTTTCTTCAACCATACTGGCAGGACAGAGCTCTGATGACGGAAGCGAATGGATTTTTGCTAAACGGTAACCGGATAATTGTGCCACAATAACTACGGTCGGAAGTGTTGTCTCGGTTGCACGAAGGCCACCAAGGCGTCAACAGGTGCCGCGCACGTGCTCGAGAGTGTGTTTGGTGGCCAGGCTTGAGCAAGCAGATTTTCATTACGGTCCGTAACTGTAAAGTATGTGCTCAATTCGCTAACCAAAGCTCGGACCCAATAATGCCTTCGTCTACCCCAGACTTTCCGTGGCAAAAGCTGGGAATCGATCTTTGTCAGATAAAAGGTGCGAACTTGTTGGTGGTGGTGGATTATCTCTCCAGATATCCCGAGGTTTCAGCTCTTTCATCAACTACGACAGCAGCGGTGATCGAACATTTGAAGCGTATTTTTGCGCGTTATGAAATCCCGGAAACGGTGATTTCCGATAACGAACCGCAGTTTGTTTCGCCGGAGTTTGGAAATTTCGCCGAAACGTACGGCTTTTGCCACCGAACAAGTCCGCGATACCCATAGGCCAATGGGGAGGCAGAACGAATGGTCCAAACAGTCAAAAGGTTGATGCAAATGTCGTCCGATGCTAACCTTGCGTTGTAGGCTTACAGGTCGACTCCTGGTATAACTGGGAAGAGTCCCGCTGAGATACTAATGGGTCGACGGCTCAGAACGAGACTACCCATGATACCCGAACAACTGCATCCAACAAACCTGAGTCAAGCGGAGTTGATCTGAAAAGACCAGAGCGCAAGAGATAAGCAGCGTCAAGGGTTTAACAGACACGGAGCGAAAGCGTTGCGGACTCTTCACATCGGCGATCGGGTATGGGTGACGGACATGAAGGCGAATGCGGAGGTCGTAGCTCCAGCCAGAAGGCCAAGGTCCTACTAGGTACAAACGTAATCTGGGATTACCCTAGTGCGGAACAGGACGAGTTTGCGGTTTTTGCCGCGACAACAAGAAACCGGAGGAAGCTACGACTTCCCAGCCAGCATGAACAGAGGGGAGGACGAGATGGTATCGAACACAGTTCATTCAAGTGCTTTGGTTTCCGCGCCTGTAACGTCAAAAGAGTCCAATGACTCTCCCGTTGTCATCACGCGGTATGGGCAAACAATTCGGAAACCTAAAAGATTGGGTATTGATGAGTAGGTAAAAAAAGAAAAGTTACAGATGCTTGAAATTGCTGAGTGAAGTGTCAATGTTTCTGGTTGTGTATTCAAGTGATACGAGTTAGTCCTGAAAAGGTACCGTAAGAATTATATAAATGCGTAGTTTATGTAACAGCGTTTTTTGCTTCGTTGTTTCGTTTTCTTTTTTACAATCTGAGTTCTGATTGGAAGTTCTGTTTTGCTTTTGTGAAAAAAAAGATGAAGCGATATCTTATAGTGCTGGCTACGCGCCAGCATATCGCTGCATCATGCTGCCTGGGCAGACAGTATAAAATGATTGAAAAAGAATAAACGGGGGCTTTTTGGCTCTGCACATAACTTCGTGCTGGTCGTTCCTTCGTGGCTTCCGTCGAAATGCGACAGACTGTACTCCTTCTTTCTCTGATAGGGCACAACAACAGATTTACTAGAGAAATCATTGAATCATTTGACACGGGGACTGTAAATAACAACATTTCTGCACCTTCATTATCATTGACAAAGACAGAGGTCAAACTCCTAACAGCAGGGAGGACTAGATCACTTGCACTTTGTCGTGACGCTAGAGCTTTTTAAACCTTTATATTTATAGTCCATTTGGGACTGTAAACAAAAATATTTCTGTCTCTTCATTGTCATTGACAATGACAAAGGTCAAATTCTAAGTAATCAGAGATCACCAGATTAGTGTTACCTCGTCGCGACGCCAGCGCTCTTTAAACTTTTATATTTATAGTAAATTCTCTTTCCTTCATAACAATTATCTTCTTTCCCTCTTTGAGAACGTTGAAACCCTTGGGGGCCGGTGTTATCATTCCGGCATTTTGTGTTACTGCTAAGTAAAAGATGTCCTGTTCCCGTCCTTTCCCTCGCTGTTTTGTACTTTCAAGTTTTCACATCAAATAACCAACACGCCTGTATTCAATTGTTACTAGAAGGTACAATTTGCAGCGTTATAAAATTAAAAAAAAATTCATTTAAGTTCATTAGGATGGTGATTATCTATCAGTATAAATTTCACGAAAATTTAATATTTTTTTTCATTGCCCCCAATACTTCCTAACGTTGTTGTTTAGAACAGGTTTGAAGCAATATTATGCCTTATTTTTGGGGTGAGAAAACAATGGTTTATATATCATTCGAAACAATGTTTGTGTGAGAATAAATGACATAAAATTCAATGTTGTAGCTATTTATTCTTTTAGGTAACGGCACAGAAGTCTAGTGACAAAACGTCAAAGAAAACATGTTTTGCTATTTGACGCAAAATGTATGCACCTCGCAATGGTGTACATATCAAAATAAAGTTCCCATGATATGTTATAAGTGGTAAATATATCAGATTCATCACGTTTCTAGTTAGCGTAGAAGGTGCCACCAAACTTGGCATAAACGAAAACTGCAGAAATAGAATCTGCAGTTCTGCTGCACTGAACACTTGTTTTCCTAATATATTAAGTTCTATGTAGAATTGTTTGTATTACTTTTTCTACACATGTTGAGAAATAATACAAAAACAGCTAATAACAAATATTGGTCCGGTCTCGCCTGCATGATCTTATCCGAACATAGTCTAAAGAGAAATATTGCGTCTTCATTCTATAAACCATCTCGAAAAATGGTATTTTTTACACTAAGTTGGTCTGTATTGGAGAGCACGGCACACTAAGGTGGCCTGATGTCCACAACAAGGGCACTAATCTGGAAACTTAGAGGAAAAGTCGTCGAAAAACCCTTCGGCCATGATTGGCAGGCGCCATGGTCAAGTCAGTTATCGTCCTATGACGTCGTTAGAGTTCTCGCAGACGGTTTCGTCAAGTGTCCAAATTAGGGCCCCAGTGCTCTGTTGTGGAGTGCACACCAAAACACTCTAAGCTGGTCTGAGCTGCATATGAGGATCCATTATCCGGTGTGTTGTGCACACATATACGCACTAAGCCGCTTTGATGTGTCCACGAGGATACATTACATGGTGCGGTGCACCCGCCAAAGAAGACTAGGCCACCCTTATGTGCACGTCAGTATGCACTAGGCTGGGTGTTGTGCACACCGAAACACACAAGCATTACTGAAGTGCACATCAGGGTACATTAGGTGGTTTAAACAGATTAGCCCACTCTCATATGCACGTCAGGATACACAAGACTGGTTGATGTCCACGCCAAAACACACAAGCCGCTTCGATGTTCAGACCAAAATACACAAAGCCGCTCCAATGCACACACCAAAACACAACGAGTCGTTATGACATGCAGATTAATACACATTAGGTGGGGCTGACCTGCACATCAAGACACAATAAGTGTAGACACAGTAACACTGGAGCTAGGGAACAAAATAGAAGAACAGACACGAAACTTCTAACACAGCTTAATTCTTATGTTTTAGAACACCTTCTTAAATAGGCCCACAAACCTAAAAAGAGACACACGTTGCCCAAGGACACACCCGTGGCAGGTAAGAAGCAAGAGCAAGAAAACGAAATACACACGCTGCCCGTGGTGTGTGAACTTGGGCAGCGTGTGTCTTCTGGTGGGTTTGTGGGCATATTTAAGGAGGTGTTCTGAAAAATAAATCGTTAGCTGTATTCGGAGTTTCGTGTCTGTCCATCCCCTTTTGTTCTCTAGCTCCCATGTGTGGCTGATGTTTCCTAGTGTACCCTGGCTCCCTAGTCCCCTATTGTGTCTGATGTGCACACCAAAACCATTAGGTTATTTGATGTGCACCCCAAAAACATTAGGTGGGTCTGATGTGCACACCAAGACATACGATGTGGGTCTCATGTGCACACCAAGACATACGAGGTGGGTCTCATGTGCACACCAAAACAGATTAGGTGGGTCTGATGCGCATACGAAAACAGGTTAGGTAGGTTTGATGTGCACACCAAAACATATTACAATAGTGTGGTATTTACATCAGAAAACACATAAACAGACCAGGTCTGGTGGATCTTTGTATAGGGCGTGACAAATCTTTATTGAAGTTAAAGGAAAATGCATCGATTTTTACTGCCGAGCTTTATGGTCTGATAACTATAGTTGACCACATGGTCAAGCATCTTTATAGAAAGTATGTTACTTTCCCTGTGTCGCTAGGCTCTCTAAAAGCGCTCAACTGTGCAACCTCTTGGAGCACCCTCTTGTTGTACAACGTTATAATGCAGTAGAAAAAGCACTGGCAAAGAAAATACAGATTGGGCGCTGCTGGGTTCTAAGACATATTAGCATTGATGGCGACAAGGCAGGTGATGGTGCAGCTTGTGGATATGCAGAAAGGACAATTGTCTAGGACAATATCCCTGCTATTGATTACGGAGCACCACTAAATGGCCGATAAAACACACATGGCTGAGGGTATGGGATTCCGATTTACAAAAGGAACTCAACTTAATTAAACCCATATGTTAAGTAACGAAGGATTTTGTTAGAAATACGTAAGATTTGTTTTAGAAAAGTCTATCTTTCTACAGTTGCGTCGGCATTGTTTTTTTAACTGCCTATGTTTGTGTCCATACTTTTTGGGCGTTCGCTCGCAGACCTGCGACAGGGGCTGAGAGCGTGAACGGGGAGTCGTCTTGTTCTCTCAAGCGCGGGGGGCTTGGAGCAGCCGCGGGGCTCGGTAGAGAAGAGTCGGACCCCGGTCGTTAACAAACGGATTGGGTTTCAGTTGGGGCGCCGGAACACCCCTTCCTTGGGCTTCGGTCCGCACTTGTGGCTTTTGAGCGGGTGTGCATGTGTCCGGCGTATTTCGCCGCTTAGTGTAGAAACCCATATCTCTTACCAGCACATGCTCCAAACTGCTCGAACATATCGTATCAAAACATCTTCTCAGTTATTTAGATAGCAATGATTTCTTTTATCATTCGCAGCACGGGTTCAGAAAGGGCCTTTCTACTACAACCCAGCTGATCGAAACCGTTCACGAGCTAGCCCAAACAATTAATCATCGCGGTCAGACTGATATAGTATTCTTAGACTTCGCTAAGGCTTTTGATAAAGTGTCTCATCAGAAGTTATTACTAAAACTGAACAATTTGTTTAAAAACACAAGCATAGCACAATGGTTTCATTCTTATCTATCTTCTCGAGTGCAGTTTGTTGAAACTGGTGGTCGCACATCAAGTTTTGCTCCAGTGCTTTCTGGGGTGCCTCAGGGAAGTGTTTTGGGTCCGCTGTTATTTCTAATCTTTATAAATGACCTCCACAATGTAATTAACATGCCAATACGATTGTTCGCAGATGGCTGCGTGATATATAATGAAATAAGAACACCCGATGATCACGCCAAATTAAATAAAAATCTACATAATATTAACAAATGGTGTCAAGATTGGCAAATGGTTTTAAATCCAGGAAAATCAGTCTTTATGACAGTTACGAGGAAAAACAATTTCTGAGGTACGACTACTGTATCAACGAGCATGAACTCGCAAGGGTAATTGAGCACAAGTGTTTAGACTTAACATTCACTTCAGATTTACGTTGGAATGCTCATATAGACATAGTGTCTGCAAAAGCCAATAGATCGCTATGGTACCTAAAAAAAAAACTTGTCGTATGCCTCACCGGAAGTAAAAAACCTCGCCTATAAGACCCTTGTCAGGCCAGTCATAGAGCACGTCAAAATAGCATGGGTTCCACATACTGTCACTAATGCATTTAAATTAGAAAAAGTTCAGCGCTTAGCTGCTAGGTTCATTTATAACAAATACCGGCGCGATCATTCTCCTACTGAGCTGTGTCAAATGGCTAATCTTCCAACCCTCGAGTCTAGGACGCATTTTGAGAGAATAAAATTAATTTTCTTAATTATTAATGAATATGTAAAGATAAACAAAGATAATTATCTCGAAGTTCTTATATACGAAAAATCAAGGCACAGGCATAGTCTATACATAAGAAAATATTCTGTGAAAAACGATTCCTTTAAATTTAGTTTTTTCCCAAGAGCCGTCAGGGAATGGAATAAACTGTCGAGTGAAACGGTGACATCATCATGCATTACGACCTTCCTTCACTGCATTGAAAACGTTTTCATATGTGCGAGTAACTGAATGAGTATCGTGTGTATCGTCTTGATTATGTGCCAGCACGGGAAGTTATCTATGAAGTGTCAGTATTTTTATGAAACCAAGCGAAATGCGAGAACTGTGTGTATTTACATCTTGTATCTTTTTGCTTTTTATCGTTTGTACCTTCCACTGTAATGGCCCTGTGATGGGGCTAACACTATCAATAAATAAATAAATAAATAAATAAATAAAAACTTTGCATTTAGTGGATGCAATAACTTATCTTGGTGGCGCCAGCCAGACGGCTGAGAAAGCATGTTGTTACTCTACAGAGAATTTGGGTTTGACCGTTGAGGTGTCGGAAAGGGGTCACATTGACAGCTGGCTGGTCATTGGGTAAGAGTGTACCACGTGACGATGGGCAAATTTGAAGTGATTGGCCAGTCTCTGGAGGGAAAGGAGGAACCTACGAGTCTATAAAAGGGCTCTCAAAAGGATTCTTGGGGATTCGGCTTTTGAGATTAGGCAGAATCGGCTCTTGAGACTGGGAGACTAAAGTATGGGTTTTAATTTTGGAAGTTTTGTAAATTACTGTTGACTTGTTGTCGTTTTGTTTTGAAATAAACGGGGCCACACTGGCCGTCCTAAACCAACCAACGTCATTATGTGTCCAGCAGGATAGAACAAATTTTAGTTCTTTTTTCTTATTCGACTTTCTGGGGCACTTCCATCGGGCGAATACCATCACCGGTCGTCACCATCCTAAATGACCGGGCCCCTCTGCCTCCTGGGAAAGTTGACTTCATCCTAATTGTGCTGCTCAGTGCGAACGCAGGAAGCGTTTTTACGGAGTACCTAAATGTCGGTTGAGAATTGGACATACAAACTTTACTCGTAGCTACTTCCGCGTAGGGAAAGTGGACCGACCTGTGACGTTTGTTATGAGCCATTACGTATCCTTTACATTTTGATAGTTGTTCCACATTATGAAGAACACCGGCTAACGCGTGGTTCTATATTTTATCGGGAACATTTACCATTTCACTTTCCTCTTTATTGGGTCAAAAGCCTCTCGTCGCAATCTCAGAAGTTCTGATTTTTTAAGGGAAATACAATTCTGCGAAAATTATCAACACTGCGTAAGATGTCTAGTTAATTGTAGGGTTCACTTCGATGTTTTAGTCAGCCTAGAAAGAATGTAGTCGTCCTTTACACAATTGTTCTAGGGCAGTATAGTCCCAATACTGCTGTGGCGAAAAGACTCCAAACTAACCTAAACGAACCTAAGGATGCTGCCCTACGAGCCAGCGGGCGATTGGAGCTACGACGCCTGAGTGGTTGCTCAACGTGCAGAAGAACTGCGCCAGCTGGCCGGACCGCGATTCAAAACCTGCAACGCGTTGACCGCGGCCGCTACAACCATCGTCCTCCGGACGTTATTCAGAAGAAATTGTGCTATATTCATATAAAATACTGTACGCTCTACGGACACGCTGATCCCTGTATTACACGCAGGCCACCTGTTGATCAGGTGATCGACAGGTGGTTATACTTTTTAGCATAAGCCTTGTCTGTGGCGTCGGGGTGGAGTGCTGGCGTCCGGACCACCAGATTACGGATTCGAATCCCGGCTAACACGTTCAAGATCCGGCGAATGGAGTGTTACGATAAGGACACAGAGTACGGAATAATTCAGTAACCGTCAGAAGGGTCCCAGATGGTCTCGACTAATCCTCAGTCCTTCGTTGGGTTGTAGATGGTTGTAGCGGCCGCGTTGACCGCGGCCGCTACAACCATCGTCCTCCGGACGTTATTCAGAAGAAATTGTGCTATATTCATATAAAATACTGTATGCTCTACGGACACGCCGATCCCTGTATTACACGCAGGCCACCTGTTGATCAGGTGATCGACAGGTGGTTATACTTTTTAGCATAAGCCTTGTCTGTGGCGTCGGGGTGGAGTGCTGGCGTCCGGACCACCAGATTACGGATTCGAATCCCGGCTAACACGTTCAAGATCCGGCGAATGGAGTGTTACGATAAGGACACAGTGTACGGAATAATTCAGTAACCGTCAGAAGGGTCCCAGATGGTCTCGACTAATCCTCAGTCCTTCGTTGGGACGTCCTAGATAGGCTGAGTAGATTTGACACGTAAACCCCAAAATTAATTCTTTGCTTGTTTCATACGATGCTTGCGTAACGAAATAAAGCTGGTGTCCAGCTCATTTCCAACAAATTTTCTGCCTCTTTGAATTTATCAGTTTGATCAATACAAGGCGAATGCTTGACCGAATACGTAAGCTAAATGTAACGGTGATAAAAAAAAAACAATGAGTGGCACGACAGAAACGCAAGCACACTGGGCACTTGAATATTGCGACTAGAGTCTCTGAAATACTTCTAAAAAATTGGACCGACGAATTTTGAAGTCAGTAAAATTAAACAACTTTGGTGTCCCCCGCAAACTATAACAAGAATCCCATGACCTAGAATGAGTTTGCATGCACTCTAGAGGTTTGAAAACAAGAACGCTTGCCCTGCCAGCCAGATTTATCTTTATAGTTACACCAACCGCACCGTTACGAAGTCCGAGTACAGAGCTGTTGCTACTCTTGTTCCCAACGTACGAGGCAGTCGTCTAAACCGTAACCCCATAACGCGTACGCTAATACTTGGCGGCTCGAGGTGACACGTCCATGGTGTTCAGTAGAGCCCCACTTAACCTCTTGTAGAAAAACCCCTTACGCAGCAGGCTTCCGTCTAGAGACAGATTTATATGTTGTGTGTGAGAGAAGTGATGAGCATTTCCTGGAAATTGCAGTGTTTGGGATCAGCTCTTCAAGCTCAGACCTTCATTCCTCTAATGCCAGAGTGCGACAAATTTGATGGGGGATCCCTTTTGCTCCCTCAATGTAACAGTTCTTATTACCGTTAGCTGCCTCAAATATAAAACAAAAACACAGGCAAAGTGCCATAAGGCGAACTGTGTTTCATCTGGCTTACGTTAAATCTCATACATTGCTCGCATAAAGGTGTCGAGTCTTTATCAGGAATTTGAACATGAGAATCACAAGGGTAAACATCGCCAAGAAATACATTGCTAAACAAAAGACGTAAAGTCTCAGCCAAAAGGGCCCATTTGAAGAGGTATCTACCTGGTTGCAATTCACTTAGTACAGGATCAATGAGTAGAGCACCAGGTTCTCTAATTTGTATAGCGTTTTGAACTTTTAGATTTTTATAGACCTCGGTGCAATCCTCACATCTTTGTGGTGGCTTGATGCTGAAATGCCTGATGTCGAGTTCTGCAATGTCCCGCCTCACTAAACAGTTTTTCCACAAACCTCAGGTCAGTAATTTGGAAAGTGGCTTGCTCTGCCAAGCAAAACACAGTGCCTAAAGTGCAGGAAAAATCCCCAGACTATACTGAAGTGCTCAAGGTTAATGAGGGTGCAAACGGTCTTTACACCCTAGGGAACAGTCCCAGTTTGAGACGCGAACTGCGTGGCTCTCTGCCTTTGATTGTCTGAGTGCTCCTCGAGATCATCTTCCAGCATTAGATACTTAACTGAACCCCACCGTATTCACCAATGTGCAATAGCCGGTTTCAACCATAGTAGCCATTTAACCGTACAGTCCCTTGCATGGGGCCGCGTGAGACCAAATTTACTGCTGAGGAAATGCAAAAGGTCTTAAAATGTTATAGACAGAGGGTACACGAAGGCTAGTGGGAGCCTGTGTGAAAATTGTTCTGCACTACAACTGCAACGAAAGCTTTCTGAAAAATATCCCATTTTGGCTTGCTCTTCCCAAACTAAAGTGTTCTAAGTACTATTCTCTTCATTCGATCTTTGGGTTGTATTTCTTTTGCCGAGAGTTATATAGGCCATATGGCTGTTGATAACCTAAACACCGGGGCACCATCTGCTTTGAGCGTATCGCTTACGCTATGCCCAGTATGTGCAGTGTCGTTACAAGAGCCCGACAAATACTCTCATATGAAATGTCACACATAGGGTTTGCATCAACTAAAAGCCTCGTGAGGTTCGGAACGTTTCCATCTTTCAGAACCTTTGTAATTGAGGCCTAACCGCAAACGTGATTAAAATGGTTTATCTGAAACGCTAAACACCTTAGACGCCTAGCCGCACTAAGGTCATTGAACACGAGTGCAGCTTGCATCCAGTTAAAGAAAAAACTGCTGCAACAAGAGGAATTAAAATTGGCACCGCCATCACCAAAAATTTTTCCAAAGTACCGCGCCTTAGGCAAGATGAGCTCAGTAAAGCAGTTGTTCATCATTTTTTATAATGTGAGTTAGATCTCTGAAAGTGAGTTTGTTCGTTGCAGCATGGTTCAGCACCATACCGAGAGTGTCACCCCAGGTTAGCTCTACTCGTTCTTCAAGAATTCGAAAAGAACATTGCAAATTAACTTGCCAATTTCGGTGCTTTCATGTCTACACCAGACGCGACCTCTTCTGACGTGTCTTGACCCAGTACGGTAAAAATCTGCAAATCGTTGTCCGGTGATGTCCATTTATTATCATTTTGTACATCTTTTTTGCAACTAATGATCGTAGAATAATCTTTCCATTCATTACTGTACTTTTCGATTTTTTTTTATTTTTGTTCCATTTCGTTAATGTTTTGTAGAATCCTTTCTCACACCCCTGTAATTGCTCCACTACTTGAAGGACTTGTCCCTGCGTGCAGTGTTTAAAAGTAAATAAAACAAAATATATGCCAGAGTTGGTGATCCGAGCCTTAGTATTGTATTCCACACATCCCATGAAATGCGTGGATAGAGTCGAGGTTGCAAGGATAATTGTAAGGGAACTACTAAAAAAAAAGTAGGAAGCACTGAAAGTCCCTACAGCTTTTGGTTTTTTGGCTCGGAGACTTTCTGGTAACTTCCTGCAGTTCCCACATGTTTAACAAAAGAGTGATCGTGGTCGATGACGTATTTCGTCCCTGTAGCTTTCATTTAAACCTGATTGAAACATCCGTTGAAGTTGCATTGATGTATTGTAGAAATAATTCTTCATTGTTTTTATTTGTTTTTTGTCTTATTCACTGCTTGAAGAGCCGCACGCTTTCCTCCCGCATCTTGTGCTTCTGAACTTTTCCAGTCTGAGTCCTCGGGAAGGAATTCACGAACAGCACGTGTTCAGGTACCATGAACCATGACAGCTGTAATAAGACATTTGGTTTTGTTACGTGCACACTTCACAAAAAAGGACTTCAATTAATTTTTTTCTCTGTCTTGGTATTTCTTCTTGTGTGCCGCACGGAGGTTGTGAGAAGATTTTTACTGCCGTCAAGCGGCTACCAAGTTTAGTCATGTTTAAGCCTGTTGAGGCGGAAAACTTGAGGTAGCTTTTGCACCCCTTGACTCTGATGTTCCAAAGAATTCGCACAATGTAGGGTTAGGCGAAATTGAAATTTTTCAGTAGGACATTGATTGGAGCAATGAATGTCGAGCAAATAGCACACTAGCTCTAGAAACATTACCTCAAACATAAAATTATACCAGAAATGTCTGCTACTAGGGTCAGCGCTTAGCTGTTTATAATGAAAACAGCGCGTTTCTTTATGACAAAATTTAAAGATTGTTATGGAGGCAATTTTTATGAGTTCAGAATGCATTAGAATACAAAATGGTTCTCTCTGCACAAGCGCGAATCAAGATTCCAGTCACGTGAGTTCCATTCGCCTTCGTAGCCTAAGCGGACTGCGGTAGACAATACACTGCACTAAAGAAACAGCGAGTATACTTCATTATTGAAAAGTGCCACTTCCTACCTCGATATTTTAATGATTTTTAGTTGCAGCATGTTTTTCCAATACCGGTTTTTAAACTTGCAACTTGAATTCGCTCAGCAGCGGGGGGTCGTGCAGGCTTAACGATTTGTACAATGATGGATTTTTGGCAGAACTGGCTTCAACTTTAGTGCCGCAACTTAAACTTGCCTCGCCGCTGAAAGTATGAATGATGCAGGTCTAAAGCTGTCTCTCGGGTACCGGCCAATTAAGGTTCAATCGCTCTAGAAATGTTGCGTATTGTGAATTACGACCACGGGGAAAGCACGCACCATCCTTTAGTTGAAGGCGTAATGTTTTCTTTTGATTTACTACTCCGTATAATTTTGTAGACATTTTGTGTAAAGCTTCTGATATTTTGGGTACTTCCGCCAAAATGTAAACTAGCTCTATATGAGCGGAGCAAGTACTGATAAGCGAAATGAAAAAGTAGCGCTACAATTCTCACGGTAGGGTTTGCCACATAAACCATGGACACTTGATTATTTGTATACAAATTCAAATGACCGCGCACGAGTACGCACACAAGCCAGTTTCGTTTGTCAGCCGATGCAAGAGGAATAAGATGGGGTTCTCAGAAGTGACGATTGTTGCCCAGATATGCTTCAACAGAGCTGCCCTGAAACACTTGCGTCAGTTGTTCAGTGCCAAGAAACGACAAAACAGTCAAGAGGGGTGTCCTCGTAAGGGACATGTCGTCATATCTTAGTATCATTTTGGTGTTCAACGGGGAGATTCGTGGCGATAGGACGGGTAAAGAATGTCAAGGTAATTAATCTTAACGAACGCAGCATACTTAGTATGCTTGCTGGAGCAGCCCCTTGTACTAAAAGGCTAAAATAAAATATTATAACAAAAATAGCGGTCTGAAAATGTTATTATATTCTCTAGTAATAAATGATAACCTGACCACTTTTTTACATGCTCGTTGTATTTCGCGCCTTTCTCGTTTTATTAGAACACGGTTTACAATTAATTTGCTTTGCTGCGCCTTCCAGGTTACGGATGGTGCCATGTTGATAGTGGCTCATAAGTTATAAAGTGCAGGACCCTTCTCAATCACCGGGAGATGAAAAGAATCGCCTCAAAACCTGGTCTATGCCATATGACAGTGTGCCGAGCTTCTACCGCTCTTTATAAACCCGGTGCCTGAATCGGGCAAAAACATTCGGAAATAACTCGATGAATATCCATAAGCCATAAGTAATATTTAGCATGTTTTATAAATTGATTCATTCAAAATATTTTGGCTGTTTTTAGAACCGTATTTTGAAAAGGCGTAAAAGAATTTTACACACTCATTTCATAGAATCAGTGAATAATAATAATTATTTTATCGCGACGGTCAACCTTCCACTTATCCTCTATCTGACAAGCTTTTAGTGCCGGTAAAATCAAGCTCTCGAGACGGTGGCTTTATATAATGCTATATGAACTTGTGAACTCACGCATAGAACATTATTTCGAAAGCCTTATGGTCGCAAAGCTTTATGGTCGCACCCAGGCTTCTACCAAGGCTAAGAACAAGTTAAGAGATATTGTGTAATGTTTGCCGAGCCTAATAAACAGAGAACAAGGAAAGCATTTGCGTAGCAGTAACATATTTATAAAAATATTTTGCCTCAATTAAAAATAAACACCGTGTTTATAGCTGTATTATGGTTATCTGAAAATGTCGGCATCCCAATGCAGTACTCTTGCACCAATGTGGTTAGTAACGTTGGATGCCAATATTCTTTTAAAGTCCCCTCTAACATCTGTTCGATGACTAAACCCTTTGTTAAGTGATGTCTGAAAAACTGTTATGACCATGCCAGATTGAGATATTGTTAGTATTTATGCTGTTAATAAGTCGTAATATCTAAACGCTCATTCCAAGGTTATCAAAGGTAGCCTCTCTGAGGCCTTGGCTGTTGTAATGATTAATTTCGTTTTGTCTTAATTGCTTATGTTGAATTGTAGCCACTATACATCATCAGCTACTCACATACCTTGTCTTTACAAAAGGCTTTGATCTCTTCTTGGATTAATGATTTATTTGGTTGCAGCTTGATCCACGCGCAAATCTTCTCCCCCACCGTTTCGTCTGGTACTCCAATCACCTGCCGAAAATATGAAGAAAATGAAAACCAATTCTAATTCAACTTTAGCCACTTTATGAAACCACGAAACAAGTTTTTTTATCAGTATCTAGTAAAAAGTACGAAAGAGTGGCTATTTAAGGTGTACCGGCATTGCTTACTGCATTTAAAATATAGCAGGCAAAAACCCCAAGTACAACATTGTTTTCCAAAATGCTTGGAAAATGGCCCCTATTTTACCTATCAGTATCGAAATCCGGGTCCGAAAAAATAGAACTTATCAAAATCGCACAAGGACATGTCCTCGGGGATGAAAATTTTCATGAAGAATATTTATCATCCAGAGACTTCTCCCTGTGTTTAAATATACAAAATATAACCCGCTTGATCCACAAATGGGTCAATAGATATGAGAGAACCATAGACGTTCGTAAAGTATAACGATACTTCTTTAGTTTTGCATAAAACATAAAAGTTTCTCAGAAACAATGGCATTAAGCACGCCACCAGCGCCACGCGCCATCGATCTACAAATCGCAAGTGCTGAGAAAAAAATTAAACTGTAAAACTGACATGCAAGCACTCATGGCTCGTGCTCAGAGAGCATACCACGTTAATTTTCAGTGGAAAACAGGACCCTGGCAATGTCTCGTGTTCGGCGAGAACTACCGATTGCGATTTCTTGCTTGAAGAGATGTGACCAGCAAGTAAATTATCCTAAGCAATATTCAGATAATTCACGAAACATTGCTGTCGACTGTGTTGTCTTCGGGAGGAGAGTTTTAGAGAAACCAACCAGGTTACCATGAACTGCTAGAGCGAATATTGGTAATGGTACATGTTTTGAATGCCTACACGTGATGATCCGAGACGCCACAGGGACAGCAGGTGAAAATTGATGCGGCGATGCATGAGTATTTTTTGTCATCTGCAGGCCCAACATCAATGGCCAATCCGGTAGGAGACAGGCCAGCAGGAAGGCTAGTGGATGACAGTAGCGCATGAATTGTTCACAACACCGCTACTGTGACACCCGCGACGTTTGTTGTCCTTCCGATCCCATCCACACACACGGCACCGTAATCAGCGCGAAACCGTCGTCCAAGGCCTAACGAGCTTCTAAAAGGTGCAACGTGAATGAAAACGGGCACAGCGCTGCAGTTTCCATGGCAACCTGCGCGAATGCTGTAGCGTGAACTTATGGCATGCTGCCACGTCACAGCGTTCGCGCGAATTGCTATGGAAACTGGCACACGGCGCCCGTTTTCATTGCTCATGTGTCCGCGGTTTATCGATTGGTTTACACCATAAGGCGTCGGCATCAGAGAGACGATCGCCAACGCAGGTGTTGTGTCAGGGGTTTGCACAAGTGTTCTGTTCGCTGTGCGCTTCCAGAAGACCACCTGATTACGCGAGACACAAAGGATCTGATCTTTGCGGGACGCGGAATCGTCGACAGGATTGTGAAGAGTTAATGCTTTAAGCTGGCGAGGTCCGGCGCAGGGGGGCCCATCTTCTGCGTGTTCTGACTGACAAGTATAGCTTTGCTTCGTTTATATTTTTCTACCGGCAAACAGAACAATAGTAATTAATTTACCGGATATACTTTATTATGTAATATCGTGATCATATTAAACACTACATTGTGTCCAGTAAAGAGGTATAAAAATAATGCAGTGCCAGTTGGTGTATGTGCTTAGTTGTGCCACCTTTACTTGTGTAGAGTGTTCGAGTTTAGTATTTTTACGAGAAGCATCCGCCAAAGCATATTTTATATTTCGTAAGCAATATGCTCGTGTAGTAGGCTTTTTGTACGGTTTTTTAACCTTTTTTGTTTATGCGCAATATCGCCATGAATCATCCCCTGATCCTAGCGAAGTAGCAAAGCGCATACACGTGTAGCTTCTCAATTTCACACAGGAAAGCAGTTGGATACATGTCGGATTCTTTTCATTACCTTTCGGCACAATAATGCAGCACGTGAGAATGCAAAGTTCGAAATCGGAGTTGATAAAGCACATAGACGCGGCAAGTCGGAGGGATATACGTACATTTGTCGAAATTTCTGCGTTGGTTCTCTTTCGTGTTCTTTTGTTTTTATAGTAACCCCGACTTTATTAACATTTCCGGTACAGCCTCGTACTCAAGACGCGTTACGGTACTAAGGAGAGAAGAAAAAGGTAACGTAGGCTCAAAAGGGGGTTAAATGAGATGGCTTTAAATGAGTGTTGGTGCTGCGCTTTTCTTACAAACTTGAGCATTTAATGTTAAATTGCCTTCCGATGCTTTTGGAGTGCCCGTGGGATAAATCTATTCTTTTGGCGTGGTGGGTCTAGTCGAGCGTGGAAACTTGCTTAGAGCTTTACCCCTGTGAGGATGGAGACCCTGGCAGTCCAAAATCACGTGGGCGCTGATCTTGCTGACGTTGTCGGGCATTCTCGCTCCTCTTCGTCTTCGGTCTCGTCCTCTCTGTTGTATTTCCGGTGCCGGAAAAGAACAACTCGCGTCGACTTGATTCCTTTTTGTGCCTTCGAACCGATTGATATCGATCATATTAACCGAGAAAGTTGGTGATTGGTCGGGTTGAATACGGAAGATAACCAAGATTTCTACATGTTAAAAAAGTAAGGAGAATTTTCCAGGAAGACATAATAGGTTGAGCTGGAGAAGTTAGTTTGGAAGAAGAATGGTGCACCGCTTTATATGCCGGTCTCACGCGCTTACTGTAACTATCCGTAGAACAATGCGCATATCATCGAAATATTTTAAGAAGTATTCAATACAGAACAATATTCCGCCACTCATCCGTCACGCAGTCCGCCTTTCTGGAGTTTCTCGACATCATCGCAAAAACGTGCAATACGTGAACGGGACTCCGACAAACTTACCTGAGCCTGTACGTGTATCCATTAAATTACGCGCACGTTTACTGGTAATCTAACAATCGATTAAACATGGTTATCTCTCACGAGGTCTTATTGCAACGCTAAAATGTTACAGGTCCTAATATACTGAAAACATGCAGAGACCCACTGTTGAACAGCAACCCGTTGCTTGCAGGTAATACGTCTACGGATACGAGTATCGCATAATCTGTTGTACTTGAGATGAACTCACCTGCGCCTCCTTCACGTCGGGGTGCATGTTGAGGACATTCTCGACCTCCAGTGGCGGCACTTTCAATCCCCTGTAGTTGATCATCTCCTTCATGCGGCCCACAAATGTGATCCGACCGTCCTCGCTCATTTTCCCCTCGTCTCTGGAATAGTTTGATAAGACATGGAAAAAACTTTTCAGGCAGAAGTCCAATTTTTTTTATAATTAAAACTTTTTAAATGTCAATATATTTACTGAAGGGATTGGGATTAAGGAAAGCAATTCATTATGTAACATACATGAAGAACGTTTTAGTCTAATTTTTCTCTTGCTTAAAAGAGCACTGAATTGTCGAAAGTATTCCGGTTTGAGTGAAGGGTTAGGACTTTTACGTCACAAAGAAAACCTACCGTGGAAAATAATTTTAACCAATTATTTTTCATTGGCAGACATATTTGGCTTAGGCGCGTTTCTCTCTGTCTCTCTTTCTCTCTCTCTCTCTCTCTATATATATATATATGGGTTAAAGCATCAATATCGGCTCCCCTCAGTGGAGCAGATATTGATGTTTTTAACCCAAATTTCGTAGCTTTTAAGACTTTTGTAACTAACCTGTCAACATTTTGTTGTGCATCATTACCAAGGCGTCAAGCTGTTCATGAGCACATAAAATAAACAAATGAATGAATGAACATATATGAGTGCGTGCGTGCGTGCGTGCGTGCGTGCGTGCGTGCGCGCGCGCGCGCGTGTGTGTCTGTGTGTGTGTGTGTGTGTGTAAAAACAACAGGAAATCGTTACTTCAAGACAGTCGCCGTTCCATGGTAGACGTACGATAGGGGACGCTTTTTTATATTTTGCTTGAAGGCACACGCTTCCTTCGGTAGAGCTTTTCGTTTTCAGATCGGATATCATCTGCTCTTTTTATTAAGTCCGTTATTTATTTTGCGGCATAAGGTAACAGCTTGAAAGGAGGTGCCCTCTCCTGGATGGAGTGCTGAAGGAAGCCATGGGACGGGCCATGTGTCCAACGTTGAAAGTCTGTCGACCGGCTAGCATGAAGTCTCAGCTATATTTGAGACAGTAGTCGTGTCCTATCCACGCACTCGAGCACTGATTTTTCATGAGTTCTGTCTTCTTTCAAGATACCAGTAATTGCAAGTTGCCGGCATTGTCAGGTTCTGAGGCTATGCGCTCGGAAGACAATTCGAATCCATGGCTCTATTGAGGAACGAAAAAAAGTCACCCACTGAAAACTTCTGTACTACTAAATGCCGGCATACGTACACAGGTTCATAGTAGCCACCGGTATTGTGGTTGTGGCGACCCCCATATTTTTACCGGTTTCCGCTATAAGGGTACCGAAAACTGGCAAACCGGAACCCGGATCCAAGGGTTGCGGAAACCAGACATCGGGCCACCAGGTATCGGATACCGGCCTCCGAGACGGGTTAACTGTTCGCCGGTAGAGTGATACATGCAGCATATGTTGTTACCACCAGCAAATGAGATAGCCAAGAGTCGAAATTCCTTAAACCGCTACCGGCGTTTTTATACACGTGAGCACTACCGCGTACACGGTGGCCTATAACAGTGCGACGGTTGGCGGTACCGGCAGTTCGGTTGTCATACAAGCATGCCGCCACAACATTAAGAAATTTTATTTTGCATTTTTTCTGCAGATAACTCAAATGAAATGTCCTTGATGGCATGCGCTATTGAGAATTTCGAAATAAATAGGGTAAGAAAAAACTAAGCTATCTACGTTATAAACAAGGAAACAACAGTTGTAATCGGCAAACATGTTCCAAGACCTTCCGAAAACAAAGCACTGCCGGGTAAACTTCCGGCTTCCCAGCTTTCCCATTCAAGGTAAATAAATATTTAAGTTTCACTTTGACGCTCATATATTAGTATTTCTGTACACATAAACACATTCCTCTTGAAACTAGTACGTTTAGTGTATATTATACTACAAAGGAATGATTGATCACTAATTAATTCGAAATCTGTATATGCTAATTTGCTGTTTTTATTTTTTAATTGCCCGGACGGGTGGAACGAGTTATCTACCACTAGGGCCTACGACAACAAGCCGATTAGAAACTTCGTAAGGTAAGCTTTTGGTGTTATTTTTCCATTTATTAAATTCAAAAGCATAGGCATTCCTATAGGGCAAAAAAAAAAACGCAGAAACGTTTGTCGTTGTATTTGAGGAATACTATAATATTATCACAAATAGCAGCTCAAGAGGCAAAAAAAAAAGAAGAAACCGAAGAAATTTCGAAGTTTATTATGGCGAACCTGTGCCCAATTCAAATACTATTGAGTGGAAGATAACAGGCGAAGATGGCAGCGTAACGGCAGGGCCGAGCTCAGGCGAAAGTCTGTCTTATACGGCGGGGCGTCGCATCTTTATACCTACCCTGGGAGCCAGAATATTCTTCCTCTATCCATCTCGAACTACACATTCTGAACACGAACAAGCAAGACAGTTCTCCAGCCTTCTCGAAACTTCTGCTTCCTTAAAGAAAGCAAACGGGCGTGTGGTGCTGGGAATCGAACCCGAGACACCTGAGTGTGAAACCAGTGCGATGCCCACTCGGCAACGTGAGCGCGCGTAAATACCTCGGCTGTAGTGTTTGGACGCTAATACCGGAACGAAAGTGTTTACGAGGAACTCTGGAGAAGGGCCAAGATGGTTGGAGGCGATGGTGACGTTACAGTCGGGACAATGTCTTGTGTGTTGAAGTTGACTACACCACACAGAAGCATAAAATGGAAGCGGCGTCAAAACCACATTCCTCTGAGGGTGGTACACCCTGAGCAACCATCGTCCGATCACAGTCACAGGAACAGGAGCTAGGCCCCTGGGTAAGCGTTGGAATTGGTGAACGAGGACACCGTGCCAACTCCGTGGCATGGGCAAGCAGCTTTCGGGGAGGTGGGAGACTCAGGACAACCGCCCAATGGTGACGAGTTGTTAAGCCCCCGGTTCAAAGACAAAGTTAACAACGCAAGGCCTCCTCCTTGTGCCGCGAGCAGAGAAAGCTTACCGCAGCATCGGTATTATCGGTAAAGGAGACGCCCTCCCCTTCCCCTCCGGGGTGAGAAAGAAACCGCTGTGCAGTGTCCGCGCCACCGAAACATTCCCGATTATTGTGGTGTTCAAAGTATTCCAATTAGCCATGTATGAGGACAATGTAGTATTTGCGCGGTGATAGCATAATCACTTTCACTCCTGTATGAAGCGGCACCCCCCTCCTCTCCCCCAACTCCCGCAAGCACACACAGACGCCAATACCAATATAACATAAGCGAGTGGGTGCCAGCCTTCGTCCAACTAGTCGAGCAGGCTGGCGGCCTACCGAAAAAAACCAAAGTTGTTTCCTACTACTCAGGTGTGATCGGGTCCCTTGTGAAGACAGCATCGGCCGATCGGCTACCTCGACAGGTGCAGGTTGCCAAGCAAAAAATACAAACAGGTGCATCAAAATGTATGCACATATTTAGACCCTTTTACCGTGTCCGCAACTACTATAAAAATTCTAAAGATCGAAGTGTGAAAGCGTAACAACTGCTTAAAACTTCAAAACCAATTCAGCGAAAAATCTCAAGCTTAGACGATTTGCAAAAAGGAGTCCTTGTTGCAGGTGACGCAGCATGTTGAAGACTACTCGGGGCACTGGTCAATTGTCTTGATATCTTGCAGTATGCGAGATTATAATAAGAAAGGTGTGGCTCTTTTTGCAGAGTTTGCCTTGTGACTTAAGAGACATTTAAATATAAACTTAGTTTAAAAGATTGAGTTGTGTATGTTTCTACAGCCTAGAACTTGGTCTGCCTCAACGGGCGACGAGTCTCCTAGCTGTAGATGAGCAATTTAGCCAGTGCAGTACAACCGCTAGCCTGGGGTCTTTAACGTGCATCATGCAGTAGTGATACACGACCGCACACCGGTACGATGCTCACCTGACTGACATATTTATTTAAAAACAATATGGCAACGTTTAATACTCTCTCGTTTATATTTGTATTTTGCATTTTTTTTGTTATTTTTTCGGTGGTAGAATACCACTTTAAACGGTGTTACATTGATAGCTTTCATGCCATCCTTTAAACATGAGAACTGCGTGCAAACAGTAAACCCTCAATGAATGCAGAAACGGTATGCATATGAGCAAGCCAGTTTTGATACAAGTCTATGTCCAGAAAATGATATGAATTTAACTTGTAAACACCTATTAATTTTTGTGCAGGCTTTAATATTAGGGTTATATAATGGGTCATACCCGGTTTGAACAGACGCGGTTAAATTTCGAAGGATATATTGCCGTCCTTTCCACACGACCATGGCTCTTCTTACAAAAAGGTTTTACCTAAATAAAGAGCGGATATGCGATATACTAATGCACACACGTTACGCAGTAAGACAGAGAACATAGCAGGAATTTGACTGGAAGAATGTCTCTGAAAAAGGAGGTCCATTATAAGTTATAACTAAAGTACAACACTTTGAGAAAAAAAATGAAAGTGAAAAAAATATATATGTATATATATATATATATATTATTGAGCAAGAAGGTATCAATGAGATGTTATTTGAAACTAAAAAAAAAAATACTTACTCATGAAATTTTTTTTTGTATTTCATCCATGAGAAATGAAGTGAAAAAGCAATCCGAAAACTAGCGGAGGATAGTAGTCATATAGAGCAAAATTGTTCTTAAACACTGACAAGACCGAAATTAATCAAAATATAGTTAATACCAGCGCCTCCTATGTAGTTACACAATGCCTGTAGGCTGCGAGCATGTGGCAAGAGGAAGGGAGAGGGGAAATAGGATGTGTGGCTGCCGTGCGGTGGAGCCACCTAGGCCTTTAGCACAACTGTCGTGAAGCCAACCATCTTTTCCGTAGGAGAGTCAATGATGCTGCCATATTGCCACTAAATGCAAGTTACATAAACTTCCTTGACCAATAGTGTAAAACTTGGTACCAACTCCTGGTTTTCAGCGAGAGGAATATCATTTATTATTTTTTACATAATTCAGCCAATCACAAGTCGGCGCCAGCCAAATCTGTGCGCCTGATTTACGGTAAAGGGCGGTCAACAGCAGGCCGCAAAACGTGGCCCGGCATAATGCAGAGTACGGAAACCCTTTTTGTATTGAACATCAGAGGCTGAAGAGATTGAATGTTTACGAAATCTTCTGAAACATGCTGAGATCCCGCGTACCGTAGACGGGAGACATTAGTCTCCGCGTGCGGGGAGAGCTAGGAGCCGTCTTTTGCGTTATTTTTGAGTGGCCTTGAGGAGGAAAATACAGCAAAAGCAACTGCTTCTTAAGGCGCTCTTTGTCCTGTCGTAGAGTTCTGGAGAGCCGACATGCGCAACTCCCCCCCCCCCCCTCCCCCCACTCCCCTTCCGACAAACTCGAGCGCAAGTTTTGCGAGGAGGGAGAGGATTGTTGACCGTTTTTCCCTGATAGGCTACTGCGAAAATCCGACGTTCTCGGGCCTCGACCGACTGACATGAATATATTGAATTTTTAACCAGAAGTGCGGGACCATTAAAACGGTACCGTTGATGTAACAGACTACGTCACCCCGTTTACCCAGTTTCTTTTTTGTTCTTCCCAGGAGGCGCTTTGGGGGCTGGTTTGAACCGGCCTTAACCGCCAAAGCCCCAAAGTGCCGCCGAAGCAGACGGCCAACCGGCCAAGCGTTCTGCGCGTTCGCGCCGCAAAAGCGCGGCCTGTCCGTGCTTGCTTCGGTGTTTCGGTAATTTGTGTTATCGAAACTCATTTGAATCAGGTGGGCCACGCCCAGAAAACTTCCGCATTTAAAAAAAAAAACAAGACATTTATATGATATGTTTTCAATAATAAGGTAAGTGTGCTGCAAAAAAAAATATTTAGAACGACCGCTTCCCGTCGCTACCTATAGTCGTTTGTACATGTTATGAGGTGAAGCATTGGGCCTGGACCTCTCTTGGAACGAAACCAACAGATATAGTGTAGCTTATGTAGGAGGCGCTGGTAACACGAAGTAGTAAAAAGACACCACAGATGCACGGATACTTCATGTTTGTATGTTTTGTTTCTCAAACGGAAATAATGTGATGTCTCAATGACAAAGTTTCCTCGAATGTACGCATAGCAGTGCAAAAGAGGCATATAGTGAAGGTTTTGCGTTTTCCTTAGCCAACATATCACTGCAGAGTCAGCGTCTAATATCTGTTGATTTATGACATAATAATGCGCAACATATAGAGCCACTGACAAGATGATTACGTCAAGGCGTGGCTTCATGCATACCGACTCCTGCGAAAGCTCCCTACCTCCCATTACTCATCGTCGTCTTCTACACCTCGCGCGCAGCTACATCACGGCGCAAGGCAACGGCTCACGCAGCTTCACTTCACTAATGCAGCTTTACCGACTCACGTAAAATCTTAACGAAGAAATAAAACCTTGAGACGAGGAAGCAAAAAGGGAAATAGACACCATCCTCTCAGAATCAGCAAAGCATACAGCTGTCATTTACTTCCAGAACAGTCTTCTTCGCATTAAAGCGCTCTTTTTTCTGTTTAATTCCAAATAGGTTGTCACTCGATTAATTTCTCAATGCTTTTCTCCTGTGAGCAATCGACATTTTAAAACTGTTTTTAGACCTTTGTTCGATACTCATGGCTTCTCGGTGGTTTGTGTGTGGCGCCGGTACGACACTGTTATTTGGAATACCAAAAGAAAAAAAACAAGAAAAAAAACAAAAAAACGTCGACAAGAATGAAGACTTAGTTTGTGTGGACGAGGTTCCCTTAGTGTAGTGAGTGTCTCTGCTTTCGAATGTGTATAATTTGGATAGAGGTTGAAAAATAATAAGACCGTTGTGGAAGCAAATATCAGTTGTATGCTGCGCTGGTTTTGAAGCGGTGGTGTGTATGACCCTTGTTGTTTCCTTATCTCAAGTTTTTATTTCTTAATTATGATTGTTCACCAGGTCGCCTGCTACTTGACTTTCAAATCAGGATCACGTAAAGTCTGAGTGGCAATTTAGCTACTCCATTTTGGTAGATTACAAATACAACTATACGTAACCTACTTTTTCTGAACAAACGAGTGGAGTATGCCTTTTTGTACTTTAAACAAAGAATGACCGAAGTCATTCTGGTAGACTTCAAAGAGAAATATTCGAAACCTACTTTTCGAGAAGGAACAAGCGGCGTATCGTTTCGTAGAGTTCACATTAAATATTCATTGAGTGGTCAGTTTTCCAGATAAAGCTGTCACGTAATGCTAGTTTCTTTTCGAAAAAGCTTATTACGGTTTCTTCTCTTTTTTATTCGGTAAAATCTTTACCTATAGATAAGAATTGTTGCTAATGCTAAACGTTTAAGAGTTCCCACCAGTCACTGCAGAGATTAGTTGTTTTTTTTTTCAAAGAGGAAGATATGTTCTCTGCTCAGTGCATCTCCATGTCTTTCTCGATATGCGTCTTCTTTTTACCATGCCTGGTAGCCAAAGCATACGAAATATACATATTTTTCTTTATCGCATTTGGAAGGCTTCATCATAGCTTTGGGCACAGCACCGACGTAGCTGTTTTCCTTACCCAGTGTGGTACCAGCCGTCTCGTTTGGCTTCCTTCGTCTTGGCATCATCGTTGAGGTAGCCCTTGAAGACGTGGGGGCCTCGCGTGCACAGCTCTCCCCTCGTGTTCACTGGAACAATCTTGCCTTCGGCGTCCACAACCTTCACCTGCAGCGATTGAAGACGTCATATATATTATGGCTTTCTTACCGCGAACGTTACTATGCTCAAGGACACCTTTCTGTGGCGATCAAGCCAAAGCAACAAAACCGAAGCATGCCGTTTTACCGCACAGCTAAGTGTAGTTCGACCGAAATAATCTACTGGGTGAAATTTGACCAACTAAAAATAATAAAGTTATTCTCTCTTGCTTACACTCTCAGAAAAAAAGGGTGTACGTGGGTGTATCGCGCACCCTTACACCCCCCTTCGACTGGAGACACCCGGCGAGCGTAATCGCACTCCCGTCACACGAATCCTCCTCTCCCGAAGGAATCGGCGGGCGAGGCGAGGGTGTTGCCAGGTGCACCATTACACCCCTCCCCTCTCCTTTCCTTTTTCAAAAAGGGGAGAGGGAGTGCTATCAGGAGAGCGCAAGAAAACAAACAAAATGCGCGCGGTAATAGAGTAGAGCGCGCGTCCTGATTAGCAGTCACTGGTTACACGTCATCCGACTGACAACCTATCACGATAGCGATCGCGTTTCGCGCGTGATCTGGCCTTCGTGTTGCTAGGAGACTTGACCTCCTCACCTCCTGCATTCCATCTCGGCGTGCTTCGGCGGCCATACTTTTGCTTCGGCTGGCGGGTGACATCGCCTTTGTTCATTCGCGCTATTTTGAATTGCGTGTTTTTTTAGAAGGTGGTTGGACAAAGCGGATCGTGTTCACGAAGCGATGCTTGGCACGTAGCTACACTGCAGTCACAAACCAAGATGTGCCCGCCCGTTAAAGGTAAGTCTGCCGTTTACATGCACTCGTTGGATGCTGCGTATTGCGAGGCATGGGGCCTGCTAGTTGGGGACGTGCTTTCCTTTTTCTCCTGTTTATGTCAGAGTTTCTTCGCTTTTGTATTTGTGGCATGTGTGCGCGGTGGCGGTGCCCGGTTCTCTGAGTGTACAAACGAGCACGACATCGCAGCTTCGAGACATTATTCTTGCGTGTAGAGCTGGCGTCATTCAGAGCAACGGGTCTCTATCGTTTCGCCAAAAAACACTTTTTGTGGACAGATGTTTCATGGACCCTCGTTCGTCGACACTACCGTTCCATCGACAGTCGTTACGCGGATTTAGCGTTGTAGGGACATTTCGTCGCAGGTGTATCCTACACGTACTATCCGCTTCGTGGCAACAGTGTGAGGCAGCTCCTTACAGAAAAAAGGTAGTTTGTGCTGTCGATGAAGCATTCTGGCGATGAATCAACGCGTATCTATAAAACGATCTGTCGGTGAAACGTTCGATTGCAGAGCAACATGCTCGCGCTTGTTGTTACCGGCTTCGCTCGCACGTATGGTTATGCAATGCGATTTTCAGTGGGGATGATGGAACTAAGGTGGCGCTTCAAGACAGGGCAGTTAGAGTTCTTTTATAGGTTCCCTACGGGAGTCAGAGTTGCGCGTTCACCTTCTTAGCGCCGTCTTTCCTGCACGGCATTTTGATCCAGCTCCTCACGCGACTTTTGGACCTCTTGGCGAATATGTGCTGCCACCTCGACACGAGGCTAAAGCGCGATCCAAACCAACGCTTCTTTTTGCGCCTGTAGGTCGTGCGGCTGCGGATGTGACGCATTCCGCGTCGTTTTTGCTGTTTCCGGGCGCGCTTTCTGAGTCAGAAGCGTGCGCTTTGGTTTGGACGGGCCAGCTACGGGCGGGGGCGCACGCGCGCACGCAGGCACGAGCGCACAAGCAAAGTGCAACAGCGACAGGCTGGCCGGCGAGAGAAAGAGAGAGGGAGAGAGATCGCGTTGTCATGTTGGAAGAGAATAAAAGGGGGAGGGGGGGAGGAGAGGGCAGCCAGACGGCGAGAAACGCGGAGCCGGAACTAGCTTGCCCTCCACCGATTGGCCGGGACACAGGCGCGGCCTGCTACGTCACCGCGCTTTTTTGTGCGGCTTGAGAAAGAAGTTGAAATCAACCAACTTCTTCGTGCGCGCCCGGAAGGAGCGAAGAAGCGGCGCGACGTCACGAAAATGCGTCACATCCGCAGCCGCACGACCTACAGGCGCAAAAAGAAGCGTTGGTTTGGATCGCGCTTAAGTGTCGAGAAAACAACGCGCGCGCAAGGCTTCTCCCACCCGTTCTACACCCAAAACGTCAGCTACATCCTGTTCAACCATTGAGGCGCTGTGACCTAGATACTGAGTCCCCAACCTCGCCTTTGTCCCCATCGTGCGTAATCTTCCGCCCCCGAGGTCAACACAACAAAACCATATTCCCTCCCTGCTCGCAGTGCTCGGCGACTTCGAAGAGGGAGAGGGTACTGGAACCATTGACTCTCGAACCGACGAGGCGCGCGGCGCGCTCAAAAGCAGGGGTGCGTACGGCGGGGCGCGTGCAACGTTACTTGCACGGTACGTGGTCGGATCTCGTCAAATAGCGGCGCGGCGGCACGTAGAAAATAGACGCGCAACTCTGGCTCCCGCAGGGAGCCTATACAGGAACTGGTACTCTAGTGCAGCATTGAGATTATAGGCTCCAGCCAGAGTTGCGCGTCTGGTTTCCACGTGCCGCCGCGCCGCTATTTGCCGATATCCGATCACGTGAGGAGCAGACTCCAAATGCCGTGCAAAAAAGCCACCGGTACGGCGGCTTCGCCGACGGTGCAAGCGCCTCGGTGTGCATACCCCCGCTTTCGCCTCCTCCTGTCCTGTGTTGCCCCCCCCCCCCCCCCCCCCCCCTGCCACCCTCCTAAAACAGCCGCCACAGGGCAGGTTAAAGACTGGCCGGCGGCGCCCAAGGGATACTAAGAGCACTCCCCCCCCCCTTCCTGACTGGAAAACAAGTTGGAACGCCACTGACCGTACATATTCCCCACGAACTACACCCTCCACAATACAGATACAACTACACATTGTATCTGTATTCCTGAATACTTTTTCACCAGTTTCGCGGAAGTGTCTCGGGGATATAGCATTGCATAAAAGACAATGTATCTCAGTATCTGTATTTTTGGCCTTAAAGCAGATGTATCTCAGTATTCCCGAATACTTTTTGGAGTGTGTCTGCCCAGCCCTGGTTTATGGCACATTAATTTATTCTATCATTCTTATTATTTTCCAGGTACTTCGGGCAAATCAACCCATCTGAAGTGCGATACAAAAGTGCAACCAGTGGCATTGCACCGAAGTTGCGAACTCTTCAAGTGCTTTGACATCTGTGAGTGTACCGTCCTTCAATTATACTCCGTGTCACTAGTTGTGTGTAATCCAGGTGAATGCAACGGCCATGCGAAGAGAGAAAAGGCGAGCACTAGGAAGGCATATGGGAGGGGAGGGCAGGGCTGGGGGCGAGGGGGAAAGCACTACGAATGTTAGATAGAAGAGGAGGTTACTCTCCTCACCCGCCTTTCTAGCGCTTGCCCTTTCCCCTCTTGGGGCATTGCCTTAGCCTGTGCGGCGCGCAAGTAGTGACTCGGAATATATTCACCATTGTACAGATTATGATGCACTGGCAGGTAATAGATAACTGGGTAAAATTAATCTGCTCAGTGCTTGAAGACGCAGCTCGCGACTTGCTTGAACACGGCCCACAGGAAACCAGCTGCAACCTCCCGTTCTCATAACGAGCATTACAAATCGCATGCATTATAATATGTCGCTAATATACCGATCTCACCAGCTAGTTTGAGTACGCCACCGCTGCCGATATGCATCGTGGGAGCTGTAGTCTTTCTACACGCGCGACAACCATGCTGGAGGTTTGCGCGAGCAGACCACGAGGCAGCATGACCTGTCGCATGAACTGGAGTCTGCCTCTTACGAACTGCAGTTATGGCGGCGTCACGCATGCGTGGAAAACTTAGTGGGATCGGTCTATTCATTTACGCTGAAAACGTAGCTATGCTCTTATAACATATCCACATAGTTAATGTAGTTTCGTTTTTATTTTTCAGGTGTTTAGTCTCTATTTTTCCTTCCCGTCTTTTTTTTAGTATTTAGCACCTGCACGACAATTCCGCTGGTAGGCTGCAACCACGAGCTCTTTGCCCAAGGATGCACTTCAACTGCATGAACTATCGCTTGTCCGAAGCAACCACCAAAGATAAATTCATGAGCTCTGGATTCTCGCCCTCAGAAAATATCTCCAGTAAAATACAAGTATTCGCTCAGACTGGTGCTACCAGAAATTCTCAGGAAAGCAAAAGGCATTCTTTCGAGACATGTTGAGCTTGAATATATCCTGAGTGAAATAAGCAACGGCAACAACAGTGTACTTGTTCTCTTGTCCTCTTACAAAATGCCAGTATGTTGGTGGCAGTACCACTTTAATTCTTGTGATTGCATCAGGAAAGGGATAAGGGGAGCACTACAAATGAATCACGGCTAAAAATGTCACTGTCAAGATTGCAAGTTACAAAATGTGGAGAGCGCAAGGTCCCTTTAACAAATTTCTTGACCCCCATGCCTTACAGAAGCCCTCGATCTTTTGGGGGTGGGCTATCTGGCCTCTACACTCAAATGTGTTTGAGAGCACAGTTTTAGGTGGTCCAAAATTTTGTTAAAGGAAGCTTGCATTAGGACACCTCTGATGTTGACATTCGTTTATCTGGTTAGGCGCCACAGTACAAGGTTGCTTATGGCATTTTTCGGCTAATTGTGCATTTTATTAGTAAAAAATAAACACAGTTGCAATAAGAAACAGGCTGGCATTGTTGAAAACCGCCAAAATCAGTTGTTTAAGTGTATTGAAAACACATGCTTTTTATCTGTGTTTTCGGTTTGCCAGCCTTGCGCCTGTATCTAAACTGGTAAGCTTTCCACCCCACTATTCTTCAATGGTGTGCAAAATATTTATGAAGTTGGCTGAGTTCCTGGTTTTTGGTAATGCTCATTATGTAAGGTGTGGGGCCTTGACAGTGTCCTATATGTATCTAATCATGGTATACAACTGGGTTTTGCTTTTCAGGAATGCTCCATGGCTCTTTTTGGTGGTCAACACCCAAGGCACAAGACTAAAAGATAAGACATGCAAAAAGAAGAAGAAAGGAAACAAGCGACGTTTCTGGCGCATGCATTCAATGTGTATTGTTGTAGTATATGTTTCACCCAGTGTTTATGAGCAATAAATATGTAGGAACAGATACCAATTTTCGTAGCTTATCTTATAAAATATTGC
Source organism: Ixodes scapularis (assembly GCF_016920785.2). Classification (NCBI taxonomy): domain Eukaryota; kingdom Metazoa; phylum Arthropoda; class Arachnida; order Ixodida; family Ixodidae; genus Ixodes; species Ixodes scapularis. Next base: position 44,153,921 of record NW_024609879.1, on the reverse strand, counting down.
ATGATCCTAACAATATTATATTCGCAGGAGTGACACAAAAGCTCTCAATTGTATTTCAGGTTGACAGTTAGGACGTCAAAATGATGACAGGCCACATAATGAAATGACGATAGAATGTGGGATTGCCAGCTTAATTGTTTTCGGGTTGACAAATGGGACATGAAAATGACACAAAACACCGTCGTTTGACGGTTAAAAGCTTGCAAAAGAGCTGCAAAGACATTTCCTGTCAATTTGATGGAAAATGTTCTAGTGTTAGTTTTGTTGACTTCGCACGTGTACACCTAAGAGTGGGGTTTATCGGTTCCCAGTAAGTGAGAACGGTGTGGAAAACGGTATATAAGTACACCTAAGAATGGGGTGTAACTGCATTCCCAGTAAGTGAGAAACGGAATATCTGTGCACCTAAGAATGGGGTGTATCAGTATTCCCAGTAACTGAGAAATGGAATATATGTACACCTAAGAATGGGGTGTATGAGTATTCCCAGTAAGTGATAAACGGAATATATGTGCACCTAAAAGAGGGGTGTATCAGTATTCCCAGTAAATGAGAAACGGAATATACGTACACCTAAGAATGGGGTGTATCCGTATTCCCAGTAAGTGAGAAACGGAATACACGTACACCTAAGATTGGGGTGTATCAGTATTCCCAGCAAGTGAGAAGCGGAATATATGTACACCTAAAAATGGGGTGCATCAGTATTCCCAGTAAGTGAGAAACGGAATATATGTACACCCCGGGGTGGGGTGTGTCTTATGCACCCGCTGAGGTGCACATGTGCACCTCCAAATGAGGTGCATGTATGCACCCCTTTTTGGGGTGTCGCATATATACCCATGGGGGTGTCGTATATGGGACAAGTCACATACACCCCACTGGGTGTAAGTACTACACCCTTTTTTTTTAGAGTGTAGAGTTTACACATCCAGTATATTTCGAGACGGAATATTCAAAATTTGAAACATTTTTGTTCGCTGCTTTAAGTTTTCCGTTTGAAATCGCCGCAGCTTTTCTAGTTTCCCGCCAAAGAAACATGGACTGTTTCTCGTGTGTAGTGCATTTTCGGTACCTTCCGTGAGCTCGTACCTTTTTTTCCCCCGTAGGATTCTAGCAAAGTTCGGCACCCAAAAGTTTTCAAAACGAACCAAGCAGGTGGTGTGTAACATGTACGCACAAATGAGATAGTAAACGAAAACTCTACATTGTTTCCATAACCCGGCTGGTTTCGCAAACTCAGTGGCGTAAGCGAGCAGGAGACGGGATTATGCACAGGATCTCTGGATTCAGAAACACGAGATTTCGCTATACAAGTTCTGTGCTGAAGTGCACCACCGACTCCACTAGGGCCAGCGGTAAGTGAAAGCGACCCAATTGAGATTTGACTTTGTGCCGTAGTGTGAGCGTACTCCTATTTTGGAATAACGCGTCAGCGCTAGCATTTTTCGACAACAAAAGAATTTAGGTTTCAACAACCTAAAAACTGCAGTGCATGATGAAATTCATGTCATATCATGATTCAAAGCCGCCTATGTGCGTCGGTTGCAGGAGAAGTAGCGTTCGACGAGATCGAGCACTGTTACCTCGCCAGTTGGTCCGAGTTCCTCAGTCAAAGCGTTGTTTAGTCTGTTCAAACGAGGAAAGCGTAGCGGAAAACGCGCGTAAATGCCTGCATGCACGCTGATCGCGCTTCGGCACCCCAACCGTGATTCTCGCACGAATATGTATCAAATGCCTGTCTGTAGCGTCAAATAACAGACAGAAACCGAAAGCAAGAATGTTCGGAACTACTTGGGGTATTAATAAAGAGCTGTTAGCCCCCCTCCGACACACACTCCACCTAAGGTTTTTTTCTCCGTTGCCACGGTGAAACGCCATGGTAGACGCTGTGCTCGTGAACATTTGTATTTCATAGAATACGCTGCAGTTATCATTGCAGACGTCCGAAAATGGTGGGGCATCGAACGATAGGGCGTGGGCTATGAACAGAAAAGTGAGTAACGATCCAGGAAGCTGCGTCTTTAAGTTGCTACTTTAAAGGACTACTCTATTTAAGTTACAGTGCTTTAAGCTAATTTGGAAACGATTCATAACGATTTTGTTTCGGTAAGGAGAAGTTCACTTTGTGGGCAGCCTGTTGATCCAAAACGCTATATAGACCAGGTTTTTCGCATGCTTAATCGTCTGTAATCATTTTCACTGCGCGGTGGGCGAGCGCAATTGGCCGAGCGAGTGCCTCACCGTTGCTTCAAAATTACCGCGCGGGTTAGCGCCAGGCGATTTTCGGGTCGCGGCGCGCAGCGAGAACAGTCATTAAATTACTACGTTTCGTTGAACCAATGCGTTGTATGATTCTCCGAGGTAGGTAGGATCAAGATATATCCTACACTGTTGCCCATGGGTGTTAGGCTCTCGTCTGGGAGGATGTCTGCGAGCTGCCATTGTTTCTACCTTTTACTTGGTCATTTTCATGCTTTTAGGGACAGGCAGCGGTGACGAATCCTGCGGCTCTGATCAACAATACACGTGCCTCGAAGCTACGGGCGCAGACGAAGCATTGTTACCCAGCCTAGGTTTTCGACCTCCCCTCCACATTACAGCACGTCGTCTGCGGAAGGCACCGAGAAAGGTGCGCGAGACTAAGTCAATTGTGAGTGGGCAAATTCGCCGAGAAGCTTATCGCTAGAAACAAGGAACCCGACACGTAGCCGGCGTTCGTAGTCCTGGTATACTACGATTAGCAGAACGAAAAGTGCTCATAGACATGCATTTTCAGTTGCAACGGGAGAAGATGACGAGCACAATCCCCGCTCCTGATTAAACCCCCCCCCCCCCCCCCCCTGGACCTACCTCGTGACGAAGGTTCACCTCGGAACTCCGAGACTTCTAAGCTCAGACTGGAATTGAGAATGAAACTTTACGCGCTTGTCTTTTGACGGTCGCAATGAATGGTATTGCAGCGCTCTCAAAATAGATAAAATAATTTTTGAGCACGGCGTATTTTGATGCGCGATTTAAAGTGGGCTTCCTGCAACCGGAATACGAAATCCGGATGAAGGACGAGCTCCGTACCCGCAGAAAACACCCGCGGGAGTCCCTGATACAGTTCATAATGAAAATCCAAGTGTGTTTGACCTCGCTAATTTGGAGGCCCCAGATACGGAAAAATTCGCACGGTCCGTCCGTCAGACCCACCTGCTCTTCCCCCCACATCTGAAGTGCGTAGATTTAGGGAACTAAATAAGATGGCACTGGCAGCTCCAACGACTCAGGCAGACGTCCTCAATGCACTTCAGTACCCACCTCCCCCACCAAGAAGCACAGCCCTTGAACCATCCTTCACTTGGTATCAACACTTAGGGAAGTCCTAAAGCCGCAGAGAATCTTACATATCGGCGGACTATGCCGATCCCCGAGTCCTTGATCCTCACGCATACGAATTATGAAAACGCTTGGGGCACGAGCTCACAGGACAAAAATGGCCTAGCGAGAAGCCATATGGCTACCCGCAGCCAGTACGCGAGCCAAATGTAAAAACTAAGGACATATCACATTTTCCTTTATATGGGACCAGAAAAGACGATGGAAACCAGACCTGGCTCCGCCGCTTCAGGTGCTGCCTACCAGGACATGTCTGTCGGGGAAAGGGCGAAAGCCCACGGTGGCAGACTTTTTCTATTCGCCGGCAGCGCGAAAAGTGCCCTCTTCAAGGTCCAGCTCTAGCAGCCGCGTCCAGTCGACCGGAGAATGGCACGGTTCTCTGCACCAGATTTCCACGTTTACAAGCACCCTGGCGCTTCTCCTCTTGCGGTAGATCTATGGAGGCCCGCTGAGTACAGATTCGATCATGAGCTACTGTGGTGAAACGGGCCAACAAAGACACAGCAGCGTGCGGTCTCGAGCTGCACGCGCGCCTCATGCTGGCGGCGAGATAAAACAACCCGACCCGGGCGCCGACCTGTTGCGAGATTAGCGGCAATCAGCATCCGGCCTTCCTGTCTTTGATACAGGCTTGTACCATTCTTAAGTACTCGACTCAAGGTACTGTATTTAAAATAGTTTTGGTAGTATTCTGGCATTTTGAAAATACGCTAAAATATTTCCGACTTGATCAAAATTAGATTACTCACTATGTTGTACTCTGTTCAACAAATACATTTTTCAGCGCTATACGCCTCGCAAGTGGGCTCATTTTCGTCTTCTGCGCACGAGAAAGGAAGTAGCGGTGACGTCAGAACGCCGAGTCCTGATTGGCTGATCACGACCCCCTATCTGAGCGTCGTCTGCTCCTTTGCAACGTCGTCTGCTCGCAACGTCGCCTGCGTCTGTCTTACCTTTCCTGCGACTTTCGGAAGTGCGGGTCTTTATGAGCGACCTCGACTTCGCCTTTCAGAGAGGGCAGACGAAATAATTCGAGCGGTATGTTGTTTTTGTCTAACAACTAGCAGACGCGCATCTTGGAGGGAAGTCAAAGGACTCACTGGCGAGGTGTCCCGAGGCGCCGAGGTTTGTTTGCTAAGAACTCAGAGTGAGCGAGTTAGTGTCCGCAAGTTCCCTCCCAAATACTTTTTCCCTCCTTCTGTGTGCGGCGAGACTCCTCACTCTTTAACGGCGTCGGCGGGTTTGCGCAGTTAACGTCGTCTGCTTTACGTCTGCTAGTCAAAGCGATGGCTGCTTTACCTTTCCTGCGTCTGTGGGAGATTCACGCTTTTTCAGCGGCGAGAGTCACCGTTGCCTCGGAAAACAAGGAGATGACAAGAGGAAGAGATTGACCTCTTGATCTAAAATTGAGGTCAGCGATCAAAGTATAATACGGGAAGGGTTCACGAGGGTCGCGTGTTTATATTCCATTCAGCACGCCAGCCAGTCGTGGACAGACGGTCGCCAAGTCGGAGTGCCTGCTAGGCCAATCTGCCCCGCTCACTTGGTCGTTGTCGGTGGAATCGTGGCCGTTGGAGCTTTTTCTGGGTGTTTGTGGATCCAGCGTTCTTGTTCGTCGTGGTCTGTTTCAAGTACTTTTTACTTTTTCTTGCTGCTTGAAGCCGGGACGCGTGAGAAGCGCACGTAGGAAAATAAACGTCCGTGGGTCGTCGCGACCGCGGCTCTGTCGGCCATGCTGATTTGATCGTAAAAAGTGCGTAAGATAGCTTCGGAGCTGTGGTAGGATTTCGTCGTAACCTGCGCAAAACTTAAGAAAATTTCGTTTCGTGAATACGAATTTGTTCTTAAGTTTTGTCTTACGAATATTTTTGGCGTAAGATCGTTTCGTGAATCTGGCCTCTGCACTTCCGAAAGTCGCAGGAAAGGTAAGACAGACGAAGTTGCGAGCAGACGACGTTGCAAAGGAGCAGACGACGCTCAGATAGGGGGTCGCGATCAGCCAATCAGGGCTCGGCGTCCTGACGTCACCGCTACCCCTGCGCAAGAAGCAGACGAACTTGCCCTCCACATAATCTGTACCGAGAAGAATCTACGGAAATCTGGACCGCCAGATTTCGGGGCAGAACTTAGTCTATTGGAAACTTTTAGTCAAGCGACCGAACACAAAACAGCAAACAAGGCGCGAGAAAAAAAATAGCCGTTTTGTAAGCCAACCGGTCCAGTGACACACACAATGTCTTCTCTCCCGCTGCTGGGTAACAAGTCCGACCGCAAGCTGGGGGACCAAGTCACGCTTTCGAGATGACCGCTGCCCCGGTCAACTCCAGCACGTACCCCTGGAGCCCTGCCCATCCCATCATGGCCATCCTGCCAGCCTTGCCCACAAGCTGCATTTAAACATAATCAGCACTTTGAAATACCATTCCATCACAATGAAACGCGGTGACGCATGCCATTGTGGCATGGGCGACTTGCTTTTCTGCGGCACCGCGGCTATTCTGAGCAAGCATAAATATCGAATAACAAATATCCAAATTCCAAAGAAAGACCAAATTAATAGCCCCAAGTACGGCCGCCTCTCTGTATCGCATTGTCTTCTTGTCCACTTTTCTTTTTCTTTTTTCTTTTCAAGTCTCTTTTGAATGGCACGTCATGTTTTAAGTTAGCAAAGTGCTGGCGACATCATTTTTGCACTTAGACCCGATATTTTGTCTGCGGCTGAGGTGGTTCTGTCAGCGGAAGTTTTTGACGCCAACACTCGGTACAATCACGCTGAACTATTATCCAAAATTGCCGGTGTTGGGGGTTCTGGTACTCAAATGCGCGAGCACGTTTTCATGCGAGCAGATGCGTTCCCTCTCCCTCGGCCAAAAAAGCTAAATCCTGCTGGATTTATTGTGCTGCAGTGACCCTGATTGGTTAACACCGCTGCTTAGGCTAGTTGGTGTTCCATGTTTTTGTACTTCACAGCGCATGAACGTCTCACAAAAGCAGGCACTCTCTCAATTACAGACACAGAAAGATAACACAGTGCCTAACTCACAACTCTTTGTATTTTGTCTTCGTTTTCCTCTTATAGCAAGCACAAAATCTAAAAATTGTTTTTTTAATTTTTTCTTTCTTTCTCTCCGCCTAATAAAATGAATTCGTAACATAGTCCGGGATTATCGTCTTAAGCTAAAGTAAGCCAATTTTGTCTTTGCAGATAAGGTGAGAAAAAAAGAAAGAAACCCAAATGGGGCTTCTCCAAACATTGCATTGTGCCTATTGAGGCTTAATTTGTGCTCCCAATCTCGCTCAAACGCGTTTGTTTCATCTGTATTCGAATGCGCGCATTATTTTATCCTCAAAATCCTCGAAACAAGTTTTCGGCAATGTGGAGTCAGTTATTTCTAAACTGGTAAAGTGTGATTATGGAATCTTGACCATATTGTACTGAATGCTGTCTTTAATGAAATTTAACACATTTAGGACTGAAGTGAACGTATTACAACCGTGTTCTCATCCAATCAACCCGTGTACTTAACTTCACACAGGAAGGTTTGGAAGGTTATACCCTGTTGTACTGAACGTGGTACTGAAATGATGGAATGTATAATGCCTGAACTGTTAAACTTTCTTGTAGAAAAATAACTTTACTTAAGCGCTATCCCACCAAGAACTTGCATTCGTAATTTCCGTAGAAGATACTTCAGCAACTGATTTCACCTCTTTGTGCATGTTTTATATGAGCTAGCACTGTCCGCTACATAACGTGCATTCCTGCCGTGCTTTCTTCATTTCTTGTGTGAAATAGCAGTGCACGTATTTAACATTGATACCATGAAACAATATGTTTATTTGCTGCAAAGCCAATGTATGGTTTAAAGGCTTAGTCAAACCTCCATTGAGCACTTTGCCCTTTCTTTATCATTAAACCTCAAATTAACTCATTAATAGTTCTAAATGGTGCAGAAAGGGGCAGAGGGAGGGGTTTTAGAAGCGGTTTTGAGGAGACTATACTGTGTTTCCTGTCTCCCTCTAGACATTCCGAATTTTGTTTTAACAGTTTGAAGGTACGGGTGCACCTTTAACTTAAGACAATGCCCGAGACTGGGGAAAGGAAGGACGAACACAGCTTATTACGATAACAAAAGAGGGACATGGAATGCCTGCGTCGTCTGTTTGTCTTCGAATTCACTCTTTTGTTATCGTTATTTAAACACCAACACGCTCAACCATCCACACAAGCAGAACAAACACCTGAGTTGCGTTCCTGACTCGACGTGACCACTTCTATGTTCAATCTCTGAAGGGCCGCTGAGTGCGGTCTCGGTCAGGAAGTGCCTTCATGATGGCAGCTGCTTTTTAGTTCGTTATTGATGTTCGGCTGCTAGTTCCGCACTTCGCGCGTATTTCCTCCTCAGTTTTTCGTCCGTCTCAATCAAAGAGAGTGTTTGGTATAATGGCTTTCAACGCGTTCTGCCCACACTTTCTATATATTTCCTTTGTAAAAGAACTGACGCTTTTCTTGGTGACGGTTAAACCGTATGGTAAGAATTAAGAAAGAACGCGACAATGGAAACACTTCCTTTAAAAGAAACAAGTGCGCTTCTTTTTCCCTGTCGAGTTTTCTTCATGCTTCTCAACCTCAGGAGGTAATTTTATGAGCCTTATTTTTATTCGAGATTTCTTGTGTCAGTTATCATAGTTATAAGTGATAGTTTGATATTTTTAGAGCCTGTACTCAGTTGCAGAGATGATACATAAGCACGAGACACACGCTTAAAAAATTCTAATTACACCGGCGTTACGCTGCTCCAGTGATTTTCCTACACACCTCCTTGTTTTTCTGAAGGCACCCCCTTGATTCGCAACGACTCCTTTATTCTCAATGCCCCTCTTAATCCCCCCCCTCCCCACTAATTTCCAAAGATTGGAATCGCTTACCTACATCATTCACATCAATTAATGACCACGCACTTTTTTGTACATCTATTGCCAATTTCATGTTCCCTGTTCTTTAAGTATTGTATATTTTGTTCCAATTGTTTATTATATTTACTATTGCTCCCACTCCCCTCTGTAATGCCATGTGCCCTGAGGGCAAAACAAATAAATAAATAAATACATTTAAATTGCTGGGGAAACTCCTGCACTGCTCCTTGCAGATTGCAGCCATATCTCGGACGTTCTTCGACACGTCTGACGCCGTGTTTATTGTGTCTCTTCTATTAGGCATACTACAGCTTGACTATTTGTGAAGACTTTGAGATATCTTATAAAAGGTTCGAATGAATGTGAACAACAGCACCGGATGTTCCTGGCGGGCTGAAAGTGATCAGCGCCCAGAGTACGAACCTCGACGTGATCCAGCGGTGTCCCAACCGTCCGAATCCAGCAATCCTTTGGTTCATCCGGATTTGTGCTGCTGAAGATCGGACTGGTCTCGGTGGCGCCGTACATTATCTGAAATGACACGAAAATGACACGTTAGGGTTAGAAACCTGATTAAACTGGAAATGATGTCGTAGTAAAGAGGCCGCTTCAGGAGAGCTTACGTACGTATAAACTTTGGACGTTCAGCTTTGTTCGTGCCTTTTCAGCAAGGGTAGGATTACATACGGACCCGGACAGCACACCTGCGAAAGAAACGGCCAAAGTCAAAAAGCATTCAAGAGCCAAGGTAATAGAGTTACTTGAGGGCAAAACGCCGGCAGAGTAAAATAAAGAGAAGGCTCAGGTAAAAAGACGAAAATTGACGTGGAAACTTTACCGAAGCCGCCACGATAGCCAAAGGATTGATTTACACGCCCAACGTTTTAACACCTTTAATGGTGCATTTGGCCTGCCCCAAAGTTAGTATCTTTATCGTGTAATAAATCACCCTAGAAAAATAGTGCAACTTCGATCAGCACTGAAACGGTTCTTCAGTTAAACCAACCTTAAATAACTTATGTTTTAGCTCTCTAAATATAAGGCGCAAAGTCTTAACAGACTAAAAGTTTGATTTATTGTTCTAACACCCTCAAATAATTTTTTTACGCAGTTTAATTATTGTGTAATTTTTTGGATCACACGTCTGAATGTGGTGTAAAGATGGAATAAATGGCATTTATTGAACAGGGTGTGAATATTACAAGAACTCCTGCCAAGAATCTACGGAAAACGACTGAAAACTTAACACAAATATACCTGAGTCACTTCAATATTTCACTTTATTGAAGGAACACGTTTCAATACAGATTCAATAAAACACTTGTAACGCAGCGTTTCGCGCTTTTGGACAAAAAATATAGCCAAGAAACAAACAAAATAGCTCAGCAGATTGCATGGAATTTTGGCATGTACCTGAAAATCTCACACCAAAAACCTGATTCAATTTATGTACAAGCCTCCGCACGTGCGTTGGCTTTTAAAACGTGTACACGTACACGTACCACACACACGCGCACTCACATAAACACAAGGTCTTCCTTGATGTTTGTTTGTATTAGTTTTGTAGCCGCGGCTGAAATTTCCTGGCACATTAGTTGACGATGTCCTAGACGCTACAGAAGATCACACGTTTCTCTTAAATCGTCATGTTCTGACAATCTTGTCTCCAATTGAAGCAAACATTTGTCCCAAGATCAAGCGAGTCCTCGTGAAGACAAGCATTAAGGACACCATGAGTTATTTCTGAAGCAAGCAACTGCATCTATAGCCCACAAACGCATGAATAAGGATAGCAGCGGCATTTCCTTCGCGAGCCAAAGGTTGTTGAAAGAAAGCACAGTGAAACTTGCTTCTACAACCCCCCCCCCCCCTCCCCCATTCTTATCGGCCGTTTCCACGTGCATGGCGTACCTTCTGATCAGTCAAGCAAAATAGCACAAACACTGCTCCACGGTCGAGCAAGGGGGACGATTCAGCATTTGCTTCCTCCCTATGTGAATAATTACGGGCCCTACCTCGCGTTCAATTCAATAGTACGCTTGAAGTAGGCCACGAGACTATATGGTTAGGCCCCGAGATGCGTAGGGTGCATAGTCACGTAACCTTTTCTGACTCTCTCATAGGCCTACAAAGCCCATAGCATAGGTTGCTGCTCATTCTATAGGGTGGTCCAAGTCACCAGGCTCGATCTAAAATGGACAGTAAAAATCGACGCCTGCACGCACCAATCTAAATTTTTCGTCAAATCTGTATTTTACAGGTCGTTTTTTCCTTGTAAAATTACAAATCGTAGCTCTCTTTTTGTAAAAAATAAGGCCAAGAAACTTGCCAGGGTCTACGGCGGGCAGCCATGCAGACGACAGGGGTCCAGTAGCAGGGTGTGTTTGGCGTTCGTATTGATAGATGGCGCTACATCCTTATCACGACGGCTAGCGACCACCGTGGTTTATTAAAATAAACATAATCTTTTTGAAATGTACCTTCGGTTAAAAAATAATTGAGAACAATAAAAGCAAAACTTATAGTAAAAAAAACGCGTCTGCATAACGGCGGTGCTTTTGCTGCCAACGGATTTCGTCAGCGTGTCGTCTGCTTTCATTCGCTGGTCGGCTGCGCCTTCAGGCGCTGCCCCCAACGCCATCTATCAATACGAACACCAAACACACCCCACTACGGGACTTCGTCGTCTGGGGCACCGCCCGCCGTAGACCCTGGCAAGTTTTTTGGCCCTATTTTTTAGAAAAAGAGTGCGATGCATTGTAATTTTACAAGAAAAAAACGAGCTGTGAAATACACCTTTGACGAAGAGTTTAGATGGCTACGTGCAGGCGTCGATTTTTACGGTCCATTTTAGATCGAGCCTAGTGTCTCAAAAAAGGTAGCGTGAATTAAGAAAGAGGTTACGACGAAGGGCGTTTCTTCAAAAACAGAAGGAGAAAAACATGCTTCTTTTAATTGATGTAGTTGGAGTTGTCTGTAACGTCAGCGTCGTTTTGAAACATAAATACGGTGACGTAATTCAAAAAGTGTACATTTAAGGCCACTATTATTGCGTTAATTCGGCTTGTTTCTACACTAATCAACTGTTCCCATAGTTCACGGATATTGTCGTCATAACACTACTGTAACGATATATCTCTCGATTTCCAGGTCCCTCGTCTTTTTTTTATAGTGTCATGGCAAACCCTGTCCAGGCGGTGAGCCCCAGAATGCAGCAAAGTTTAGTACGTTTATTACGATTGATGAGTTCGACAACCGTGTTAGATTAATACTCAATATGAGGAAAGCAAAAGACAAACAGGGGGCAGAGACAAAAATGTACAAGCTTTCACTAAATTTGGATTGAAAGCTTGCAAATGTCTGTCTCCGCCCCCTGTATGAGTTTTGCTTTCTTTGTGCTGAGCGTTACCGTCTGTTGCGTTGCAGTAAAAATTTAACTGATTTGTGCAATTGGCAGGTCGACCTCTCCGGAACGCGAATGCTATCGATTATATTAAAATGCAACGCTTTATACATAGCGCGGCATTGTGAATGACAAACAGTTATGGCCACAAACAGGGTGTAAAATCCAGGATTGAGCTTTAGTTGTCCCGCCCTCAGCGCGAACGTCCTCCCAGTCCTACCTTCGACAATGTCACGGAGTCTCGTACAATTTGAGAGAGCGCGCGCGCGCAGTCAAAGCACGGCGGAAAGCACGATGCGCAGGCTGGAGGCAGGGCGTTCTAAAGAAACGCCCTACCGCTTTCACTTTCTCTTTAGCCTTAGTACTCTTTTTCCTTCAAATCAATCTATTTTTATCAAACCCATTTGCTAGGCAGGAATTGATCGTGGGGAGCGCTAAAGCAAAAATGGTCGATATCATATTCACTCTAACAGTGTTGCGCAGTGACATCTCGAGACTGGTAGCTTAATAATTACATCAGGGTGTTTTGTTTTATTTTATTTTCAAAAGACAGTAGCCAGCACCATATTTTATTTACTATGTCGTTTAACGCCTTAGTCTGTGGTGCAGAAAAGGAACAAAGGTCTATGAACATTTTCATGCTCATAAATTCATGAACCACTAGCTACTAAAGGTCTTTCTTCTCCTAAATCCTCCTATGCAATAGTTTCATCTCTTGGTGCATCATAGTCTCAGTGGCTTTTGCGCCATAAAACCTCAGTCTACTACTACTACTACCTTTCGTACGCGCATGCCGCAGTTGACTCGGCTCTGCGATAAAAGCTGAACGATCGCTAAAGGTGCTGCGGTCTTCTATACAATGCCTCGAAAGAAACAAACAGAAATTTCAGAAAGGCATCTCTGAACACGGCGGCGGTACACTGAAGATCAGCGCGTATTTCGTGCCACTAAAACACTGAAAAGAAAGAAGAAAAAACAAACAGCGCATCAATGTGGGCCAAGAAGCGAGCCGGGCTCATCGGCTACGGCTGAGAGTCGACAGAAAGATAGAGATTCGGCTCGATTTAATCAGCAAAATATGACCCTTAACAAAAAACAAAAAAAACATTGGAATTTTTAAACATGTAGTCTGCAACGGGCAACTCAAAAAGCAGCCCCGTCTTTTATACTAAGGATATTAGTTCAAATATATCATCCATAAGTTTGATTAAGGGTTGAAAAACGCGCGAGAAAAATCGACTGAAATGTGCTTAAAAATTAAACTTAAAAAAATTGCTCCTCACCGTTTCCCAAGAAACAAACCACACGAAGGTATTTATGTTAGAAAAAATGGAAACATCTTTTAACAAGACCATATCTACAGCTTACGTGAAGAAAATGTGCAATGTATTGTTAGCGTAAAATATATCGCAGAGGTTTCAAATTCCGTCAGATTTCCGCAAGGTGTTTGTCAGATGCGTTTCAACTTTCACTTCCGCAATTATTACCGTAAAAGTTAAAAGTGCAATCGCGTTATTTTTACTCTTGTTCGTGGTGTACAAGCTGCACGGCAGTGAGTGCAGGTGAGGCGCTATAGAAGGCAAAGATCTAGCGCTTAGAGTATTTACTAGGGGCAGCGTTAAGGTGAGCCGAAATCCAGGCGTTGTCAGAGCATGCGACGAAATTGATTAATTGAATCAAACATCCATACCTTTTCTAAGAGATGTAACGTCGTACGACCCTTGTTCAAGCTCGCGCATCATCTCGAAGAGCATAGACGGTGTAGCGTAGGCCACGGTGCATCTGGAATATTGAATGAAATTTTCAAGCTAGACCAGCGAATCGTAGGCGATTTTGCTCATGTTTTCAGTTAATATGCAAATTGTGGTATCCAATGGAGTCAAACTATGGTTAATACTTTGAACTATTGCATCAGGAGCGAAGATGGGCGATACGCCTTTCTTCACGAGGAATGCTGTCTTAGCTGAATCGCCACGCCGTCGATCAGGTCTAGTCATTGACTGCTTCAGAGAGCTTAGCGACGTAAAGCCGTGCGTACGGAGGAGAAAATTGAGAGTGCAACCTGTAACTTACAGACGGCAGTGAATAGACGCAATACAGCGTAAATATTATTGGCGGCTGATTTAAAACTAACTAAAACAGCCTAACGTTGAAGTAAACAGATTGGTAAATACTAAAGTATAGGTAGGTCCCCGACGTGGATTGGTCTCGAAGATGGCTACCTGAGGAATCGTTATGGTGTTCGCTTGACATGACGGTGATGCAGTAGAAAAACTGTACAACATGCCTCGCCCATTGTCCAAACTTTAACCATGACTATGACTCTGGGCGAACACAAGCATGCTTTGAGGCTGCTAGTTCGTTCATACAGAAAATTATTACTGTGCAGATCGTTTTCTTGTTATCTTCGATGGTAGAAAAGGCTGCTTTTGCGATGACGTTCTGTATGTTCTTATAGGTATTCTGAAAGGTCAGCAAAGAGTTATTTTTTTGTACTTGGTTTATTATCTTAATTATTATCCAGTGTTATTTCTCGCATTTATTAATGATATCATGACAAATTCTGATTCAACAAAGTTGGTCATGTTCGCCGATGACACAAATGTATTTTTCATTGCTAGGTCTAAATCGGCTCCAGAAAAATCAGCAAACGAATATCTAAGAAAGCTGTCGTCCTGGCTTGAAAATAGCAAATTACAACCCAATACGCATAAAACCAAATATATAATCTTTAGACCTGTAAATAAACACAGCGATGGCTCGATTACCATTAAATTTGAAGATAATTTAATCGAACAAGTGCATTATCAAATATTTTTGGGTATTTGGTTCAATGAAGAGTTAAAATGGATAACCCATGTGGCGAATCGGAAGTCAGAACTAAGCAGGTCGGTTGGTTACATGCAAAAATAGCAACGCTTGTTCCTACTTGGTTAATGAAAATGTAGTATTACACTACTTTATTCTAAAATATGCTACGGAATTTTGGAATGGGGCACTACAGGCGTTTGCAATTACGACAAAATATTTGTTATAAAGAAAAGAGCGCTACACCTTCTCGAAAACTACAAAGGAAATAAAATCCAATTTAATAACTCATACAATTTCACCAAACACGCAATTCTTAAGGTAAACCAAATATATTACTTAAAACTATTGCAAGCGATATATAAGGAAAGACTCCATGAAACAAATCAAGACCGTTCAAATAATCGATTTACATTTCGGCATGACAAAAGAAGAAATCCGAGCATGCGCACAAACTACGGAAAGCAAAAAATGAGTTATCAGGCACCAAATTTGGTGAATCAGGTTGGCAATCACCTCGATTTTTCTGTTTCTTATCTAAACTATAAACAACTGCAAAGATCATTCTTATAACACACAATATCACTTACTCATATTCACCAAAGTTAAGCCTGCAGACATATATATTATCTTTATGACTCTCGATTGGAATATATTTAACATTACTTCACCATGTCACCATTCCCGTGCGGATCTGGGATGCGTCTTCTACTTGCTCTTGTTTTTCCTGATGACCACTTTAGTTTCCCGTAAAATATATTATATTTTATTTATCAATATTTCGTCTCTTCTTGCAGTTCAGACTACTCTCATAGCAACAAAAAGCTGTGACAAGTTTTAATGTTGCTTGTGCTTCCCATTTTATCGCCGTTATTTCCTGCGGATCTGAAATGAGTGCTTTACTGTGCTTTAGACCATGTTATTGTTTTATTCGCGTGACAATTTTGTATTGCGTGAAATATATTCACCCTTAACTGTCCATATTTTTATGTCTCTTCTTGCCTTTTAAATTGTAACTTTTTAGAAGCCACTGAGGGCTGACAAGTGTTGCTGTTGTTTCTGCTTCCGATTTTATTACAATTTTATTTTAACAGTGTCGATATTGCTATGTTGGTCGGCGTTTTAGTCATGAAATGTGGTGCTGGCATATTTTGTATCCTGGCAAATGTACCCTGCATGCTGCTCTGAACTGTACAGGGGGTGGGGGCCCCGTCAACATCGGCCTTTTGCCCCTGTCTCCCTACCCGGCATTGCCGGTGAAAATCAAAATAAAAATGAAGGAATTAATTTTAGCAGAGATGAAGATTCGGAAGGAAGATTGATAAATCCTTAAAGTACCAGTATTGAAGTCAAGTGAGTGTCACTGAATCGTTCATTAGATGCCAGTTTTACATATCTGTACATCTTGTAAAGCATTTAAAAATTTCATGTTCTAGCACTTGACTGTGTTTTTCTTTTGTGAATTTAGTTTATATCGGGCTAAACAACCCGGGATAATACAAGGTATATCGAGTGAAACTGTGCTTGTTCACACTACATGTGAATTAGCTGCAGTCATCAATATGAGTGGGCGGCAGGTGTTATTTATATTTGATATTGCTTAAGATTTTGATTACTTCCTATACAATAAACTGCAGTATAAGTTGCGTTGCATCACTACTACCAATAATATGTCATACGGCGGTTAGAGCTGATCCTAATTATTCTTAAAGTTTGTGAGCGTTGACACTGTATTTATACCTAAGTCGCCGTTTTTCTTTGTCGTTTCTTAAGGCGCAGTTCTTGAGTGGCTACTGTTCCTCGTGATTATGGATAATGTTAATGCAGAAGACTTATCAATTCAATCTCACTGTGTTTCGGACAACTGAATTTTTATTCTAAATTCAAGTTTGTTTCTTATCGAAGAAAACAAAATATTGTATCTCATTGATTTATTCAAGGCGCATAAAATTAGGTATGATCTTGAACACCAAATGTTTCTATAAATATATATGACGCGAATAGGCAAACATATATTTCTTATTCTAACGGTCTAAACTACTCGATTATTTTAGTTAGTACTAATAATTTGGTAGTGAACTTTGACCTGGAGTCCCCACATTTACTTCAACGCCATAACGGTCGTGCAGAAGCTTTGGTATTTGAAGCGTAAGCTTTGTCACAGAGAGCGAGAAACCCGTACAACGAATTATTGAATCAGAGTTGAAGAATAAGACAAATCTTAACAAATTGGAACAGAAATAACTGTAGATATACAATTTTCAAACCGTGTAAAATTAATTAAATGGGAATATTATAAACAAACACGGGCTTCTCAATTCCATGGTGTTATGGCACACGCCATAGTGATATATACCTTCGTAGGAGGACAAACTCTGTTTAGAAAGGGTCTGTACCAGCTTCATAGAGAGATGTTTTACGGCATAGGATAAAGTGGGTGGCAAGTTAACAGAGTTAATAATATGGCTACATTTTAAAATCGTGGGTCCGTGCCTGACCTTAATGCCGCATTGTAGTCATCTCTTTACGACACCACAGAGGATAAAGAGGACGCGAATTGACATATGTGAAAGGCCTGCTTCACCTGTGGTTTGCGATGGTCTCTAGGGTCGCTTTTGGCGAGAATGCAAGTCCCGGCATCATTACGGTGCAGCCAAACATTGTGGCAGCCAACACGCCCAGTGTTCTGCCGAATCCGTAGATCAGCTCGCCGTTCAGGCAAATCGACTCAGGCTGCATTCAGAAACAATCAACAAGACAATAAAAAAAATAAAAAAACGTCTTCAGTGTTTCACAGCTTTAAGCAAGCATGAGCTCGAAGATAAAAGTGGCGGATTCTGTAATGTAAAATCTTCCTATAAAATTTTTCTTTGCAGTGAGATTGGAAAGCACTGTACTGAAGGACGATTCATTAATGCTGCAGGCTGCGTGTTACAACTTTATTGGACCTGTTATAGTTGAAAAATCGAAAATAAAATGCACGTTACTATCATAACGAGGTGCTTAAAAAACTTTTCCAAGCGAAAGTGTATACTAGTACATGCCTGAAAATATATGAACTTTATTTAGCCGATCATTACAACAAGCCGCCTTGGGGCTTCGTTAATCTGACGTCACGGAAGGACGAACCACCGTAATAAAAAGCGAATGCATATATTTTCTGCTGGAACAAGTGCCTTCGCAGCTCTGGAAGAAAAATAGTGCCATGTCGACAATCCGCTCGCATTGCGGTGCAACGCTACCGAGACGTAATTCTTAGCAGAAATGTTTCCTTTTCGCTTGAATTCAGAGCACCCCAAGTCAGCAACCTTTTAAATGGTAATGAAGAGCTCTGCAATATCGACATAATATCGCCGAAGGGCAATCTTTGGTTGAGCTCTTTTTGAAGATTACAGCAAGGCTTCAGGTCATGGCAAAATATGTCGGGTGTTAAAAATGTCCGTGTCTTGAAGCCACCTCTCCGTTCCTTCTTTTTTTTTAATTTCAGTAATGTCGAGTGGCTCCACTTTTAGCTGGCGCTATTTCTGCAGTTAATAATATATAAAAAAATATTGCAGAAACCAATTATTTCGGAGGGCACAGGGATATCATTCTATTCATTAATATTCAAATCTTGGAATATCAACGCGCTCGCGTAGTTCATAGAATGGGAACAAAGACAGCGCGTACGCAGAAGCAAATTTTAGAATTGAATTTGTTCACTTGTATTTTATGTAAAATTAGAACAGAAAACAGCTAACCTTTTTTTTTGCTTACGGTATACTAAATGAGCGCGACCAAGCGAACATGTAACAAAAACAAAGACTTAACTGCGATATATAGCAGCGTTGCTCCCCTCCTACGGACCTTCTTATCTCCCTAGTTAGAAAAGCGGTGGACAGAGGGCGCTGACTCAAGCGCCGCCATAAGGTGGCTTCAATTTGGATGATATTGTTTTCAGCGGGCTTGAGGTTTTGTTGGTGTTTATTATGTCGCTCTCGCTCAGTTTCTTTTTTATATCAACGGGGCGTGTCCTGTGGTACGAATTAATGATACACTTATAATGGGCCACCTTGAGAACTGCAACATAGTTACGAGCCTAAATTGTAGACGTTCTTACGAAAGAATTTATCTCATCATGTTCTTCGTGCGGCCAGGTTCGGCGGCGAAGAGATTGAAATGACACAGGGAGAGGATTACAGATGTCTACGGCCGTATTGGACGCTCCAGCTGAAACAAGTGTTTATAAAAATAAAGTAATGAAGAGACTAATGCTTGCAGGCACCGTGAAAAATGAGGACGATACCTGACTATCAACGTGCTGAATCACACAGAAGAGATGAACTCGCAAGTTCAGTTCTCACAGTTCGGTTTTCATGGACTCAAACGTTTTGTGCGAATTTCCGACCGAAAAACACCGTGAAATAACCCATGGAAAGCAAAAAACGCAAACGATAATGTCTCCATCAATTTCTTTAAAAAAATGAAGTGCTCAAGATATGTTATGATGGTTCATCCTTGGCAAAGTATGATATATTTTTTTCATCTTTCAGCCCTGCTAAAATAATCTTTACCAGCGTTTCACAATGTTGACTTTAGGGTTTATTTGTTATAAGGATATATCCTTAGAACATATTGCGATTATGAGATAAGAGACAAATTCCTAAATTAATGCATGACGTCGGCTTTCATATAATTTACGAAATAAAATTAAATGGAGCAAGGGAATTTACCTCCAGCAGGCTTGGCTCAAGTCAAATGCCAGGCACTACTTCATAGATTTGTGCAGACAGATTTTTATTTGTTTGAATTGATACAGGTTTTACTTTCAGCAGCGTGTAAAGGAAATCCGGCATCGACAACGTTGCACGCAAGTGATTTCCATGCAAACGGCTTCTTTTTGGCGTCACGTATTGCGTGCGTCAGCCACATTCATCAGGCGCTCTAAAGCAGTCTTTGTCGCGTTTTTCACCCGGGGAGCCAATTATTTGTGTGTAAATAAATTAATTGAATTGGATATGTTAAAAAAACATTTAATGACTGCAGACACGAGACCGAGCGCAATGTAGTTTTTTAGTTTTTTTTTTAATTCATAAATGAACTGATCTAGCGAACGGTTATACCGCAAAAATGATTCCCTCATTTAATCAAAATAAACTGTTCCGGATTTATTATGAAGGCAGACCATGGGGCTTTCAAAAAACGCAGAGAGTCACCACTTGCGTTGATATTGCCTTATTCTTCAAGATCATAAATGCGTGATCATAAATGTACATTGGGCTTCTTTTTGGGACACTAACACTCAGCAACAATCTCCTCAGCAAATTTACACTGTCATAAAAAATCGGCCTTTCCATCCTTGCCTGTCTTAGAGACATCTACATACCAGATTGGCGCCAGTGTTAAAGGTGATAACTTTTCTCACACGCATCCGCTACGCCAACGGCGCAAATAGCTATAATCTTTTATAAAATAAAACGCAGATGTTCACATAAAGATCGCATGCAGCTCGCCCGTCAAAATACGTGTCGGACGACATTTCACATATCAAGACAAAAATGTGCAGCAATATGATGGGAAAAAAAAAAGAAAACGAATGCAACGCCTTCTCCAAGACGCGGAGTGGAGACAGGAGCGAAGATGTGGAGCCACCTTATGGCCTCCGCGTCACAGGATTATAAGATGGCAGTGCCTATGCGACGGATTGTGAAAAGGTCTATAGAAAGCTAAACTCCTTTATCAGCTTTGTAGATGCCATCGGCCTTTCACTTTGTCACCTTCTGTTTGCAAGCGCTATCTGATAGCGAACCTCCCAGAATTCCGGAGTATAATTTTGCAAAGTGCGCAAGCTTGAAGTCTGAATTCGTCCTAACTCAGTGGTCAAGAAGGCTGCAATATTCCCTTAAATTTGAACTAACAGTGCCACGGTGGAGATTTGATATAAAGTTTGAAGCGTGAGAGTGAAACAGTTTGGCCGACTGCCGGGTCCTTCGACCGTCGAAAGGGTGATCCCCTCTCTTCCACCTATGGGTGCCCTGCAGATCTAACTCAGTGCCGAGACGCACTCCTCGTGGCGGCGTCGCACGTAGTCATCGGGAAGCGATGTCGGCAGTTGCAGCTCGGCTGCAGTGGTACGCCGGTGGGTGTTGCAATGTCGACATGTCTACTTGCAGGCACGTAGCCAGGGGGTGGCCCATGGGGCCCCGCCCCCCCCCCCCCCAAATCTTCCATTTTGCTGGGACCTCCTCTCCCCCCTCCCCCTCATACAGCATCTTGTCATGGGCGGCGCCCCCCCCCCCCCCCCCCCCCCCCCCCCCCCCCCCCCCGAAACAGAATCCTGGCTACGTGGCTGCCTACTTGGGCTACCACGTTGGCGGAAGCGCGGGAGCAGCCTGAGAGGCGGCGAGGCACTACCGCTCGCCCTACGCTGACTCAAAACTGGCCGCGGGCGGCGCTGTTCGCCGGGTGATCGTAGAGTTCCTGCATATAGCTACCTACTGTAGCAGAGTTGCGCATTCAGCCTCGGCGGGTGGCCGTAGCGTCGGCTTTCCCTCACGCCAGGGATGCTTTGCTCCTCACGTGACTAAATTTGGCGAATAGCGGCGCCGCGCGCGCCGCCGCGCGTGGAAAACAGTAAAAGAGGAGAAGGAGGCGAAAGCAGGGGAGCATACGCCGGGGCGCGAGCAACGTCGGCGGAGCGACCGTAAAGGTGGCTTTCTCGCACGGCGCCGGATGCTTTGCTCCTGACGTGATGGGTCTCGGCGAATAGCGGCATGGCGACGCGGGGAAAACAAATGCTCAACTATGCTCCCCCTTCGGGGGAGCATATTGAGGAACTCTAGGCGATCGGTAGCGTCTCCTAGCGGACGCAGGGTGCCTATTCGGCGCTCATAATACTCCTCGGTTCTTGGGCACCGTAAAGCTTGACGCACATAGGGCATACGTTCGACATGTGTACGCGCGTTTTAGCCGGCGCAATGACGGCATTTATTCTGGGTGTTTTCCAGAAAGGTAACGACGGAGAGATCGCCCAACCACATACGGTGCTTTTTGTCTACGTCTCCTCGGCGTTTGGTCCGGTGTAGAACGACTCGCGCTGGTCATGAAACGGCGCAAAAATGTAGATCGGCTGCTAAATTAACGTTTTCGGCAAGGTGACATATATAACTAAATGTGAGTGAAGTACGAATGCTTGATTCGCTAAGGCTTGTCTCATAAATGTACCTTGCAATCGCCCAATTGCCAACAAGTACCGTCAGGAGGAGGGCAGAAACCTCAGCTTAAAATTATTTTCATTTTTTTACGTTGCCCGCCATATAGATATTTTCTCTCTCAGTCGTTCATCTCTCGTTTGAAAGCGATAGACCGAAATCGTAGAGTTCGCCGATAAACCGGCGAACGCGACAAGCCAGCACCCATTTCGGTGGCTGAGTGTCGCTAGCCAAGAGCCGCAAAGATGGGCAAGCCGATCCTTGAGCCACTTCCGAGTTGATTCGCCCGTACCGCGTCGTATGCTTCCGGTTACTCCACGCCGAAATACGCCGCTGCGGCGAGATCTATCTTGGTTTGAATGGGTGAAATGCATTATGGAATATGGGCCCTATGAATGGTTCCTTTTTCAGTGATGCGCCTATCCTTTCCAACGCTTATCATTCAGATGAAAAGAAAAACTACCAGCACACCGACACGGAATATTGTCCGCGAATATACATAGCCTACCTTCGAATGTAAATACGGCCAAGAGTTTGTTTAGTTCTCTAAATTCTAACAAATACTCAAACCTGTTGCACTGACGGGCAAAGATCTTTAACTAAAATGCTCCTTATAACGTGAATAATTGTAACTACAGTTAGTTAATTGTATGTATTTATATAGCTAATTTCATTTCAACCTAATTTTTTTTTGTATCAGCCGGTTTTTACATATGTATGCAACGTTTTAAAGGGACACTGGCAAGGTACTTATGCTTGCCAAGGTATTTTTTATTCATGAAATATGAAGCCCAACTACCTAGACCACAATTTGCGGCTCAAAATTTGTTTTCTTTCTGCCCAAAAACCGCCGATCGAGAACTGGCCGGTTTGAGTCTCTTCTCCATGGTCATGTGCCGTTTTCTATGGTTTAGACACAACCACCAAATATAAACAAAGTCGTAATTAATCGAAGGCATACTTCAATATTAAAATAGACAGGAAATATGATACCGATTTGTTTTGGCTTCTAAAAATATGCAGATACGTTGATTGAAAAAAGAAAGTTAAACAACGTGATTTCCGCTAACACTCTGCTCCTCTGTATGCATTCCTACCGTGCAGTTCAGTTTCGGTTAAAGTTTCGAGCAGGTGCGTTTTTTTTACTTTAATAAAAATATATCTGACGCTGTAGCAAAATATCTATTTCTGACACCGTAATTATTTGCCTGGCAAAAAAAAAAAAACACTTGTGGGGCTGTCAGTGTTTCTTTGAGTGTAACGTTTTGTTGTGACAAAAACCAACAACGACAGCGTAACGCCCGTAAGAAAACACATAAATAAAGTTTAATTTTCTTATATGCTTTGCTCTATGTACGACTAACTCATGGCTAGCTCAGTTGGGAAAGCGCTCCACTGGAAAAGGGGAGGTACCTGGTTTGATACCAAAATCAGGCGTATTTTTTCAGTAGCGCACTAGGTCACCTAGCTGTGTTTGGAGATTTCTGTTTTTCGTTTTCCTCTCCGTTTTCCCCTTTTTCCCCCTTTCTAGGGATTATTATGGTTTATCGTCGTACTTCAGTTCCCCAGCAGAATTTCAACTCAGCACCATGAGATTGTAGGCCAAGTAATTTAAAGGCGATTCACACGACAGACCGAATCGCGATTTTCGTCCGCGGACTGTGTACCACGTGGCCGACACGTCACTGATTCTTGCGATCCGAGCCTCGTCTGCGGACTCGCGGATTGAACTAACCGGGTGTCTTTTTACCTGTCTTAGGTAGTGACGCGTCACTAGTAACGCTTTTCTGTAACTTTGTTACTTTTTTGGTAACTTGTAACGGTAACGAGTTACTTTTTAAAAGTAATTTACCCATGACTTGCTTTTCCCTCAGATAATTTTGGTGTTTTAGTAACTTGAAATGCGTTTAGTCTCTCAACGGTACAATGTTTTCTTCTTTTTTTCTGAGCGACTAAAGCGAAGATGTCTTAATATATATATATATTTTTTTTCAGTTTGCTGGTTTATTTCTTTTATGTGATTTTATCTTCCGCGCGTGAAAGACGCCCCAAAAACTTTGCAATGCTGACGCGACGCAGCTTTTGATACTCTTCCTGGTCCATGTAAAGAAGCTTCTGCAAGAACTCGTCTAGCACGCCACGATTTTTCATGCGGCGGTGGTGTACTGAAATGCTGTGCGCGAGCGCGAAGTGCGTGAGGGCACAAAACCTCCTAGACAGCTCTCAAAGCCTGCACGCAACGTCACATGATGTCACGTCCCGGAGGCCTACACAGGCTCTGATTGGATGCGAGTGCCGCGTCAGCGTTCGCATGGGGCACTTTTCCTATCATAGTCCCACGCGAAAACTGACGCGGCACTCGAATTCAATCAAGGCCCGTGCAGGCCTCCGGGACGTGACGTCACGTCACGTGAAGCGCAGGCTTCAACGCTGTTTAGGAGGTGTTGGAGGGCATCTCCAAATGCTCCCCCGCGAGCCCATGGCTTCGTCCCTCCTACGCCGAGACCTCTTCGAGCAGTGAGATGCTTGTGTCGCTATTATGCTTGGGTTAGTGAAGAGATAATAGTGGAGCTTTGTGCTAAGCCTATGACGGCTCTTCTGTCTCGCTATGCTCGTAACAGCGGCGCAGGATTCTTTGTAGCTCAATGGTAAGTTGGAGTAGTTGGTGTACCATTCAAAAAAAAAAAAAAAAAGGTAAAACAAGCAGCGCATAAAAAACGACACGGACAAAAATGGTGTATACACACAGTGAGCGCCGACTTTCAACTGCAGGTTTCTTTTTCGTGGTAGAAAACGTCGATTTTGCACTTGGGCAACTAAGACACGGTGTTATCGTGCGATCTTGGAGTTTGGCGGCTCTGTGGGGTCGCGACCAGGTACGATCCATCCCTGCTGTCGTCTGCTCGTTGTCTCTTTCGCGTGAATGCGCTTGCAAGACGGACAAACAGCGGAGGTGTAATCTCAGAATAAATCCGTCCGCGGATGAGTCCGTCGTGTAAAACGTCCACTACCGCACTGGTCCTCAAAGCGAAGCGAGGTTCTTTCGCGTTGCATTTGAAGGCCGCACGCCCAGGTGCAGTCAAGCCCAGCACGGCGTTTGTCAGCAAAGGGTGTACTGAAATTCGCCTATGTAGCGATGCGGTGCCGTTCAGACGCGCCTCTCTTCTTCCACCATGGCCATGGTGAAAGAAGAGACAGGCAAGCTTATCGAGAACGCAAGAAATGGCATACGCAGCAGGGAGAGCTTTCACCAATAGACCACGCAAACCACGTTGAGAAGTATAAGGCCAATCATGCATTCTGTGCTTACAAATCTCAGTCAACATAATTAAGCTTGTATATTTTTTTCATACTTTTGCGCACTCGTGGGTACTGGTCGGCAATAATATTAAAAGGGAAGCGAATTTTTGTTTTGGTTGTCCTTCTTTACATTATCTAAAGTGTGTGAAACACCTTCCATATGATTCACCCGCAATCACTCGATTTCGTAGAATACTTTTTAAAAGTTTAACGAAAAAGTAACTATATTTCGCTATAATTTAAGGACTGGTTATAAAAACAGCACGATACCTGTTGGTGGTATCCAATGAAGCGGCCCACGATGTTGGCGTTGTTGACAACGTTAAAGTGAGACAGTCGCACAGGTTTGGGTTCTCCAGTTGTACCCTATGTTAAAAAAAGCCGTAAAGTGTACCATGGCAATCATATAAGAATGGCGTAGTATTATGTTCAAAACAAAATTATCGTACTTTCTTCCGCTTTTTGTTTTTTAAACAACAACGGAAGGTACAATTTCGACCAGCTAGCCTGGCTATAGTACCACCACACGTAAAAATGTGACGAACACTACACGTATATTTAACATCTGCACATATATAAATCCATTAATAAAGGCAGGAGACCTATATGATTGAATAAGAGACTTGGTGCCTTTATAGGTGGCCGTGCTTTCCTGAAAATAAGATATTATAAGGCCACATCACGTGTGGGTGATCTGGCCATTTTCAAGCTTCTAGCTGGTTCAGGCTGCCCAACAGCCCGACGGGCCATCCATATTTGTGCAGCCTATGTATAATTGTACATTTCAGACACTTCGCGGCTGGAAGACCATATCTATGGTAAATCCATTAATCGTCTAGCCCACGTCGAAACACACGTAGTGTACTAGTGATGAGACCCAAGGCTCCGCGTATATTTTCCGGGTCGGGTTTGCAGCGTGGAAAACCCTGCCCAGAATCCAGGCTGGATTGTCACGCGCGTCTCCGAGCGAACGCGGCCGCTGCCGAATAGTTATCGTGCTCGACTCCAATGTAAAAGACCGAGGTTCGATGCCAGGCCTTCCATACACCTTTTTTGTTGTTCTTGTAAATGCCGCGTTCTGGTGAATTCGAGAGCCCCGTTGCCTGTTCGAGGACCGAATATTGTACGCACCAAGCCTTCCGCGCCGATTGTCCCAGAAGCCCACGCTCGTACTTCAGAAACTCTTCGTGGCGACCAGGAGTGAACTTCGCCCTGGCGCTATCCTGCCACTTCGTCGACATCGGCGCTAGCTTTCTTCTATTTTGTGTTGGTACAAGTTCGCCGCATTAGAAGTTTAGTTACCGTCCGTCATTCTTCGCCTCGTCAATTGTTATTAGTTACATTTGTTGGAGCTGCGTGGTATCACATTACATGCTCGTGAAATGTACAACTCAGATGACCTGCAGGGCTCGATCTTTTTTTAAGTCTTGGAAAACTAATCCTCATAGACGAACCCGAATTCCGAGCCAACCGCCACAACCAAGGACTGCCTCCGGAGTTCGGTCAACTGCTAGAGCAGCCGAGGAAGACGAAAACGCCAACGATGGGGAACGAGTGGCAGCAGGCAACGAGTGGTTTTTCCGTTTTTTACCCGCCCTTTGTGCGTCGGAAAGCGGCACCGTTTCACGGCAAGATTCAGGATGACGTTGAAGACTGGCTCATCCGGTATGACTGAGTGGTGCGACACAACTACGCGACACCAGAACCTCACCTGAAGAACATCTACATTCCATTAAAGGGCACCGCTAGGCAGGCACGTAGCCAGGAGGAGGCCCATGGGGCCCGCCCCCCCCCCCCCCCCCCCCCCCAAAATCTTCCATTTTGCATGGGTCTTCCTCTCCCCCCTTCCCCTCATACAGCATTTTGTCATGAGTGGGCCCCCCTTGAAACAAAATCCTGGCTACGTGCCTGCCGCTAGGCGCTGTTTCGAGAACCACGAGCCAACGACAACAGCGTGAATGTCTGCAGGAGTGAGTTGCTGTGGACGTTTACTGCGTAACGCGGAAGGGAGAAGGCAGAAGCCATTTTTCCAATGCGAGCTAATGTCCCCAAAGAGACCGTAACGAGCTTGTTTGAAGACGTCTTTCGCCTAAGCAACCGTGCCGACCCAAAAGTCACAGTCAACAAGAAGCTGTGGGCCGAAATGCGTGGCGTGAGATACGAAATCCTTGGAGGCCTCGTCCGCTACCCGTCAACAACTGTCGAAGCCTTCGTCACTTACGCAACAAACATCAGGAGTACCCTTCAAACGTGCGCTTGTCACTACCAGCGACAACCTGGCGTCTCTGCATTCATCCTGTTTAGAGACAGAATCGCCCTTGTTACCCAGCTGGAAATAACCCAAAGCGTCCTCCGGAAGTAAATCAGGCATTTGCTGCTAGCCGCTAATCGTCCAGCAACCCTCTCTATCGACGATGTTGTGCGCGAGGAAGTCCAACGGGCGCTCCAACCTGAAGTTCCTATCAACACTAGGACGCCAGAGAAACTGACATTGAGCTACGCCGCCATGGTAAGGTGACCGCCGCAAACCAACCACCGAGCCACGGAGCAACCCCAACGAGACCATCCGATGCCGCCCTGCTCAAACCTCGCCGAAATATACCGACGTATGGAGGACGGCGGACTAACGACCGTTTTACTACCATTGCGGAGAAGCCAGCCATATCTACCGCCGTTGCCCCTGCCGGTAAATAGGACTGTGCGGCTTCCACCCAAACTAACCACGCCCATGCTACGGCGAACGATCGTGTGAGATCGAAGAGTACCTCTGACGACCTCAGTCTCCCCCGCCTGGAAATCTGCGTGGGTCTTGGTCGCCGCCACCACGAAGTCCCGCTTCGGATATGCACTGACGTGGTCGTCAGAGCCTCTCGCCATTGTCGCTCCGGAAAAAAACTAAGCGCAGCAAGCCCTGAAGGTGGAGTAGCCGTAGACCGACGATATAAAGAGGCTCCAAAGACGCCGGAGACTTCGTACTCGACCGAGGCCATCCGTCGGAGCGACGCTTCTGCAAAGGTGCCCAATAGTTCGAAAGTGACCAGCGACGGCCACGACGCGTCGACACTTGTGGACATCGGAGCAGTATACTCCATCTTGAGTGGGAGGCTTTCACGCCGTCTTCGGAAAGTGAAAACGCCTTGGGGTGGCACTTAAATACGAACCGCCGGAGAACACCTCATCCTACCAATTGGAAGATGTACTGCCCTCGTCAAGATTCGCTGTGAGATGGTCCCTGTGAAGTTTGTAGATCTGCAAGAGTGTGCGAGATAGTTACCCTCATAATGAGCTTTCTTTGTGTGTATGGCGCCCTCATGGACCTCAGAGCAAACCGGCTGACGCTACAAAAACCTCTTCCACCACCGGAGGAACCCAAAGCGATGCCCTCTGTTGTCAAAGTCCTCGTAAATCATGGGTTCGCTCGAGGTTTGCGAGACAAGCCTCCAGTTGCTTCTAGAAAGAGGAATCGGTGTCTTACATTCAGTAACAGAACTTCAAGACGGGCGCTTCATGGTCCTGGTTACAAATTTCCGACAAAAGCAAGATTCCTTACGAAAAGTATCGGGATTGACCACATTGACTAAATCTACAACTCAGTCGCAATTGCTAAACTTTCAGAAGAGCCGACTTAATCGCAGCACGAGAGGACGCCGCCCTCGTAACTTGACATTGAACCAAAGGGTGCACCTATTGAACGCAAAATGTCCCAAAAGCCGGGTGGATTCATGATTTAAAAAGTTTACTTCGACTTAACATAAAACATTAATACCAAAGAAAGGTACAGACGTTTCGCCACATATGCAGATGGCATCTTCAGTATACACTGACTCAAATGAGGCGAGGTCGACCAGTCTACTTATCACACACGTTACCGCAAACGCCTGGCAGGGACCGTGGTTGGTGTTGCAGACCAATGCGTCACAACGAATAAACCAGGACTGGACGGATTTCCTTTGCCCCCACCTTTGTTTTCGGGCCAGCGTCATCGCATTGTCGAGGTCGAAACTGCTTCCTGTCGTCCAGCACTGTTCGGCAACTTTCGTCTTGGACTGCGTGGCATGGGTGGCCTTGGCAACGTTCATTTTGTGTGCTTTTAGTCTCCTTACCCTCTTTCTGCCCATTTCGCCGTAAGTCGAATGACCATGAGAGTTTGACACCGGACATTTTTTGTCCTTTGACTCACATCACCCGACCGAACACAAACGGTCCGTTGTAAGGACTTTTGTATCACGATGTCATGCAGTGTGCTCTAACACTTGGCTACTGGTGCAAGAAGTAGAAATTGTGGTTGGTGCGTTAGAGCGACGCCATTGTACCTGAATGTTTATTAACGATACGCAGAGGCGAATGCCGAGGGGAAGGCGAATAAGTCACGAGTGCGCGCAACATCTATTGTATCTATTCCCTATGTTCAGGGCGTGTCAGATGCTGTTCGAATAGCTTTGCGTCCGCTGGGCGTACAAACAGTTCTTAAAAAACATTACACCTTGGCGATTGTGTTACCGAATCGAAGGACCATACCCCTGCGGGCGGTCAGAGGGGGGTTCTATACAAAGTGAGTGTGGGGATTGTGACGCAATTTACATTGTAGAAACGGGCAGAAAGAGGGCAACGAGACCAAAACAACACAAATGGGATGTTGCCAAGGCCACTCATGCCACGCGGTCCAAGACGGAACTTGTCGAAAACTGCCGGACGTCAGGACACAGTTTCGGCCTGGACACCCGACGATCCTGGCCCAAGAACAAAGGTGGCCGGAAAGGAAATTCGTCGAGTCCTGGTTCGTTCGTCGTGACGCATCGGTGTGCAACACCAAGCGTGGCCCCCTGCCGGATGTTTACGGTGACGTGTGTGATAAGTAGACTGGTCGACCTCGCCTCATTTGTGTCAGTGGCAGACTTGTACACGTTACTGAAAAAAGTAACCGATTACAATTACAACCACTTCCCTCGTTACTTTTCATTCAACTTTTTTTTTATTACCGTAGCATAATCCGTAAGATCTCAAGCTCAATTTTTCCAGAAAAAAAAGGCTTGACCGTTTTCGTTCAGAGCTGAGTGAGAAACGCCAACATACCCAATCCCTCTCGTGAAAAAAAAAATAAATAAAAAAGCGCTGTTTAAATACATTACTCGCAAGAGCCTGGATAAAGTCGTTTTCCCTTCCCGGCTGTAGTCTCCGGTGTATCAAAAAAAAGAAGTAGCCAAAAAACGAAGCCGTGTGATTAGGCTTACTTAGCATCAAGGTCCCGTGCTTAGTGGTTTCGGGAAAAAAAATCGCCATTGCCCAGAGCTGAGTGACTCCCCCCCCCCCCCCCCCCCCCCCAAAGAATAGATTGTAAAGTGAGAAAAATAGTAATGGGGAACTTAGTAATCAGTTACAGCAAAGGTAATTAAATTACAACAATCGTTACTCCTTAAAGGAAGTTTTTTTTTTTTTCGAGTGATGTGCCTTTTTCGGTGCCGTCAGTTGGTTTGTTGGTTTGGCCCCAATGTTAGAGGTCCGGTGTGGTATCTTTTGTTGAGAGAAGTGGTGCGACGGAGGGTTCCCTTTCCTTCTTTCTTTTTTAAACCCTATATAAAGGGTTCCGTCCTCTATAAAGGTTTAGCTTTGTTTGAGACGTTCTCTTTTTTCTTCCTTGTCGTCGTCTCTCAGTACCTCAGTCTCGGGTCTTCCTTGTCGTCGTCTGTCAATACCTCAGTCTCGGGTTTTTATACTCAAATATTTGAGCCGCCACATTTCTCTGTTTTGCTTGTATTGCTATATTTTGTTTCATTGCACGTTGCATCGAGGTGATGCTCTCTTTAAAAGGTAGAGTAATGCCACGCGTGTCTCCAAGCAAGGACACCGTGGCGGAAAGTTTACCGTCCTTTGCTTCCATGCAAACGGGCGAGGTTCGATTCCTGACCACGGATGCACATTTTGTTGTTTCTATAAATTCCACGTTATTGAAAATTTGAGAACCCTGTTGCTAGTTTGAGGACCGAATGTTCTATGGCACGAAACTTCTACGCCGAGTGCTCAATAAATTCAGTCCTGTAAATAAGGGACTCCGCGAGACGAGCCTGAGTCAGTCTCGACCCAGCACTGGATCCTGCTGCTTCCACGACATCGTCGCCTGCGACATTAGCATTCTTCTATTTTGTTTTGGGCACATGTACACCCTCTTTGGCGTGCTTTCGTTCAGTCATTCGTCGCCTCATCATTTGTCATTAGTGACAATATAATCCTATGTGACCGTATAGGCAATACACAATGACCACCTGGTGCTCTATCTCACTATTTGCGCCTCATCCGAATCAAGCCACTGCAGGGAGAGAAGGGCTGGCGCATTTGAACAAATTTTGAGTGGCCAGATAACATTCTTCGAGGAAGAAAAGCAACTGGGGGGGGGGGGGGGGGGGCAAAAAGGGAGTAAGGAAATAAAGGAGACCATAGCAGCACACTTCCCCGGCTCATACTTGGGCCAGTTTGGCGCAAGCTTGTGCCAGGCTCGAGCCAATTTGGCTCTGGCTCGCGCCAGTCTGGCCCAAGCAAGGGCTGAGGAAGTGTGCTACTTGGGGAGTTTCTACTTCCTTACTCCTCAATTTCTAGCAAAAAAACTCCCACTCTAGTACATATGATAGTTATACGTACAACTATTATCGTTTGAAAGTTAAGAACCACAGTAAAAAAGTGCAGCTTCTCAGGGAGGGTTAGAAATTTCCCCTTCTATGTAGGGAATTGAGATAAATGTAGATGCATTTTACTCGATTAGATATATCTTATCTTATTAAATAGTCCACGTTTTAAACGCCCAAAAGCACCCCTCTTCTTCCGAAAACCAAATGTTTTAGGAACTACTACGCGCGGAGCATGAACAATGCGTAAAACGTCCTTTTTTCTTGACCTGAAAAGGAGTATAGTAAAATTGCGCACGGATAACGCGTTTTAAACCAGCAATTCTTGTATGCCGAGACTCACAGTACTCAGAAGCAAGAAAAGGGGCTGCTCAAGGTTATTTCATAGTGTGTGTTATGCGGCATCGGGGTGCAACCTAATGCTCAGCTGCCGATTCAATTAAAAAGTGCAGGAATTGATGAGTTTATTATCTACCATTTAGAGAGTGTTTCAGTAGATTTTTTGGTCGTGTTAATTCTGAGAGGTTATTTTAAATATATTTCGTATCTTTCTATGCGTGTTTGACGCGCTACGGCGTTCTGGTGTGCAGCGCATAAAACATTTCCTATGAATATGAAACAATTTCGCATGCACAAGTTGTAATATCAATTTCAAATAAACTAGGACGATTGCAACGTACAGTGTGCGTCGACCTTCCTTTGAGTTGTTTTTGACTCTTATTTTGAATTTATAATAATTAGGGTCCTTTTTTAGAGCTCTATCTTCTTAAATAAGGAGAGTGTTGTTCGGAGTTTCATTTCGCTGAAAATTCGGGGTTTTTGTTTTAATTTGCCATTCTTCGCAAGAGAAAGTTTTTTTCCTGTTTTAGTTTTCCACTCTTTAAGAGAAGACTCAATAATACCGAGATATAAACGTACTCTATATTCATCAAAATTTGCCTGTATAGATTGATATGTAAGAAGCTGCATTTAGAATTCATGTTCTTGCCATTGGCTATATTAACTATCCTACAAAGCATCATGCAATGAAGTGTTGCGTTAGCGATCGTCGCTACTTTTAAATGCCTAAAAATCCAGATGTACTTTTTAGGGAGCAAGCTAGATCCAGCTGGCACTGCCGCCTTCTTATGAAATTTCCAGTTTCATTGTTTTCACTGTTATCAAAATACAACCCTGTCGCCTTCCGAACAGTGATCTTTTCGTGATCCGAAATTGCATTGGCCCGATGCTTCAGTGGATTAAATGTGAACTCCCTTTCTGAAGAGACCGATGCTTCAAAGAAATCACAAGTAGCTTTTCCTCAGGACCACCGTCCTTGTGCTTTTAACAA
Source organism: Ixodes scapularis (assembly GCF_016920785.2). Classification (NCBI taxonomy): domain Eukaryota; kingdom Metazoa; phylum Arthropoda; class Arachnida; order Ixodida; family Ixodidae; genus Ixodes; species Ixodes scapularis. The sequence goes on along the minus strand of NW_024609879.1, from coordinate 44,120,972 downwards.
AATTTAGTCTTAAATTAATCAATTTCTTGTTTTTAGTGCCTTTTATATTGCCATCTTGACCTCGAAACTCTTACTTTTTTTCAGATTTATTGAAGGTTATAATACTAACAAGTGTTTTTTGAAGTTTTTATTTTCGAAAACGCGGAATCCTATTATAACCTAGGAAATAATTAATGGCGCCGCTGCTAGAATATGCAAATCCCCATAGTCGGTTTGACCGTGCCATTGAACAGCCCCGCAATTATCCGCGTCGCTCGATGGATTGCGGGATAATCGCGAAGTGTACTACGATTTCCCTTAAGGGTGAATTCATAAAACCTTGAAAAATGTTTCTCAATATGTCGACAACCTCTACGATGGTCCGGCCGGCCGGAACAAACTGCACGACTGTTACAACCTCCAGAGCTTCAAATGCTGCTCTCGTCTATCTGAATCCATGGTAATGGCTTAGTTTTAGAATATTGTTCCATGGGAGATACAGGTGTTCTAAAGCTTAAAAAGTTAGCTTCTTACACTTACCGAGGAAAATTGAATGAAGGCGTCCTGGTCGAACTGCACTTTGGCAGACACGGCGTTCATGGCGACGTGGTGTTCAGCCGTCCCTGAATTTATCAAATCATCGAAAGTAATACTGCCGCTGCGGGAAAAGAGAACGTCGATTAACCGTATTTACGTTATAGGAGAAAATGTCTCTAAGCTACAATCATGTGACGGGCTAGTTGGTTATACAAAACTTCATTCGTCAGTCCTGACGGGCTGTGCGTGTTCAGAGTGATGCCGTTCGGATTTTTCACAGCACCAGCCACCTTCCAGCGTGTCATGGACACCGTGCTGGCATGTCTCAAATGGCAGAGCTGCCTCGTCTACTTGGACGATGTCGTAGTATTCTCACGAAATTTCGACCAACACCTGAGACGACTTTGAGGCGTGCTTTAAGCCAACAAGTGCGCCGGCCTATCATTCAAGTCAACAAAGTGTCGGTTCGCCTATGGGAGACTAAAGTTCGTTGGCCGCGTCGAGAACAACAAAGGTGTCTCTCCCTGACCCAGAGAAGACCCGCGCAGTAGCTGCACTTACTCCGCCGTCTGACAAGAAGGCCGTGAGAATGTTTTTCAGTCTCTGTGCCTACTACAGGCGCTTTGATCGAGACTTCGCCAAGCTGTCCGCACCGCTGACGCACCTTACGAAGGACGCCGTAAAATTTGAGTGGACAGATCACCAGCGGTCATTCCACAAGCTCAAACGAAGACTCTCCACGCCCCCGATTCATGGCCATTTTGATCAGTTTGCTGAAACAGAGACCCACACCGATGCCAGTAACACCGGATTCGGTGCGGTACTAGTCCAAAAGCAGGACGGAGCAGAGCGAGTCATCGCATACGCAAGTCGGACGCTGTCTAACGCGGAGAGGAACTATAGTTCCTCTCCGCGAGGGGTACCTCGCTGTCGTCCGGAATAACAAAGTTTCGCCCATATTTGTATCAAAACCCTTTTCACGTGGTCACCACCCCCACTCGCGCTGCTGGCTCGCGAATATGATTGACCCCTCCGGAAGCCTTGCCCGGTGGAGGTTACAGCTGCAAGATTTCGACATGACCGTGGTGTACAAGTCCGGCCGGAAGCACAATGAAGCCGACTGCATGTCAAGGGCCCCAGTCGAGGCCGCCCCTGCCTGCACCAAAGACGACGCCGATGACTGTTTCCTCGGCGCCCTGAATTTCAGAAACATGGCAGCACTCCAACGAGACGACCCTAAGCTGTGAGCACTCATCAAGCACTTAGAGGGACAAGGAATCGCCGTCCCCCGCGTTTTCGTACGAACACTGCCAACCTTCTCTATCCGACAAAGTGTGCTCTACAAGGAGAACTTAAGTGACAACAACACGGCGTGGCTGTTGGTGATTTCTTCCAGTCTTCGAGAGGAAATATTTTAAGCCTGCCACAATGGCCCGACGGCGGGACATCTTCGCTACTGCAGGACTCTTACCAGGATACGCGAAAAGTACTATTGGCCCAAGCTTGCGAAGACAGTCCACCACTACACCCGATCTTGCCACGAGTGTCAAAGACGCAAGAAACCACCGACGAGACCGGCAGGACTTCTTCAGCCTATTACGCCGCCATCTGCCCCATTCCAGCAAACCGGAATGGATTTACTTGAACCATTCCCACCATCGACGCAAGGAAACTGGTGGATAATCGTCACAACCGATTATCTCACACGGTACGTTGAGACTAAAGCGCTTCCATCAAGTACGGCTCTTGAAGTCGCCAAGTTTATTTATCGAGTTCAATTTCCTCCGTCACGGGGCCCCCGAAGTCCTCATTACAGACCGTGGATCATCGTTCATGGCCCAGCTGATGCAGGGCCATGAACGATGCAGGGCCATGAACAATTTAACAGTAAAGATAGCTGTTTTCTCTCAGCTCATATCAGTGCCGTTTGTGCAAATGCAACTTCATGAGTCCTACTATGCAGGTACTGCAAAACAAACCACAAGTATTTAAAACAATTACTTTATTAGAAACTAATGTGATACATATTGGCTCGAAAGCCTGCTTCGGCTTATCACAGGGGTTTTGTCAGAATAACTAAACAAATAACATCATAAGAAATAATACTAACACACAACTGGTATAACTATTAGACCAGAACGAAAATAAATTACAATGACAAGATTTGTGAAGGCTTGCTTTGCCTGCTTGGTTTTGAGGATTAAGTTAGAATAAAAAATGACGTTTCCTAAAAGCTTTGTTCGTCTACTTGCTGTTTTTTCAAAGCTTTGTTTTTCTTTTTGCAGTTTCTTCTTTTATGGTTTAAATCCTCAGATCAACAAATGCACAAAAAAAAAAATCTAACAGATGTTTAAATACACAATGGAACAGACAAACCTTTGTATTATAGCTGGAATATCCACCAAATACATATGGAAAACATTAAAACAGTAACCGTTATTGGTAATTCTTTTTCCCTGTTCTAGGAATGTGCTCCGAGTGCCGTCACAACTTTCACAGCTCTTACCAAAACCTATGTATTTATTTTAACCATGAGGTGCTCAAGCACAAAACGTATGCTTCGTCAATTCCCCCCCCCCCCCCCCCCCCCCCCACATACTGACCTTTCTATGCTTAGTACATGGCTAATACCCGAGAGATTCTTTCTGAGAAGTCCAGGACGTCAATTCACAGGTCCTCGCAGACAACGCACATGCTGCCAGATGTCCATGGGTGCTTTCCAGTGAAAAGTAACGCCGGGTTCCCGAAAGTCTTTACTGGGTCCTGAGGAAAAAAAAAGCCAATGATAAGAAATAAGTTCTGGAAGTCAGACGAAGTTGTAGGTTAGAAAAGTAAAATTGTCGAGAACATGTTAAGTGCCCACAGTGTCATAGATGGAAAGTGCATGCAGCAGAGTGAAGGCAAGTGAGGCGGACGCCCATTGCTGCCTTTCTATATTTCGCTTTCCCCAATTCTCACTTGATTGTGAAGTGTTTCGTACGGTGGAACCAGTGCGTCAGGGTGTCTACCGAATTGCTGATTTCAAATTCCTTCACTTTTCTAGAATTCCCCTTGACTATTTTGATAAAAACTTCCTGACTACTTCTGGGTCAAAGGATTATAATTCGGAAACGTTATTCAGCATAGTGGTGCCCTTGCGCAACCGTCAAGCTTTGTTCCGTATCTTTGCCCTGATGAAGCCAACTTTTTGACGATTTCCCTGAGAATTTCAGGTTGGTAGACACCCTGATGATGTATCAGGTTACAGATGGACGCCATAAAAATGCAGACTATTGCATTCAAAATTATTTTAGCCATCAGGAGGAACCTAAAATATTCCCGTGGAGAGAGATAGAGAGCGGAGGGGCGGGGGAGGCTGCTGCTGTTATTGTCTACTTTTTCTTTTAAAAGAATACCAATTGAAGGCTCAAAGGGAACGTAAGTAATAAATCAGTAAGTGTACTGAGAGCACTTGAAGCACAAGGGGCACGATCCCTACTGAGGAAAGAGGGGAGGGTACCAAGTCTAGCTGAACCTGTTCTGCAGCACCCTGCATAAGCTAGGTGCTAGGCAAGACTGGGGCTTATCTACTGAGACTTTCTAGTACAGTCACAGAAAGCATTATAAGATTCTTTGCTGGGTAAGCTGCATCGTGGCTGCAATGAAAAAAAAAAGAGTACATTAGGACAGGGACAAGGAAGGAAGGGAAGACTTTTTTCTGAATAAACTAGTTGGTAGTGTGCGCTTGTTTCTTCCTTTCTCGTCCCCGTCTTATTGTGCTCCCTTTTTAGTTGCAACGAAAGCAAGCCACGATAGAATTTAGAGGGCTTAAAGCTTGCTTTAACATCTGTGTGCATGTGAGGGAACGCTTCATGTACAAGGTCTACTACAAGGTGGTAATCATCACAATTTTCCATCTGAGTAACCAAATAATGCATCCCTGAATTACAAAGTATCCTATAACTTTTCGTGTGCTGTACCGATATAGGCATCTTTTGCATGCAGAAATTGTGGGACACTAAATCTAATAGTAATTTGTTTATCATCTTTGCTTAGATAAATGTTTCTGAAGTTTGGCAGGAAAGAACCGCCTTCCTACATAAGCCCGAATCTAGTCTTTGATTTGTTTTGAAGTCATGGCCAAGTACTCCTAATAAAATATTGAAATAACCAGTTGAGAAGACAGTGAATGATACTTATCTCACTTGGTCTCCAGCTTTAAAAAAAAATGTTTACAGATTGGCATAGCGAAGACACCCTTTCAAACAGATTTATCTTAAACAACCATAGTTACATGTGATTTAGCTTTAGCATGAGTAGTTACATCGACCACGCAAACGGCACGGCTTTCCTCTGCTCTTGTCCCTTCCCCTATCGTGTTTTATTTTGCGAAGATCGGCATTAATAAGAATATTGTAGGCTCTGACGACAGCAAACAGGGCTTGTTAGTGGTTGTCCGCACCAATTTAATCATAACAGTCTAACCCTCTTTTTTAAGAATGCAAACAAAAAGATGCTCTCCCCCTAAAAAAAAAAGGAGTAAAGTAGATTAGAGTATGACCATAGCACCTCTATACTCACAAAGCCTGCCAGTTCGACGACAGAGTCATAGAGTGCCTGGTCACAGATTTGGAGCGCGAGGATTTAGTAGCACAGAGCATTAAAGAGCCGTTCCTCGGGGAACCTGGACGTTAGCTCACAGCTTTTGCAGTGGCGAGGACCCAAAACATACTTTTTTCGTGCTTCGCGTCCGCTGCGGCGATACTCTTGTCCGTTGTATGCCACTCCACCTTTTCCATTTCGGCGACCGCTTCTTGTGGCAAATCTGCCAGGTTTTGTCAGTATAAAGGAGGCTATGGTATACGACATATACTGGTGCTCTGTAGCGGGGCGCCATCCTGCTGTGTAATCTTTGGGCAGACCCTTTGTCCACAGAACTCTGAGCATGAAGAGGTTATCTGTCCTACCTGTGACATTATCTGCAACTCACAAATTTCAGTGCTGCATTGGATTGTTCACAGCAAGGCATGGAAGTGAGTCATGTTTTTTTTTTCATCCGGAAAAACGCAAAACTTTGAAATGGCCCAATTGTTTACCTCGGCAAAAGCTGCACGGTTCGGGGCACAGCCACGCAGGCGGCAAGGCGTTGACACCAAGAGGTCCCGTTCTCTTTCCCTCGCTGGCTCCTGTGGTACCCTTGTCTCCGTCGACTGAAAGGAAAGTCCTTTCAGTGTCGTGCATACTTGAGCCTCCACTGAAGCAAAAATGATTCCATGTGAACCTACTTGCCATTAAAGAGGAAAGTTCACTTCTTCAGTCTTATTTTCTACCCACCTAATACAATAGTTTGCTAACAGGAACACCACCGTTAACTAGAAAACTCATTCGTAATGCAAGTCCTACGTATTAAGGAATCATGTTCAAGGTCTAATTAAACAACAACCATGGGCACTAAAGAAAATTTCCTACATGGGTGAGTATTATACTCCGTCTCACCCTACGATGGACTAGGGCCCGAAGGCTGGCGGGAGGAGCACCGCCTCAGAAAAGCGTGCATCCGCATTGCAAAAAAGTGCGGAAAAGAAATTCCGATTCGCCGAGTACGAAGAGCACCTATATTACGCGTATGGTTCTCTGTTGTTATCTTATAACACGCTATTTTATATTGGTGAAAAAATGTAATTTGTATATAGGTTGATAAATATTGGTGCCATATTTCGCACACATGTCAACTATTTTGAGAACTTGGACGGTGCGCAGGCAACACTGATGTAAAGTCGTTTCGCCTTAGCCAAAACAATCCACTCCAATCTTCGTGCACGTTTAACACGTACGTTCCCGTGTCGAACACGAGACCACTCGATCTGACTCATCTTCATTATCTAATGGCCACTGGTTCTGATCCCGGGTTCTTTTCGCCACATCGCTAGCGGACGGTATTTAAGAAAGCCCCCTTCAGTAGTCTGGCGCGGCAGATTGTACTTAACGTGTATTTTAAGCTTCGAGTCGAGAATCCGGCTGCGCCGTATCACGAGACCGTTCGGAGAGTGACGGAATTAACGGGTGTAGGGTACGCCACAATCTTTAGATGGAAAACGCTTCTTGAAAAGAGTGCCTTAACAGGCACACCGTTGAGAGCCCTCATCTATACGCACGAGATGGGAAAGGCCTCCGGCCACGCCAAGTGTGCTGGACTCGTTCCATCACCAGGGTCTCCGGCTGATCGTGCGTGGTTTCTTCCGGCGGAACGAATGTCCTACGGTGCTAAAGGCAAGTCCACATCTTAATGCCTTCGCTTATTTTATGCAATCTATTCAACTGCTAACGAGAAAAAGGTGAGGGATTGCTTAAAGATACAGATATGATTACCCCGTGACATCTTAAATAACATTCAACTGCCTCCCAAATGAGTTCACCGTTTGCACATATATAGACGTTCGTGAGCAAAGCCCAAATATTGCAGATTAAATGACGTTGGCGCATATTTGCTGTCTGTATAAAAAAGGCTGCTGGCACCAATCGGGGCCAAACATGAGCGCCAGATTTAATATTGTAATTAAACAAAATGTAGTTAGAATATGCTGATAAGTTCATTTCAGTGTGTATTATTATTACGCTGCATTTATAACGTGGAGTAGAGTTTCCCAGTATCCGACAAATGCAGTCACAAATTTGTGGGCACACTGATAAAATTCTCAATGACATTTGCACATAATTGCGTCTGACAGTCCAAATGTCTGCCTTGAGCTCAAAATTTTTTATGGTTTGTTGTCATGACAGGACATTTTCATTGCAACAACTAACTTGTTGTGGTGCTGCAGGTTCATGATCAGGCGGCATTATCGACGACTGGATGGTGCGTCTCTTGCTCACTCCAGAACCGAATCAAGCGACAGGTTCAGGATCAGGCGGCATTATCGACGACTGGCTGATGCGTCTCTTGCTCACTCAAGAACCGAATCAAGCGGCAGGTTCAGGATCAGGTGGCATTATTGACGACTGGCTGGTGCGTTTCTTGCTCACTTAAGAAACGAATCAAGCCGCAGGCTCAGGATCAGGCGGCATTATCGACGACCGACTGGTGCGTCTCTTGCTCACTCAAGAACCGAATCAAGCTGCAGGTTCAGTATCAGGCGGCATTATCAACAACTGGCTGGTGCGTCTCTTGCTCACTCAAGAACCAAATCAAGCAGCAGGTTCAGGATCAGGCAGCATTATCGACGACTGGCTGGTGCGTCTCTTGCTCACTCAAGAACCGAATCAAGTGGCAGGTTCAGAATCAGGCGGAATTATCGACGACTGGCTGGTGCGTCTCTTGCTTCTCTCAAAAAGCAAATCAAGCAGCAGGTTCAGGATCAGGCAGCATTATCGACGACTGACTGGCGCGTCTCTTGTTCACTCAAGAGCCGAATCAAGCAGCAGGTTCAGGATCAGGCGGCTTTAGCGACGACTGACTGGTGCATCTCTTGCTCACTCAAGAACCGAATCAAGCTGCAGGTTCAGGATCAGGCGGCTTTAGCGACGACTGACTGGTGCATCTCTTGCTCACTCAAGAACCGAATCAAACAGCAGGTTCAGGATCAGGCAGCATTATCGACGACTGGCTGGTGCGTCTCTTGCTCACTCAAGAACCGAATCAAGCAGCAGGTTCAGGATCAGGCGGCTTCAGCGACGACTGACTGGTGCATCTCTTGCTCACTCAAGAACCGAGTCAAGCTGCAGGTTCAGGATCAGGCGGCATTATCGACGAATGACTGGTGCGTCTCTTGCTCACTCAAGAACCGAATCAAGTGGCAGGTTCAGAATCAGGCGGAATTATCGACGACTGGCTGGTGCGTCTCTTGCTCACTCAAGAACCGAATCAAGCAGCAGGTTCAGGATCAGGCAGCATTATCGACGACTGACTGGCGCGTCTCTTGTTCACTCAAGAGCCGAATCAAGCAGAAGGTTCAGGATCAGGCGGCTTTAGCGACGACTGACTGGTGCATCTCTTGCTCACTCAAAAACCGAATCAAGCTGCAGGTTCAGGATCAAGCGGCATTATCGACGACTGACTGGTGCATCTCTTGCTCACTCAAGAACCGAATCAAGCTGCAGGTTCAGGATCAAGCGGCATTATCGACGACTGGCTGGTGCGTCTCTTGCTCACTCAAGAACCGAATCAAGCAGCAGGTTCAGGATCAGGCGGCTTTAGCGACGACTGACTGGTGCATCTCTTGCTCACTCAAGAACCGAATCAAGCAGCAGGTTCAGGATCAGGCAGCATTATCGACGACTGGCTGGTGCGTCTCTTGCTCACTCAAGAACCGAATCAAGCAGCAGGTTCAGGATCAGGCGGCTTTAGCGACGACTGACTGGTGCATCTCTTGCTCACTCAAGAACCGAGTCAAGCTGCAGGTTCAGGATCAGGCGGCATTATCGACGAATGACTGGTGCGTCTCTTGCTCACTCAAGAACCGAATCAAGTGGCAGGTTCAGAATAAGGCGGAATTATCGACGACTGGCTGGTGCGTCCCTTGCTCACTCAAAAACCAAATCAAGCAGCAGGTTCAAGATCAGGCAGCATTATCGACGACTGGCTGGTGCGTCTTTTGCTCACTCAAGAAACGAATCAAGCAGCAGGTTCAGGATCAGGCAGCATTATCGACGACTGACTGGCGCGTCTCTTGTTCACTCAAGAGCCGAATCAAGCAGCAGGTTCAGGATCAGGCGGCTTTAGCGACGACTGACTGGTGCATCTCTTGCTCGCTCAAGAACCGAATCAAGCAGCAGGTTCAGGATCAGGCGGCTTTAGCGACGACTGACTGGTGCATCTCTTGCTCGCTCAAGAACCAAATCAAGTTGCAGGTTCAGGATCAGGCGGCATTATCGACGAATGACTGGTGCGTCTCTTGCTCACTCAAGAACCGAATCAAGCAGCAGGTTCAGGATCAGGCGGCTTTAGCGACGACTGACTGGTGCATCTCTTGCTCACTCAAGAACCGAATCAAGCAGCAGGTTCAGGATCAGGCAGCATTATCGACGACTGGCTGGTGCGTCTCTTGCTCACTCAAGAACCGAATCAAGTGGCAGGTTCAGAATCAGGCGGAATTATCGACGACTGGCTGGTGCGTCTCTTGCTCACTCAAGAACCGAATCAAGCAGCAGGTTCAGGATCAGGCGGCTTTAGCGACGACTGACTGGTGCATCTCTTGCTCGCTCAAGAACCAAATCAAGCTGCAGGTTCAGGATCAAGCGGCATTATCGACGACTGGCTGGTGCGTCTCTTGCTCACTCAAGAACCGAATCAAGCAGCAGGTTCAGGATCAGGCGGCTTTAGCGACGACTGACTGGTGCATCTCTTGCTCACTCAAGAACCGAATCAAGCTGCAGGTTCAGGATCAGGCGGCTTTAGCGACGACTGACTGGTGCATCTCTTGCTCACTCAAGAACCGAATCAAACAGCAGGTTCAGGATCAGGCAGCATTATCGACGACTGGCTGGTGCGTCTCTTGCTCACTCAAGAACCGAATCAAGCAGCAGGTTCAGGATCAGGCGGCTTTAGCGACGACTGACTGGTGCATCTCTTGCTCACTCAAGAACCGAGTCAAGCTGCAGGTTCAGGATCAGGCGGCATTATCGACGAATGACTGGTGCGTCTCTTGCTCACTCAAGAACCGAATCAAGTGGCAGGTTCAGAATCAGGCGGAATTATCGACGACTGGCTGGTGCGTCTCTTGCTCACTCAAAAACCAAATCAAGCAGCAGGTTCAAGATCAGGCAGCATTATCGACGACTGGCTGGTGCGTCTCTTGCTCACTCAAGAACCGAATCAAGCAGCAGGTTCAGGATCAGGCAGCATTATCGACGACTGACTGGCGCGTCTCTTGTTCACTCAAGAGCCGAATCAAGCAGAAGGTTCAGGATCAGGCGGCTTTAGCGACGACTGACTGGTGCATCTCTTGCTCACTCAAGAACCGAATCAAGCTGCAGGTTCAGGATCAAGCGGCATTATCGACGACTGACTGGTGCATCTCTTGCTCACTCAAGAACCGAATCAAGCTGCAGGTTCAGGATCAAGCGGCATTATCGACGACTGGCTGGTGCGTCTCTTGCTCACTCAAGAACCGAATCAAGCAACAGGTTCAGGATCAGGCGGCTTTAGCGACGACTGACTGGTGCATCTCTTGCTCACTCAAGAACCGAATCAAGCAGCAGGTTCAGGATCAGGCAGCATTATCGACGACTGGCTGGTGCGTCTCTTGCTCACTCAAGAACCGAATCAAGCAGCAGGTTCAGGATCAGGCGGCTTTAGCGACGACTGACTGGTGCATCTCTTGCTCACTCAAGAACCGAGTCAAGCTGCAGGTTCAGGATCAGGCGGCATTATCGACGAATGACTGGTGCGTCTCTTGCTCACTCAAGAACCGAATCAAGTGGCAGGTTCAGAATAAGGCGGAATTATCGACGACTGGCTGGTGCGTCCCTTGCTCACTCAAAAACCAAATCAAGCAGCAGGTTCAAGATCAGGCAGCATTATCGACGACTGGCTGGTGCGTCTTTTGCTCACTCAAGAAACGAATCAAGCAGCAGGTTCAAGATCAGGCAGCATTATCGACGACTGACTGGCGCGTCTCTTGTTCACTCAAGAGCCGAATCAAGCAGCAGGTTCAGGATCAGGCAGCATTATCGACGACTGGCTGGTGCGTCTCTTGCTCACTCAAGAACCGAATCAAGCAGCAGGTTCAGGATCAGGCGGCTTTAGCGACGACTGACTGGTGCATCTCTTGCTCACTCAAGAACCGAGTCAAGCTGCAGGTTCAGGATCAGGCGGCATTATCGACGAATGACTGGTGCGTCTCTTGCTCACTCAAGAACCGAATCAAGTGGCAGGTTCAGAATAAGGCGGAATTATCGACGACTGGCTGGTGCGTCCCTTGCTCACTCAAAAACCAAATCAAGCAGCAGGTTCAAGATCAGGCAGCATTATCGACGACTGGCTGGTGCGTCTTTTGCTCACTCAAGAAACGAATCAAGCAGCAGGTTCAGGATCAGGCAGCATTATCGACGACTGACTGGCGCGTCTCTTGTTCACTCAAGAGCCGAATCAAGCAGCAGGTTCAGGATCAGGCGGCTTTAGCGACGACTGACTGGTGCATCTCTTGCTCACTCAAGAACCAAATCAAGCTGCAGGTTCATGATCAGGCGGCATTATCGACGAATGACTGGTGCGTCTCTTGCTCACTCAAGAACCGAATCAAGGGGCAGGTTCAGAACCAGGCGGCATTATCGGCGACTGACTGGTGCGTCTTTTGCTCACTCAAGAACCGAATCAAGCGGCAGGTTCAGGATCAGGCGGCATTATCGACGACTGATTCTTGATCACACAAGAACCGAATCGAGCAAGTCGCATTTGTTCTTTGCTGGTGCAATATGTGACACCATGTCTGGTATGATAATAAAACCTGTTTTGAGAGATACATTGTAAATCTGCATTGTTTAATTCCAGCACCTAAAAATATGAAGTAAGCGTAGTATTAGAAAACTCTGAAGTAAGCAAGATTTCAGTCTGGTGAGTAAGGACATCTTAAAACTGAAACAAACGATGCATCATAGCATGTGTCACTGTTAATGAGATTCCTGTTACAAAATCGCATGATTATAACGAAGTAAAATGCGCGTGGGGGGAATAATGAGTTTATTGCTTTTTGTAGCTTGTAGTGTTTTGCGAGCGCTGTGTGAAGGATTGTCCAGAAATCTTATCGATGGATGTTTTAAGCAGCGCTGAGCGCGTGCTTTGGGGAGAATGCAAACACTCACGAGAAAAAAAGTTCCTACGGGAAGTGCATGAATAAACATATGGCCTTTCGGGAACCCCCCTCAAGGTTCGGCGAGGCCAAAGCGAGGTGAAAATTCGCAAGGACAGCATCGCCACGTTCACGTGAAGTGGAGGCGTATAACGTAGAGACAGCACACGTCATTGGGCTCAAGCATGTTTCGCCAACACTCTCATCTATCGACTCAAACACTGTGTTCAGCTCATGCAGCCTTTTTTTAATAGATCGGACCTTGGGATACCAAATGTGTCAACGGCGTTAGGCTGGGAGAGACAAGAACTTTCACCCACGCTGTCCCCACAAATTACGCTTGACTACTGACGCCGATTGTCCCGGCGCAGCGGGAACACGCATGCCGTAGGCTATGGTTCAGAGAGATACGGAGGCTTCGCCTCCGGCAAATGATAAAATTAACCAAACGACGTACCGACGAGTAAGTATACATTCAAGGAAGGCTTTTAGTCCTAGCGGCAACCCAGGCGCGTACGGTGCTGACGGCGGTACGGGCGAAGCACACGCATATGGATCAGCAGTCGAGATTCCTTGAGTGCCGTAACTATTCGTTCTGTGACAAGGAATTAGAGGAAAAACTCAGCAAGCAGCCGGAGCCGCCGCTTCAAGTTTTCTATCAGCAGACGAAAAACTCGCCTCCACATGACGCGTCCTGGCGCACTGATACGTACGACGGAGCAAACATGCAACGTGGTTTCAAACAGGCTCGTCATTGGACCCGGCGGCCTGTATCATTGGGCTTTAGTCCATCGAAGGATGAGACGGAGTATAGTGGACCCGATTTGGCCAACATTTGCGAGGCCTAGCTTGACAACATAATAAATTACATTGTTTCTGGTCACTTTATTTTTTTAGATGCCTTGGCATTAGTTCTGACCTTGGACTGGTTTTGAGCGCATCAATATAATGTTTGCAACTTCGCCATGGGAACCACGAAGTTCTTTCAAAACTAAGTAGCAAGCTTTAAAATAAAATAACAAAAAAGTTGTACAGATGCACGATTATAACTACCATTGTCTATGCCCGTACCTGCTGGCACCTGTTTCCAGAAAAATCAACAAATACCAAAGCAATGCACGAGGCCTGCCGACAACCTGATGAAATGCCAAGAACGCATGAACTGTTAAGTTTTCCCTTCACTTCATGGTTCTCTAAAGGCCCGTTCACACTCTTGCGACCTCTTAAAACTGAGTTCCTTAAAACCTCCTACAACGAGAGGACACACTGGCGCCATCTATTGGGTAGCAGTGTAAACTTGGCGGTCCGGCATATTTACTATTTCTCTTGCGCATTATCCTTTCTTTCTTGGCTCTAAAAACTTTTGTAAACGTTATAAACAAGCCTTTCTTACAGGTATTACACACGCTTGAACTTGGAAATCCCGCGAAACCTTCGCTCTTGTAAAATGCAGTTCCAGGGTCACCCCATAGATGGCGCCAGAATGCCAGTGTGTACCCTTGTCCTAAGAACTTTTAAGAAGTTTTAACAGATCTTGTCTCTCTCGGACGTACTCGGTTGCAAGAGTGTGAACGGACCTTAAGACTCAAGTCTTTGCCAACTGTGTTCATTTTCTTTAATCTTGGAAAGTGCTTCTAAGATAGCCGTGCCCATGTATCCTCCCGAAGTTGCTGGCGCAGGCTTGGGACACCCTCGGAAGCTTCTGTCGTTTACTTTGGAAAACTGTGGTCGCACACATACTGCAGTTCCATCCTCCAGCCAAGGCTACCCACTTGCGCTTGCACAGCTTTCGCAGTTAGTTCATGCTAAGGTGAGACGAGGTATAGTGGCATTTGCACATTCAAGATAGCAAAACCCACCACATGTCGCTCCGAGCGGCATGATGATGATTCCCAAGAGCTATTTCGCATGTGGTCTATAAAACCTATATATTGCACGATGCTGAACCTGCCAATTGCTACATAGTTTAGAGCCGGGAAGGCGGACATGCAGCAAGGCACGCACCTGGAACTGCATCCACTTTAGCAGGTGCAATGGGCTTCCTTCCCACGGCACCATACTTCGTTACGCCTGGAAGGTTGGCCTGTCACACTAATATTGACCAGGTCCTCGCCCTTGTAGAGGCACCGGGACAAAAGGATCAGCAGCGCAAGTCGAACTTGGCCTTGCCTATGGCCCAGTCAAATTTTTTTTTCTGGTAGGGAAACCCCGCCTTGGAGGTAACGCTGCAAGTGTAAATATAATTATAAATAAACAGGTGCTCAAACAAGTTTTAGTACAGGTATAGTGCCTGGACGTATTCCCCACTGGTGCAATTGCCATCTTGTTCCTCCCATGTATTAAGTGTTGTCCCAAGGAAGCAACAATGATGTTGCAAAACCAAAAGTGTCATACAGTCGAAAGTCTGCAGTTGGTGTTCAAGCCTCTAGTGAATAAGACAAGGAGGCACAAGTGCCGCTGTCATCATGGCGTCCCAACCTGTTACTGTGAAGTGACTGTGGACAGTCGAGGCACTGAAAAGAATGGTGCGGTAAACACACCGGATGGCTAACCCCACCTAACACCTCTTGACGAGTTTGTGCCAGTTTCGTAAGTGGCATCAAAGCGCCTGAGCAGGAGGCCCGTGCAGGACTCGGAAGCAAATGGCAGTGTAGCCCTGAAATAAGAAACACTTGGAAGTGAGTGCCAGCACGGCACTCACTCGTGGCACGTGTCTCTCGCTTTCAGACAATTAAGGCTTGACCGCATGTAAGTGATTTAGTGAGCAACGAGACGAGCATGGGCAACAGCGACGGAGATTTCTCACTGTCGCTTGTAACGCTGCCCGGTTTTTGAATTACTAGAAAACGTCGCTCATCAAATTGGTCGCCTGCTCCTGTGGCTTTCATGCAGTGTGCCTCGTCGTGCGGCTGAGCGATAGCAAAAAGGGTCGCCCCCCCCCCCCCCCCATCGCTTGTCCCGTCTCTCCCTTCATATTTGTCAGCGGTTGCAAAAATGTGAAGTGTGAAATTTATGTAGGGCTTTATCCATGCCGGCTCTCAGACTGCTGGCAGAACTTTGGGTTTCAGTGAAATACGACCACATGGTTTCTCACTCTGCTTATGTACTGAGGAGGAAAGCTGACGGGGAAGTAGTTGAAAAATCAGTTCATGATCTCTCCAAGAAAGTTGTTCGAAACACCTCGTGTTTCGTTGTTTTTTTGGATGTCTACAGTGCCGTACGACGGCACTCCACCTACGCCTACAAGTGCCGTCCGAAAGAAAATCGAACAGCACATGTATCCCTGAGGAGCTCGTTAACCAACTCCTTGCATACATTCATGCCGCCCCGCGGCAACAGTATGCGGCTGCTAATTACAAAACTATTAACCTACTTGGCCCCGTTGCGCATGACGTCTCGCAGCTTCCAACCCCTCTGTCCCATACCAAGCCCCGCTTTCCCCCATGTACCTCCTGAAAGGGACGCCCATACCATTTTGTTAAAGGGGCTTTGCAATCATATTTAAGCGCCTACCTTCTTTGCGGTTTCCACGTCTCTTGGAATTCGGGCAGGCCAGCGGGCACGGGGAGAGTAACTAAATGTCAGCGAGTCATATTTTAATCGGAAGACGCGGAAACCTCCTCCACCTACGACGGCGACCCGCGTTGCCGAAAGCGCGCAATATGTGACGTCTTTGGTCCTGGGCTTACCACTGGTCAGAGCCGCTAAAAGCTTCTTTTTTAGTCGAAATACAAAATATAAGTGTCGCGAACCGTTTCAATTATGTATGAAAGTAGTTTTTGTTCGGTAATTTAGATTAGAAAAGAAACAAATGCAGTTTATAAAGTACGGAAACGAAAAAAGACTCGTCGACAAACCCGCCACCAAGCGGCGGAAAAAACGGCGCATACTAGAAAAGGCTAGTGGGATGAGGCTCCGACGAACAGCGAGCGTAGAGAGGTCCCGGATGTACGCGGCGGCGCTGCGGTCGTATACCGGCTCGAGGATCCGACCGGTTCCGAGCGTTCCGAAGGCTTTCGGCGCGGGCTGGGCAGGAGATTTGGCCATTTGGCGGTTTTGCAGCGCGAGGTGGCTCCCGTTCTGAACTGATCTTTACACCGTGTTTGCTGTACCCTATTGAAAATCGCTCTGATGGGACTTCGGACTTTTTTAACGGGTGTGAAGGGGACTTCAGGAATTTCTGAGATGTTTGAAGGGGGCACCGATATTTCCTGGTGGGTTCACTGGCCCCGTCAGAGGCTCTCCTGAAATCTCTAAAGTGCCTTGAAATTTCTGAATGCTTGCCAAGAACTTTTCCAATGGGGTCGGAAAAACCTTCAGGCTTCTTGAGATTTCTGTGGGACAAGGGCTTAGGTCGAGAAAACAGATTTCGCAGATTTAGAACATAGCTGCTTATTGTTCGCGACGGGGGAAAAAGTATTTGGAAGATGCCGATCGTATGTGTGTACGGTCAGATTCTTATTACTGCTCTTCTATCAAATACGAGTGGGCTCCTGGACCCGTCTGTCACTGCCCGGGTGTTCAGTCGCCAAAAAGGCCACTGAGGGCGACCGCCTCATGTGGAGAATTGACGAGCCGCGGGCCGAGTGATGTTGGCCGAGCGGCATTTTGAGGCGACCGAAATCCGTGCAACCATGTATAAAAAAAAGAAAAAAAAGAACAAGCCGAGAGTAGTGCGCGCTTTCCAGGAACAGGGACACACGCGGGAGCGACTCGTTCCGGGAAACGGTCCCTCCACGGGGGACTGACCCCGATAAACAATCCACACTGCGCCTCTCTCCGCCCGGCGATGGGGAGAGGGTGCAGGGCTGCCAGGCCAGCGGTCGGGGGGAGAGGGTGGTGTGTGCAAGCGGGGGAGGCCATAGCCATTTTTTCTCTGCTCGTGTGCGGTTCCGGTTATCCCACGAGCCGGGATGTTTGGAGCGGACCAATTTCCTCCAGGAAGATGAGCATGCATGGTTCTGACGGCTCACCCCTTGGTCTGTTTTGATCCGTGCAGTTTCTTTCTTGGTACCGCAGGTGAACCCTAGTTCGGCGCAGGCCGCCTTCAGCACCGCTCGAGCGCCATTGTGTTCAGCGCCTTTAAGGAGATGGTGGCCGATGTCGGCTTACTCGCTGCAAAGCCTGGCAGTCGGGGTCAGCGTCCCACCGCATGTTGTGCCTGCGCACCGGAATTATGGCACTGTGGGTGTTGAGACGGCGGATCACGGCCGCTGTCCGGACTTGTTCCCTGCGCCTCTTCGTCCGGCCGACTTCAGACCAGCGAGCGAAAAATACGCCGAAGACGCCGGCGCGATGTCATCATGGACGAAACCGTGACTGTGCTCGGGATTTCTCAACGGCGGCGGGTGCTGCTTACGAGTTCGTGCTTTTCGCTAAACGTGCTTAATGAGACTGTGTATGTGTCCGTGAGGTGCACCTGCTCGGTTTTATTAGCTGAACTACCGTACATCAAGAATATACCCAGCGGCATTGTGAGTACTTTGAAAGGTATTTTCTTTGTGATAAAGAAGTCAGTTGTCCCCGTTTGATTTGATCTCTTTCGCCTACAGTTCCTTGCGCCGGGTTTGAACAAGCGTTGCTTATTATCACCTTTTTGAGTTATAATATGCTTGTAAAACTAAATGTCGACATTAAATTTTCAATAATGTTTTGAACTGCATTTTTGTTTATGGTGCACAGTCATTAGGGCGTCTCGAGGGTCTGACGGGTTGAAGGGCTGTGGGGCTAATGGGTTTTTCTACGGGGTATCCTTGAAGGGTTTTTCTGTAGGGTATTTTTGAAGGCCTGTGAGGTCCCATAATCCTTCAAGGCTGACGGTCCCTTTAGAAATATTTTCAATAGGGTAGTTTGTAGTCAATGAAGTGTTAAGCCAAATTAGTCCTTAAGCGCGCAGCAAATGCAATGCAAGCCGCCCTGGCCGCCCGCCTCATACAGCCTATCCACCACGTGCTTTAGTGGCGCCCTCTGGAGCCGTCGACACGGAGTGCGGCAGCCGTGAGCGCTCGATGAGCTCACTACTCTTCTAGTTCACGGCCACTCAAGCCAGGACTTACGACGTCATGAAGGAGGTTATTTTTTGTTTGTTTTTCGTAATTCTAAATTGCCTATAACTTTTAAAATAAAGCGAAATTTGAGAAAAGAAAGGTTTCTTTAAGTTACTACTTCAGTGTGCTCAAGTTTGGTGCAAATTAAAAACCAGTCAAAAAGTTGTTGCAGGGCCCCCTTTAAGCAAAGTTTTGTCGACAACATCCTTTTTTTCCCGTGTTAATGTTAAAAAAGAAATGACGTAAATATCGCCAATCGCCTCGACGAAACAAAATGTTCGAGAAAAAGATTTAAAAAAGAAAGCCCACACTGTGGATTGAATCCGGGTCCGCTGCCTGTGAGGCGAGCTACGCTACAATTTCCAATAAGCTACGCTACAACTTCGAAAAACTCGTTTTGACAATTCGCTTTACATAAGACATTCGGACGGCACTTGAAGTCGTGAGTGGAGTGCCATTGCACGGCACGTAAACGTTCTGCAAGAGTGCCATCAGGCGGTACTCGACACTTCATTATTATATATATATATATATATATATATATATATATATATATATATATATATATATATAAACGAATATGTGCAGATGAATGAACCGTACTTAAACGAATGAATCAAAGAATCAAAGTTTTTTAGGAACCCGCCGAAAGCCAAAAAATCAATTTTACTGAAATTCTAGATTTCTTTCGCTTCTCCCATACGCTTTATGGATGGGAGATTTGCCGACTGACTTACATAACCAGTCCCAAAAGAGCCTTGGTCCTTGAGCTGCTTGTAGTGCCATACAAGCTCGTGAGCAGCTGCACTGTAGTACTTCCCGGGGTAGCTGAAGTGAGAAGTCAAAAGTATTAGGTGAAATACTAAAGGAATATAGAAAATAAAGATTTTTGAGGAGCTGATTAGGTATAGAAAGCCAGAGACGCTGATATTAGTGAGAAATACTGCCAGATCTGATGACGTTTCCTTGAGACTTTAAAGTGGCACGTTCTGAGTCGGTTCGAATTTTGGAGCAACGCGTGACATGAGTTGCCACATCGACTACAATAAACAAAACACACACACACAACTGCATACATGATAAATTTGGTCTCATCAGAAATGTGCCTCATGACCGAGGCCAAGGGAAGCAATTTCCAAAATTATATTAACGCGAAACGTTTATACCCTGAAGAGACAGAAAACTGAAACCGTAAGCTGTTTGTCCGAATGTGTGGAGAGGAGAAGGCAAAAGGCGTTTGCACGAAAGGAGCCGTGAAAGACGACGCCAAAGCCTGGGGCTCGTCGAGCGGCTCAGCAAGCTGATATGACTGACAATGAACTTTCATCTTCGCAATTGCAGAAGTATGCTGATGCTTAAGCCGATGTATATACAGCCTAGAAAGAGCTCAACGCTCGGAAAAAGACTAAAAGCTAAGCCTAACAAAAGCATCAGCGAGAGGGCCATACCATTTACATTTCATATGTCGCATTCAAATTGCAGGGAAATTCGCGATATTTTTATCGCCAACAGGCAGCACCAGGCAGAACGGGCAGCGCGCCTCAAACCAACAATCGCTAGCAAGTGTACTTCGTTGCGCCTTACAATGGACCAGAGAGAAGCCTCAAGACATGAGCGCTTAGCGTCTGGTCACAAAGGTGTCCATTCATTTCAGGTGCATTCGAAAGCAGGTAGCTCACGCTAAAAGGGCCCCTCCAGATTTTTTGACTGCTCGGAAACTTGCGCTGAGACTGACCTGGGTCAGTGTAGTAAGGCGGAAGAAACACTATATCTTGTGGTTTTGTTATTGTTCCCCAAGTCTCCCGAACAACTAGGAAGGCAAGGAGCACAAAAAAGGCAGAAGCTAAAAGAGCATTGGAGGGGCCCTTTATTATTCGCTGTCGTCCATGTCAAGACGAGACGTGAGTACAGCCGGTATAGCTATGCGACGCTTCTCTGACGCGTAGACCTCCCTAGCCTGGTGGTCTACCCAAAATGAACCCTGTCGCGATCCGTCAAAACTTTGTTTACATTTTTTTTTTCGCAGAATAACATTCTGGGTTTGCAAAGGTCATGAACATCCATTCAAGGATGCCTTCCGGCACATGATAAGGAATGAGTCCGCCTACTTTGATCTGGCTCACGGCAAATTGAATATCCTTGGGCAGCTCTGGGAGCGTGTACTGTTGCAGGAGAGCCACACTTTCTGGCCACGACTGTCCTTGCGGCCCAGGCAGTATCACGAAACTTTGAGAAACAGAAAGAAGGCATATTACATTCTTCGCACAACATCATAGCCAGCACGTGGCAGTTTTAGAAGCATCATGGACAACTAAGGTTGCCAGTTAAAATTGCAAGGCTTCGCTCCAGCTGAAACGCCTGGCTATGAAAAAGATGCGTTGACCGACACAGCCACGTGCTGAGCTAGTGGCTGAGTCCTGAAATCTTTAGAATTCAGGAAGAAGTGTGTAATTATCCTATCCACTTATCTATCTGCTTACAAGAGATTGAAAAGCAGTCATAGAATTACGAGCCTTGAACGAAACAAATGTTATTATTTGATGGCAACCCTTAAATGGCTTCAGCTGCCATGACAGCTCGGCCCATGTCAGTCGCTGCAGGCTTCGTGACCAGCTGTATGCGTGATTTGTCTTCCAATGCGGTGTCGGGAAAAAGGTCGAAACACGTTTCGCACTCTGCCATATACCTGTTGATAAGAGAGCGGAAGGTATATCGGGCACGTGCTCAAGTAGTACCTCAGAATTGCTTCACCCATTAAAATGAAAAAGAGTAAAGCTATACGCACTACGTCGTGCACCTCAACCGAAAATGGCTATAGGCAGGGCGCGGAGAGCTCACGCCATTTGGGTCACCCTCTTCGGACCGCGTGTCTATCACTGGGGAGCGTGTTAAGCCAGCCCCCACCTGCTTTCATGCCGCTTTGCAGCGACAGGGTGCCGCCGCTAATTACAGAACTATTAACCCACTTAGCCACCCCCGTACACGCCGCGAAGCGGCGTGTACGGGGGTGACTAAGTGGGGTGGCGATGTAAGCATCGCCAAATGCTTCGACAAAAACAAAATATTAGGAAAAAAACATACACCCATGCCGGGCAACGAACTCGGGTCCCGCTGCGTATGAGGCAGACGCGTTACCCGCTACGCTGAGCCACATATTCAGGAACCACGTTTTGACATTTGGTTTTATACGAGAACCAAAAAGTTTCGTGTCGCGCGTATAGCCATTGCCGGTCGAGGTACACGACGTAGTTCGTATATCTTTATTCCATGGAAAAAGATAGCTACCAAAACCGGCATAGCTTTACGGAAATACGCAATGAGCGAGGGTAGTGCATACCTGAAACAGCACCTCGATAACGTCGAACTCCAGGAACTTGGCTGCGATGAACTGCCGCAGCGTTGTTTCGCTCCACCCTTCTTCACATCTAAGACCTGCCTGCTTCCGTTATGATTAACACGAAAACTCGTTATGATTGACACGTAAAAAACTGACGTCCGAACCGTTCAAACCGTGGTCCCTCCCAGTCGTTCCTAACGCGGAGAAAGTAACCCTAAAAGGGTAATCCGCGCCAAAACAGTGGCTTCGTTCGATTTACCTGCGCCTCTTGTACCGGTGCAAAAAGGTGGAGGGCGGTGTACTACCTTAATCACAGCTAGCGGGAACGCAGGAGCGCGTGGCTCCGGGTGCTATCAGAGCGCTCTGGCGGCCCGGCGCGCAACTTCAGCGCATGCGTATTACGCGTACGACGAGGATATATCTTCATCGCGCGCATCGCGTCATCGGAGCGATCATGCGTCGTCTGTTACTCCCGTCGTCTGCTACGCGTTTGGTGCCGGTGCTAGCGAAAAGATCAGTATATTCACAGGGCGATGAACTGAGGTAAAATAAAAGCCTCCAGCAGTATGAAGCTCTGCCAACCCTTGTTTAGTTGCATATGTGTTAAAGCAAAGAAGCAATTTTTTTCTCTCTTATGTCAATCAGCGCCAGCATTGTTGATTCTGAATCCAATGCAGTTTAGTGCCAGCTAGACCTGTTACCACACATGCAGTGTCAGCCGAAGCCTCTACTTTCAATAAAAGCTTTTCCGACTCGTGGCCATACTCTTTTCAAACTTGTAATTTTCTTCTGTAAGCCATGGCCGATTGCTTTTGTAACCCGTGCTTTATTGCCTTTGTAACCTGTGGCCCTTTGACTTTTGAAACCTTAATGTGCGTTTTGGGCAGCGGAGAACAGACGTCGCCGTTTTTTGCACATAGCGGAACATAATGACTTGGTGCAGCCGAATTTTCGTAATGATGAGGCTACGCGAGGAGTGCCAGTTAAGAATGTAAACTTTATTTTTTTAAGTAAAACGGAATCTCGAAACTGCTGCCTGCGCAGTTAAACAAAAAGAACGAATCAATCAAAATAAGCTCATTTAAGTAAAAAAAAATCAGTAAAGAACTGCTGCCAGCGCAGTTAAACAAAATGAACGAATCAAATGAAGCTCAATAACGAGTAATTTCCCCGTTTAACTGATGACAGCTGCCATCCTTGACGGCAGCGACTCATATAGGCTAGACACAAAAATTCTATCCGCCTTCAAGCTTTCCCATTCTGCGAGAACAGCGGCCAATAGTTGGTCTTCGGTGGCCGAATAAATTGGCGTCCGAACCATGACCACTTTTATCGGGCCCCACACGTTCTCAATTATGTTCATGTCTGCGCCCTTGGGAACCCACGCCAGCTCCTCTATTCCCCATTGCTGCAAGTGGTTCTTCGCCACGCGAGCAGTGTGCACGGGCGCAAGATCCTGTGGAAACAAGAAGTTGTGGTCGGGAAAAAGCCCACTGTGGACGAAAGGTAGCAAAACGGCGTCCACGATGTTGGAATAGTTGGCGGTGGCGGACGTCAGCCTTCCAGCGATGCGTCGCAGCGGACCGAGACCATGCTTGGACACTGCACCCCAAACGTTGACACACGTCCTCCCGCTGTTAGCGACGAGCTGAACGTAGGCCCGGTCTTTACTGCAGGAGATGACCGACTTTAGTTGAGTAATGCGCATTGTGACAATGTCTAACAGTGCACACAGACGAGGAACAGAAAAAAAAAGCAATGAAAAAAAAACAAAAAAAACGTCAATGCTAGGTGGATAAGGACGCAGTATTATAGAAAAAAAATGTTGATAGGAGTGACTGGCAAAATATTTATTTCAAGCAGCACTGCATAACTTGAAGAGTTGAGAAATTACATTGTTTCGCTGAACGGAAACAACGAGTGCGTAGCAAGACCGCAAACTAACAAGACAAAGTTGCCGCAACGAAAACGATTTGCTGAATGTATAACAGCGGGCGTATTAAAGAAAGTCTTACCGTGCGCCGCGAACTAGCCACACGCGCACACGTTGGTCCTGTCTCGTGGTAAACGTCGACTCGCCTGACAAGACGACCCGACCCAATCATCCGCCTTCCACGACGCGTGATCAGTTGCAAAACGGAGCCTCCCCTCTTTGTTTGAATCTGTAAGTAGAGGCTTTTGCGCGGCCATGCCGCTAATCAAACCGGCGCTTCTGAACCTACGACGAACTGTGGTGTCTGAGGCGTCCAATCCCAGGTGCTCGCAGATTTCTCGTGCCGACAGAAAGGGATCGTCCACGGCAGCGGCTACAATGTAGTGATCCTCGTCCTCAGTCCTCGTCCTTGGGGGAGGTCCTCGAGGTGCGTCACGAATCCTGCCTTCGTAACGGAAAGCTTGCACGATGCGGTTAACCGTCTTAAGAGGCCTATTTACAAGGGCCCCAATGACCCGCTGCGAGTGCCCCTTTTTGGGCGAGCTCGACGATCTTCCGCCTGTCCGCGTCCGAAACTCTGGCCATGACGAGGTGGCTGCAATAGTTCTGACAGCCGTGCAAGGACACACCTAGTTATCAAGCACATCGGATCCATGAAAAGAACTACCATTCTTTGATTCTTACAGAATAAAGTATAAATAAAAGATATCTATGAGCCCTTTTATCAAACAAAATTTACATGCGCATTGTATCAGTTAGGCTGATAATTCTGTCTACACGCAGTTTCTTCCACGCGACATGCCGCGCATAGCAAACGACGTGGCCGTAGCAGACAACGGGAGTAGCAGACGACGCACGGTCGCTCCGATGACGCGGTGCGCGCGATGAAGATATATCCTCGCCGTACGCGTAATACGCATGCGCTGCAGTTGCGCGCCTGGCCACCAGAGCGCTCTGATAGTACCCGGAGCCACGCGCTCCTGCGTTCCCGCTAACTGTGATTAAGGTAGTACTTCCAGTCGTATCTCAATACACATACTTGAAGTACGCTGCCCTACACTTTTCTCAACCGGTGCAGACGCGCAGGTAAAACGAACGCAGCCTACAACGTCCGATTGCAGAGCTGGCAGAACGACGAAAATGACGTAGGGGCTAACTTTATCTCCTAAAAATGAATTTGAAATAGGGGGCGCTAGTGTCTGTCTCCGCTGAGGAGGTAATAAACGAGGCATTTACTGCCTCACCTGAGTGAGGGTGTAAAAGTTGCTTGTTCGACCCTTTTAGGAACTTTTTTGGGAACCTTTTTTTCTAAGAGTGCAGGGTGTGGGTGTGGACACCGATTCGCCGACGAGGTCTCAGCGAGAGACTCCTGAAGCGCTACTTTGGACCCTACAAAGTGCTTCGTCGAGTCGGAGATCTAAACTTCGAGGTGATGCCCGACGGAACACGGACTTCATCCCGCCGCCCTCCACGACCGGAAGTCGTCCACGTCGTACGCCTCAAGCCGTACTACAATCGATAGGACTGTGAAGTGTGTTTCGCAACACGCTCGATAGGATTGTGTTGTACAAGTCTACGTATTTTGCCGTTATTTGTGTTCGTTTGCTGTTTTGTTTCCCAGCACATCGCATCGAGACAATGCGCTTTTAAAGGGGGGAGCAATGCCACGCACGTTGCTGAGCGAGCGCGTGCGTGGCCGAATGGTTACCGTGCTTGACCATTGCGCGAACAGTCTAGGTTCGATTCCAGCTAGCAAACTGCAGTTTTATTCATTATTTCAACTTGGCATTCTCGTAAGTCCGAGAACATTCTCGTCTGATCGAGTTCCCAACATTCTTCGCGCCAAATGTCCTAGGATGAATGTTCCGGAGACATAAGCGGGTACAGAAGTGCTCCACGTGGCGAGCCGGAGTCAGTCTCGCCCCAGCGTACAATCCTGCTGTTGGCCCTACTTCGACGCTCGCGACGCTCTGTTATCTTCTATTTCCTTGTTTTGTATTGGGCACAAGTTCGCCACATTAAACGCTCATTTCTTCCTGTTTATTTATTGTTCTTTTCGTCGCCACCCGTGACAATATGACAATTCAATATTGGCAAAACATTTTTTTTTTCAGTTTCTGTATTAAACAAGACACCACCACTTCCTGCTTGGAAACAAATGCTCAGCAGGAACTTGCAACCTGTCGAGTAAAGGAAGCGCACACAGGCGCGACGTGTTACTTGTCGAGGTTGCTTTGTAGAAATAGGTGATTGCCAGCGATGGACGGATTCTGACTAGATTTTCTTGAATTTCAAAACCCCCCAGTGACAAGTATCTTTCTCTGAAACCTTTGATTTTGGGATGGCATGCGCGAACTTGACTACCAACATGAGGCCCGGAAACTTATTTTGGCTTATGTTTTACCACTAAAGAAAATCTCATTCGCTCTCCTGGATCCACATGTAGATCATGTGTCTTTTTTTTTAGTTAATCACTTGCGTGTCTGCTAATTCGTCGTCAGTGTCCCCCAAACAAGTTAAGGCAACCGCGTCCCTCGGATGTATCGCTCTTTTCGAAGGAGGTCCTTAAGCAGACATAACCTCGACATCATTGACTTGAACTTCATTTGTCACTCGACCTTCTTTGGCAGGCGCGATAATATTCGTGGCATCATTGCGTACATGAAGCCTTCCTGAGTGGTTATAAAACCCACCCATGCTTTTTAGTATGTGGTGTAGAAAGAAATGAAGCAAACACGTGCAAGGTTTGTAGTTATAAGTTTTCTTATTATGGCGATGAGCATGTATCTTCAACCGTCTGCAGAAACTCAAAGTCCTTAATTCCTCGCCTTAAATGCTTCAGAAGTCCTGTTCGCCACACGAGCGTCAAATAAAGTTAGATGACATGACGGCTCCAAAGCACCTTAAAGGAGCCAATAAAGTTTACAAGACAGTATTTCTCCGAGATGGTTTTTCGCGCTTTCCTGTCAGAACTGCAGCAATTTGGTCCCAGTGAGGAAAAATTGAGGAGAACATGGCGACTTGCTGTTCCACCCAGTTTAGACGTCTCCATTGAGCAAGAACGAATCCCTTGAAGGATGGTTGAAAAACGGCGGAAGGAGGCTTTTTTTTGTAGTTTCTACACTTCTTTTTTTGCCCGAATAGCGTTTTTTGGACTTTTCTTAGTAAACAAGAACACGCTTTCCAGGTGCGTTTGATGGTCTTGCATTGCCTCACATCTGCTATTAATATTCATTCTCCGAGTCGAGTTTTGAAGGTTCCTCCGACCTTCCATGCTATTCACATGATCCCAACCAGTCCCTTGTCCCGTACTCAACACTTCTACAATACCCTTAGTGGAGCAGATATGAATGTTTTTAAGCCGAATTTCGTAGCTTTTAAGGCTTTCGTAACTAACCTGTCAAAATCTTGCTGTGCATCAATATCAAGGCGTCAAGCTGTTCATGAGCACAGAAAAGAACAAATGAATGAATAAATGAATGAATGAATGAATGAATGAATAGTTGACACTTTCTAGAGCTAGCATCTCTGGTAAGGTAGACGCTCTTGAGCAATCTTTGGACAAAGACAGATATTTCTTGGCGTAAAGATAAATTTTTCTCCCGATTGGCACTTGTTTCTAAAATATTGCTTTATCCAAGAAATCTTCTTATCGTCAACTCGATAGTATTACAAACTCACACAATTGATATTCTGCAGTCACACATCTTTATAAGCCGTCTGTGTCAAAAAAAAAAAAAAAATCAGATCCACACCGGCGGGTATCCGCTGCCTCTGCAGCCCATTGCATCCACATCAAAAACTTAAAACGACAAATTAGATTAATTTTTATCCGCGTCCTCCTGTTGGTGATCCGCTGATTAACCGCGGATGTACAGGCTTTATAGACTGTGACAAACTAAATGTTCAGGGGAAACTTCTGCCTTCTTGTTCCACTTGAGCAGAGCGAACGCTAAAAAAGAGGTTGCTCCTCTACAGCCTTCGCTCTGCTGAAGTAGACATGGGCAGAAAGATAATCCACTGAACCCTAAACCTCCAGACCAAGGAGCAGCTGCTGCGTCGCACACGTGGCCACACCTTCGCACGGCGACTGTTCTCCTCCTTTCGTACACCTGCGCTCCGTAATGTCACCAACGGAATGAGAACAGGATTGAGTCCATTCTGTCATCAGTGCTAGGCTAGTCAAAGCAGGATACGATGCAACCTTCCCGCGCTCGACGACCGACATGTCAAGGAGAGGCCCGGTCGTCCTCATTTTCTCATTGATCAGCAAGTTTTGAACGTGCAAATGCTATTTTGTTGGTATATCCGCTCTACGCACAAAATAAAAAGCCTGAGCGAAGAATTGCTTCTGCGACGCCCGTCTGATAGCTACCTAACCAGTGAGCTTATGTTACGCAAAAGAAGAAACACCGTTATAATTATTTCAAGATTACTGTGCAGGAGGCAGTTATATTAGTTCTGATAAGGGTAAATAAAAATGAGAGCTTGTTTAAAAATGAAATGCAGCACAAGTGTTAGTCTTGAATCAGATTTATTTTATTTTAAATCTTAATACTTTGTCTTAATTAGTGCAGCTAGATAATTGTGTTTCTTCACCACTAGATGCATGATTCGAATTTGGCAAAATGATTTTTCACTTCATTCAGTCAGTGATAACAATGCGAAAAACAAAATTACTGTAAGTATGAGGAACAGCGTAACTGAATTTCGTTATTGCTGTCATCCCGATTGAAAAATTCATCAATGTAACCCTGTTTGGCAGTCAACGTTTTCTAGTGGACCACTGACTGTGCCTGACTGTACGTCAAGCATGTCTGATTGGCCAACAAGTTACTCTGACCGACAGTCAAACTCCAGTCAGACTCCGCTTGTCGGCTTTCTGATGGTTCCCTGGTGGCAGTCGGCCGCCGCGAAATGCCGTCACGATGTCTTGGTGGCGATTTTGATTGTACATCGATTGTCTCTGACTGTACGTCAAAAAGCTTTGACGTGCAGACAGACGTACGGTCAAAGGACGTAAAGTTCGTTCGGATACCACTATTTTGTCAAATCTATGGATACAAAAAATAATCTATGCACGAGAAAACGATTTCGGGACGTGAGCCCATAAAACCGCCGATGTTAGAGATATGACACGCAACCGACCGACAACCTTGATCAGAAGCCCGCCGAAACGCCGAACACGCCACTTTCGCTTCGCCCATAGAGGCTTCGCCGACCTTCCATGAACGATCGCTTTTGACTCGTTTTGTTTGCCCGCTTGCTCCAACCTGACGATCCTGCCCGGGCTCTACAATGTCTTATGTTTTAGCAGAATTCCTACTCTACAAGACCCAGCCTGTTGTGAGTTCCGAATATGTAAGGGACTTTACAGGTGTAGTTGAAGACGACAAGGTGTACCAGGTCTACTGCGCCAGAGACGCGCGAACAAAAGGATCGTTCTACTCCGCGAAAGTACTCTACATGGCAAGTGAGTAGAACTGAAGTACGGCGAGTGATGTACGAGTGCTTTGGATAACATGCTGAAGGCTTAACTGCATATGCAGCCGAAGCCTTCTTTAGAGCGATGCGCTCATTCTCGGAATCTCGCGCTGCAATACTAAAATGTTCCTGACTCGGTCCGAGAGGTTTGGGCTAGAAGGTTTATACCTTTCTATCTGGCATTAGCTATTGGCCTTACCGCTGTGTCGCACCTCATTAATATTGTTTCATGAAGAGTGCAGACAAAAAGCATCCGCGAGCGTAGTTCAGATATGTCTGCTGCTCGCGTTCGTCCGTGGAAGCCGGGGCTGTCTGTCGTAGCAGGCATGCTTGCTCTCTAGCTTCAACGGAGTCGCATAGGGTTTGTGAATAAAAGTGTATACGGTCGTCCCGAAAGGTTCAGGCATCAAGGGCGTTTCTTTGAAACATGCTTACGGTGAATGTGGTCCCATATGTAAAAGAATGTCCCTTTTGCACGAAAAACGCAAATTTCAAAAGGGGGAAAAACAAAGGACGGGTACACACTTTTCCTGATTTTTGATGTCATGAATTACTTTCATTTTAAGGATTTGTTAACCGTTTGACAGCCATGCAAGATGGCCACCTCGGCTTGTGAACCGTTTCATAGCCATCCAAGATTGCCATCTCGGAATTCGTGCTTTAATAAAGAGGAAAGCTATACGCACTCCGGAATGAGCTTCGGACGGAAATGGCTATACGCACTCCGCTAAACTCTTATAAAACGAATGTTCAAATCGAGTTTCCTAAGCGATGGCATAACATAGGGGTTAAGGTGTCCGCTTTGTGCGCGAGTGGACGCGGGTTCGATCCGCGGTGGATCTGCATTTTTTTTATTCTTCCTTTTCTCGAACATTTTGTTTTGTCGAGGCATTTGGCGATAATTTTGAATGCGTATAGCTTTACTCTTATATAAATGCTGCCCCTGTTGATGAAATTCCCTTGGCAGTGGCAGTCAGAAGTCATCTGATAGACCATCAGGGCACGTTTCCTCCAAGGCTGCTGACTGGCAGTGTCCCAAATTACGTATCTTGATGGAATTTTCAATAGGGATTCCCGCTACGCTAGAACAAAGCAGCCCGAATTTTTGTTAGTAAAACATAAGTTAAAACATGTAAGTAAAAAAGAAATACTAAGTAGCGGCACGCTACAGCGAGTAAAGAAGACGAAGACCAGCACGAGGAAATACCATCACTTGTACGCGGGGGCTCGAGAGGACAAGGCTAGTGGGCTTGGCGGCACGGAGCCAGCGAGGATGCCTAATCCACTACTGTATTTCTTTACAGATTGTGCTGCTGCAGCAAGGCGTCCCCTTCGGAAACATCGCAACACCGGACTATCTCAGGACAGGCGAACTACCAATATCCCGGCCGCCGTGCAGCGTCGTCGAAAACAATAAACAAACTTGGGCTGGCCAAGACAGTCGGCACGTCACCAGCAATGACTGCGCAAGATCACCTGCGATGATCAACTACGGACCGCCCACAGCGATTGACGCGACATCCTCACTGCACCATAAAAAAAGGGAGCACCAGCCTTCCGACTTCAGTGGGCTTGGTGGCACGGACCAGCGAGGATGCCTAATCCACTACTGTTTTTTGTACAGGTTTGTAAAAGTCCTTCCCATACTTGCCTAAACAGCAATTGTACTGCTTGAATCGTGTTGCCAAGCCCACAGGTTTTGCGTGTATTTTTATGTGAGTATTGGAACGTCACCCAGTTAATATTATAACTCAGTGGAGATGTTGAGCTGAACCCAGGACCTCATACCCGGGCACTTCTGAATGAACTTCAAGTAGGACCAAAACGGATCGCAAACGACATCCGAGATATGAAACAAAAATATAGTAGTCTTGGCCAAAAACTGCAGGTTATTGCAACTTCGACGACACAGGTTAAGAACATTTCAACTAAACTGGATCTGTCGGTAAAGCGTGCCGAGGCTTTACAATCATTGATTAGAGACCTGCAATGTAATGTAGATGACTTTGAAAATAGAAGTAGGCGAAATAATCTTGTCACCTACGGGGTAGAGGAGGCCACGCACGAGACAGAGCAGTTATTGACAGATACAAGTGTTGATGAAATATTCAAAGCGTAACTAAATTTAGAAGTCAGAAGTGTTGAGCACATTCACAGGATAGGAAGGATGTTCCCTGATAAGCCACGACCAATCATTCAGCGACTTGGGAATTTCAATGAAAAGAGAGACATAGTCCGAAATGCGAAACGTTTATAAGGAACGGACGTTTTTTATTAACGAAGATTACTCTAAACAGGTACGAACTAGTCGGGAAATACTTTGGGAAAGTTCACGTGAAAGCAGAGCGAAAGGTGATGAAGTATTTCTGGCGTTCGACAAACTAAAAATAAACGGAAGAACTTACGTTTGGAATGAACAAAAACGGCAAAAAATGATCCCAGAGTACATGTACAGAGAAACATTCAGCCTCGAGAAGAATGACCACGAAGTTTAGGGAATGGAAAGGCCTTTTCAATAATCAATTTAAATGCGAGGAGTATTGTGAATAAAACTGTTGATTTGGAAGACATCCTTGTCGAGCATAACGCTTTTGTTGTAATAATCACTGAGACATGGTTGATTCCTTCCATTTTTGATTGTGAAATCGTTCGCCCTGGACAATATATCATTAGGAAAGATCGTTTGGGCAGAGGCGGTGGGGTAGCCATTATAATAAAGAACTGTATCGATTATTTTGAACTAGAAAATACCCCTGGCATTAAAAGCGTATGATGCAGACTAAAATGATCAAATTCGGAGCTAATAATAGGCGCGGTTTACCGTCCTTCCGGAAGGAGCCTTGACTTCGCTTTGTATAGAAATGATTTTCTTATTAAATTACACGTTGATTCAAAAAAGGTAATATTTGCAGGCGACTTCAATGTTGGGAAGGTCGACTGGAATGCATCACTACCAGGAGGTCGCAATTTTTCACTTTCTTCTGCATTGATTTACATGTCTTTTTCACATGGTCTGACGCAAGTCACTAAAGACTTCACTAGAATCCAAGGAAATAGCAACTCTATATTGGATATGTTTTTCTTATCTGATAGTATCATTACGAATGCAGAGTCTTGCCAGGGAATTCTGATTATCTCATGGTTGTTTTATTACTCTATTTAAATGATAACGCTTCAGCGCGGTACGAAGTTACTACCTATAAAGATTTCAGTCATGCAGATGACGTCTTATTTTAGATATGTTTGATAGTTCATATAATGCATTTCACCAGTCCAGTCTTGCTAGTAAAATGAACGTCAATCAACTCTGGCAAAACTTCAAAGGCCTAGCTACGCATTGCATTGCTCAACATGCCACGGAAAAGGCGAAAAGAAACCCAGTACTAACCCGTGGATTACCAGAGGCGTAATACATCAATAACGTAAAGTTTCAAGATATTGGTTGCAAGCGCGCAAATCGCAGGCCGATGTAGTGCGTGACAAGCTACGGTGCCTAAGCAAACATCTTAAATCAATGATAAAAAAGCCAAGCACTATTATTTTAACGTAACCATGACTGGCTTCCTGCGGCACTTCACCTAAAAAGTTTTGGAAGCATCTTTCACCTCAAAAACCTGGCATGACTAAACTTGTAACCGATAACCGGGTTTTTTAGAAAAGACTGAGATAGCGAATGTTTTGGGAGATTTTTTTCTACAG
Source organism: Ixodes scapularis (assembly GCF_016920785.2). Lineage (NCBI taxonomy): Eukaryota > Metazoa > Arthropoda > Arachnida > Ixodida > Ixodidae > Ixodes > Ixodes scapularis. The sequence continues at coordinate 44,088,191 of NW_024609879.1, read as the reverse complement.
TTTTTTCTTGTGATGACGGCAAACTACCCGAGTGTGATGAATTCGTCAGTATACCAGCAACTCCTGATGTATTGTTATCTCGGGAGGGAATTTTTTCCTTGCTTCTTGATGTAGACTCTTCGAAGGCAGGAGGCCCGGACCGAATTCCAAATGCGTTTTTAAAAAGGTGCACCGAATAGTCGTCCAAATATTTATTGCTTATCTTTTAGAAATCGCTCCATACTTCTTTTGTTCCAAACGACTGTAAATTGGGTGAAGTAATTTCAATATTTAAAGAGGGTAATTCATGTTCCCCGGCAAATTATCGCCCCATGTCCTTAACATCAACTTGCTGTAAAATAATTGAGACCATCATCTTCAAGCATATTCATACATTCCTGGCTGAGCACAGCTTACTAAACTGTTGGCAACATGGATTCCGAAAGGGGCTTTCTACTGTTACGCAACTGACGGAAATTATGCATTTCTTTTCGAAAACTTTAGATAGTGGAGGCATGACCGACGTTATCTTTTTTTGTATTCTAAACTGGCCTTTGATAAGGGGGACCACATAAAGTTAATGTACAAAATATGACCTATGCTAAAGAACGAAACTCTGTCAGGGTGGATAGGGTCATCTCTTTCCGATCGAAAGCAGTTTGTTAGCATTGAAGATAACTACTCGGATATTTGTGCTGTTACTTCTGCTGCGCCACGAGACTTAGTTCTGGGGCCGTTGCTTTTCCTTATGTTTATAGACGATATGTTTAAAGACATGTCGGGGTGTGACATTGACGTGTTCCGAGAATGACTGCCTCGCGGAGCCGGGGTGTGGCAGAACAGGAAACAGCGCGCCTGGAACCTTGGAGAGACCACCCGGGCTTCCCCGCATTCCGTGCTCGTCGGGAACAAAGGGGAAATCGAGGGAAAGGAGAGGGAGAGAGAGAAGGGGAACTTGACGGCCGTCGGTGGGGATTTCCGCGGGAGCGGCAGTTGGACGGGCGCGTCGATTGACTTTGGATGCGAGGCCAGCGGCCAGCGGAAATAAGACAAAGAAGGAATGCCGTGCTGAGTCCTGAGGCGGAAACAAGATTTTGACGAACGCCTTCCACGCAAATGCCACGACTCATCGCCAGCCAGACTGGACTCTAGACGGGAGCCCCGGTCTGCCTGCCCCTGCGGTGTCCTGAACGCATCGACAAGCACGTCGTCAATGCAAGAGCCCCGGTCTGCCAGTCGCCAACAAGCCCGTCGTCAACGCAAGAGCCCGGACTCCACACGGGAGCCCCGGTCTGCCTGTCGTCAACGAGCACGTCGTCAACAAAGCGTGAGCCCCTGTGTCACCGACCCTCCCTCCAATTTCTTACAATTAAACTTGTTGTCTCTGTTCGACGGTCTCCTCACTCGCTCTCGCCCAAAAATAACCCCGGGACCAGGGTTGAGGTACCAACCGTCACATTGGTGGCAGCGATGGGATACCTTAGCTTTTGGGTTATCGGACGGGATCCTAAGAACTTCGAAGGGTACTCCCTTCTGGGTGGAGAGTGAGTGCGGAGGCCACTAATTTTGGCGATCATGGCGACGGACCAGGCAGGAGCCGTTTCGGGCCCTAGTATTATGGCTTTAAGCAGTATGGTGCCGGTTTTCACTGGAGACGGCAAAGGCGTAACCGTACATGACTTCGTAGATATGGTGGAGCAGGTAGCAGTAATGGGGTCATGGAAAGAGGTGCACAAGCTTGGGGTCGCCAGATGTAGGGTAGCGGGAGTAGCTTAGGATTTCGTATGGCGCGACGAACGCGCGAAAGACTCCAAGACGTTCACTGACCTTAGGGCTGCGCTCCTGAAGCGCTTTGACACTGAGCTGCCCGGTGTAAGGTTGCAGCGTCGTTTTCTGGCTGCCCGTCAAAAAGACGACGAGGACGTTCAGACGTACGCCACGCGTCTTCAATCGTTGGGGACGAACACGTTGCGTGCTGATCGTGGATGGGTGGCAGTTCCTGGGACGGACGATCGAGCTAAAATTGCCAGGGAGCTGATGAGAGAGCAGGTTTGCTCGCAGTTTGTGCAGGGGTTAAGAGACCCAATTCGTCGTTCCGTGTTGTCTCGTCGGCCAGAGCGGTTTGAGGAGGCAGTCGAAGTGGCTACGCAGGAGGAGGCTAACGAAAGCCTGACTTCCAGGATTCAGCCGGTGCGCATGGTGGGACAGCCCAGCGAAATCGACGAGTTGAGGGAGTGACTAGCTCGAGTCGAAACACTGTTTCTGCAGAGAGAGGAACGGCCTCGCGGGGGATCCGGAAATTGAGGACGCCGCACTCCTAGGTGCGACCCGTGTGGCGAGCCTGGTCACTTTGCTCGAGAGTGTGATAGACAGACGGCACCACGGTCCATATAGGATAGTCGAGACACGGTTCCAAAAAACTTCTAAGTCCCCCTACCGCCCCGTTTGTAAAGAGGGACGAGGGGGACAGGAAAGAAAAAGAGGCCTGCGCGGGCTCGGTCGCAAGGGAAAGGGTGCAAAGGGGAACGCATGCCTACCCTCAGAGAAAGAAGAGTGAACGGAGATTCGACACGGGTCCGTCTGAGATAATTGTTGTACGGTGTTCAGAGGAGTCGAGCCCCGTTGTTGAGTGTGAAGTGAATGGCTGCATTCTTAGAATGTTGATGGACACGGGATCGCGGGTTACGTTGCTAAAAGAGGTAGCGTTAGGAAAAATGAAAGACAAACAGCTGAAGCCGTGCGCGGAACAAAACAACAAAAGTTGTCACGGGTCACCGGAGATGAGATTAAAGTAAAGGGTTGTTTCTGGATGAAGATGAGCTTGGGGAACTGCCGCTTTGAGCATCCGTGTTTTGTAATCTCTGATGATTCAGCACTCGCTCTTGATGGAATCTTAGAACGGGACGTTCTTTCTGGGCAGGGAATAGATGTTTCGGTGACTCGGAGGGCACTAACGGTGGCGGGTCAAGAGGTCCCCATTGTGAACTGGCAATCTCCGGGGATCAAGAGCGGCGTGCAGGAGAATTTTTTGCGCGGGGATCCCAGTTCGTCCGGCATCGCCGTGCACCATTTCCCCTTTGTCCGAGGTTCTATGCTGGGCGATGACGGCTGAAGAAATTCCTAAGGAGGAATTTCTTCAGCCGTCACTGGGAGTGCTTGAGTCGGCTGACCTTCTGACTCACGGAGTCAAAACTAGGGAGGCTCTTGTGATGGTGAATGACAGATCGAGAGTACCGATAACCTAAGTCGAGAAGAGCTGATAGTCCCACCCCTCCCGAAAAAAAAACAGTGGCTTATTTTTATGTAGTTTCTTTCAGTAAGTCCGAGCAGGTCATGAGTGTGGGTGTTGCGAGTCCCCCGTCAGAGCCGACAGACGAAGAGTTGGAGACTAAGTTTAGCCTCACGGGGGTAGCTGGGGAGGAGAGAGCTCGCCTCATCGGCGTAATTCGCCAGCACCTGCCGGCATTTGCATGGGGTCCACTGGACCTGGGCCGCTGTGACGTGATTAAACACCGCATTGATACCTTGGATTCGGTACCCGTGTTTCAGCGTGCATACAGGATTCCATACTCCCAGACGCGCGAGATGGATTATCAGGTGAAGGAGCTAGTGGAGAAGGGCATTGTGGAGCCGTCGAAGTCACCTTGGGGGGTTCCGGCCCTGCTGGTTGAAAAGTCAGATGGATCGTTTCGGCTCTTGATGGACTATCGGAAGTTGAATACCCTCACGCGAGTGGATCCATACCCAATTCCTGACATCCAGGAGACCTTGGCCCAGTTTGGCAGTGCTGGGTACTTCAGTGTCGTGGACTTGGCCTCTGGGTTTTGGCAGATTGAGATGGATTCCACAGACAAAGCTAAGACGGCATTTAAACTCCATCAGGCCACTACGAGTGGAACCGGATGCCAATGGGTCTCGTCAACAGTCCAGCGGTGTGGCAGAGGACTGCCGACGTTATTCTCGAAGGGCTGGTGGGACAGTTCTGCCATGTTTACATGGACGATATTGTCATCTACAGTCGCGATTTCGACTCGCACTTGCAGGACATCGAGTGCGTCCTGCGAAGGTTTCAGGCGGCTGGGCTGGAGTTGAGGCCCTCGAAGTGCAAGTTTTTGAGGCAGCAGGTTAAATATTTCGGACATATCGTATCCGCGGAGGGGGTTCGGCCCGACCCAGACAAAGAGGAAGCCGTACGAGATTTCCCGATGCCGACTAAGTTGAGGGACGTGAGAGAGTTTTTGGGACTCGTTGGCTACTATCGGAGATTTATCGATAACTTTTCCAAGATCGCCAAGCCCCTGACCATGCTCACATCCAAGTCGGCTACCTTCGAGTGGGGTGATGATCAGCAGGAGGCTTTTCGGGAACTGAGACAAACTCCTTGCAGCACCGGTGCTTTTTTACCCAGATTTCGAGACACCCTTTGTTTTGGTGACTGATGCTTCGCAATATGCACTTGGGGCTGTACTCTTACAGAGAAAGAATGGAGTTGAAAGACCCGTGGCCTACGCCAGTCGACAGCTGAACCGAGCCGAGCAAAACTACAGTGGAACAGAGCGGGAGTGTTTGGCACTGATTTGGGCTGTACGCCATTTTCGGTGGTATTTGTACGGCCTCCGCTTCCAAATAGTAACTGATTGCAGGCCTCTGCGGTGGCTAATGAATGTGAGAGATCCCGGCTCTCGCCTAGCTCGGTGGAACCTGCAGTTGCAGGAATATGACTTTGAGATCAAACACAAGTCAGGAAAGGGAAACACCAATGCGGACGCCCTCAGTCGATCGAGGGAGGCCTTTACGACAATAGGCGCCGTTGAGAGTTTTGTGCCGGTCATCGAGAGCGCTCGTATTAAGGAAGAGCAGAAAAAAGATCCGGGCCTCGCAAAAATTTTGAAAAGGGTGGCAGACGACACCGCCGACGAACGAGCCTATTTTAAGAACAGCGTAGGTGCGCTTTGTAAGCGCAGACTAGGAAACAGTGAGGGTAGGGCACATGAGAGGGTTGTGATCCCACGAAATTTGGTTGATGCTGTGCTGCGGGCCTATGACGATGCCCCATTCTCGGGACACTTTGGAGTCAGAAAAACGCTTGCAAAAATTAGTGCAAAGTATATTTGGACGGGAATGCGGAGACACGTCAAAAGACACTGCGATTCCTGCGAGTCATGTCAGCTGCGGAAGACGGGACAGAGGAAGCGAGCGCCTGTAGAGAGGTTCAACGATGTCAGGGAGCCATTCGAGAGAACCGCACTTGACATAGTGGGACCTCTTGCGACCACTACAGAGGGAAAGAAATATGTTCTCGTCTTTGTTGATCATTTTACGAAGTACGCGGAGGCTCTGCCCTTGAAGGACCAGAAGGCAGAAACGGTAGCTTGAGCCTTCGTGGAGAAGATAGTCCTGCGGCACGGTACTCCCCAGCAGCTTCTCACGGATCAGGGGACGAATTTGGTTTCGCGCCTGATGAAGGAGACATGCAGAATCCTGAACATAAGAAAGCTAACAACTACTGCGTATCATCCTGAATCGAACGGTGCCGTAGAGCGACTCAACAAAACGCTAAAGGGGCTGGTGCCCCACCTCGTTAGCCGGGACCAGAGGGACTGGGATCTTTGGATTCCGTACGTGTTATTTTCATATAACACTGCGGAACACGAGAGCACCAACAAGACCCCTTTTTTTTTTGTGCCACGGCCGCGACCCACGACTACCCCACGAGATCCTCGACGCGCCGAGAGTGCCAAACTACGGTACTCTAAACGACTTCAAATCCGAGTTGGCGTTACGGCTACAGGCAGCTCACGATCTCGCTGGCGAGGCGTTGCGTTGCTCACAGGAGAGACGGAAGACCCTATATGATCACGGATCACGAAATCCAGACTTTCGAGAGGGGGATCGCGTCTACCTGGACGTGCGCTATCCAGGGAGGGGCCTATCGCAAAAGTTGGGACCTAAATGGAGGGGCCCGTACCAGGTGGTTAAGCTCGCCACGCCGGTCACAATAAGGGTTAAAGAGCTGGCTACTGGAGCCGAGAGTACAGTGCATGTAAACCGGCTGAAGCTTGCTATTGACGACGCTCTTTTGGCCTCCTCTGGCGCCCCTTTGGCTGACGGTTTTCCCGCCCCTTCCTGCACTGCCTTAGACGACAGTCTGCCTCGGTCAAGGACAGATGGCACAGACACAACTAAAGGGGAATCGGGGTTAGATATACCTCCCGAAACTTGGGAGATGCTCGAACAAGCTCTAACTCCACCGATGCTAGAGGTCCCGGGTGCTGCCTCGGGACCAGAGATCCAGACTGCATGTGTCCGTCCTTCTTCGAGCGGAGAAATCGTGGTTGAAAAAGAGATCTGGGAGATGTGCTACCCTTCTGGTGGCGACCCCGTGGCTGTGCACCTTTCAGGGAGAAAGTTATTGGCTTGTCTTTCTGTGTATGCACCTGACTGGTTTTATAAATTCTTGAGCGTTCACATTGATGTAAACTCTTGAATTGGAGGAGGGTTGGAGTGGTTAGGGTGGACTCTTGAAATGGATTCTTAGTATTGTTTTGAACGTAGTTCAAAAAGAAAAGTAGGGGCGAGTGCGACGATCGCGAGTTCCGAGAAGGCCGGTGTTTCGTGAAGCCGGTGTGTGACATTGACGTGTTCCGAGAATGACTGCCTCGCGGAGCCGGGGTGTGGCAGAACAGGAAACAGCGCGCCTGCAACCTTGGAGGGACCACCCGGGTTTTCCCGCATTCCGCGCTCGTCGGGAACAGAGGGGGAATCGAGGGAAAGGAGAGGGAGAGAGAGAAGGGGCACTCGACGGCCGTCGGTGGGGATTTTGGCGGGAGCGGCAGTTGGACGTGCGCGTCGATTGACTTTGGATGCGTGGCCAGCGGCTAGCGGAAATAAGACAAAGAAGGAATGCCGCGCTGAGCCCTGAGGCGGAAACAAGATCTTGACGAACGCCTTCCACGCAACTGCCACGACTCATCGCCAGCCAGCCCGGACTCTACACGGGAGCCCCGGTCTGCCTGCCCCTGCGGTGTCCTGATCGCCTCGACAGGCACGTCGTCAACGCAAGAGCCCCGGTCTGCCCGTCGTCAACGCAAGAGCCAGGACTCTACACGGGAGCCCCGGTCTGCCTTTCCTCAACGAGCACGTCGTCAACAAAGCGTGAGCCCCTGTGTCACCGACCCTCCCTCCAACTTCTTACAATTATACTTGTTGTATCTCTTCGCCGGTCTCCTCACTCACTCTCGCCCAAAAGGAACCCCGGGACCAGGGTTGGGGTACCAACCGTCACAAAGGTAAGAACTATGTCTGACCAAAGTAATTTAAGCGCGAACCTGCATAGGATTAAGGAATGTTGCACGAAGTGGAAAATGCCTCTGAATATAAAAACAAAACAAAAAAAAAACGTTTGTATGTCCACCACACATAAATGAAATCCCCTATTTTGTCCGTACAGCCTTGATGGCGTCCTCCTAGAAAAAGTGGACAATTATAAGTACCTCGGTGTTACTATTTCGAGCGACCTTGGACAGAACATGCATGGGACTAACATTGTTAAAACCTAAGAAACGACTGCATTTTCACTACGGTTTTTCAAACTAGCATGTACAGAAACTACACTGCTCGCTTACAAAATGCTCGTTCGTCTCCTGCTGGAATACGCGCCGGAAGTATGGGACCCGTACATGAAAAGCCTAATCCTTGAAGTATAAAGTGTACAGCGACTGGTCCTGCGTTTTATTCATTCTAGATATCGCAGATTAGATTCGCCGACAAAGCTGTGTTCGCTGTGTGATCTTCCGTTGCTTCAGTCGAGACGGGAAAATAAACGCTTGAAGCTTATTTTCAATATTATTTCTGGTTCATTGCTCATTGACCAATCACGTTACCTAACCCTTTATCAATCCCGTATCACTCGTAACAAACATTCGCGTCACTTACAATAGTTTTCATTCAATAAATATTTGTTAAGTATTCCTTTTTTTCCTTGTACGGTGCGGGACTGGAGTCTGTTGCCAGAACATGTCGGTACTTTCACCGATCTTGAATTATTCCTTTTCCAGCTGGACGCAACCTAACTATTGCTTATTCTCGATTTGCATTGTTTTTTATTGTTCTTTGCATTGTGCTTTGTTGCTTTACCAGCTGCTTTTACAGGTGTAACTCGTTGCTACTCCTATCAAAGTCCTAATTAGGACTGACACTATGTCAAACCAATGAAGAGCTACACACTCCGCATTCCACGACCTTTAGATTTGGCCTCCTTTGTCAATAATATAAATATACAATTTGTTAGCAAATGAGAATATCTTTCTTGCTACAAATACAGGGAGAAATTATCCCCAGCGTCTTGTGTTAGATCTAAATCAGTGGTTCTGAACCAATGATGCTTCGCAGAACCCTGGGGGAACGGCGGAGGTGAAGGAAGACCCTGTTCGTGGTGAGGTGAAGGGAAATGGAAAGGTAACTAGGATAATGATTTAATAGGTGGCAATAACTAAGAACTAGTGTGAAGTAGACTACTGTAAATGGCATGCAAACCAGAAAATTCACGCGGAAATTAAAACGTTTCCGCTCCATATCGGACAAAACTGCAACTTTTATTGCCGGGCCTGACTGAAAAGGCAGGGCTTCGCGGACCCCTAGAACGCCTTCGCTGACCCAAATGGGTCCGCGGACCCTCAATTGAGAACCACAGATCTAATACATGCTTGCATTTATAAGTATTCAGAAACGAACCATTTTGACTAAAAAAAGTTAGTTTCTTGTGTTTTTCAAATGAAAAAGTTCTGATCCCGTTTTTTTTCTTTTTTTATGGACCTAACGAAAAGTACGCACGACGTCATTTTGAACTAAAATAGTTTGGGTCATTTACAGCAAGCTCTGCGGAATATAAACTTTTTTCTTCGTTAGGTTTATTTATATCACACAATACTATCAAAATGCAAATGACAGCGATAATTGAACCGGCCACTTCCGGTAACTTGTCGCTCGCCACGGCGTCGAGCGAGGTGCCAGGCCGAGACGGAGGAAGACGTCATCCGATTCAAACGGTTCAGCCATACCCGCCCTTTCCTCTAGCACGTTGACTACCCTACTGAAAAAAAACATTTGAAATTCAAACTGGTCGACCCGTTTGAATCAAACCTGTCGATCCGTTTGAATCAAACGTGATTATGGGATACGGGTACCCGTTTGAAACGGTACTCGTTCGAAACGGTACCCATTTGATACAGGTGCCCGTTTGATACGGGTGCCCGTTGGATACGGGTGCCCGTTCGACCTGGCACGTGACCATACGTTTGAACGTGCCATTCGGATTCGCTAGCCCTAAATGGGTATCGTCTGGGAGGTTGGTTATTTTAAACTTATTTAAGACGTCCCAAAACTCATAAACGTATTTATAACATGGAAAAAACACGTAGAACAAATGCGCTCGCGTAGGTGCTCGCAAATGGACAGGAAAACAGACACAAAGGATTGTATTAAATTCTCCTCGAATTTATTACCTCTTCTGACGACAAGTACAAACGATCTGTGAAATGTGGGAGACACTTTAAGCTTTTATTCAACTGAGAAGATTGCAAAGCAAACAAGAACCGAGGTAAGTCTAGACTATACAGCTAGACTTTCGGGGAAATTATTCTCCCGGCTGCCGCATGAATAGGCGCTGCATAATTCTACGGATAACCTAGAAGAGTACGCGTAGAAGAGCGGTCAATCGTTGCCAACACGTATTTTGCAGTGCACTTACCATAATAATAGCGGACTTGACAGATGTAATCCGTGATATTTGTCGTCACGGTCAAAGCAGGACAACCACACAAATACAAAAAACGAGAAGGAAGGCTCGTTGAAGTTTCAACACGATGCGGCGCACAAGCTGTCATTTGCCGAACCCAGCCAAACAGCAAGAATTCCTGACTTTGAAGAATCGCTTGTCGCCGATATACGCGTAGGACTTTTCGAACATTTGGTGCACATCCCATACGTTGTCCAGAGACATTCTTATTAGACCGCAGGGAAAGGCGGCAGATCGAAGCAGGCAGGACAAACGAAGTTGCAACGGAAACCAAGCAGACAAAGAAGCACGCGACTGTCAACGCGCGCGCAGCCGGATCTGGCTATGCTTATCAGCGTGAAGTGTGCCCTACCCTCTCTCTGGTCACGTGACAGAGCCGACCAGAGAGGAGGAAGGGGGCGACAGCGAGGTCAAGGAGCAAGACACCGGGATACCACACCCCCTCATTCGCAACCCTCTCCCTCATGCATTCTATAAAAAAAAACAAAAAAACTTGCGGTTATTTTTTTGTGGCAATGCAGTCAATGCTAGGGGAGAGGGTGCACGAACCGCTGTACACGCGCTTTTCTTCTCTCTTGGAGTTGCCACTGCACGTCGCGTTTGCAGCCTTGGAAAGCAGGCGAAACGCGCGCATTTCAGCACGCACGCTGGAAGTGGCGTCGGCCATGAGCTCGTCTTGCGCCCGAGCCAAAAAAGCACCCAGCGCGAGCTCGTTTTTTGACTGCTGCAAGGGCGGGCGTGCTCTCGCAATGCTCGATGTTCTTGCAGGCACGTGTTCGCGCTACCTTCGCCGCGTCTTGAAATGAAGTGAAACGGACTCTACAAGTACATTCTTTCATGCGGTAGCGTCTTCTGCGAGAGAGATTCGAGCTGAATAAGAAAATTGAGGCAAAAAAGATGGACAAAGTTTTAAAGTTCTGTCAAAAATATCGGCTCACCAACGTCGCGCGTTTACGTAAAAAAGAAAAAAAAAGAAAAAAATGTGTTCGTTTTAGTTCAGTATAAGCGCACATCAGCGCACTTAAAATATAAATACAATTACTTGCATTACGCGGAGGATCTGAAATCAGCCAGCCTTCCGGAAACATTGGCTGCCACGGCTCAAACAGCTAGGCGTGCCCAGGCCGCCGATCTGTACGTTCAATATCAAACGGGCTCCCGAGAGCCGTTTGATTAAACCGGTACAGTTTGACGGTCCGGTCACCCGCTTGTGCAACATGTTCACCGGTTTGAGCAAACGTGCGACAACTTTGCCCAAACGAGTCGCCCATTTGCCCCGACGAGTGACCCGTTTGCCAAAGAAGCGACATGTTTGCCCAAATAAGTGACCGTTATGGCTCATACGGGGGACCCCATGGAGCCATACGGGCGACCCCTTTGGCAAACTGGTGACCGGTATGGCTAAACTGTTACCGGTATGGACGCGTTTGTTTTCATACAGGCGCCAAATGGTTTTTTTCAGTAGCGTACGCATACGAGGATGTGTGGAAACTCGGCGTTTATTAGTGATATGCCTCTATACATCCCGCGTGTCCTTTTCTTCTCGCCCCTATCCATGGTGTCTTCTTTTCAGCGACACACGTTATAGGGATTTCCCAGCTGCATTCACGGCGTCGGCGTTGTGCCATACAGAAAACTCTGTCTCGTGCACTTACCCGTGCACCTCTTCGTTACGACAGGCGAGCAAGGCGCGCCACCTTTTGTCTTGCCAGGCGGCAGTCTTCTACTTTTACGGTTGGCGGCAGCTCCGCTAGTCAATCATGACCTTAGAGCTCTATATGCATGTACAACCAATTACACAATCGATCCTCCATCTGCAAAGACACCCGTGCTCATTTATTTTAGACATTGGCATTGACTCCTACGTGAAGTCTGTTTCCTTGCCTGAATACTTTAGTGGCCAAATGTGATCGAGTAAATATTAGGTGGATATGCGTAAAACGGGTTGTTCACCACGTGGAATAACAGCTATTTCTCACTTTTTTATTTTGTGGATACTGCGATATCAATTGAGGACATTGAAGGAATGCAAGACAGGGCTTAAAATAAATCAATATTAAACGAGAAACAATAGCATAACACTAGAAATATTGTTCAACAATCATGCGTCAAGGCCAGAGAAGTTTCCCTCTTTCTAATATAATGTCATCATTGTGAAGCATGCGTCTTGATTGCTTAGCAATGTTCCATAGCTCAGCACTGCGTGAAAAACATAAATTTAACTCGTTTGATATGCGATTGGTATGGAACACTGTTCAAAGTTTGAGACCTTCTGGTGCGAGTGAGATCTGAGACATTATTTTAGTTCATGCGCTACTTGCCATGATCCTCATTAACAATTTTGTTAAACATTTTTAGTCACTCGACAGTCCTCATGAAAAACGAAGTTTCAATTCCCAACACTATTATAACTGTCGATGATGAGAACTGTTGATCATATCCACATATTCCTAACAGCCTTAGCCTGGAATGAATCAACAAGATTAATCTCATATTCTTTGATAAGAACCCCAGACAACAAATTCATATTCCAAAAGCGACCGAAGGAGAGTTTTAAACGCGGTTATTTGACCTCTTTAGAATGATACTTTGAAGTACGTTCGACCTTCCCTAGCCGTCCAAGGGCGCGAGAAGAAATGAAGTTAACGTGCTCGTCCCATTTCAGGGGGGGAGGGGGGGGGGGGGGGCGTAAAAACTTCACTCTAGCATCTGAATTCATAATCCTTATAAGAAACAGTATCACCACTGCCATTGCCAAAAACACAAAAAAAACGTGTTTTTTTTTCTATTTCTAAACGCCATGAACACTGACTTGTCGAAGTTTTTTTTTCATCTGCCATTTGTCGTTCAGGAAAAGAAACGCTCGAAGGATTCGTAAGGGGAGAGTTCATCATTTTCGGAAATATCTCCATTCTACAGAACGCAATCGTCAAAATAAAAACGAATTTCCTAGTTACTTATTGTGCATAATTGCGAAAGTATGCGAATTTTATACTGGGCATCAACTATTTTGTACTACGCTGCCATGGCTGGTGCAGCTTTCACAGTTGGCCCGCTTTGGTTGCCACGAGGAAGGACCATTTGGGCTGCCCAATCTGCGACGACATGGTCTGGAGTTGTAAAACCAACGTGGGACCGACGTGAGCTGCCAACGTGTGACCCCTGTCTGTGCCCCTTTTGGAGCCCACTCCGTGCTACTTGGGAATGGTCGAAGTTTTAAAAATAGGTATCTGCTTTGAAAGATATTACATTCCTTTGCGACTCAATAAGCTTCCAGCTGTTCCGGTTGAGCGAAAGCCTGTGCAGCCAGGATGTGTGTTTTATGGACAGGTCGAGCGTAGAGCGACAATGCATTGACCAGTGATGTAAAGGTCAGGGAGGTGAAGAAATCGAAGCTTAATCAAGGCGCCGTCCCACGTTATTTAGTGTGCTTAAATCCAAACCCAGGAGACTACCGCAGTGCTCTCTCTTAGATCAACATAAAGAAAAACGAGGGTGGGGTTTTTGGTCACAAAACTGCCGAAATTTAGGAATCGGGGGTAAATTATTACAAGGTAAAAATATTTATTTCGCGCAGATGTCTCGTTTACCAGACTTTTCAGACAAGGCGTGGCGTCGTGCAATACAAACGAGACGATTTTCCGGTATATATGTTTTTCTATAACGTTGTTACGTTTTTGCATTTTTTGTATCAGTTCATTTGTTTTTATAATACAGGGACAAGTCCGAGGATAATCAGAAATGTGCGAAACTAATAAGAATGAGATACTGTCAACATTTGTGTGAGGGGAGTTTTTTTCGTCTTCTAAAGAGTGCGTGCATCAGCGAAACTAAACCTTCAGTAGGTTTTATGTTATGACTTAGATGTTATTAAATTTTTTTCTTGCGAGATTCTTTCAAAGTTCTTGGGTGGAAAAAAGCAAGATCATATTGGAAATCCAAAGCTCCAGTTTTCCCTCCGCTCGCGGTTATGCCTTTATCAGAATTGTGTTCTCCTTCACAGACTATGTAGTTTCTACGGAATGTCCAAATTTTTGCTTTCCCGGCGATGTTCCTCGTTTTGTATTTTCTTTTAATTATCTCATTTTCAACTGAAAAACAAAAACTAAACTAAACTTTTGTTATTGATACTTTAAAGTTGATTAGGAGCACAATAAGTTGTTTTCGATTGATAGACAACCCTTGAGACAACGTAATAAATGCACAATGTGTAATGACTCGCTTAGACTCGACTTCATAGTCTTCAGATTTGCACGTAAGGTACAGCTGGCTATCGTTCTTACACAGTACGTTTGAATAAATGTTACTATGCACTGAGTCTATGGTGCCTTCATTGAGTAGAGCGAATTACGTTTGTGGCTTTTCACTCAAAAAAATGTATTTATCTTCAGATGATATATTCAATGAAGGGTCGACAAATCTTGAGATACTTTTATAAATCACGTTAAACAGGACAAAAAAATACCACGTAGCACGTTTTTCTAATGACACTCATGACACTGAACATTACAGCCCTACTTTTGTTTACTCACGGCTTCCGGATGTCGCCTATGGTGATGACGTGTTTCAAGAACGGTAGCCTGGGAGGATGCAGCGAACGTTATTGCACTTCGAAGAGTTTCAGTTGCTACATTTTCTTGCACAATAAAACTAAATATTTCAATCGTCACCTTTGGCTGCTCAACTCTCCAGGCGCCGACCTCTCCATTTCCGGTGCAATTTGGAGCAACGTCTCGTAGAAATTTGTATCCGTAAATTTATCCGCAAGGATCAGAGCCGCACTCTCCGTCTGAAAGAAATGAATGTATTTTTTTGTTTACATAATGACGGCACTAGGGGGCTAACACTCGAACTTTTACTTGTGTCCAAAAGGGGAGTTACGTTACATCTCCCGCCTGCTCCGTGATTCAGATGAGTTTTGGAGGAGGTGGAAGAAACAGCAGAACACTTCGGGACGCCGCATGTAGTTCGACTTTTTGCTTCAGGCAAAATAACAAGCAGAGTTGTCATTGTGCCTTAAGGATTCGCAGTAGTAGCATACGTTTCATTGACTGCACGCCTATATTTTATTGAGCTTGTTTTCCGCGTCAAATATGTGTATGATATTAAAAAAGTAGCCCCTGACAGGCTGCCTTTGTTTACGTCTTCAAGATGTCAATGAGATTTAATATGTCAACTATGATTCTATAGATGAGTAAATGAACTCTGAATGAGCACGTTTCAAACCTATTCCTTCTACTTTCATGTAATGAGGTAAAAAAGTGACGTATTAAAGAAAAGAAAACAAGTGAAAGCCGTTTACAACTCCCTGTTACACCGAATTAGAGCGCAGCTCTCGAGGAGGAGGAGGGAAGGGTACTGGGGGTGAAGTGACCTTGGGGGGTCACGTGACGATGCGGATAATGTCATCAGTGACTTCACTGATGACGTCATCAGTGACGATGACGATGCGGACTCCGATGACGTCATCAGCGATGATGACGATGACGATGCGGATGTCGGTGACGTCATCACTGACGTCACTGATGACGTCATCTGTGATGATGACGATGACGATGCGGATGCCGGTGACGTCATCAGTGACGTCACTGATGACGTGACCTTGCGGTGACCTTGGTTACGCCGAAGCCGACGGCGACGGCGACGCCGCTCAAGCCGGGAACGGGCCCCTAAGAGCTGCGCTGTAAAAAGTGACCTATTCGGTGGCGTGTGTGGCTCGCAACCGAAGGGTCATGGGTTGGAATCTCACCCCCGTCTAAAATTCTCTATTTAGTTTTAAAATAAGCCAAAATAAATAATTTTATAACGTAACTTCCTTGAAACATGCGGCGAAATTTAATTCGAAATACATGTCAATATTCAATGAATTTCTTCATGCGCGACGCCATGTTTCCGTAAGGGTTGTGGTCTTCTTTTTAAATTCGAGCTCAAAGTCATGTGTCTGTGACGTCATGACCCTACCTACCAATCAAGAGTTTCTCGTCCCATCAACACCGATGCCGACACCCGGCTTTTTTGTGACCCGAGCTCCTTAACGCTCTCGGGTTACAATGCAAACGCCATCGAAGTGCAGGGCAAAGCTAAGTCGCTTACACGTTTTGCCGCTTCGCTATCTCTTTTAAGTTGTAGGTGACCTGTCCTCCTCTCAGCGCATAATAAGGCTTATTTAATGTGCCGCAGTATTAAACAAGCATCAATCAACACCAAAGAATTGTGTAACACCAGCCACCGAACACAATACACTCCATCTAACAAGGAAGTCATCTATAACACAACGCCAACATGTGCGCGCTGCTATATAAGACACTCCTTGCTATAGACGAAGAAGATGACAAATGCGTGATCACCCGTTTAATCACCTTTCATGCCCCAAAAAAACTTTTTACGTGGCACCCTTGGTGGGTAGTTGATTAAAAAAATAATGATACGAGCAATGGAAAATAAAGAAGCAGAGGCTAAAGGGAGAATGCATATAAAGTAATAGAAGGGGAAGATGTAATAAAGCATTTGGCAGCAGACCAGCCGTCGGTTGGCCTTCATTTTCTCCCGTCTACCTCTCTCGTTCCTTTGTTCAGCTGGTTTCACCGGAGATGTATAATAACCAACTACCTAAGTTCATTCCCGTTGCGACATTTTATTTCCGTCTAGAGAATGCTTTGGAAACAATGCAGTGACGCCATTGCCACACGCATTGCCTTGCTAGAGCTTCCGCGCGCCTTCCTTTCACTTTCATGAGTGTAGTGCATACTTATTGGCGGCCAAAGCTGTGTGCTCGACTGCTGAGCGCGTTCTGATGCCGGGCTTCCACTGTTTATTTTCGACGTGCATCCCGCATGATGAAGACTCCCGGTCTTAGCAGCCTACTAATTTCAGCTCGCTCCGATCATGCGCTCTAAACAGCGGGCTAAAATATGGTGTCCAAGGAAGCTCCCGCAACGTGTGCGTAATTATAGCTTTGGCAAGCATGAAATTGCATGGGTTTTTTCAGCATAAGCAGAGACGTGGCGGCGGCCAGTAGCCTTGGTTACGATCGTCTATGTGACCGGGGCCGATGCGGCAAGCTATTCCAGAGTACCTATCAGTGTCAATTCAGTCCCGCGTGACCTAGAGCTCCAGCAATCATAAGGCAAACCTGGAGAGTGGTGTGCCCTCACTCTTGGATTACTTCTAATGCCTTGTAGCGTCCGCATGATACATCTCAGCAACGCGTCCTGTACAAAGGGGTCTGACAGGTCGCTCGCTCTCCCATTGAGGCCGGTCTGCCATCGTGTTGCAGACAAATGCCACGCGGTGGCGCTCGACTGCCTCACTAATAGCGCGTCCACACTGGAAGCGGATTCGCGTTCGCGAAGCGGTTGCGGATGCGGTTCGCGAGCGACCCCGTTCAGACACACCGAGAGGCGGTTGGCGTTTTCTCGGAGATCACCCGTGATCTTTTGAGACTTACGTTTTACAACCCTATTAAACAATCCGAAATCCACTTTAATCTACGATCTAAAGCCAACATTTTGCTTCTTTGGCACTTTGAAGATTTTTCTTCTGGAGGTTCGCACGCATTACGAGTTCAGGCAGCGAAAAAGGAGACGTGGACCCGCGAAACTTGCCTGCGATTCCCTCGACTTCGCCCACAAGCAAAGCCCAGCTAGGCGCGCCTTGCTGACTCATATGAGGATGCCCCCGACCTTTTCATCGAAGTGGACCCTTCCCGCATGAACAGGCGGACCTTGTCCTCGGGATAGAAAGCCACATTCCCCCCTCGTTGTCCGCTCTTAACATTTTCGAAGTTAAGAGTGGTGGGGTGGACCGTCGTGCGGGGGAGTGTGTTTGGTGCTAGCCGGTCGTGGCTTCGTTGGCGGCGGACTCTCCTCTCGTCACTCGCACATCGATCGAGTCTACTGATCGTTTGACATTAAGCTCAAATAAACGCCGTATGGATTACCTCTGCATCGTCTGGTTCGTACACTTTATTCCTTGAGCATGTTTCCTTTATTTATTTTGTTAGTAGTAAACGTTAGAGGTCGAGTTAGGGCGGGTACCATGACGACTCCGCGGGAGTGCGTTGGCTACGCAATCAGGCTCGCGACGTCTCAATCGGCCTTCGTGGTGTTCATGCACGGTGTCCAAAGCTTTGAATAGTTCAAGCGACTATTTTAGTGGGTAGACATGCTGACGTTTCAGTTAATCAGGGATGAGTTCCGGCGTTCTACGGGCAGAGACTAACAAGGCAGTGAGCTTCGGGCTGTGGCACCCAGAATAATAAACAAGGTCTTACTCGAAAAAAAAATCGCCGGTGCGAAGCCCGTTGAGATTACGAGTTACTTCTTTTAGCAGCGGATAGAAATGACGGACGTGAACATGAGGTTTCTCCGTTGATTTGTCTGCTGTAACGCTAGGACTACAGCGCTTGAACGCCTCAGCAGCGACAGGTGCCATCTTGTTTCTAGAGCCATTGACGTTACGTCAGCGTCGCGTTGTGATTGGTTGCCGCTTCGCGGTTCGTGAAAGCGGTTGCGAAAAATCGGTCCCGACGCGGCTGGCAAAAACGCGCCCCAACCGCTTGATCTTAGCCGCTTTGCAGTTAAAAAATGCGCGGATCCGCTTTGCGTTTACGGATCCGCGTCCAGTGTGAACGCGCCATAACTCACGCTGGGCGCTTGGCGATCTCGGCGCGGCCGGGGCGGCCAGCCGCTCGCAGCAGAGCGATAATCTTATTTAGTTGAACATTCTTTTAATTTTAGTTTTCACATCGAAGCTGTTAAGGTATAGTTCGCCTACTATCATGTTCACGGACAAGCGGCGTGTCGACACAAAACTCAAGCACTTCACCGTCACCCTCACTCTCGTACGACGAGGTGAGTCGTCTATAGCGTTCCGTGCCGTTTCTCCCCTAATGCTGTCTGCAATGGACGTAAGCCGGTCCAGTGTGCTGTCGTGCAGCCTCAACTTCTTCTCCGGCGTCCGCGTGAGCGGCCACATTGCGTTCGTACCATCGAGCAAGCCCCGTGATTGGCGCGGTTCTACTAGAATAAAACGTCATCGTCTCACGTACCAATTGTTTGTGTACTGTGTCCCGCGACGTTGAAATCGCGCTATCGCTCTTATCAGTTGCCCTTTGGACACACGATGGGTCGGCCGCGTGCCGTTCGTTTGGAGGAAAAAGAGCGGGAGCGTAAGAAGGGGCGACGCGCGCAGCAGCGCGATTGGCCTCGCAAACGCTGCGAAGCCGCTATCGCCTTGAGTTCCACTGCGTCGAGTGGTTCGAATCCCTTGCGAGAGAAGAGCAAATCGCTCGCCTAGAACGCCGCCGAGAACAGAAGCGGCGATGTGACCGGCGCCGTCAGGTCAGCGGACGTCGATCGTGCCACAGAAGCCAAGTGCAAGCGCGAGGCCCGGCGACGACAGGACGCCACGCCGGGCCCTGAAGGGTTTTTATAAATACTTCAATACCAGCATAGTACAGCTTCGCTGGTCTTCCATCTTCGGCAGAGTGGAAAGGCTTAAAATTTTTAGTTTACGGTTTAGCATCCTCTTGAAGAAAAATACAAAATGTTTCTCCATAGCCCTATAGTCCATAATACCAACAAAGACGGAGACGAAAGTGATAATATACCAAAGAGTTGTTAGAGCTGCGTAAGTGTGTATTCATTTTGTGTGCGTGGACTTGAGTAAGTTTTTTGCGTGTGTGCAGCACAGCATGTAATTCATAGCCTTTGCGGTGCAAATGAAAGCTGATGCAATCGGCTCTCTTTGCACTGTTGAAGCTATGGATGACACTGCACTATTCGATTCGAACCGCTATGCGCACACCCCTACTGGTATCACAATAGAAGACGTCAAATCTGGTCTTAGTACATTGGGCGGTGATTGTGGCTATTGAGTAGCCTATTTTTTATTTGCTCGCTAATTACATGACCTTTTTCACCCCTCGTCAACATTGCGTGACCGCCGCCATAGCATGAGCCTTCCATGTTTGTTTCCTCTTAACTCTATAGTAGGGCAGGTTAGTGCCATTTAAGATTCCAATGTTTCCTTCTACCCAGCGTTGGCCTTTGTGAGCGCTCGTCAACTCCCGTTTCAGTGGCTCTGTCTGTGCGTAAGACAAAAGGAAGTCAGCATTAGCGGCCCGTGTATAAAGCATCGTTGTACTCAAGGCTCTATTTTACCGTAAGTGCGAGCGAACACGAATGCACGAGCACAGTGGTTCATGACCTGCACTGACGTCATGTGAGCTGCCATTGTGATAGCCTTGCTGCTAAGTATGTATGTTTTGCAGTGTAAACTGTGTACTATCGCATTAGTTTTGCGAAAATAATTACAATGCGCACCGAAACGGTCTTTAGAGGTTACACTCAATTTCGCCGGTAACTTGGCCGAGCTAGCGTCTTCTTGACTTTTGAGCTGCACGACAATATATAACCAGTCAGCTGAGTTGGACGGCCGTATTCACGGTTGTCGGAGGGTCATCATCAACGCTCGCCTTAATTCACGCACATAAGCAATGTGAGCAAGAAACATGACATTACTACTGCGACGAAGCTCGATTGGTCGTCGAAATATATCTTCTACTGTTCGGCTCCGTTGAGGCGTGGTGACATTCTTTTTCTTTTCCAGCTCGATCTTCTTCTTCGTTTTTGTTAGTTTGTCATAGTTGCCATAGACTACCTAACCAAGTTTGTTGAGGCGAAAGCTGTTCGTAACATTGAGGCTTCCACGGTGCAGAAGTTCATCGAGAGGAGAATTATCCTCAACCACGGATACCCCACAGTACTAGTTACGGACAGGGGCACACAGATGACTGCCAGATCAACTTCCGATTACCTCAAGTACCGTGGTATACGTCACGCAACGACTACAGCTTATCACCCAGCTGCCAACGGCCTCGTCGAACGAGCCAATAAAACGCTCAAACAGATAATGCGAATCACCACCTCATCTGGAGAGAAGTGGGCTGATGATTCGCATCATCTGCTTGAGCGTTTTGTTGGCTCGTTCGACGAGGCCGTTGACAGCCGTAGTCGTCGCGTGACATATACCACGGTACTTGAGGTAATCGGAAGTTGATATGGCAGTCATCTGTGTGCCCCTGTCCGTAACTAGTACTGTGGGGCATCCGTGCTTGAGGATAATTCTCCTCTCGATGAACTTCTGCACCGTGGAAGCCTCAATGTTACGAACAGCTTTCGCCTCAACAAACTTGGTTAGGTAGTCTATGGCAACTATGACAAACTTGTACCTTCGTGAAGCCTGAAAGGGCCCAATTATGTCGAGTCCAACTGTATGAAATGGCACATCGACTTTAACTGGCTGCAGCAGTCCGTAAGGGCACGTCGTAGTCATCTTCATCCGTTGACAGAGGTCACAGCTTTTCACGAACCGTTGGACATCCGGATACTGTCGAGGCCAGAAATATTTACTGTTGATTTTCTCGTATGTGCGACGGATTCCCATGTGTGCTCCGAATCGACTTCAATGAAATTCGTGAAGTACTTCCGCTCGCTTCGTCGCCGGCAAGCACAAAACAAATCGTTCATGCGTTGGTCCTGCATCCCTTTTGTACAATACATCATCAAAAAGCACGAATTGTTTACTTGCTCTCTTCTGCTGTTTCTTTGTACCAGCCTTGTTCTGCAGTATCTTTATGATTTTTGTACAGAACGGATTCTCCTTCTGCTCGGAGCTTAAGTTGGGCTCTTTGACCTCAAACACATCGCGAGTGCGGGTCCTCCAAGTCTCTCCCGAGCCGTTGGTACTCGAAGGTTCCCCTGAGCACAAGCGGCTTGGAATACGGGACAGACAATCGGGGGCAGTGTGACATGCGCCAGACTTGTACACAACTTTAAAGTCGAATTCTTGGAGCAGGAGAGACCACCTGAGCAGGCGTTCGTTTCCTTCCTTGTAACGAAGAACCCAGCAGAGCGCATGGTGATCTGTAACAACATGAAACTTTCTGCCCATTAGGTAGGGACGTAGCTGTTCCAGGGACCACTTAACTGCAAGGGCCTCAAGTTCAGTGGATGTGTAGTTCTCTTCAGCTCCGTGAAGAGAACGGCTGAGGTATACAACAGGCCTGTAATTCTCAGTTTCATCTTCCTGGAGGAGGATGGCGCCGAGGCCGGTTCTGGAAGCAGCAGTGTGGACCTGGAGGCCGTATTTAGAGTCTTCTGAAAAGTGCTTCAAGACGGGAGGTCCACATAAGGCAGATTTCAGTTCATGGAAGGCGTGTTCTTGTGGAGCTCCCCATGCGAAGGCTTCTTCTTTTTTCAGGAGCTTTCTCAAGGGGGCTGCGATGGCACTATGGTTCCAAATGAACTTTCGGAAATAGGACGTCAGTCCCAAGAACGATTGAACTTCAGCCGCAGTTCTAGGAACGGAAAATCGCGTTACGGCATCGACTTTCTCTGGATCAGGTGCAATACCTTTCTGGGATACAATATGTCCAAGGTAAGTCACTCTGGTGCAAAAAAAAAGGCACTTCTGCGGTTTGAACTTGAGATTTGCGGCCTCAAAACGCGCGAAAATATTTCCCAGTTGTCGAAGGTGATCTTGGAACGTTGTGCTATAAACAATGCAGTCGTCCATGTAGACCAGTGCGTTGCGATACTTTAGATCACCGATAATGGCATCTACAGTTCGCTGACACGTTGCGGTGCCCCTTTTAACCCGAACGGCATTCTTAGAAATTCATACAGCCCCCACTGCGTAACAAAAGCTGTCTTAGCGGTGTCGCCAGGTTCCACCTCTATTTGGTAGAATCCTGAAAGGAGGTCTAATGTTGAGAAATACTTGCTCCCACTCAATGCCGCCAGAGCATCATCAATTCGTGGTAGTGGATAGACAACGTTTTCAGTTACAGCATTTAGCTTCCTATAGTCTACACACATCCTCGTCGACTTGTCCTTTTTTTGAACTAGAACCAGTGGTGATGCCCAGGAGCTTTTCGAGGGCTGGATAATTTTTGCATCTATTAGGTCTTTTATCATTGCCTTCACCAAATCTCTTTGAGGCGGTGAAATTCGCCCTGGGTATTGTGCAATCGGTTTTGCACCACCAGTAGAAATGGAATGTTGCTCCATCGTACAAGATCCCAGGTGTGCAGTGTCGGTTGCAAAACGAGAACGATATTTCATCAAGAGTTGTTTTCCTGCCTCCAGCTCTTCGGAGTTCAGCGAAGCTCCCACGTTGAAGCTCAACTCATCAATTATTATCTGCTGCGTTTCGTTGAGGACTTTCGGCACATCTTCCTGGTTCTCAAGATCAGAAAAACTGAAAAATTGCTGGACTGATTCCCACTCGATGGGAGACAAGTCAACCGCTTCAACAGCTTCTACCTTTTCTGCTGATCCTAAAGATGCCCTGGCAGGTATTTTGGATGGCCTCAAGGAAAAGTTTGTAGCCAAAAGTTTGAAAGTCTTTGTCCCTGCATCGATGACTGTCGGTTGCAGTTCCAACAGGTACCGTTCAATAGTTGATGGAGAACCTGTTACGTATAAGATATCGCGACTTGTCTCGCCGTCTGGGACTTCCAAAACGACTTCGATGACTTTCCGGGAAAGAGGCGGTACTACTTGGGTGGTCGTTGCATAAACCTTGAGTGGTTTTTCGGCTTGGATCGAAAACGTGTTTGTACCCCAGTCGATAAATGCTTTTGAAGAGCGTAGAAAGTCATCTCCAAGTAAGACTAAGTCTTCCATTAAATGTGGGACAACCACAAAAGTCTGTCGGAATGACCTTCCGTCCACCGTAATGTCAACACTCACTTCTCCATTATTTTTAAGTGGCAGCCCATTTGCTTCCACAAGTTTCAGGGAAGATTTTGAAGGTGTCATCTGAAGTCTCTGGCAAACAGCTTCATTCACAAGGCTTCTGGTGGAACCAGAATCCAAAACTGCACTGAGTTCAATTGATCCCATAAAGACTGGGACCCGTTTGACGCCCACAGAAGATTCACAGCTAACGCGCTGCACTACTGGTGTTTCCCCGCAGGCCCCGAAGACACCAGGTCGGAGTTTTCCAGGTCAGTCGGAACGTTAGGCTCCGCTTGAAATGCGCGCTGCCATTCAAGAAATTTTTGCGTGAGAGGCTGGGGGCACCATGTAACAAACATACATGGGTAAATTACTTTCAAAATGTAATTTAATTACAATTACAATTACTTAACTCCAAAACTAGTTTAACTACAATTACAATTACTACTACGCGAAAGTAGTTCATTGCAATTACAAATTACTTTTCAAAAGTAATGCAATTACTTTACAATTACTTATTTCTGAGAGTTACCCCCCACATTGGGCCATATAACTGTAAACGACTTATATGGCCGCTGTATAAATGTCACGCATTGTACTTTACTTTTATAAAATTTGTTAAATGGATTATAGAACTTAATAGTTTGGAGTAATGAACTCCTGCGTTCATATATTCTCAAAACATAAAAAATGGCGACAAAATTCACAGGTGCGAGGTGAATCTCCTTAGAACTTATGCAAATGGTATCCAAGTCAAACCAAGAAAAAATAAACTTAAAAATAATACAAGGAAACAAATATGCAACAGTACTGGTATCATAAAACTCACGGAAAAATGGCTAATAAGAGAAACTTGTAAACGACGTCAAACATTTAAAGGATACGACAACTTACGAAAACATTTCAGCCACGATGATTCGCTTCCTCTCCCTGTCTGTGCACTTGAAACATGCCGGATTTGGGTAACCGTAGCACACGAACTGTGGTCGCTTTCACAAAACTAGTGTCACAATAGAAGCAACTCTATTGCCAGGGATTCTGGGTCAATTCAGTGCACGGTAACACCCAAAAAGCTCCCGAGATAAATAATAAATTTAGGATCGTCATGTAGCTAATCATTAGGATAGCAATGATTGTATCGATGTTATGCGTCTCATAAAGAAGATCGATTTGAATTTAGCATGGCAAGAACAACCTCGAAAAATTCATGATACACTGCAAACGACTTTATTTTCGCGAATTTCGCGAATCGCCTACAATTCGCGAAAAAAAAAAGTAAACACATTGGAATCTATATCGCGACCGCACCGCGTCGCGAAAATTAGAATCCGCGAATTATTCCAAAACTCCGGCCTCTTGGACGCCTCGATTTCACGATTTACTTGGGCGTGTTTCAGCTGGAAGATCTAGACGAGATAATATTATTATTTTTTTTATAACTGTAAGTATTATTCAAAGTAACAAGAAAGTTGCCTACCTGCAAGTGTTTCCGCAAATTGGAGGTCGCCTTTCGGTTTATTGAATTTGTTTTCAGAAACGGTGCGGAGAGTTTGCTCCTCACGATTATATTTTTACATTGCTGCTAATCTGTTTAAAGAATTTTTCGCAACAAGGCCCCGGCAGCCTTTCGTTTTCCATTGTAGATAAGACTGTTGCAGCTTCTCAATGCAAAGCAGCACTGCGCGCCTCGGGGCGGTTCCACAGGCCAAGACTAGAGGACAACGCGTGGAGGGTCACGATAGAGGTGTAAAAACAAAGCGCAAGCAAAGCCCTCTATAAAAAAAGAAGCCTTCAACGAACAACAAATGTAAAAACAAGCTCCCTACAGCTAAAGCCGCGGTTTGAAGGTTTTGGAATCTCGTCCAATCAGGCTGACAAACGGTTGAAAGGGTTAGGTAGAGCGAACACTAAATAATGAAGATTTATACAAAAAGGTAGACGAGGATTGGGAGAAGGAAGAGCAGTGTAGCAACAACAGTTGGAAGTATTGCAGGGTGAGTCGTATTAATGAGACCTGCTGCTTCTTTGCTTCTTCGCCTCGATATTAGAGTAGCACGACTTACTGTTAGTGGTATTAACATACGAGATAGAGGAGAAGGACGTGAAAAACTCATAAAGAAAAGAGAATAATTTCATGAACAAAAAAGTCCCCAAACTTGACTGAAATATGTAAGCTAATATGCTTTGCGGCGAAGACGCGTAAGGAGAACCTCGAACCTCCCCGCCTCGACCGGATGATGTGATCGGAGCCAACCAGCTCGACTTTGACCTCCGATGCCCCCGTGTGGGAATGAGAAATAAGAAAGACCCCTAGAAGCAGGAGCAACAGGAAGCAAACGAGACGAAGAGTCAGATTTAACTAAAACAGGAACGAAAACGGACGCGAATGTAGCCCTCATTTATCAAATTATTTCTCAAATTCTTCATTAAATCGTTTTACAGTCTACAAAATCCTTCATTCCGTTCTATCCCAGCCTCTCTTTCCCACCCCTCTTTTCCATTTTTTTTAGCAGGTTGGGAGACGCTCTCTCCCCTGTCGCTTTGGCTGTGCTGTCGTCTCCGTGGCCAGAGGGGAAAAGCGCCGCCGCCACAAAATCTTGCAAAAGTAATTGTAATTGTGCCTGAAATTTAGCAATTACTGACGCTAGAAAGTAATTAAATTACAATTACAATTCCCTTTAGCCAAAAGTAATTATTACAATTACAAATTACCAGGAAAAGTAATTAAATTACAGTAATTTAATTACTGTAATTGAATTACTACCCAAGTATGGTAACGAAGTGGCCTTCCTGTTTGCAGTTTAGGCAAAGCTTGAGTACTTTCCGACGGGATCCTTGAGCCTTGGTCTGGGCTGCATTGTTCTGGCGACGGAATTCCCTTTGGTAGGTCAGGCTTGGTCGTGGTTTGTCATTCGCACTGCTCGCTGCATCGTATTCCTGACGTTTTTCCCCAGGCTGCTGTTGCCGATCATGTTTGACGAAACTGCACAGCTCATCGGCCCCTCCTTCGTGGAAGTTTGAAACTTTTAATGACTTCTCTTCGGGCTTCTTGGCTTTTCCGCTTGCCCGATCAAACTTCATAAAAGAGTCGAGCAAGTCATCAAGCGATGTGAAGCTTCTATCGAAATACATCCACTTTGCCTTGTCGTTCAGCGATTCAAGAAGCAATTCGCACTTCTCGGCTTCGCTTCCTGTGAAGACACATTCTTCTATCAGTTGCAGCTTCTGAATAGCGTACTCCATGCACGTTTCTGTGGAGGTCTGTCTTCGAGCGAACATTGGTCTTTGATTTTCCACAGGGCTTTCTAAATTGTAGTGCCGCCGAAACGCGGACTTCACGTCATTCCAAGTGCTCATCTTCTTGGAGTTAAGCTCGAAGCGCATCCAAGCAAAATCTTTGGAAGGTAGCTTTGATATGAGCAGCGGGAGTGCGATATCTTCCGGCAGCCCGTAAATTTTCAGCCAAAATTCGACCTGATGGAACCAACCAATTACGTCCGTGGCAAGGAGGGGAGCTGCACTTACGGCCGCGGTGGATGGCTGAACTCGATGGTTGATGGTATCTCCCAGTCCTCTCCCCTGGCTTTGCTGGTTCGAGACCTTGTCTCTGCTTTCAGATGTGGTGCATGAGTTGGGAACGCTCTCTTGTAGTTCGGTATGCAGCGACCGCTGCTACCGTTTCTTTTTCTTGGATATTTTATTCTGTTGCCCTTGGTGCTTGGAGCCCTCGTCACTGCTTTCAGAGTTGCTTCTCGAGCTCGCGGCCTCCAAGCAGTTGAGTCTCTCGATGACTGGGGACAGTAATCCGCGCACCAGGGTCTCCATGGCTTTCAGAGAAGCGCTATCCCCAGCAGCACTTGCAGAATAGGCAGGCGTCGGTGCGGGTACAGTCTGTTGTCGGCTAAGAAGCTCTGTGATGCGTTGCCTCAATTCAGCGATTTCTTCGTCCCTCCTCGAAAGGATCTGCTGAAGTTCTTCCCTCCGTCCAACTGCCGCCTCAACTTTAGCTTGCAACGACGAGTCACTGCCGCTTTTTGCGCCGTCTTCATCCATCGTTGCTGACGTTGTAGTTAAGCCTTCTTGTTGATGCGAAGAGCTCAATGGGCGATTTGATAATGACCGCCGTCCCCACATAAATTTACCTCATTACGGAGTCCCCGTTCGGGCGCCAAGTGCGACGAAGCTCGATTGGTCGTCGAAATATATATTTTAATGTTCGGCTCCGTCGAGGCGTGGTGACATTCTTTTTCTTTTCCAGCTCGATCTTCTTCTTCCTTTCCTTTTTCTTCCAGCGTTCACGCGACACCGTCAAAACTACGCAGACCGATAATTAAATGTCACATAGCCTCAGCCCTCACAATCAGTACGCCGCTGCGCATGTCTTTCTGCAAACATGAAATGGCCAAAAATAAAATGACAGAAGTGTGAGGCGGGCGATATACGCCAGGGAAGCAAATTCTACGATGTGAGCTTAAATCCCTGTATAGGATTCACGCTTACATGTGGCGACAACCACTATTGGCGAAAGCGGAAAAAAAAACGTACCGCGAGACAACAAGCGAGGGAGGTACCGCAGTTTCCTTTAGAGGCCACTTCATTGCCTTTTACTTTTCGCTGCGCCGCCATTTGCTTCCAAGTTTTGCACGAGGCACGGGCTCGTGCGTTGGGGTATTTAATTATTCACTGACGCGTGCAAGACAAACACACCAATGGGCTTTACTGAGGACGTGTGACACTTCTGTGGGACCTAGGGATTAGGGACTCGCGTAGGGCAAGGTTGAGCCGCACGTTTTTACCACTAGATTCGGTATATTGGTTGTGGCACCGGTCGCGGTCACTGTAAAATTTATTGTGAAAGGTCATCGTGCGGCGGTGAGGCTTACCACTGTTGTTATGGCATTACTAGGTCATACATGCGTCTCCTTTTATCCGTCCTATATTTTGCGTGGCTGTACAGACAAAAATCGCACAAAGGCCAATGGTGTGTTTACGTGGATGAGACCGTAGCTAATCGAATAAAGATTTGACTTTTTCGATTGGTAGCAGACGGGTAGAAGAGGAGGAAGTGGAAAGACAGTCTGCGTGTTATTGGTGCGTCCTCGATTTGATGTGCTACGACCACATTTATTTTAACGTAGCCAACAACTGCGTTTACAATGATGTGGTTGTTGAGGATCGAATTGAGATTTTAATCTGCATCGCTACTATGCAACGTTTTCCTATGTAACGGGCCATTGTTATCTGAAACATGATTTTTGTAGAAAGATATCAAACACAACACTACAGTTTCAACGAATGTCACATATCGACAATCGGATGGAATCCAAGAGGTTATCGTGTTGTATAACCTATTTTGGAGAGCTTCTTTTTTTGACAACACCAGCACCAAGGCAAAGGGACGGACGCGACACGTTGATTCCCCACATTACGCCGAACTGATATTTTTGTTGATGACTGGCATGACATCTACGTGGATTAACACTGAGAGTGGAAAACCAAGATGTCATTGATCGCAAAATAGTGTCAAAGGCCTTCCAACGTTCTTTCCTTTCTTCGTTTCTAGGGAATGTCGAGCAGAAACGCTTGAATGACATGGACTTACATGCCCACTTTCACGCAGTAAAAATATGACACTAATAGGATACGCTGCATGCGCACGAAAAATGAAGCGAACATTTTCAAGAGAGGACAGGTAAATTGGAATTTAAAACCGCAAAACAGAAGCAGAGAATCGCGATGAGCAGATTTTAACAGTCCAATATACTGGCACAAAATGGCTACGTGATAAGGTGAGCGAACATCGCACCAGCTGTAACATCATCATCCACATGGCGGCGGCCTAGGAGCGTTTTTGGAAATGTGTATGGCCCATTACACCTGGAGGAAGAGTAGCCTAGGAGCAGGCGATATCGAGTCTTGACACCACATTCCACCTTAAGCTTTAGATGGCATTCAGCGAAATGTTTGTCACGGTATGCTCTTTTTTTAAATTTATCTTCAATGTTGCAGCAGAGCAAACAGCTTGCAGCTGGAGACAACTTACCTTATTCAAACAAAACTCAAGTTCCGAAACCGTGCAGAATGTGTTGATGCCAACCTACAAAACAGAAAAGGTGGGAGCCAAAATTCGTTGCTGCGTGCATGGTATATGCAGCAAGCATGTGCAACGGAACAACGTAGTCGCATTTACCATAACAAGTCCCGCCTTGGACGCCGCATAAAGTAGCTGGGCCCCTTCGTAGAGTCTTGGAACGAGTATGGCAACCCTGGAACCCTCAGGAAGTTTGAGAGAAACCAGGCCTGCAGCTAGTTGGTCTACCTATAAGGGGAGAAAAACGAGACACAGACACAACATAATTATTTGAATCGTGGCTGCAGGGGTCAATTATATAAGAATAGAGGACTTGAATTAGCTAACTATGATAACGTTTCTTTGTAATCGATCCTACGCACCAGCTCCAGGAGGGGACATGTGCAGAACTAATGACCAGCGACCCCTCCCTTTTCTCTGCTGCTTGGCAACATCGCATGCTACTGCCGCCATCGCCTGAATGCCGAAAAGCATCGGTTCATCCCACACCCTCATCCATATTGGGCTTCCGATTACAACAAACATTATTTTGACGCCCAGCCTTCAGGTCCCTTTTTTCAGTGTGACAACTGGACAGGTCGATCGCCGTCTTCGTTTCCCTTGGTGCTCCGTGTCGCTCCTCGATGCAGCCGCCGTGTCAAACGCGACGTCAAAGAAGAGCCTGCAGCTTCCGCTGCCGCCGGACGCCAGGCTGCGCTACAAAATTGCGTAATAAATCTTCCTACAGATCACCCAAATTCTGTTCCTGTTAAAATCGATAAATTAAAACTTGAATATCTCGTTGACAATGGTGCCTCAAGATCCTGTATATTTGGCTATTTGCGACGCCATTTACGAATAGTATTGACGCCAGCACCTGGACACTATTTCTGCATAAAAAACAGAGAGTTAGTTCTCTTGGCTGCTGAATCCACTAAGCGCCCGCGACTCGAATAGGCAAGTCATTATATTTAGAATTCTCTCTACCTGTGTGACTGACATTATACTGGGCTGAGACTTTCTGTGGTCCAAAGATGCCGTCATTAGCCGTAAAGAGCATCAGCTCCATTTGAACAGTTCTGACACTGACTAATTACCTGTGTTTGATTTCTTTGCCCTTGGCACTACAGCCGATGTAGTCATGCCTCCATTGACAGCTGTCGCAGTAACACACGAGCTTGATTTACGCATCCAGGAGTTTACAACCTTCTTGAGTCTTTACGCAAAAAAAGTTAGCAACGCCACAGCAATGCGATTTTCACTACCTCGAAAGCTTCGTATCGCAACCGTCCAACTCTGCAACCATAGCACTGTCGTCATTTAGTCTCGCCACACGTGTCACGTGAGGCCCCGGCTAGTTCCCCAAACAGGGTGCTCCGCCAACCCTACAACATGGAAGGTCGTCAGGAATTCAGCAGGCCCACTGCATGCTCTTTCCAGTTTTATGGAGACTGAGAGTGTTTATTTTACCTTGATTATTTCACATTGAATTAGACATGGAACATGGGCCATCATATCTTAAAGATAGTACACGATATATATATATATATATATATATATATATATATATATATATATATATATATATATATATATATGGTCTCCACCAAGATTTCTTTTACGTGATTTACTCTTGAAGTTTAAAAAAGGGTCCGTTGTCACTTGATTGGAAAACAGCCTAATGTGTGCTTATCTATAAGAGGGAAGCGAAAAAGGGTGCTAGCAATTATAGTCCAGTGGTCTTAGTGCGTGCATTTATACAAGTTCTTGAATATGTTATTTTAAAGACCATTATAACTTTTCCATAAACTACAAAATTTCTAATATACGAATAACATAGTGTCTGTAGAAGATGCTCGACAGTAGCACAATTTCTGATGGTTCATATTTTTGCTAAAGTAATTGCTAATGTTGGTCAAGTTGACGTGGTTTTCTTAGACTTCGCAAAGGCGTTCTACAGAGTGCATTATTAAAAGTTATAGCATAAGACGAAGCAGGTACTTGATAATGATTGCATCCTGGAATGGTCAATATTTTACCTTAACAACCATATACAGTTCTTCTCTGTTGGAAAACCATAATTAATTGAATTAGCAGCTCTACCTGGACTAGCCCAGGGCTCGGTGCTTGGACATTTGCTTTCCTTATCTAAGATGTGATGCACATCAACCCCCGATACAGTGTCGTTTTTTCTTCTTTATGCAGATGAACGTATACTATTCTCAAAAATAGCTTTTGTTTTTGTTGAAAAGTATTGACATGATTTTTTTTTCAAATTGATTTTGTGTGGTGTCAACACTGAAAATGCACTTGAAAGTTAAGAAATGCGTGCTAATGACAACGCTGAACAAGGTACCGCTTTGTTTCCATTCACTCCCGAATTCAATGCTTTAGAAGAAGTTATTGAATACAAGTATGAAGGTTATAAAATTATTTCTCACTTAAGCGAGACGTTTCACATTTTGTGTAGAAAGTTGATGTCGCTGCGAAGAACTTTATTACCCTTCACTCCTGAAACAAAGCTTACGGCGTTTAAATATTTAATCCGTCCTTGTACTAGAATAGGGTGGCATCTTATGGGACTAGCATTTACAATCGAATATAGGCAAGTTAGATTGTTTTAAAAATATCTTAGGTTCACTTAGTGTGCTTTAACGTAGTAAAACTATATATATATATATATATATATATATATATATATATATATATATATATATATATATTGTAAACAAAGAGGGGAGAGAGAGAATGAATATTAAATTTATTAGATCAATGTAAGGGCCACTTTTTCGCCAGCTTCCTTTCCTTTTCCCTAACTTTTATGTATTAAATTTAATAATCGGTTTCTCACCCCTTCGATTACACCATTGCTACTGCTGCACTGGTCAATCGTTTTGCACTTCCAATGATTGTATATATATATATCGTAAAGAGGAGGTGAATGCTTTAAAACGTATGTATTGGACGACGTTCCGGGCGGGGACCGCTTTTCATCAGGTCCTAATATTGCAGTAAAAGTTGAAAGCCCTCCAATTTAACACGGCGGCAAAAAAAAAAAAAAAAAATTAAGAAAAGCCGAGAAACCACCTCTCAGAATCGACCATGGGTAGACGAAGACCGCGGTAAGGGAAGGGGCCCCGCATGCCTCCCCAAACAGCCTCCCGTTAGGCGCGCTTGAGGCTCGGCAGTGTCCAGAACGAAACAAGGGAATAAAGCAAAATCAAGTGGGCCCAAAAGCGCGCCCGGGGGGCCAAGAAGAGCCAGCAGAGACACAGGAGCAGCTCGGGCGCCAACCGAGACGCGCGATGATTCATCTTATACACCTAAACACTCCTCTCCACTCCCCCCCCCCCCCCCCCCCGCACACCCCACCCACCCACACACTCACATGCAAGCATGCCCCCCCCCTCCTTTTTTTTTTTCTCTTCTTCCATTTTCCTTATTTTTATTTTCTCACCACCCGAATCCCCATCTCGCAACCCAGAGCGAAGACAGTTCTCGAGGTCGTAATGATGTCTAGCGCAGGGAGAACTCTAGGCAGGGGACTCCGTCTGTTCGTTTTCCCGTCAACGTGGGGGTTTCGAGGAGGTGAACCGGTCAAGATATGAGCAGTTAAGCAGGACGGCGCTCTCGTTAATGCCCACTCGAAGCGTGTTAAACTTTTTAATTTGGTGTGATTCCCTTTGCTCCCTTTCGCGTGCTGTACTGAAATCCCGATTGAAGTATAGTTACAAATATGTTGTTTATGTTGTGTTGACCGAGACGTGTATTTTGGAGTTTTTGGAGTGTGTTAAGGTGCGACCTGTGATTGTTAAATCTTTGACGGAAGGGGAGATCGGTCTGTCCAATATACTGCATGTTGCATACCCGGGAGTGCAACAGATAGACAACATTAACAAAGTTACAGTTATCATTTCCGGTTATCCTAAAGGTGAAGTCCGAATTTGTACTTTTTGCCTCCACGGATTCCGTCAAGTGGCTACACACTGCGCCGCGGCACCCGGCATGGCCGAGATCCCAAGAACTCCTCATGTGTGGTTTTGGATCGTACTAGCATGTAAAGGGGCCCTGCAAACATATTTAAGCGTCTGCTTTTTGTGCGATTTCCAGGTCTCTTGGGGTTCGTGCAAGCCAGCGGGCACGGAGAGAGTAACTAAATATCAGTGCATCATATTTTAACCGGACGACGCGGAAACCTCCTGCACCGACGGGGGCGACCCGTGGTACCGAAAGCGCGCGAAATGTGTCGTCTTTGGTCCTGGGCATACTAGTGGTCAGAACCGGTAAAAGCTTCTTTTTAGTAAAAATACAAAATATAAGTGGCGGGAACCGTTTCAATTATTTATAAAAGTAGTTTTTGTTCAGTATTTTAGATCAGAAAAGAGACAAATGCAGTTTATGAAGTACGGAAACAAAAATTGACCCGTCGACATACCCGCCACCAAGTGGTGGAAAAGGCGGCGAATACTACAAAAGAGTAGTGGGATCAGGCGTCGACACGGAAAGGTTCCGGATGTACGCGTCGACGCTGCGGTCGTTTACGGACTGGAGGATCCGACCGGCTCCGAGCGTTCCGAAGGCCTTCTGCGAGCAGCTTTGTCTTGCGTTTTTGCCCTTTCGCGTTACGGCAGCGCGAAATGGCTCCCATTTTGAACTGATCTTCGCACTGTGTTTGTTGTCGTTTAGGGCCAACCAAGCGTCATGCCGAATTAGTGTTTAATGGCGCGGCAAATGCAATGCGAGCCGCTCTGGCTGCCCCCGCTGTATACAGCCTATCCAGAGCACGCTTTAGTGGCGCCCTCTCGCGCCGTCGACACGGAGTGCGGCAGTCGTTTGCGCTCGCAGAGCTAACTATCCCTCCACTAGTTCACGGCCACTCAAGCAACCAAGGACGTCATGAGGGAGGTTATTTTTTGCTTGTTTTTGTAATTTTAATTTGCCTATAACTTTGAAACTAAGGCGAAATTTGAGAAGAGAAAAGTTTCATTAGGTTACTACGTTTAGTGCGGTCAGGATCGGTGCAAATTAAAAATTAGTAAAAAAGTGCTTGCAGGGCCCCTCTTAGGCTTTTTTCTCGCCGGTACGCGACGCGTAGAGCCTGCGGAAAGACAGATTGAAGGCGCTGGTTTTGCGAGAGAATATTAAAATTTTTGCGAAGGATGTTGTTGATGTTGAGAAGGTTACTTGCGTAGGTTAGCACTAAATTATATTGATTATTCTCTGAGTTTCGAACGCTTGTTTTGTTGATGGGTGTCGTGCGGTCTGGTCTACTAGCCTTTTCTATAGCACTGTTGATGGCGCCTGGTGGATAATTTTGCCTAATGAGTGCTGGCGTTAGATTATCTGCGTTTTGTTTGAAGTCTTGCTCGTTGCTGCATATTGGTTTGTACGTATGCGCCTGAGAATAGGGCAACCTATTTTTGCAGTGGCGGGTGTGGCACCTATCGTAGTTAAGATATTGTTGCGTGTACGAATAGAGGAATGAGCCGAATTGTATTCCGAAATAAATGTGTTGAGTTCGTCCTCTGTGCCTGTCCATAGGATAAAAGTATCGTCAATATACATTTTAGAGAAATATGGCTTAATCGAACGATCTGCGAGGAACCGACCCCCCAATTCCGCCATGAGAATGTTGGCATAATTTGGGCCATTTTTGTGCCCCTGGCGGTTCCGCTAGTTTGAAGGTACTGTTCATCTTCGAATTCAAAATGGTTGCATTCAAGCACGAGTCGAAACAATTTTGTTCAGGACTGGCAATCGAGGATTGAAGAGTTTTGGGTGTTCATATACGCTCCAATAACCGCTGCGATGCCGTCATCGTGAGGAATGTTGGTGTACAGTGCAGTTAGTTCCAATGTTAGCAGAAATGAACCTGTGGGTATGGTTAGCTGGGATATATCTTGGATGAAATGGTTTGTGTCCCTTAAGAATGACGGAAAGGTTGGGGGATTTCCTTATATATATATATATATATATATATATATATATATATATATATATATAGTTTTACTACGTTAAAGAACACAAAGTGAACCTGAGATGTTTTAATACCCTATAACACGTCTATATACGATAATAAATGCGGGTCCCATACAGTGTTAGAGAAATAGCTCAATAAAAGTATTTAACTTAAGCTACTAAATACCTGCTTCATGAGTTATTAAAATACTACTCAAGTTACTTTCGGGGTAAAATATCTTAAGCAGATTACAAATAGCAGTGCAATTAATTTTTTTTTAGATACATCAGCATTGCATATTTTTTATCGACGTCAGTGACAAACAGAATTACATAGTTGCACAAATCTGGTTTACCAAAATTGTAAACCAGATTTGTGTAAAAAGCCATAGTAGAGGTATTTTATGCAGCCTAATTATAAGGAGCAGGAAATCACTGGCACATGTTACAAATATTTTCAGGGAAACGAAAGAAAACGTGGGTTGCTTTAGCTATAGTGACTTATGCTGAATATCACGTCCCGCTACCGACCTTACACGCCTCGTTTAACAACAATCCACATTTTCTATAGGAGAGTGCTTTATAAACAAACTTGGGATACGGAAATGAGAGAATGGACAGCAAAAAGAGCCCACATATTAGCGACGGCACTGGTTGTACCTTGTTTATTTAGGTTGCGTTCAGAAAGGAACTTAATGTTGGGGGACGCTTTGGTTGGAATTTGAGAGGTCTCCTGCACATAGTTCGTTTCTTGTCCTGTTCTCAGCTTATCAATGTTCATTTGTAGACCGTGTTCCCGGAAACAATAAATACCAAACTGACGAAAAAAGAAAACACTTGATGTATATTGTAGTGGTATCAAATAGAAAAGCAAAAAAAAAAAAACAGTTTACAACTCCCTGTAACGCCAAATTAGAGCGCAGCTCTTGAGGAGTGGGTAAGGCGCGGGGTCAAGTGACCTCGGGGGAGTCACGTGACATCGGGGGTCACTTGACCTGGAAGGCCACGTGACCTGGGTGGTCACATGACTTGGGAGGTCACGTGGCCTGGTGGGCCACGTGACCGGGGGTCACGTGACCTCAAAGGGGGGTCACGTGACCTCGGGGGAGGTCACGTGACCTTGGTGGGTCACGTGACCTTGCGGTTAAGCCGACGGCGACACCAACGCCGACGCCGCTCAAGCCGGAAACGGGCGCCTAAGAGCTGCGCTCTAAAAAAGTCTTCTTTTTGAGTCCGCTTCTTATTTTCTTCTACTTAGTATTTCTTGACAGTGAAGACTGAATTGCTGTTGTGGGTCGTTTTCCGTTCTGCGTTACGGGTCAGTATGGAAATCTTTACTTCCGTAAAACCTTCCCTTTTGTTTGAATTTTTTGGGGGGAAGCTCTAGGAACAAAAAGGCGTCTTTGGGAAGCCGAGGGGGAAACCTTTATCTTACAAACTTGGGGGTGAAATATCAGTCACAGTTGGCACAAAACCGATATTTCCACGAGCTCAATCAAAATACCGTTGCCTACCGGAGCTAGCAACAGGATTTGAATGTCCGAAACAATATTCACGTTTTGTCGTGCCATACCCACGCCACTTCATACCGAAAAACTCGGAAAATGGCGGAATGGTAAAAATATATTTGAGATTATGTGGACAAGATGCCCAGACCTGTATTTACAGTACAGTATCAATTACTCTCGATCAAAAGTATTTCAAAAATACCAAGATTCCAAGATACTTCAAAAAGTATTTGGAATACCGCATCTTGAGTATAGTATTTGAGATACACAAGTCTGGTCCAATAAAATGTCAGCATATTCTAGGATATATATATATATATATATAATTCCGACGTTTCGGGCAGACTCCGGCGGAAACGTCGATTAATAAACAGGCCGACGTTCTCGTTTTCCCCAGGGGTTTTCCATTCGACACCTACAAGTAGTAATCCAAACTTTGCGTCAAAAGTGTACTTCACGGGTTGATTTTTTCTTGTGAAATTAGAAAGCGTAGCACCCTTTCGGAAAAAAATAGGGCCAAGAAACTTGACAGGGTCAACGGCGGGCGCGACGCAGACGACACAGACCGTATTGCGGAGTGTGTTTGGCGCTCGTATGAATAGATGGCGCTACCTCTTTATTGAGAGTGGCCACAAACCCCCTGGTTTATTAAACTGAACATAATACTTTTGTCTGTACCTTTGGTTTAAATATAAATGCAGAAAATAAAACCAGAACCTAAAGTAAAAAATAAAAGCCGTCTACAACTTCCTCTAACGCCGAAGTAGAGCGCACTTCTTGAGGAGGAGAAGGGAAGGGTAGTGAGGTTCAAGTGTTCTCGGGGGGGGGGGGGGGGTCACGTGACCTCGGGGGGGGGGGGGGGATGGCCACGTGAGCTGAGGTCACGTGACGTTGGTGGGGTCACATGACACCCTCTCCAAGGTCAGGTGAGGGGTCACGTGACATTGGGGGTGTCACGTGACCTCGGGGGTCACGTGACCCCCCAGAGAAATTCTTCCGATAGATTATGCGGGGAATTTTTTCCGCTAGATATAGCTGGGAAATTTTTTCCGCTAGATTTAGCGGGAAAATATTTCCGCTAGATATAGCTGAGAAATTTTTTCCGCTTCATTTAGTGGGGAAATTTTTCCGCTAGATTTAGTGGGGAAATTTTTCAGCTAGATTTAGCGGGGAAATTTTTCCGCTAGATTTACTGGGGAAATTTTTTCGCTACATTTAGCGGGAAAATTTTTGCGCTAGATTTAGTGGGGCAATTTTGCCGCTAGATTAAGCGGTGAAATTTTTCCGCTAAATATACCGGCGAAAGTTTTTTCGCTAGATTTCCGGAGAAATTTTTCCGCTAGACTTAGCGGGGATATTTTTCCGCTAGACTTAGCGGGGAAATTATTTCGCTAGATTTAGCGGGGGGAATCTTTCTGCTAGATTGAGCGTAAAATTTCTCGGCTAAATTTAGCGGAATCTAGCGAAAAAAATTCCCCGTTAAATGTAGTGGCAAAATTTCTCCGCTAGATTTAGCGGAGAAATTTTCCGCTAGATTTAGCGGGAACATTTTTCCGCTAGATTTAGTGGGGAAATTTTTCAGCTAGATTTAGCGGGGAAATTTTTCAGCTAGATTTAGTGCGGAAATTTTTTGCTAGATTTAGCGGGGATATTTACCCATAATGCACCGCGCGGTTACGCCGACGGCGACGCCGACGCCGCACAAGCCGGGAACGGGTGCCTAAGAGCTGCGCTCTAAAAAATGAAAACCGTTCACAACTCCCCGTAATGCCGAAGTAGAGCGCAGCTCTTGAGGAGGAGGGAAGGGTACTAAGGTTCACGTGTTCTTCGGGGGGGGGGGGGGGGTCACGTGACTTCGGGGGGGGGGCGGCCACGTGATCTGAGGTCATGTGTCACATGACCCCCTCCCCAAGGTCACGTGGGGGTCACGTGACCTTGGGGGTGTCATGTGACCACGGGGGTCACGTGACCTCGGCGGGTAAGGTGACATCCCAGAGAACTTTTTCCGCTAGATTTAGCGGGGAAATATTTTCCGCTAGATTTAGCGGGGAAAGTTTTTACACTACATTTAGCGGGGAAATTTTTCCGCTAGATTTAGCGGGGAAAATTTTCCGCTAGATTTAGCGGGGAATTTTTTCCACTAGATTTATCGGGGAAATATTTCCGCTAGATTTAGTGGGACATTTTTCCGCTAGATTAAGACGGGAAATTTTCACGCTATTTAGCGGGGAAATTTTCCCGCTAAACTTAGCGGGAAATTTTCTACGCTAGATTTAGCGGGGAAGTTTTTCCGCTAGACTTAGCGGGGAAATTTTTCCGGTAGATTTAGTGGGGAAATTAGCCCATAATACACCGCGCGGTTGCGCCGACGGCGACGCCGACGCCGCTCAAGCCGGAAACGGGCGCCTAAGAGCTGCGCTCTAAAAAAAGCGTTTGCATAACGACGGCGCTTTTGCTGCAAACGGATTCCGTCTGCGTGTCGTCTGCTTCCTTTCGCTCGTCGGCTACACCTTCGGACGATGCTCCCGACGCTATGTATCAATACTCGCGCACAACACCCTGCAACTTGACTTAGTAGGCAAGTTTTCTGGCCCTATTTTTACAGAGAGGGAACTACGCATTCTAATTTTACAAGAAAAAACCGACCTGTGAAATAGACCTTTAACGAAAAATTTAGATCGCTTCGTGCAGGCGTCGATTTTTACGGTTCATTTGAGATCAAGCCTGGGGACTTCGTACACCCCATATGTATATATATATATATGTTTCCTCATTATTCGTTTCTTTTCAGGCGCAACAATCGTTCTTGTGCCAAGCTTTCGTTATTCTTGTAAAACTAATGCGGCTTTTTTGGGCGTGTAGACAATTTTTCTTGCAAGACTTTTCCGCCATTAAAATTAATTTTTATTCTCACCATCCTACGGCTGCTTGGTCCATGCACCTTTCTTTGGCCTATTTACATATATACAGCGTGTTTAAGACAACTAAGACCAAATTGCTTTTGGAAAAACTAAGCAAAACTAAGCATCGCACAGAAAAAAAAGGTTGAATCCGTGTTTGTGTCTGCCCAAGAGCCCTTTAGGAAAAAGAATAACGTTTGAAAAATAAATAGTTTTTGTTTGTTTTTAGGAAGGAACTTTAAGGCTATAGTTTCAGTTAGAAACTTACTCCACATCATCAATAACCGCTATATCAACCCTCAATAGACAACTATAAAGCATGCCGAGAGTTCTACAACGTTTTGAAAACCTTTCAATTTTGACGGATACTCTGGTTTCGGATTCTTATCCAAGCGGATCTTGACGGCAGCTGTCCTGCCCTCCGACGGCTGAAGCGCGGAACCAAGGCCGGACAATTCGCTATACTTCGCTTCAGCTTAGGTCCGAGCGCAGCGGATGTTATCAACCGAAGGGCCAATCAAACAGCGAAACAGGCACAACGTCATGGCGTGCTCTCTGCAGTTGAAAGGACTGGCTCCTGTGTGTGCTTCTCCACCAGCTAGTCCTATCAAGCGCAGAGAACATGTCGCGACGTTGCACTTCTTGCACCGTTAGATTGGCCCATCGGTCCAATCAAACAGTGATTGGCCTACGTCACAGGTCACGTGACCCTGTGACGTAGCGTAAGGTAAGGCGTTGTCAGACTCAACTGGCAAAACAGCTTCACGTTCCGTCCAGGTGTTCAGTGGCATGACGTCCGGATAATACATATTGATAACAGCTGACGATGCTGTGTTACGTTAGCAGACGTCACATCACGCCATGGTGCCACATAATGGTATCACATAACCTTGAGGTGTCACATAGCGTCATTGTCTAATGAACTGACACTTCATTCTGCGGATTAGATGCCGTTCCGGTACCATGTTCAGACGGAAACTGTTATGAACATTGAGACGTAATCAACATGACACAACCATCGATGCTACACCTCAATCGCTGACACACAATCCTAAGGAAGGTCACACCTGAAATCCGGCATTTTCAAACTCCACTGAAGTATGAGCGCGCCAGCGTTATTTAGAACTGGTGTGTACAATGTTATCTGTGCGAACGTATGGTTCCCAGCCAAGTTAATTCTTATCGTAGTTTCAATTATAATATAATTTTGTCAGCACTCTCTTCCAAGTTAAGCATATTGCACCCCTAATCTGTAAGAGATCATTCAGGTGCCTCGAGTTAGCCCTATAAAAAGATGGCCTTGACTTTTTTTTTTTTTTTTACTTCCTTCAATCGAGCGTTCGTTGACATTATCTGAAAAGAGGGAAATAACTGCCTCTAAAGTTGGAGATGAGTCAACTGGTGAAGGGATCTCGCTGCTAAATTGTGTTTTAGTGAATACTTAATTGCCTTAAGCAAGTACGCGTTAAGCCAGAGTGCGAATAATGCTTAATTTCATTAACCTCGCACTCAAGCTTTCGTTGTAGATTTATTTATCTGCTATTTGATTACCTTTTTGTCTTCTCTGAAACGAGCGGTTACTTGCCACTGGTGTGTGTTTTATGTCGATGTCGCGCAAGTTTGGATGAATCTGCGTTCTTGTGGTGAGGTAAGTATAGGCAATAAATGTTGGCTCCTCCTCGGTCCATATTGAATGTTTGCGGTAAGAGTAAACAATAGTAAGAGGGATAGCTTGTCTTCCTGGAATGCGTTACGTACGGAATACTTGATGCCTGAAATTTATTTCAGGAATTACGAATACCTTAAGCTTACACTTACGTCTTTTCTATATTCCGTGTATGTCTTGCTGATGTTTTGATGAGAGTACACAATGGCTGTGGTGTCACCGATTCTCTCTGTCGCTCTGTCAATCAAATGTCCCACAGTCCAGGGCAGTAGCTGGTCTTTCCCGGGCTTGTGAAAGTAGCTGAGTTTGGTGAGGTCCCTGTTTAGACATAAGAAGAAACATATTTTATATCTTACTAGGCCAGGCCAATCTGATGGTCTCCTTGCAACGTCAGTACGAGACATGTGCGATTTTTTTTTTATTTGAGTACAGGGGATTAACAGCGTGCTAGCACTTCTTCGCTTCTGCTAAATAAAGGCCGTGTATTTCTGCTCGTAAAGTGATTATAGGAATTATTAAAATTGCAAGGAGGCCCGGAATATCCAAGACATTTACATTAAAATTCTGCTGACATAAATGGTGTTCTTGTACGAACGTTCCAATGTTTGAGGTATTAACAAGAAATATTTCGGTTATGACATTTCTAATATACAAGGCGTTGAAAAGAGGAATTTACAAAGTAAATCAACACACTAAAACAAAATAGGTTGTGGGACCTAGTGTAAGCAACTAGGTGGAAGCTAAAATATCTGTTATAGAGTTCGAAATTAAGCTATTCGGTGCATGCTGGTAACAGGAATCAACAGCGCCGAAAGACACAAAGGAAGAGGACGAAATGCGCAAACACAGCACTAACTCATGATTTCGTTTTCTTTTCTCATCTTCTTCAATACATAAAATCAAAGAAGGGGGAAAAAGAAAAAAAGACTCACTCATAATCTTTCAAATAACCATTCAACAAATTAAAAACAAAAATGTAACGCAGTATCTAACAAATAAAAAAATGTAGGTACAAACCCTCAACTTTCTCATATACTTACCCAATCTACGAATAAATTCAAACTCTCCATTACACATGGTAACTGACGCTGCACTAACACGAACATCACGACCGTATATACAAACGTAATAAGCATTAATGGTTTTCCATAGCAATTTTTGGGGGATATTTTTTCAATATGTCAATGCGTTTGAACATAGCTGTATAACAACATTTGTTGGCGTGAACTGCAACGTTATCCGATGACCTAGACCTCAACGACGGATAGAAATATATATGTAGAAGTTTTAGCCATTCACCTGTCTCTCCTAGCTGTTCCTTACTGCCAGAAAATATATTTTTAATCGATTTCGACTGTATTTGAAACATTGTTTGATTTACACACTACAGGAGTACGTTTTGCTTTCTAAATTGCATCAAAGAATCGGGAAAACTTTGAAGGGGTCCAAAAAGAGAACAGAAACTTTGTATTTTTCCATCACATTCTTGATTCAATGGGAGAGGTTATTAAGATATGGTATTGCCACTGGTTGAGTGGGTGTGTTGTTTCGCCAGAATGTGTTTTAAAATAAATCTAGCCATGCTGTGTCAAAATGGTTTCAAAACAGTTCCGAATGTGATTTTGGTCAAAGTGATGCACGTGCTCAAGACTTTGCAAGCAGTTTGGCTTAGAGAAACGCTATAAGTCCGTCATGGACTAGTGATCTCAATCGCTGGTGAACTTCCTCCTGTTGTGACTTTCGTTCCCTTAAACGTACGGCAATTTAGAAAGGCAGATTTCCAGCGCCGCGGCACCGTTCACGAAAGAAGGTAAAAAAAAATGCAGAATTTTTGCCTTGCTGGTTAAGCCGTCAGCTCTGCGTGATAGTGTGTTCTCCAACTGTCGAAGAACGAATAGGCAAACATGTTTGCCGGTGGACAAAAATAATTTTTCTGACTGTTGGTTTTGCCTTAATGCGACAGGGTCACCAGAAACAGGTTTCCTTCGTGTTGACGGTCGAAATTGTTCACCTCTTTCGTCAATAGGACAGCGCCTTCAATTTAAGACTGATCGAAGCTGTAAAAGTTTTTATTTGAATATGTTCCTTCATAAACCATATAATCCAAAAAATGTGTAGGTGTGTATATAATCTTCCGTGCGGCTGGTCCATCGTGAAGAATTCTTCTGACCCCGAAATATCCGATTCATGGTCCGAGATATTCTATCCATGTTCAGGCATCAATGTGCCAAGATATCTGTCTCCAAGCTTGCCACATATTCCGACTAATTCCGCATTAATCCGCGAACTGTAACCCAAAATCTCTCCACAATTTGACGCTTGATTGTGCGAAGGGCATTCTGTATAACAACGCGGAGGAGATGATAAGAACTTTTCTCTCCGGTTCCAAGGACGACATTCCTTCTTCGCCCACCGAGATCGGCAGAGGAGCCTTCACATCAGTTCGCAATGCTGCAAAATGAGAACAGACGGGCAAGCAACAGGAAGAGCAATGTTTTCAGAATTGCTAAAGGACCGGGTAAGGTGTTCTGGGTGTCTTCTAAGGTCATGGAAAAAAGTATATTGAAAGGCCTCGAAGTAGACAGATCTGGCCATATATATTTAGAGTGGAAGTAAAAGCATAGAAAGTGTTATGTTATCTACACGCCTGGGCTTCCCTTCGATCATTAAGTATAATTGCGTTT
Organism: Ixodes scapularis; assembly: GCF_016920785.2. Taxonomy (NCBI): domain Eukaryota; kingdom Metazoa; phylum Arthropoda; class Arachnida; order Ixodida; family Ixodidae; genus Ixodes; species Ixodes scapularis. The sequence continues at coordinate 44,043,885 of NW_024609879.1, read as the reverse complement.
GCATTGCGTGCCCGACATTTACCTGCACTGGAATGGCTCAGCTATTTGCGGCGTGATTTCACATGAGCTCTATGATTGTTATGATACAATTGTCCACTCCGATATTCTCAACACTTTAAAAAAGAGTGTCGTGTCTGCACATTATCTGACATCATAATTTAAGCGAAGAAATATTTAAAAAAAAGGTTTATTTGGTTAACCCTACGTTAGCCATAATGTGAATAAACACTTGGAGGTGAAGTTGTTGCTTTTTTGTGCAGTCCCGCCAGGAGTTTGAGAACAAATATAATGTAATCGTTTCACATGTGGTAGAGCTATATTCTATATTAAATTTCCCGCTCATAACGTCATTTTCGTGAAACATAATATAACTTTGTAAAAATATTGTAAGGTTTCCTGAAATCAGGAGCTGTGTTATTTCGACATTTTCCAAGAACATAGTTTCCAACCTCTCCCTCACAAACGGCTTAGCCATGGACCATGTTGTCATGGCTTCTCGGAATGTATCTAACGCGCGTTCCTCCCACCCGACACTAAAAGTATCTTGAGCGTGTTTGTAAATGACAGTTGGATAATTTCTTACATGAGCTTTTGTTGGTTTGAGTTGCTGTAAATATTGACTAAAGCAAGGTCGCACCATGGTTTCAGTGCTTTGAGACAAGACTACACTGAAAATATAATCCTAAAGCAAAATAAAGCTCAATGGCGATGTATCCTGCCTAGGTATTCCATGCGTGAGTTCCAAGCACAACATAACAGGATGAGTTCAGTGCAGGTTTCCTGCCTGCAATTCCGTGCCTACCTATTTGAAAGGGTCATAAATACTTTTTGTATCCGGCCTCTCTCCAATTCTCAGCGTTGTCGTTTTGTTTTCCTGTTTTTATATCATCTAGGACCAGTGTGTGTAGGGCTAATGAACACTGACGTGTCAAATAAACTCTCCCAAATGACGACATTGACTTTTTGATGGTTGGTAGCTGGTGAAAAAGAAAAAAAAAGTTTAGGCGCAATTTATTTAGCGGAATAACGATGGCACCAAGAACCTGCAATTTATGGGACTGGCATAAACGTATTTTAGGTTATTTGCGCCATCAGATGAAAGACAATGCATTGAACTGCACAACAGTTTCTACCGGTAACAACGAATACATTCTAAAAACGTGAAGACAACAGCTCGACGAACATTCTTATGCAACAAGAAGTAAAAGAAAAACGAAAAATATATTAACTGTAGCTTTTTTAACGTAAGACCTCCGTGTTGTTAGAAAACGATTTTTGACGACAGAGGTCAAAATCTTTTCAAAGTGTCTAAGTATCCTTATGACTCAAGGAAATCACACCACAGACGCGTGTTTAACGTTTGAAATTATTTTTGACGTTGTATGTCGAAGTAGTTGCCGTCTACAAAAAACTCTGGTGAGGCTTAACCTTTTAGCAAGAAGAGTGAGCTTCGCACATCCATCGTGTTTTCTTAATACCACCTGGTTGACAATTCCTCCGCGTGACGTCATTTTTACTAGTTTCCCGGCCCACCCTGAGCGACAGTCAAGCAAAAGCCCGATGGGAGAGCTCGCCAAATAGGAAAAAGCCTGCAACTTGGCGACGCGTCTGCTAACATCGTGAACGTCGTGAGTCGTTGCAAGACTCGTTCACAGTCAACGGGAACGCGAGATCTGCGGAGCTGCGAAGGTCCACTAGGGATGACGTTAAAGGAAGAACGGTATAGGCCTCGTCTTCTAGGTGGCATCCGTTCATCTCTAAATTGAGAAGGGAAACAACAGATCTTCGACTCAATGAAAATTTCACGCAGAAAACCTGTGACGAGGCTCGCTCGTCCACTCTGTTTTCGCTTTACAAGCTGTTCTCCCGCTAAGCACCATCGAAAAAGAATACGCAATATTTCGCAAATATCACGAGTCATCCGACAGTGGGAGTGTTAAAAACGCCTGCCTGTTCTTTCATTACAGACGCCACTCCAAATATTCAGCAAAACAGACGCGCTTGGAATTGTAATGTTCAGCCACAGAAACTGCTGACGTAACGTAGACACACATGGGTCGTCACTGGGGGAATTCACGAAGAAATCGCTCGCAGCTTGGGCACTCCTGTAAAATTAAAGTCCCCATTCGCGTTTCAGAGCTCTAAACCTTCCGGTCTTTTTTTTCTGTTTTTGTTGTTATTGTTGCTTCCTTTATTTGTCTACCTAACGTGCTGTTCGATTGCTACTACTTTTGAACCGAAAATCTATTTCCTTACATCGCGTGTCGATTCATGTCCCGCATTTAGTAGATCAGAAGGCGAGCGCGTTGTTGACGACCAGGGTTGTAGAAGTTACTTTAAAAATATACCTAAGATACAGTTACAGCTACTCATACGAAAAGGTACTTAGGTACGCACCAAGGTACTTGCTTAAAGTTGTACCTAGGTACAGGTACAGTTACTTTAAAGATACTGTCTTTATATATTTTCCCCAAGTTTGTCAAAATATATTGGAAGTAAAGCTTTTTATAATAATGATACACTCAAAAATTAGTTCGATAAATGTGCTTTATTGGTGCCAATGCGATGTCGACATCGGTGTTGAGTCCTCACGTGCCTTTCCCCAAGCTCCAATTGGTTCACTGAGGCCGCAGCTTTCACTGTTTACCATGTCACACCAAAGCCGCCGAAACTCGCTTATTGAAGTTCTCGCCCTCAGAGCCGGTGCTGACGCCGACGGGCCCAGAAGACGTCGGCCGCATGAAGAAAGGCATGAGTCGAGTGCATATGCACCTAACCTTCGCGACGACGAGCGAAAGGCTTCAAGCTTCTTCGTTTTACTTTTTCTTTAGTTAGTCAGAAGAAAAAAGAGTTTTTTTTTTTCTTTCGGAACTTTTTCAGTTTTTATAACTGCAAAATTTGAGTCCAATTTATTGAGTGGAAATTGTATTATATACGCGATGTTACATTGCTTTACGATTCTAATTATAATTTATTTGCAATTATATTTTATATTGTATTTATGGTAGAACAGTGCCACCACCAGGACAAGATACGGGCAGCAGAAACAGCGCACGTCGTTCAAGTTATCTTCTTCCTTGTATAGCTGTCAGAGGAACTTCAAACACGCAATGAAGTCGATTTCAGTTTGAGATGATGGAAGCAGGTCGCTATTTCCCCTAAATGGAGTTCCGAAGCGATTGAATAAACTGGTGTCGCTAGAACGGCATCGCTAATCCACCGTTCCCTCAAATGAACACCTACATTCACTAAAGTATGTCGTTCGATGAAACATCATAGGCGGGGCTTCGTTCGGTAAAACGTCGTTCGATCAAGTCAGTGCCTCCGATGTCGTACCCAACTCAACGTCAATCATGGCAGATGGTAGTGTGTTAATACTTTAAGATGTATAGTTTCTACCATTTTGACGAAGCGAATTGAAAAGTACCTGTAAAAAGTATCTCCACTTGGTTACAAGTCACTGGAAAATGTACCTAAGATACAAATACAGATACTGAGAAATTAAAGTACCTAGGTTTGTACCTCAGATACAACACAAGTACCTAGATACCGATTTCCAGTTACTTGTACCTAGGTACTTTACAACCCTGTTGACGACTCATTTACTCTCGCGCTTATCCAGCTGTCATGCCGAGGCATCGTCGCTCGCTGCTCCTGCATCCGTCGTTGCTCGCTGGTGCTTTTTCGACGCTCGTTTCTTCTTTTATAGCTGGCACTGTTTCGCAAACTAAATCTGAATTTCAGTTGACGCAGGTCAAGCCTTTTTCCATTCGCGCGAAATGAATATTGTCAAGGGTGGTGACTAATAAACAAGAAATAAACAGGAATAAATAAACGTTTAATGTGGCGAACTTGTGCCAAAAATAAAAGGGTACAAAAGATAATAACAGAGTGTCGAGGGCGTCGAAGTCGGCGTAGAAGCACAGTCGAACGCTGGGGCGAAACTGACTCCTGCTTGCCAGGCGGAGCCACTTTTGTACACGCGTTGGCTTCTGGACCATTCGATGTAGAAGGTTCGACGCGTAGAACATTCCAACCTCGAATCAGCTAGACGGTTCTCGAATTCACTAGAACATCACATTACAGTGTAAACAAAAATGCGTAGCCGCGGCCAGGAATCGAACCCCGGCCATTCGCGTGGGAGGCAAGCGCGATAACCGCTAGGCTATGGCCGCGCTGCCTACCATGCGCGCGGCATTACTCCCCCCTTAAAACGTGCGTCGCCCCGATGCAACACAAAACAAAACAAAGCACATAAAAAGAACAGCAAACTAAAGAATCATTTGAAACACATAAGATCCACAGTCCTATCGAGCGTAGTACGGCTTCAGGCGCACGACGTGGACGACTTCAGGTCGTGGTGGGCGGCGTGATGATGTTCTTGTTCCGTCGGGCATCACCTCGTAGTTCAGCTCGCCGAGGCGACGAAGTACCTTGTATGGTCCAAAGTACCGTTTCAGCAGTTTCTCACTGAGGCCGCGGCGACGGATGGGCGTCCACACCCACACCTTGTCTCCGGGCTGGAAGTGAACGTCCCTGCGACGAAGGTTGTAGTGGCCCGCGTCGACGCGTTGCTGGTCTTGAATCATGAGTCGGGCGAGCTGGCGGGCTTCTTCGGCGCGTTGAGCAACCGCCTGAGCGTCGTCGCTCTCATTGTCAGATGGCTCATGGTTCAGCATTGCGTCCAGCATGGTCGTTACCTTCCGAACATGTACCAGCTGGAAAGGGGTGAATCCATTGGTCTCCTGAACGGCCGTATTGTAGGCGAACGTGACGTAGGTCAACACCTTGTCCCACGTCTTGTGCTCTACGTCGACGTACATAGAGATCATATCGGCGATTGTCTTTTTGAGTCGCTCGGTCAGCCCGTTGGTCTGCGGGTGGTATGCAGTGGTTCGGCGATGGCCGGTGCCACTGAGACGAAGGATCTCTTGCGTCAGCTGGGCCATGAACGAAGATCCACGGTCTGTGATGAGGACTTCAGGGGCGCCGTGCCGGAGGACAATGGACTCAATGAAAAACTTGGCGACTTCAACAGCCGTGCCTGCTGGAAGGGCTTTCGTCTTGGCGTACCGTGTGAGATAATCGGTGGCGACGGTAATCCAGCGGTTTCCCGACGTTGACGATGGGAAAGGGCCAAGTAAATCCATTCCGATCTGCTGGAACGGCATAGACGGGGGAGAAGTCGGATGCAAAAGTCCTGACGGCTTCGTTGGCAGTTTCTTGCGTCTCTGACACTCGTGGCATGATCGAATGTATAGGTGAACGGTCTTCGGTAGCCTCGGCCAGTAGTACGTTTCTCGAATCCTGGCGAGCGTCCTGCTGTAGCCAAGGTGTCCAGCCGTTGGGTCGTCATGGCATCCTTGGAATATTTCGTCTCGAAGGCTGGCAGGAACAACCAACAGCAATGCTGTGTTGTTGTTGACGAAGTTCTCCTTGTACAGCACCCCTCGCCGCATGGAGAATGTATGCAGGATTCTTAAGAAAGCACGGGGAACCGAACTCGCTTGTCCCTCTAAGTGCTCGATGAGCGCTCGCAGTTCGGGGTCGTCTCGTTGGAGTGCTGCCATGTCGCTGACGTCCAAAGCGCCGAGGAAACACTCATCGTCGTCGTCTTCGAAACAGGCAGGACCGGCCTCGACAGGAGCTTTTGACAGACAGTCGGCGTCATGGTGCTTCCGGCCGGACTTGTACACAACGGTCATGTCGAACTCCTGCAGTCGTAGGCTCCACCGGGCGAGGCGTCCGGAGGGGTCTTTCAGATTCGCGAGCCAGCAGAGCGAGTGGTGGTCCATGACCACGCGAAAAGGACTTCCATAAAGATAGAGGCGAAACTTCGTTATTGCCCAGACGACAGCAAGGCACTCCTTTTCAGTTGTAGAGTAGTTCCTCTCCGCCTTAGACAGCGCCCGACTCGCGTATGCGATGACTCGCTCTGCCCCGTCCTGCCTTTGAACAAGCACCGCGCCAAGTCCGGTGTTACTGGCGTCCGTGTGAATCTCTGTATCAGCGAACTGGTCGAAATAGCCGAGAATCGGGGGCGTCTGGAGTCTTCGTTTCAGCTCATCGAATGACCGTTGGTGTTCGTCTGTCCATTCGAACTTTACGGCGTCCTTCGTGCGGTGCGTCACCGGTGCGGACAGCTTGGCGAAGTCCCGAACAAATCGTCTGTAGTAGGCACAAAGTCCGAGGAATCTTCTCACGGCCTTCTTGTCAGACGGCGGCGTAAATGCAGCCACGGCGCGGGTCTTCTCAGGGTCAGGGAGAACACCTTTGTTGCTCACGACGTGGCCAAGGAACTTAAGTTCACCATAGGCGAATCGACACTTTGTTGGTTTGAGTGACAGGCCGGCGGTCTTGATGGCTCGAAGCAGGGCTCGAAGTCGTTTCAGGTGCTCGTCGAAATCTCGTGAAAATACCACGACGTCGTCGAGGTAGACGAGGCAGCTCTGCCATTTCAGACCTGCCAGCACGGTGTCCATGACACGCTGGAAGGTGGCTGGCACAGTACAAATCCCGAACGGCATCCCTTTGAATTGGTACAGTCCGTCGGGAGTGACGAAGGCAGTTTTCTCCCGGTCGCGTTCGTCGACTTCAATCTGCCAGTAGCCACTCTTCAGATCCATCGACGAAAAATATCGGGAGTGGCGCAGTCGGTCCAACGTATCGTCGATGCGGGGGAGGGGATAGACGTCCTTCTTCGTCACAGCGTTCAGTCGACGATAGTCCACGCAAAACCGCAGGGTTCCGTCCTTCTTCTTTCAAGGACGACTGGGGACGCCCATGGACTTCTTGAGGGTTGAATGATGTCGTCGTCGAGCATTTCTTGGACTTGATCCTGAATCATCTTCCTTTCCTTTAAGGAGACTCGATACGGCGACTGGTGGACAGGGAGCGCGTCGTCGTCGGTAATAACGCGATGTTTCGCCTTTGGTGTTTGGCGAACTTTCGACGACGTGGCAAAACAGTCACGGTATTCAGCGAGGACATCAACCAGTTGCCAGCGCTTAGGAGCTGGGAGCTCGGGGTCAATGTCCATCGGCGGCGGCGGCGTGCTGTTCTGCGACGAGGTTTCTTCGGAGATTGCGGTGACCACGACTGGCGCCTGAAGCTCCTCAATGTGGCCCACAGTGGTGCCCTTCGTTAGGTGCTGCGGCTCCTCTCGGAAGTTTGTCAGAAGAACAGTTGTACGTCCTTCTTGGAGATTCGTTACGCCTCGTGCGACGCCAATTCCTTTCTCAAGGAGCAGTTGGACGCTGCCTTCCAGAAGAGCTTCACCGTGTATGGCTGCGTCGGTTATAACGGTGACGAAAACACTCGACCGCGGCGGTAAGTTCACATGGTCGGCGATAACTCGGATTGTGGTTGACGTCGTGTTGGTCTCCACCGCCGGTAAAACAGGCTTTCGCAGCGTCAGCTGGTTAGCCCCGAGGGCGATGACGGCGCCATACGCGCAGAGAAAGTCCATTCCGAGGATAACGTCCCTTGAACAGTCTTGCAGAACGACGAACTTCACAGAGCACGTCTCACCGTGGATCTCGACGCGAGCAGTGCATCTCCCGACTGGTGTGATGAGGTGCCCCCCGGCGGTTCGTATTTGTGGTCCATCGGACGGCGTGGTGACTTTTCGAAGGCGGAGGGAGAGCCTCCCACTCAAGACCAAGTAGTCTGCTCCGGTGTCCACGAGTGCTGATGCGTCGTGCCCGTCAATAACGACATTTAGGTTATTGGACACCGCTGCCGGGGCGTCGTTTCGGTCTCTGGTAGCGTTCGAGTGGGGGCCCTCCGACGTTCCTGGAGGATCTTGGCGTCGGTTGTCTTTGGCAACTCCACCTCCAGGGGTTGCCGCGCCTAGTTTCCCCGGCGTGGAGCGAGGGGCGACAGGCTTTCACGTCGGGGTCGGTGCATCGGCGAAGCTGGACGTCGTGGCGAAGGCGACCGGAACTCTCGGCGGAACGCAGGCTCGGGGGACTGAGGTCGTCGCAGGTACTCGTCGATTTCCTGAGGGCGTTCACCATAACGGGGTCGCGGGTCGTTCGGGTGGAACCCCCGCAGCCCAAGTCGTCGGTATGGGCATCGGCGGTAGGTGTGGTCTGCTTCCCCGCAGTGGAAGTACAGAAGGCGTCGGTCGGGCGTTCGCCACACATCGGTCTTTCGGGGTGTACGGGGTTCCTGGCTGGCGTACTGGAACTGGTCGTCGCGGCGTCGGTCGTGCTGCGGCGCAGGAGACTGACGTCGGGGCGGCGCAACATAGGTGCGAGGAGGAGGCGGTAGCCGTCGGGCCACTGCGGCGTAGGTCAGGGTGGGCTCCTCGGGTGCAGCTACGCTGGCAGGAGCCTCCGGTTGAATTGCCTGCTGAACTTCTTCGCGCACCACTTCGGCTATCGACAGCGAAACTGGCTGGTTGGGAGCAGGCAGCAGCTTCCGAAGCTCCTCCCGGACAACGTCTCGAATGACCTCGCAGATGCCCGGGATACTGGAGGCAAGCTCGCAGCTAGACGGAGCGAGGGCGGCGAGGCCGGGTGGTCGATGGTAGTGGCTGGCTCGGGCTTGCAGGGCACGCTCGATGTTCGTCGCCTCGGCGACAAAGTCTTCGACAGTTGTCGGAGGGCTGCGGACAAGGCCACCAAAGATGTTTTCTCTCACGCCCCGCATGAGGATGCGTAGCTTCTTCTCTTGTGTAGCCCGAGGGTCGGCGCGGGCGCTCAGGCGCAGGACGTTCTCTACGAAGCCGGTGACACTCTCGTTGGGGCCCTGGGTTCTGGTTCGCAGTAGGTCCTCGGCTCTCTCTCGGCGGTGGTGGTTGATGAAGGCAGCCTTGAGATCGGTCTTGAAAATGTCCCACGACGTCAGGGAGGACTCATGATTCTCGTACCAGTGCTTGGCGGTCCCCTAAATCGAAAAATAGGCATTGTGCAGGCGCTGCTCGTCTGTCCAGCAATTGTGGCGGGCAACGCGTTCAAACTGGTCAATCCAGTCTTCGACGTCTTCGTACTGTTCGCCGTGGAATGGAGCCGGTGTTCAAGGAGCGACGGGTAGGTAGACGACAGCAGGAGCGGCGGGGGTCTGCGACTGGTTGGCCATCGTCGGCTGCCTGGTCCTGGGTGGTAAAAGTCCGTATTCCGGGTGTAGCCGTTGGGTTCGGCGACTTGATCGAGTCTCGATCTGGTCTTCGTTGGGTCCTCGGGAGCTTGCGTTCGGACTTGTAGCGCGGGAACTCGGAGGGCTGCGCTGCACGGACATGCGGTACCCCGCACCTCCACCAAAATGTCACGGGTGGTGACTAATAAACAAGAAATAAGCAGGAATAAATAAACGTTTAATGTGGCGAACTTGTGCCAAAATAAAAGGGTACAAAAGACAATAACAGAGCGTTGCGGGCGTCGAAGTCGGCGTAGCAGCACAGTCGAACGCTGGGGCGAAACTGACTCCTGCTTGCCAGGCGGAGCCGCTTTTGTACACGCGTTGGCTTCTGGAGCATTCGATGTAGAAGGTTCGACGCATAGAACATTCCAACCTCGAATCAGCTAGACGGTTCTCGAATTCACTAGAACATCACATTACAGTGTAAACAAAAATGCGTAGCCGCGGCCAGGAATCGAACCCTGGCCATTCGCGTGGGAGGCAAGCGCGATAACCGTTAGGCTACGGCCGCGCTGCCTACTTGGCGCGCGGCAATATTAAAAAATGAAGGTAAAGACGTTCTAGACAAAAATATAATTGGAGGTAATTTCTATTGTATTTTTATACATTGAAGTTTAATATTGCGTTCATTTTCCCTGAAGATGTAAGTAAACGCAAGAAAACACGAAAACCCTCAGAGTTGTTATGTCATGCCCAGACCTTTTGGCCGCCAAGCGCCTATCGCTTGTATGGGTAGCGCGTGCAATTGCAAGCTTGCCAGGTATATTTCCCGGCACTGACACCAGTCGTAACGTGTTTTGCTGATCTTCTTTGAAAATAGCAAGAGTGTGCAAGGCGCGGAAGGTGCGCGATATCGTGGATTCAGAAAACTGGATATGACGTCACGCCCCAAGAAGAAGGGTACTTTAGGAGTACATTCTAAAGGGTATTCTGCAGCCTCCGTGCACCAAATTGAAAAATAATTTCGATATGCATAATCCCGGGGCGAAATGAAGAGGATATGAAAATGTCCCTTGGTGCCACTGGCGTTTTCTGTGCTTCAAGAGTGAGAAACGGAAAGGTTCAGTTCCAGCCGCATGATAAATTTTGTGCCCAATGCACAAGGGCAACACATAAAACTTCCCAACACTGTTTCGTTTTTCTGAGCGTTTGCATCCAGAGAATGGCTCACGGAAGGTGAACAAACACTGGACAGAGGGACACAGGCACAGATCCTGACACAGCTCAAGGTCGAGAAGCACGAATTCAGAAAAAATTATATTTCACCTGGTTGCGCTCATTTGTATGACACATGTGAGGAAATCGTCACTTTGTCGCACTTTTCCTCTTCGATGAAAAGTACAATAAGTAGAGATGTATGCATCTCTCCTGTGCGGAAAGCTACTGGACTCTGATGCGTGACGACTTTTCCTGTCGCCCATCTACCCATCCCTGGCACGGAAAACCAGTCGTTTCCTCAAGGAAAGTCCAAGACCTAGGTTCACAAGCAACTAAGGTTACGAAGGACATCGCAGCAAATTTGCTTGGTCAAATTTCAAACTTGCACACATATATCAATTATCGATTTACATTTGAACAATCCTACGCGATTTTACATAAAAAAGCCTGTGTGCTAAATGTGGACGGAAAATCTCCCGTACGACAGTGAGACGGTTGCGAGGCATAATGCCCCTGGCAACCCCAATCGAATCGAATAACCTATGATCGGGTAAGTGAAGCTTAGGTTCAATATTACCAGCAATATATTTACGCTACTTATAGTTGTTACGCTAAACCTTTGGAGTAAGATTGATTCCGACCTAGAAGAAGCTTTGTTTGGAAGTTGGAATAATTCCACGCTTTTGAACTCCACACTCTGTGAACATAAAATGTAGAAAATAATGTATAATTTCGGCGCACGAAAATTGTAAAACTTCGAAAATATGCATCAGTTTTAGTGCCAGAAATTCGAAAGTTAGATAGTTGTCGATGTTCTTAGTGTTAAATTTACGAAATGTCAAAAAACGTTTTGAACGGTTCGAGCACTTTTGTTTTTTTATGGCGGCTGGAAGGGGAAATAAGACGGGCGGTATCCAAGGGTTTCGCAGCGTTCCGTTCAAAACGACTCTCCTGCAGAATGCAGCGCCCCTCGCGGTGGCCAAGATTTTCATCGCAACTTGCGCCCCTTTTTTACGAGGCGCGTATGAGCCTCCAACACTGTAGTTTCGTCAGCCAGGTGGCGCCTCGTTATGGCGACTTCAGGACCCATTGGGGACGCAGGCTTGCAATAAGCGGTGCTGCGATTATCGTTTTGGGTGGTTTGCCGCCTTCAAACCTCCATCGAAAATGTCTTTCCTCACCGTTTGCTGTTTCGTCGGATGTCACAACACCCCTCTGAACGCCAGAGGTACGGGGACGCCGATCATGGTTTATAGGTTCCCGACAAGCCATTAGGGGAAATCGAGGAGAGGAGCGTGGGTCGCCGTGGTCTGTCGAATCAAGTGAGTTTATTTCAATTTAATTTGTGTTCATAATGATACAATTTCACTTAACGCATACATATTTTAATATCATTCTAGTACTCGCAAACTGCGGGAATTACACATACCACGGCTTATCAGGAGATCAGCGTGCCTTCATGGTTATCCTCATCAAATCTATGTTTTTTTTAACTCTGAAAGTTTATTGCTACTGGCTGAAGAGCATCTGCGCGAGGCTCTGTTCTTTCAGATTAGTTGAGGCTCTTTGGGACTAATATCATGTTATATTTACACGTCTTTAACGTGAAGTCTTCTTTAAGTTGCTCTGGCACTCGAGCTACTGAGAAAATGCCTGCATACAAGATGGAGAAAGAGAGCCCGCAGGCTCGCGTCGAGAGAATCAGCATCATCAAATAAATTTGTTGTGTTTCGACCATTTATGTAGCTCCCGATCAAAATACTATATTACATTTCGACTGACCGATCACTGGCCCGCTTGGGGAAGGTATCCAGCTAATTTTTGATTTATTTATTTTTCTAGAAAATATCATGAGATCGGTGTTTGGGAAACCGATGAAGTTTGAATGCAAAAGAAACCAGCTTTAAAATTGTACAAGGAAAAGAATCCGAAATTTTGATATTCGAATAATTAAATAATTCTGTGGTAGTGCATTAGGCTGGGGAAGTGATGTTGTTAGCAAGGACACAGAGAACCAGATAAAAGGTGAAGGACACAACATCTATCATATTGGGCCAGAATACTTCAAATATGTCACGAAAATTGAAGAACTCATAAACCTAATCGCGTAACTTGAAAAAACAGGCTTCTTGAAACCCATGGGATTCGGTGAGGATGATTTTACAAAGGACTGTAATGGTCGAAAAAGGTGGTCTTCGCCCGAGGCAGGTTACCTGAAGACATTGTCACGGACAATGGTCGTCAGATCATGCCTTGAGAGTTCGTAGTGTTCCCGAATATTCATGGTATCCGACATGTAAAGGCGGCACTTTGCCACACCCAGGCAAATGGGCAGGTGGTGAGATTCAACCGCCCGTTAAAATCCATAGTCCGTTTTGCTGTAGTAAAGCACTGTCATTTGCGGAGGTGTCATGAAGTGCTTGGGAGTGTGCAGTATTATTCGCCATACTGCTACACGAAAGATTTATGCGTTCCTGCTAAGGCAAAAGTAGTCAAACATGTCTTCTCGCGACTGGCTGTGGAACTCCCGAGCCTCGTGTCTCAACGGCAACAGTGCACCAGCATATCCGAAGAGTGATCAAGCAGTATCAAGGACGAATAAAGTCTTACTCTATTGCAAGGTGTGTACAGAAGTCAGCTTCCTTTACCCTTGGACAAGTGTTAAAGATCAACAAGCCTTGCTACAGGAGCAGCTAGAGCTTAAGTCCTCGCTGCATCAGAATATTCAGAGGCAGGTGGGCTCAGCCATCTACACGGTTGATAACGGGCCGACAAGGAAAACTGCGAAGTTTTTCGCCCAATGTCCCCGTGTCGTCAAGGTGTCCTGTCGACCTGTTCTCTCCTCTTCTCCTTCCCTAAATTGCATAGAACGTTCTGACTGTTTCGGGTCCAGTGGCTTGCGATCTGGTTAGCTCCGGCACCACCGTGCCGGAGCCTGAGGTTTCTGTCGAAGCATAATGAGCGAAAGTGTAAAACACCTGTAAGTCCTGTACCTCCTCGAGACGAAAGTCAGGGACAAAGTGTACCTGGGATCTGGTCTCAAGATGCAGAGGTTCCAGAAATACTTCCATGAAAACATGAGTTTCTGTCAGTAGCGACTTCCTCATTTTCCACCTGGGCATCCAACCGAAGTGGATTGCGACCGATGGATCTCGCTTTTCGTCCAGCATTACATTAAGTGGTACGAAGATGGAAAGAGAGGTATCGTCACCGGTGTGGGCGTCTCCTGCACCTTAAAAATACATAAGCGCGCCTTATACAAAGGTGCAACTTATACACTAACTTTATGCGCAAGAATGACAATTTATAGAGGGTCGTGACGGATTCATAACGCATACTATAGTCCGGACAAATAGTAATGTATTTGTAATTTTCTATAATTTCACCTAGATTTCAGAAAACCACAAGATGTCACCTCTGCGCATATATAAGTCAGGAAGAAGTCCTTGCCAACTTTATTTCTAGGCGCCTTTTAGTTTGAAGCGAGTGATCACATACACCGATCTGTTTACACTGCACAGAACTGTTCTGCGAAAACAACTTTATTCCTTTTATTGCTTTCAGCTGTAAAAGGGTTCAAATGTAATGCAGATAGTGTTTAAGATTAATGTCCAATATTTGCACACTCAGCGGCGTAGACTTTCCACTTTCCCGGGGGGGGGGGGGGGGGGGGGCAGGTGAGAAGTTCTTCGGGGGAGGGGGGGGGGGGGGGCGCTGTTGCCCGTTACCTCTTCGCCAGAACTGAAGATCGAAGCTAACGAAAGCACGCTGGGATTCCATTTCCAATGTACTTTGTCAATTAAGGTAATGTGGGCGTTATTTTGTTTACATGCCACTACTAGAAGCTCGTTACAAGGCACGTAAACAGTGTCTCGGTAAGAATTACGGCCCGTGCCCGGGGGTCTCTGCCCCCCCCCCCCCTGGATCTCACTGGGGGAGGCACAAACCCCGATGCCCCCCCCCCCCCCCCCCCCCCCGAAGTCTACGCCTATGCACAGACTAGTAGTTTTAGTGGCGACTTGTGTTTCAAGTGGACAAGTGTTGAACAAGTTTTGTTCTGTGTACCTATCTGCTGCACCGACCGATACTTGGTATCAACTTGGTATCATATTGCTGTGAGAGCCAGTGGCTTCATCTTGTCTTATTCACATGTGGTTTCGTGCGAAGAAGCTTTGATAGCGTTGGAGTACTGCCGGAGATAAGGCAGCCTTCACATTATAACACTAAAAGTTAGTGTACTTTATTGGTGCTAAATATTGCAACCTCATGTAAGCACGCGTAGAATGCTGGGAAAAAGGGTACAGATTGCATAGAGTTTTCCTGTGTGGCAGAATGTGAAGGTTAAAGGAAAGGGATAGTTTCATCGTTCTCTCATGAGTTTCACACCTTATTTATCTTGCGTATCACGATTACAAACCTTATTATAAACTTTATAAGAACGTTTACGTCAATAAATATTTCTCGACAACCGATCAGTTGAACACTCCACGCGTCACCATGGGCAGCAGCTAGCTTTAGCCATGTTAGAGCATTGATAGTAAATTAAAATTAGTTGTTTTTTGTGGAACTTTCAGTTCAAGTATACTTGCGCAACATATCAAGGATGTGTATACATGGAGTGCAAACATGGCAAAGTAGAAGTCAGCTGCTGTCTCCTGAAAAATGTACCATTGTAAGCACATCTCGGACGGTGTGTGTACGATGACTTAAAAAAAAAACATTTTTGACTATTAAAAAGAGAATAAGTCCTGGAGTTTTAATTAAATGGTCGATGTAATGCAAGAGATAATTGACGGGCAAACGAGGACAGAGATATATAATCAACGATCGACAAATTATCGGCAACAAAACGTATGAGAAAACCACCCCTTTTTGCACTTTCATCATTCTAAACAAAAATTACTATCACTGAGTTTGGCAATCACGCGAGTTATTAGCCGCGAAGGTCCATGTAAATATTTTAATACCGCGCTTGCTCCTCATCAACAACGCCCGAACAGTGGCGACCGTCAAAGCGACCACACACACACTACGAACCAGCGTCGGTGCGGAAGGCAGATTAGCTTGAGCAACATACGGCAATTAATGGGTCCCGACTCGTAAACGGCTTAAAAATATATACAGGGTGAAACTAGGAGACGGCAGGCTCTTTAAATCGACCGGAAAATTCGGTTTCTTAACCTATCGCGCTACGACTTCGTGCAGCGTTGCCCACAGATGGTGCATTTTTTTGGTAAAATTTGCGAAGAGCGGAACTTACCTGAGGAAAAAGTAAAGAAAGAAAAAGGCTTATCGCCTATGGAAACGCAGCGACGCCACCGGTCTGCAAACAACACGGCGCCGTTTCTCACGGGAGACAAGAGATGGCGCAACAAACGCCGCCAACGAATAGGGAGGCTCAAGTGAGGGTGGGTGCAACTCCTAGATCGGGCATCACGGGACATGGACGCCCTTTAATTGCTCAATTTTGCTGGGAGTCTATGGTGCAAAGGGTCGTTTTCTTTCCTAACTCAGGTCATAGAGGCCCATTAACCTGGTTGAATAATTTACACAAGGTATAAATGATTACTTTTCCATAGCCACCAGTTTTGTTGCGATAGGTTAAGTATTTTTTAACGCGAAAAATGGTAAATTGCGCCATCTTGGACGTTGCTGCTTGTCTGGCAACCCTGCTTGCTCCTCTCGACATTTGCAATTCTCGGAGCGAGAAGGAAGCGAGAGAGGCTGCGCCAAGGCGTTCGTTGCTTGCAATGGGAGGCGAGAGGAGGAAAGGCGCATGGAGCAACAGAGTAGCAACAGAGCGGGCGCCGGCTCTCGTGCAGGCAACATTGGAACATATCCTTTCTCGAATCCTCTCCCTCAGGCGCCGCCATTAAATTGCAACCGCTCTCCAGGTTTTGAGTTGCGCCCACCCTCACTAGAGCCTCCCTACCAACGAACGAGCATACGGCGCCGAGAGCAGGCCTTTTTAGCAGACGATCTTTTCGACTCAAAAGCGGCGCGCGTTCCGCAGGCGGCGACAGTCGCAGAAACAAAAAAGACAGGCGCGGTAACAGCCATGAGCTGCAGTTCCTTGTCTGCAAAAGGGCCGGCTCTCGGCGTCGTCTGCTTGTTCGTTGGCGGCTCTTGGCGTCGCGACCGCTTGCGCCATCTCTCGTCTCCCGTGCGAAACGGCGCCGTGTTGTTTGCAGACCGGTGGCTTCGCTGTCTTTCCATGGGAGCTAAGCCTTTTTCTTTCTTTACTTTTTCCTCAGGCAAGTTCGCGCTTCGCAAATTTTACAAAAAAAAATGCACCATCTGTGGGCAACGCTACTCGAAGTCGTAGCGCGATAGGTTAAGAAACCGAATTTTCCGGTCGATTTAAAGAGCTTGCCGTCTCCTTGTTTCACCCTGTATATTTCAGATTACTCCATGCTTTTGTTTAGGTAAGAAATTTGAGAAAATTCCAATGTAAGCTTAAGAAGCCCCTTACATTTTTGCGATCTTCGACCTGCCTGTAGAAAAAACTCTGGCTATAGAAGAGGCCAGCATAAAACGAGTGGTTGAGTCGCCTGGTTAATGATGAAAGCTCATCAGATGCTCGTCACACTCCCCCCCCCCCCCCCCTCCCATGTAGAGCCACCATATTTATCTTTATATTGATAACACACGCGCTGCCCGCAGCGGGTGTGTTGAAATGTAGCATAGCTTTTCTTAACTTTTGACTCAGGTTTCTGCAATATTGAAAGTGCAACTACTGTCATATTCCTTTGATATAAAAACGGGTATGGCTCTATATCTTGTTCAACTGCATGGATTGCGCACTTTCACTCGTTAAATAGTTTGTGCACAAAAATAACGAAATTCAAATTCCTCGATTAATATTTTGGGCACCGTTAGGGGCGCTGCATGAAGCAGGCCAGTCAGCTGTCCCAGATCCTTTCATGGGGCCTCGCGCCTCTTTTTATCATTAGGTGGATATCGCACCCGTCAAAATTCCCCTTCTAGATGTTATAATTAAATATTCCATCTTCAGCCCGAAACAAAAGTTCACAGCATGTCCAACTAAACTCATGACCCTTGCATGCTGCAAATATGAGCCATTCAACCTTTACTTTGTTAATTAACACCTAAGATCTTTGGTATCTTAAAATGCGAAGGCGAATGCGTTTATTGCGACCTATAACATTTCAATTGCTTTATTCAGCCGACGCCTTCCCATTTACATGTCGCCTTAGTACGTAGAGCATTTCGGCAAAATATGAAGGTATTGCTTAGCTTGGCTGACCGCACCGCGATCTAAGAAATAACCTTTTTAAGCTTTTTTTTTTCTTGCCCCTTCTAAACTAAACATTTAATCCACCAATATGAAGAGGTCATGGCACTTACCGTTTGCAGTGTGTTATTCTGTTCGCTGTTCTAGTGATGAAGCGGAGAGGATTAAACATTGCCCGACCGCAGATCGAAAGCATCTCTACAGCAGGCTCTAGAAGTAGAGACGCGTAGGAGGCACGGATTATAACGGAATATCGTGGTCAAGAAAACAAATGATGAGCTCGTCTCGTGGCTTTGAAAAGAAATAATCTGATTCGCAGCTCGCGGGGGAAGGAGGAAAGATATTGAGCTCTATTTTATTCTTCCTATTCGGTAGAGGGAGAGAATGCGCTTTTAAGTCCCACATGTGTTTAAACCGAGTTCAGCATTTGCGCCACATCCCGACAAATCTTCTTTTTTGTAATTTTATTTTATTTTAGCGGCGAGCTCGTCGATGAAAAAATAAGGTACCATGCGGCGAAACACGTACATGTTTTTTTAACGCGATATGGTTAAGGACCTTGCATAGCTCCGGCCTCGGTGGCTTGCCAGAAAAGCTGCCTTGACGCAAGAACTTTAATTGGTCGATAGGGCCATGACTTCACAGCCACGTGACCTATGCTCCTCGGTCTGGAGGAGCGGAATGTTTCCGTCCGTCGCTGAGTCCGTTCATTGGCGCTGCGATCCTGCTGTCATCGGAGCCCTATATGCTGAGAGAGTTCGGCCGATAGGTGGTGTGTGTCGCCTGCTAAAACAAGTGGACTTTGCGATAACACGATGTGGGGGATTTTGCTTTTGATCACTCGACTTGCGTGCGCTAGTCAAAATGTACGGTTAGTAGCTGCTTTAAAAACACGAAACTTCTAATCTGAGATTGTGTTATGCCTTCAATTGTTCACTATATTCAAGCACTGGTCATGCGTTTTTGTTCGCCTAAAACATAACCTACAAATAAACTTTATTTGTTTTTGTTTTAAACAAAAACAGGCTTTCTCAAACAAACAATAACCTGAGGATTGAGCGCAAGGATTCCAAGCGCCTCTTTTCGACCGAGCCTGTCACGACAGTTAAGTTTGGTGGTGGTCAATGTTTAGAAGTAATATTTAAAGTCTAGACATTCACTCTCAAAAAAGTGGAATAACTAAGTTCATGTTATTTTCAAAGATCATAGCAGATAAGTAAGTTTGAGCTTCTGATTATGTGTGTAGCGACAAAAGACACTTACATTGGCGATAAACATTTTTGTTGCAATTGTGAGTCACAGCGTTCTTTGAGTGCCAAATCCAGAGTGTGTTCAAAATTCGACAACCCTAAATGGCAGAGGCAACGTGCTATCTCCAGATTGTCTTACTCTCAGCTGTGGCTGCTGGGTCGTCGGCATACTCAAAAGTGTGCCGATCTTTCCCAGTATGAGGGGCTCTGGCCGTCATCGTTCGTCTGTGAAGAATATGTATCACGCGGAGGTCCCCAGCTCTCCCGGCGCAGTTTACGGCGGCCCCACGGGAGGGGAGAGAGGAAACGAAGGATATATACATTTAAGTTGGAACGACACTTAGTCCGGGTTGTCACGAACGGCAAATGATGATGGAGCGGATAACTATATAAACGGAACGTTTAATAGAGGGAACTTGTGCACACACAAAAAGGAAGGTTAGTGTCGCAGACGCGTCAATGTCGGCGAAACGGCAGGATCGAGCGCTGGGGCGAAACTGACTGTAGCTCGCACGCGGAGTCTCTTATCTATGCGCGCGTTGGCTTGTGGAACAATCGGCGTAGAAGGTTGGCCGCGTAAAATATTCGAACCTCGAACAAGCAACAGGGTTTTTGAATTTACGGGAATATTAAATTGAAAGAATAAATGAGAAACACGTAACTCCCAAAAATTAAACCCTGGGACTCCGCACGAAAGACAAGCGCGGTAACCACTCGGCCACGCATGCGCTCGCTTGCCGACGCGCGTAGCATTACTCCCCCTTTTAAGAAGAGCATCGTCTCAATACCACATGAAAGCAAAAAAACAAAAAAAAACAAAAAAACAAGAAACAGATCAAGGCCCACATGTAATTAGGAGAATACAGAGGCCTGCAAAACAGAGTTCTATCAAGCTTTGCACTGGATCACAGTTCACTGTCTTATTGTATGCTTGAGGCGCACGACGTGGACGACTTGAGGTTGTGGTGGGCGGCGTGATGCTGTTCTTGTCCCATAGGGAATCATCTTGTTGTTCATCTTTCCGAGGCGACGATGTCTCTTGTATGGTCCAACGTACCGTTTCAGCAGTTTCTCACTGAAGCCGCGGCGACGGATGGGTGTCCACACCCACACCTTGTCTCCGGGCTGGAAGTGAACGTCCCTGCGACGAAGGTGGTAGTGGCTCGCGTCTACGCGTTGCTGGTCTTGCATCAGGAGTCGGGCGAGCTGGCGGACTTCTTGGCCCGTTTAGCAATCACCTGGGCGTCGTCGCTCTAATCGCCAGTTGGGACATAAGGCAGCATCGCGTCAACCATTGTCGTCACCTTCCTACCATGTGCCACCTGGAAAGGTGTAAATCCAGTAATGTATTGAACTGCCATGTTGTAGGCGAACTTGACGTACCGCAACACCGCGTCCCACGTCTTCTGCTCAACGTTGACGCACACAGAGATCATGTAGGCGATTGTCTTGTTGAGTCGCTCCGTCAGCTCTTTGATCTGCGGGTGATATGCAGTAGTACGACGATGGCTAGTGAGACTGAGCCGTTGTATTTCTTGGGTCAGCTGTGCCATAAACGATAATCCGCGAGCTGTAATCAGAAATCGGGGAGCGTCGTGCCCGAGGACGACGGACTCAATGAAACACTTCGCGACTTCAACAGGAGTCACTGAAAGAAGGGCGTTCGTGTCTGCGTACCGCCTGAGATAATCTGTGGCGACGATTATTCAGCGGTTTCCCATGGTCGACGGTGTAAAACGACCAAGTAGATCTATTCCGATCTGCTGGAACGGTGCAGTTAGCGCAGGAAGTCTGTACGGATATCCTGACGGCTTCGTCGGCGGGTTCTTGCGTCGCTGGCACTCCTGGCATAATCGAGTGTAGAGGGGTTTTGGAAAGCTTGGGCCAGTACTGTCGAGACCGGTTATAAAGAAGTCGGTTATAACAAAACAACGGTTACAGCAAAGCAAACAGGATTCCCAATCCCCTTTCGCACTTCGTTAACCGAATTCGGTTATGACAAAATGTCGGATATAGCAAAGTGATTTACGATTCTCGTTGACTTCGTTGTAGCCGGTCTTGACAGTAACACTTTTCACGAATACGGGCCAGTGTACGGCCGTAACAAAGGTGTCTGAATTTCGGGTCGTCCCGACATGCTTGAAAGATCTCCTCTCGGATGTCGTTCGGGATAACCAGCAGCCACGGCGAGTTGTTGTCCCCGAAGTTTTCTTGGAGAGCACACCTTGTCGAATGGCGAAGGTCGTCAGGGCACGTGAGAAAACACGTGGCACGGTACTCCCGCGCTTTTCCAGGTGCTTGATTGATGCGCACAACTTGAGACCGCCTCGTTGACGTCGTGCCGTGTCGTCGGTGTTCATTGCTCCTACGAAGCACTCGTCGAAATTGTCGTCGCTACCGACGGAAAGGGTTTTGACAGTAGACCTGGAAAGGCAGTCGGCGTCACTGTGCTTGCGGCCTGACTTGTAGAGTGCAGTCATGCTGAACTGTTGTAGTCAGAAACTCCATCGAGCGAGGCGTCTTGAAGAGTCTTTGAGTTTGGCAAGCCAGCAGAGCGAGTGATGGTCTGCGACTGCGCAGAACGGGCTCCCGTGCAAGTACAGGCGGAACTTCGTGATTGCCCACAGGACCGCAATACAATCTGTTTCATTTGTGGAGTAATTTCTCCCTTCCTTGGACAGTGTCCAACTTGCGTAGGCGATGACTCTTTTGGTGCCTTCTTGCACTTGAACCAGTACCACTCCAAGTCCTGCATTACTAGCGTCCGTCTGAACCTCGGTTTCCGCATCCTGATCAAAGTATCGAAGAGCAGGAAGAGTCAGGAGTCTTCGCTTTAGCTCTTCGAATGCCTGCTGCTGCTCCTCGGTATTTTTGAACTTCTCGGCGTCCTTCGCGAAGTTTTGAGTGGCGCGCAAATCCTTGTGAAATCCCGAACGAAACGTCAATAGTCAGCAAAAATTCCAAGGAATCTTCGCATTGCTCTCTTGTCTGTCGGCGCTGAAAATGCGGCGACGGCGTGAGCCTCCTCGGGGTCTGGGTGGACGCATTCCTAACTAGCCACGTGGCCTAAGAACTTCAGTTAATCGTAGGCGAACTGGCATTTTAACGGCCTGAGGGTGAGTCCGGCGGTCTGTATGGCTGGGAGAAATTTTCGGAGTCGTCGCAACTGCCCGTCGAAGTTTCTTGAGAACACTACGACGGTTCAAGGTAGACGCGATAGCTTTGCCATTTAAATCCTGGCAACACAGTGTTCATGACACACTGGAAAGTTGCTAGTGACGTGCATAGTCCAAATGAAATCACCTTGAACTCGTACAGTCCACTTGGAGAGACAAAGGCTGCATTCTCTGAAGACCGAGTTGAGATCCTCAACGGTCTTCAGGAGATCCAAGCTCTCAAAGTACTGCCCACCCTATTGAAAAATCCACCAGACCGGTTTGGTGTGCCCTAGTGTTTTCTTATGTAAACATCAGACCGGCCTGGTGTGTGTTCTGGTGCGTACATCAAACCAGCCTAACGTGTTCTGTTGTCCGAACCAGAATACGTTTTCTGGTTTGGTGTGCCCATCCCACCATCCTAGTGTGGTCCAATGTGCACACCAAAACATAATAGGCTGGTCTGATGTGCACACCGCAGCACGCTAGAATGGCTTGATGACATTCTAGCGTATTGTGCCACTACGCCACACCAGACCAGTCTAATGTTTACACCACGGCACACTAAACTGGCCTGACATGCACACCATTGTGCCTCGGGTGAGCACACATTACGAATATATGTCTGGTGTTGTATGAAAACATGTCTTCTTGTATTATTATACAAGATGTAGAGAGCTCAAACACCAGACATGATTTTATAAGGTGCTTATTTGAAGGGGCGATGCAACGATTCAGTTCGAATAATATGTACTTTGTGTACGCATGCTGACACAGTGTAACAAACGTTTACCCATACGCTCTTACCTGACGCACAGAAGAGAGGTTTGTCTCGTCAACAATCGTCAGAAGCTTGTCATCAATGAAAATTTGAAAATATTTCAGTGGGTTTTTGACAACATCAGAGGCCGTAAACATGGGTTTCTTAGGCTCCACGAAACACCGGTCTTCCTTTCCCCAGTTAAACACTTGCGGCTGTGACTTTTGTTTCTTTCTTGCCTTTGACAGAACTGCACAGGCGGGCGTTCTGTCTTGAGTTTCGTTATCGCTTGGAAGTTCTGTTGTTAGGCCTTTTGTTGGCAAGTTCTCCTCGTCACCGTCACTCACTTCACTTTCACTAGATCCCGCATCGGACACTGTTCCACTTTTCAGAATCAAAATCATCGCGACTCCGTATCTGGTAGAAAGATCCCGATGGAATTTCCATGAGGCAGCATTAGAACACGAAACCTAAAAGAAAAGAGCACCACGTCAAATTCTATCAGTAAACAGTTAAACAGGGACTACTAAACCACGCCAAACAGGAAGCTTTCTCCCGACAATTGCAGCTGATTCCTCGTGCATAGGTATGAAAAATTCAGTGTGAATGCCCGCCCCTAAACTGTCGGCCAGCCTATTTACCTGGCTAAAGATTTATTGGCTTAAAACTACCGAAACACTGCCAAATCTTAGCACGGAAGGGAACACCACAGAAATCACAGAGCTATTATGGGACTCCTCTCTTACGCCGGTTTCACATGCAGCGAATGTGCGAAAAAAAAAACCGGTGCGATAGCCGACGCAGCGAGTGCGATCGCAATGTTTGGTTTCACAAGCTCCAACAACCACGCGATTTCTGTCTCAGCGGCCGGCGCTTCGGACACGAACGCGACGCGTTTGACTTTTTCAAAAATAAAATAAAAGATTCTTAATCAGCGGAAATATTTTAGGAATGCAATATGTAACTAGAAATTTCTAATAATGAAGCATTAAACGCTGGCTAATGAACGGCTGGTTGACGAGAAAGCGATCGCACCGACTCTGCGGCAAAATACCCCAGGCAGCAAACCAATGTTGGTCCGACATTGGCCTAACATTGGCAAAGACCGGCCTCAATATCGGAAGCGGTACCCTATCCAACGTTGGCCCAGTCATTAGTTACAATGTTTAGCAATTGTTCCAGCCAATGTCGGCCCCATCATTGGCACCAATATTGGGCCCTTGCTAAACCACGGTTCCAGCCATTGGTGGTCCCATATTGGCAAAGACCGGAGTAATATTGAACAATACTGGAAGCGCGACCCGATCCAATGTTGGCCATCATTGGTGCTGATTTTTGGCCATCGTTGTACTGGCCCAGCTGTTCGCAAGTGCACTCGCCAAGTTGTTTGCAAAAAGGAAGGTACACAGACACAAGGGATTGTTTTGATATCTCCTAAAAGTTTATTAGACGCAACCTATTCTGTAGACAAGTACAAACTAAGCAATCTGTAATATGTCAAGCTGTAATACAACTGAGAAGATTTCAAAGCAAACAACAACCGGGTTAATTCTTGGGTAGTTTTCAGTCTCCCGGCAGCTGGCAGAAATTTTCCCCCGAAATTCTACCAGTAGTCGCCCCTCAGTGGCGGTGCAAGCAGTTCATCGAACGACATTTCATTGACAGATCGTTTTATCAGCACGCGATGGCTCATGAAAAAACTCAGAATAGCTTTTTTTTTTTTTCTCTTGCAATGAACCGCTGTAGACTTACCATGAAGCGGTGTGAAAGTATGGGCTGGTTCGGTGAGCACGCGCCTCAGGAATACACGCGCGTTGAAATGCCCTTACAGCGTGCAATTCGCGTAACGAATGTCGAGGAAACGTTGCGCTTCAGGAATACACGCGCGACGAAGTGCCCGTACAGCGTGTATTTCGCGTAACGAATGTCGATGAAACGTGAATATCGACGAAACGTGTATTCATGAAAAGGTGCCCACGAAACGTGTTTTCGCGAAACGCAGGGAGAATAACAAAGTCAGTATTCTACCTGCAGTTGTGACATTATTTCAGACAGATAATGGCAGGCGACTGTCGGTAAGATTGCGGAAAAATTATTCTCCCGGCTGCCTGGAGATAGGCACTGCCTCAATCTAGAGGTAACCCGGAAGAGTACCCGTAGAAGAACGGAGAGTGATCAGCAAGTAGGTTGCAGCGCACTTACGTTGAAAATACCGGACTTGAAAGATGTAATCCGAGGTATATTTCGACACGGGCACTGCAGAACAACCACTCAAACAAACACTACAACGAAGTGATCAGTGAATATTTAACACGATGTAGTACACGCTGCCATTTGGCGAACCGAACACTAAACGATTCACAAGAATGTCTTGGTCTTCTTTGAAGACATCGATACGGGTAGGATTTTTCGAAGAAGATACCATTTACCGCAGAAGCGAAATCCACAGCAGGCCCGCAGGCCGCATCACACGCGAAACTAGGTCCGATCTTCGCAAGCATTCCGGGTTTGTCAACGGCTAATGCTTTATCCGTCAAACCACGTGATCACGCTTCGGCGGTTACCTGCGCACAGAGAGCGGATTCAAGCGATAAAACGTGTAGGGTTCATTGGTCCGACGAGTACTCACCGTCTACCACGCCTTCAGCTTAGGGAGAGAGAGAAAACGAGAGAAGGAGTCGAAAGGAAGCAGGCCAGAACGGGGGTGCGCTTACAAAGGCTAATCTTCAGGGGCATCTCAACAATGAACACAACGAGAGGATTTTTCACTTGTACCCACGGTTGATAGTGCAGTGGATGTTATGCGTGGCCTTAGGCCTAGGGCAGGTTCCGTGCTCTGCCTTATCCCCAGCTTCGAGACTGTAGTCACGTGACCCTAACCGGAGACACCTTTGGCCTAAAACACGCATACCGTCTACCCTGCTGTGAATACCGATTGAACAGGACAGCTCCTTGAAGGCCAGCTTTTAAACTTCTAAAGAAGCTGTCCAGCCAAAATGTGATTCTAAACGGGTCAAGTTTGAAGACACTGTTTTACGTCGTGTAACCCATATTATAATTTAGAATAAAGAACTAT
Source organism: Ixodes scapularis (assembly GCF_016920785.2). Taxonomy (NCBI): domain Eukaryota; kingdom Metazoa; phylum Arthropoda; class Arachnida; order Ixodida; family Ixodidae; genus Ixodes; species Ixodes scapularis. The sequence goes on along the minus strand of NW_024609879.1, from coordinate 44,018,087 downwards.
GCGCGACTCTTTTTTGCGCACGCTGTCGACAAATGAATAAATAAATATATATAGATATATATCTTTTTTTATCAATAAATCTAAAATTATTTGAACACTGTTAGGTTCACTTTTTTAAACTTAAAATATTTTTACGAAAGAGTTACATATAAGAGACACCACGGACAGCACATCGTCCGACTTTCAACACACAATGAATCGCCGACGCTCGCAGACAGAAGGTTGCGATGCTGCGCGAACGGTTTCTGAAAGATGCCGCGTAGGGTACGCCAGGCGCAACCGCTTCGCGACCATTCGAAGGTCAAAGGATTCGCGACGACTAAGTAGCGTCTCGCAACTTCAGTAATTTAACGCCCGGGGCTCGAGAGTCCCACGCTCACATTTCCGAAGAGCGAGCGCGGCCAGCCAGATCGAGGCGCAGTATGCTCTCGCGTCGCGATTGCTACATCGTTGCTCTGCCTACACTGATGACATGTGCACTGGCAGTCGTAGCAGCCTTCTCGAGACTTCATTCGAGTCCATTAGACGGCTTTATAGCGCGATAGACTCTCGTAAAACTGAGAGTCGAAGTCACTTTCAGTTGCGGCGTAATCGGCGGCTTTATGTTTGTTGACACCTGCGTCGACAATGACGAAATAAGCACAGGAACATTAAATATAAAAAATTGAGCACGCAGAAATAAATACAAACATAGCAGGGGCACGGACAAAGTTAGCGCTACGTAATGCATATACATACAAAATACACTGGAAAAGAAAAGAATAATTGAACCTAAAAACGTAATTAAGTTGTCAACACCGAGGTAAGGACCGCAAGGAAATGCGAAAGGACAGCAGCCGGCAAAAAAAAAAGAAAAAAAAACTGCGATAGTCCTAAAGGCAGCTAAAGACGTATTTGTGATCGCAGTTATAAAGCACCGGCGACGTACGCCCCATGAAGTTGGCTAAATAAAATTCTCGCCTCGAGCGAGCGCATGAATGACCTTCTCCACTTTCCAGCCTCTGCAATGCAAAAAAGAGGGTCGCGGGTTGATCGCCTAGGCGACACAAATATTGATCAGCCATTGGCTATGGTAGTACAATATTGACCAGCCTATACCGTGACATCACCAATATTAGAAAACTCTTGGCTTTGACAGTTTAATATTAACCAGTTTAAGCCAGCGTATATTCAGTATCGGAAAGTCATTGGCTCTGACAGTCCAATATGGTAGAGGTTATGCCGGTGTATGTCCAATATTGGAAAGCTATTGGCTTTGACAGTCCAATATTGGAGAGCTTATGCCGGTGTATAGCCGATATCAGAAAGGCAGTGGCTCCGACAGTCCAATACTGGACAACGTATGCCACCCTATAACCAATATTGGAAAGCTATTGGCTTGGAAAGTCCAATGTTAACCACCCTATGCCAACGTATCACCAATATTGGAAAACCATTGGCTTTGATAGTCCATCAATGTCTAATGTGATTCCAATATTGGGAAACATATTGCTCAGTAGCGCCATTGTTGGGCCATTCTTTGCCACATCAAATCCCATGTTGGCCCAATACTGTGTGCCCCCGGGGACCAACTTGGTGGAAATCAGTCGCAGAGCCGCTGCGATAGCGCTACTGCGATTTTAATCGCACACATACTGAAAATCGCACCGATTTCTGGCAAGAATCGCAGCATGTGAAACAGCCTTTACACGATGCGCATATTTACTATGTACTTTTTTCCCGACTTTCATACGTTTCAGGGTAAAATACGTCTACGCTATGAAATCCAGAACTTCTAAAATTGCAAAATTAACATATTTTAGAGCAAAGTGCGGCTTACCTTTGTAACAGCAGGTCCAAGTGCGTAGCACTGCGTGGACAAGACGCGTCCTGGCCGCCGCCATGCGCATAGGAGCCGACGGAGTATCTGGAAAACCCCAGGCGGCAAACATTCGAGGCCACGAAAACGAAACCAGAAAATGTATCTTCTAAGATACGTTAAACATTTCGCGTGAGTGTTGCATTGAGTTCCAAAAAAAACTATTATTATATTGAATGTATACTGTAATATACACTGTGCCTTAACGGGTTAAAAGTATAAAATATAAACAATAGGGAAAACTCTTGAGTCGCTAGAAGTGGTGGGAATCGTCGGCGGCGTCTGTGTACACTGGGCAATTTGACCCGCCAGCTCGTTACGGTCGTGCAAGGACGTTAGAAGTACTAGGAGAGGGCACGTTGCAATATTGGTGAAGCCTAGTCATAAAAAGTTTAAACGATGTTGTGGCCAACGTGATCATAGATCTCTCTGGCAATTGGTGCGCGTGACATGTCACGTGTGAGATGGATGGTTGATTGTAGAGGGACTCCTTGCAGGCTTGCGCGCGCTCCGTCCGGCAGGATTTATCACATCGAAAGCTAGACTGTGGTGTATTTTAGTTTTCCATGGCTATACGAAGGCTAGCTATGGTCACGTGATCTGGTCACGTTACCCTGATAAGTGAGGAGAGCAAGGAGGAAAATGAGAAAGAGGCGAGGCGTCAAGAGAGCATGGCTTGTGGAGGCTGCGCGTCTGGCGTCATGCCCTCTCCTACGCTTCTATCCTCCTTGCGGTCGTGGAAGGAAGTCACGAGGAACGTAAGGATATTTCTTTGTTTCTTTTTGTGTTTGATGCATTGCAAATCGGGCGTTTGGCAATATTAAATACGTTGAGACGTTTGTAACTTGATAATTAGTTGGTGATACGAGCCTTAATGTATAGATTTACAGAAGAAAAACTTGTGGCGGCTATCAGTTCGAAAGTCTTTGTTACCCAGCATAGCCAGCTGGCAAGCATATTGAGTTGTCATTTGGACACCTCTTTGAGTTGTCTTCACCACTTGTAGGATCGCTCTATAATAATTGCCGTCCGGTCGCTATGTGTTTAGCTCGTCTCCTAGGGAGTGACACAACACAAGAAGACAGCTAATCGCTTTACTGTACTTCCCAGTTTTCCGTCTTCGAGAGCTGGCACTCCGAACCCGCCGACCCTGGTTGTCGCCCGTCGTTCAGAGTTTGAAGTCGTTGTCGGTGTCCAGGCCTGCGGATCGTCCTTCCCACGCCAGCGCTGTGTAGGCTAGCTTTTCGGGCTATCACAGCCCGAGTCTCGCTGCGGAACCAGTCCGGGATCGTCATGGCCTATGCCGGTATGACGAGGGCTAGCCGTCTCCGCCGTTCCTGATCCGAACCTCGCTGGCGGAACGCTCTGGGGATCGCAATGGGCCAGATGAACCAGAACGGCTCCATCCTTCCTGCCCGGCCCCAGCCTGGTGCGGCACAATCTTCGTGTTTCCTCGCGCTCGCCTTCGGCTAGAATGAAAGGTGGGTAATTGGAACCTAACTCTGGATGCTAGAGAACAGTACGCACGTTCCATTGGCTGTAATGTCATATGCAAGCCTGATGTAAAAAGGTGACAGGCAACAAAGTGTGCGTGAGAGAAGGATATTTATGCTTCGAATGATGTTTAACTAAAAAACTTGTGCATCCTGTTTTCGGCATGCCGTCACAATTGTTACCTCACTCAGCATTAAATTTAGTTGCTGAAACAAACAAATCTGCTACGAGAATCCACTATATGAGATCGCTCAGGTTTGAAAGGCATTGGTTGTGACCGCGTGTGTGCTCAACGTCTATGCACACGTACAATTACGAGTACCGGAACGGGCCAACGGGGCTCTCGCTTCTTGAAGGTCTGATCGCCTGATTCTCGACGGCACAGCAAGGCGACAGTCGGCCGAATTATCTCTACCGTATTTCCCTGTGTGGCTGTCTAACTGACTCGTAAAAGAACTTGTATAAATTTGCTGTTTTGCCGAGTAGTCTGCAAAGCGAGTTCGTCGGGCCACTTTCCAAGCCTGCACATCTATTTCCGTTCACCTCAGCAATTACTATAGAATTCACTTACTTGATGCGTCGCACTGCAGTAATCCGCTTGTGTCGCTGTGTCGCTTGTAAAGATCTCGAAGACAATCGTTATAGTTTCACGCTTGAGTAACCTTCGTGACTGTGGCAGTCTTTCAGGCAGCAGTAGCGACGTTTATTTTTTGTGGGAACTCTAGGAGTAGGCGAGCTGTCACAGGAGCCTTGTGAGGTCATAGAGACGTGAAGCCAGGACTTACTTTTAAGGAAAACTGTTCTCAAAAAAGCTCACGCCGATCCGAATTGCCACATTATCACGTGGTTTCATAAATGCGCCCACCAGCGATTCCCGCGACCCTGGCCCTCCTGGCCCACCCAGTGTTTTGTTTGGCAGCCGCTAGATGGCGCAACGTGTAGTGCCAAACTTCGTTGCCGGTTAATAATTGGGTAACTTTCAATGAGCGGAGGGGTGGATGGGGATTGAAAGAGATTCATATTATCGAGATTCTGCTGTGTTTTGCCTGCCTTCCCCCCCCCCTCTCACACACACAGTGTCGTTTCCCTAAGCGCCTCTGACTGTATGTTGCAAAACCTAATTTGTTTTGATCTGTATAAAAGCAGAAATTAATTTACTGAGATGGTGACAATGCTGGTGGGCCCGAATCTAATTATGTACTTGCAGGACTTCATTTCATGACTTCTTTATGCAGCATAGCGCGAGACAGCCATTGCTTACTTGACATGCGAATAGGTGCAATGAAAAGAGTTGGTAAGGTTGGCAGTACCACAAGGGGAAAAAGTACTATCGTAAAGGCGTAATTTCAAAAGGCAGTCTTCGCTTATTTTGTGCATGAAGCAGCCTGCACTCTAAAAAACGACCGTGCGTTTTCTTTCCCGCCAAACACGGGGAGAGACAATCACTGCTGTCTCCAGAATCAGCTCAGCGAATGACAATGCAGAAACATAGGGTTAGACCAAGAAGCGTTGTCTGCGATGTAGCATCACGCAATGCAAGCGTGACGACCTGCATTGCTTAATGCTACATCGGAGATTTCGCTTTTTGATTTAAACACATTTTTCGGCATTGTCTTTCGCTGAGCTGATTCCGCAAAGAGCAGTGATTTGCTGTCCACCTGTTCCGTGGGAAAAAATGCACGGGCTTTTCTTAGAGTGTAGCTGTGGCAACATCATAAGCAGCATACCACTTTAATGGTAGTGACCACAGCACCCTTGTGTCACCTCACCAAAAGTACCGCAAGGAAGAGCCGACACTTCCTCCACAATTTGGCGCCCTCAAAAACCATAAAACAAGTGAAAGTGATTGGCTGACTGTGTGAACACCAGTCAATCACTTTCACTTGTATAATGATGCATTACTGAAATCTCACCCTATTAGTAACTGTAGCGTACATTTTGTTTGGGCATATGCATGCTTCCTTCAATCACAACAACAAAAACATGGGGATAGATTGATGTTGTGAAAGAATATTGTGCTTTATTTATACTGCATTGCACGTCATGTTGGATATGTTGTGCGGCTATCTTTTTCTTTATTAAAGCTACAGTATGTCCTAAGCGTATAAGCGAGTTAAGACCTTGATGTTACTCGTCTCTCTAACCTTCAATTTGCACTCCTAGGTGCTGCTGTGGCTGCTCCACCTGGTGAGGTCCTGGCCTCCTCTTGGGCACCTCTCTTTGCTGTCCGGGATGGTGAGGTATTTACCAGGGCCTAGAAGGCATTTTGTCTATCGTTTTCACTTCATTGACTTATTCAGGAGAAGAGACTAACGGCAGAAAAAACAAGGACACAAACAGGCAGGCACACAAAGAGGCAAACGCAGGTACTGACTTAAAGGTGCACTAAAGACGTTTCTGAGACCGTCTCTACTTAGTGATAAATCATTCGACGGGCTCTAAGCATACTAAATATTCAAAAATTTCGCTCGTTCGAATCCTATTTTCCTACTGAAAATTGAAAAAAATAAATAAATAAAAGAACATAGTTTACGTCCCGAAAGAGGACGAGAAGGTGAACTACCTTCGAAAAAGTGTACATGTGGATGAGAGTGACATAAGTGCTATCTGATATCCGTGTCCCACGAAGTACAGTTTAGCAGTGCCAATAATGCCTACCCAGGGTTAGTAAGCTAGTCCGCTTCACAAGTAAAGACTAGTACAGAAGACAGAGCTCAGACATATTGATGCTAATTTCTGAACACAGAAAGGGAAGGTGGTGAGCTATGCTGGTGGAACACTCATTCGTGTTTTCTTTTTCATGTCTTGTCATGGAGTGGAACCAAAGGTGTTTTTTTTCACATCGCTAGGCTGCCCGAGACTGCACATATTTGTATAAAACATGGGAGTGCACAGCAGTATACTTCTTTTCATACTTTGCGATGTCGAATTTAAAAATTTTCAAATGGTTCATAAAAGGTTACCTAAAATACCA